>NW_024386860.1:13892252-14492252 GCF_900408965.1 Simochromis diagramma
TAAGTGTTGTGACTTTCCTTCTTTTGTGCCTGCAGGAAAGACTGATATCACATGGATGATGCTGGACGCAGGGGCAGAAACAGACGTAGTTAACTCTGTCGGAAGGACTGCTGCACAGATGGCAGCTTTTGTTGGTACGTTTGGAGTAACGGTTAGCTTTTAGGTCTCAGTGGTCTACACACAAAGACAAAAGACAGAGACAAAACCTTTTTAGTCAGATTTTTTTTTTCTTCTTTTTGCATGGAAGAAAAAAACTAGAGATTGGCATTAGCTTCAGTTTTTTTTTATGTATTTCTTTTTCTTAACATCCCTTACCTACCTACTTGACCTACATTAGATACAAATTATTGGAACTGACTGATCTTGGGTATGATCACTGTTTTTTGATTATATCACTTCATTTTTTGCTAGCTGGTACATTCCACCATCCGTGCCCTCCATACACACTGAAGAAATCTTAGAATTGCCTTTAGTATTTCCGTTTGACTGGTCATTTGTTGTACATGTGCTAAAACAAATGAACAAACTAATTTGTTCTCTCTTTAGGGCAACATGATTGTGTCACAGTGATCAACAACTTCTTCTCCCGTGCCAGACTGGATTACTACACTAAGCCTCAGGGTTTGGAGAAGGAACCCAAGCTACCACCCAAACTTGCTGGACCTTTGCATAAGGTCATCATGAGCACCAACCTGAACCCTGTCAAGGTAAAGCTTCCCTGGTTTCTAAAAGGTCATGATATAAAAATATATAATTGATGCAGCTATTGTTATTACCCACTGATACAGATTAAAGTGCTGTTGCAGTCTTTTATTTATTCATTTGCAAATATTACTCTGATTTCTCTGGTTATGGGCATTGTGCAGCAAACTTTCAAATACATTTCATCACAGAGCAATGGGGTATAGTTAAAAACAGCCAGATACTGGTTTAGCTCTGATTGACTGGTCAACAGCAAGGATGTCCTGTTGTGCACTTGGAGCTATGAACGGAACTGAAAACAGATTTTTACATCACAGATTATGAGCAAAGACATTAAATATAAACTGCATTTCTTTTACTAAGAAGAACCTCAGTGTTTGGTTTGTTTTCCAGATGGTGATGCTGGTGAAGGAGAATCCTTTACTGGCGGAGGTGGAGGCGCTGGACAAATGTCGCCGGGTGATGGAGCTTATCTGCGAGAAGTGCATCAAGCAGCAGGACATGAACGAGGTGTTGGCCATGAAGATGCACTACATCAGCTGTGTGCTGGGAAAATGTGCCTCTTCCTCAAAGACCGTGAGGACAAGCTAGACGGTCTCCTGAAGAGGTGTGTGATCTAAAAATGATCTTTGTTAGACCTACGATAATCTAGTGTTTACTTTCTGCTGTGCTTTTTTGTGTGTGTGTGTTAAATAAATGTAAAGATAGCACAGGTTAGAATAGGTTCTTAATTTTTTTTTTAATGCTTCTAAGCAGCTTTTCCTGGTAGGGCATTTGTTTTTTCAGTGTTGTGACCAATATGGATCGTAACAACACTGATGGTGACAGAATTGTTGGTTATTCTACCCACTCTAACACTCAAGCCTGATCCTGAGTGGAGCTATGTCTGTTAAAACCAAAAATTCCAAAATGCAGTGAATTTTATTATTTAAGTTATTTTCGAGATGACATCCACTGTACAGTTATAAATGCCTCTAATCCTTGTTTTCCAGCTTGCTGAAGGGTCGGGACTCTGATGGTTTCCCCGTGTATCAAGAGAAGTTTATCAGAGAATGCATTCGCAAATTCCCATATTGTGATGCTACTCTGCTGCAGCAGCTGGTGCGGAGTATCGCTCCTGTAGAGATTGTGAGTTTGCAAATCCAACTCACTAGAAAGCTAAATGGATCTAAAAGGCTAAATTAAGCGATGTGTATCTTTTCATGAAAAAAAAAAAAAAGTCAGAACTTTGTTTTGAATAGGTTTCATTCAAGCTTAATGTATTTTGTAATCAGCTGTGTGTGGTGGTTGATTTGTGTCTTTCTTTCTAACATCATTGCAGGGTAACGACCCCACAGCTCTGTCAGTGCTGACTCAGGCCATCACCGGTCAGGTCGGCTTCATGGACGCAGAGTTCTGCACGACCTGTGGAGAGAAAGGAGCCGAGAAGAGATGCTCCATCTGTAAAATGGTGAGCGTCAGAGCTACAACAGATTGTCGGTTTTACCTCAACAATGAAGCCTGTTGTTGTTTATTTGTTTTAATTTGATGTGAAATTTTTAATTATGACCTTTTCTGAGAGTCCTTTCTTTAACTGAGTGCTTGGATTGTTTACCTTTTTGACATAAACGGTGTATAAAGTTGTTGTTTTTCTTTCTCACCAGGTGATCTACTGTGGCCAAGCTTGCCAAAAGATGCACTGGTTCACCCACAAGAAAGTTTGCAAGAAGCTCCAAGAGCAGAGAGAGAAACAAGAAGCAGAAGCGGCCAAACTGAGGATGCAACAGAACAAAGGTATTTTCTTCATTAGAAGCTTAAAATAAGTCACACAAAATAGTAACACAAACATTTGTCCCACAGAAGCTACTAAATGTAGCTTCTGTGTTAAATGTTACAAAATGTGTGTAATGACAGTGTTCTATTAAAGTAGAATCAGTTCCATTTTAAGGTCATTTTAACATCAATATCTGACTTTTTACTTAAAATCGTCTGCTTCAGGATCAGTGTGAATAGAGACATCATGTTTCAATATTTTTTTTAATTATTATTTTTTTTTAAATTCCACTTTTGAGAAAACTCTTAAAAGCTCTTTTCTGCTTATGGATTTACAAAAAAAATTATTTCAAATTTAAAAAGATATATATATCTCTATATATATATATATATATATATATATTTCTTTTTTTTTTTTTTTACATGCTTAAAAAAATAAACTTTTAAAAAGGGAGGCATACAAATAACATCACTAATTAAGAGCTCGTTTGAATTTTCTCCCATATTTAAATAAACTCACAGTAAAGCATGCTGTGAAAGACTTAAAATATGATCAGTTTAATATAGAACTTTAACTGACGGTCATCAAGAGTTGATCAGGGATAAAACACAAAGCTGCATGTGATTAAAATAGGTTTGAATGACTTGTCTTGTTTGTCTTTCAGAGGAGAGTAAAGCTGTGCAGGATGCCACAGACTCCATGCAGGAGCTTTCAGTAGACACTAGCAGTGAGGTCACCCCTTCAAACACTGCAGCAGAAACGGAAACATCAGACCCTGCAAGCACCCCAGCTGCTGGCAACTGATGAACATCTGACAGTTGAAGACAATGACCATCTTCTCTAGGGTCTATCCACACACCACAGATAGAGAGCAAACTGGCCATAAGAATAAACGCCAGATAAAGACTCGAAGGAGGACTCATATTTATTAACAATCTAAGACTCTCACCATAACGGCAAGACACATCCGAGGAATGCCGCAGTCTTTGTGTCCTTTTTCTAAGTTAACTTTTCATATGGAATTGTTATAATATCTGAATGTGAACACTGCATAGGCTAAAGTGTTTTGGTAGACGTCCGGGGAGGGATTCGTAATGGCTCACATCCATTATGGAAAGCATTCTGCCTTAAAACTGTAGCAAACTGTGGGAATGAAGTAAACCAATCAGAGTTGTTTCTTTGCAGTTATTTGATGTATTTTCTGGGACGTCTTTTGTACTGAAAAACATTATGGGAGCTGTGAGTGAAAGGCATGGCTGAAAAATGTTGACCAAAAATGTATATTTTAAATATAAATGCCATCAGTTTATTGTTTCCGTGAATGATGAGATGTGACTTAATTCTCAGGATTTTCCAAATTCCGACTAAATGGAAACATTTTACTCCAGCATCCACTGTTGAACAAGGACATCATGTCAGGATGGCAAGTGTCAGTTTGTCTCGAAAGATCTCACTGTTGTAGTTTTGATGTTCTTTCATTTGTTGTGCACCATGATTATTAGAGAAGCTGAAGTTCAAAATATCAAGTTCAATAAGGCTGTGATTGTTCTGAGAGCTGGTGACTTCAAATACATTAAACAGAGACCAACTTCACGGAAATATGCTGTAGATTCTCATTTTTTAAGTGTATTTATTTATGTTTGTACACTCACTCCTGAAATTATCAGGGTGTGTTTTAGTGCAATCGATAGCATGTAAATCCTGTGAAAACACACTTGCCCCTGATCACAAATCATCACTAACTGCACATTACTTTGTGTTTCCAGCTGTGCTCGATGTGCCCTATTGATTTGTTTCGAGGTCTTCCTGAGGTGCTTGACAAACATATTCAGCATAGCTTTCCTTTATTGTTCAAAATGTCAATTAAACACTTTAAACTTTACCTATAAACATTAAAAAGTTACCAAGATGCATTCTGGGACTTGACACCTTTTCATAGTTTAGTAAAGACGTGGAAAAATCATTTTGGCATAAGCATAAATGTCAGCGATGGACGAGGATGCAGAGCGGGTTCTGCTAATCAGGTGGTTCGATTTATCCAGTATGCATGCCAAAAGTGTCCTTGAGCAAGATACTAAAACTCAAATTCCCCCTAATGCATAGATATGAGTCCATGATGGGTAAAGACATTCAAGGATTAGAATACTGAGCTGTATTGATGTTGCAAATTTGTGAACGGGTGAATTTGGAGAAGTTCTTTGAGTGCTGGTATTATTTATCAAGTGTATTACTTTGAGTTTTTTTGGTCAGAATAAAGTGGAAATATGTATTTATGATATATTCTGAGTGATAACTGGACTATAAATCAGTTTTTATTCTGTAATTGTTAGCTTTAACTTTGCTAATTAGGACCAAGCATGAAAACATCGTGCATTTCTGCATCACTAGTATATATGTGACTCACATTGTTTGTGCTGCTGTAACTTTACTGTATGGTTTCCATTGGTGGTATTTAACATTCCAGAAGTGACGCATGTGAAAGATCATGGAAATATCTTTTACAGGAATCTGTAGTTCCGAGTATGTTGTCCAGGAAAGAACTGGTTAAAATGCGACGCTTCCTACTGATTTGAAATAAAGTCTGAGTATATCCTGTTCAGCAGACAATAAACCACATTCTCCTGTCCATTAACCCATTAAACTCTCTTGTTTAGTGCACACTTAAGATGACTGTACAAACTGTTACTGCCAGTTTGCATCTATCATTTCATTTTGCATTTTATTCTGTTTGACATTTGTTTTAATTTCTTTTCATCTCTGGGGTCATCTGTGGCTCACTTTGTGTCAAATAACATTTTGGGGTATTTCAGATTTACTTTTACTTCCTGTGATTGTTATTGGTCTTGGGGGAAATCTTCAGTTGTAGCTCTTTTTTTTGTCTCAATCCTTCACTGTTTTGGTTTACTGGTACTTTAGGCTATTCAAATTTACGTTTGCAGTGCACCTTTGCTCTATTTTGAATATATCACAGAAATAATGAGAATGGAGGAGAAACTTTGCACTGTGTAATGACTGAACTTGCATAGGAAGTTAGGAAGCTATCACTGGCATCTTCCAAAAGCCACAGACTGGAGGATGCGGGTGACAATCCTGACTGTAAATCTGGAACGACGTCTTCCTCTCTGCTGGCTTCACTTCTAATAACACAACAGAGACAGTTCCTGTGTTTGTAATGACAAACCGCGTGTCCGATATGTCAGAACATTTCAACATCTTTACCTTTTCCATCTAAGATCTGGAGTGAGGGCAGGCGATGGATTACATGTTGGCGATAGCCAAGTTCATGAGAGATGGGATTGAGGAAAAAAGCTGCATTTTAAAATACACAGTATAGTCAAACATCCACATTTGCAGATGGATCTTTAAAGCATGAACAGAATTTCTCAGGCCAGGTTGTTGATCTGTGATGGGTGTGGTTGATGGTTCAGGACTCACTGGCATTTTGGAGCTGCTGCATCCTCCTGAGCTCGTGCATTGTGTCCTCCAACCCTCTGATCAAGTTGTTGTGAAGAAACAGGATTTGCAGGCAGGTCAGATGTCTTAGAGCACCTGTGTCGGGAGAGAAAGTTTTAAAAAGTCATGACTACATATGTCTTCTTTTCTAGAACTTTTTCTTCAGGTCCCTACAGCATATCTACATGCACAAATGTGCATGTCGAGGTGAAAAAATTACTTTTAATAATTAAAAATAATTTAAGCATTAATTCCAGCGCATTTTAGAGTAAAATGTTTTTTTCACCACTTTATATTCATCTGATTTGTGTAGTAACTTTAAAAAAAAATCAAATAACTAATCTAAAAATACATAAGTAAGTATATATGAAAGAAAATAAATTGTTAAATGTTAAATCATTAAAAAGATGGGACTGTGTTATAACAGAGGAAACTATGTATTATTTCAAAATAAAAGTACAAAAGTGTTTGCCACAAATGTGTTGTAGCCTCCCCCAGTATTTCAGGGAGTTTCAGAATTTAGTAAGGACCTTATATACATGATTTTTTCTTGTAATTCAGGTGATGCTCTTTCTTAAAAGAAAGACTGCAGCACTTGTTTCAACACCTAAAAATTAAAATACCTAACTAAATATGTTGCAAACTGTGAGTAAAAATTGAAAAAATATATTATTACACATATTTTAAAAAAATCTGCCATTAGACTTTCTATGACCCAGTAAAAATCACGTTTTTTGTGTTTCTTTTTGTTGTTGCTGTTGTTGTTGTTGTTTGTCTCTTTTTGCATTCAGGGGAGAATGAGAGGTTAACCTGAGACAGACTTGATGTTGTTATTTTGAAGGTAAAGCTCAGTCAAGCAACAGTTGACGGAACGGCAGCTCAGCTCTCTAATCTGTAAGAATTAGAGAGAAATAAATTTAATCGCCTGTTTCAATCCTGTATGCAAACAAGCTGTAAGGTAGATTACCTTGTTGTTGTTCAGCCACAACGTCCTCAGAAAGTGAAATCTTGATAAATCAGGAACACTGGTGAGTTTTCTGTTTAACACAATACAAACCGTCTAAATAATCTCTGGAAATTTTTCCTCTGTAAGTTAAAGATATACATATATTTTAGAAAAGTAAATGCTTTTCTTACTTTGTGGCAAGGCTGAGTTGACAAACATCACGGTCCCTTCTTATTCCACGCTTCTGGAGAGAGTCTTCGATGACCTGTGGGTAGTAGGAAAAGGAAAAAAAGGGGTAAAACTTACATTCATGGCTGTGAAATGGTTGTGAGTGGTGTTGAGTTTAAAGCCGATTCACCTTGCCCACCTCCATCTTCTGCTATATTTCCTGACCAAGGCACACCTGTTGCCAGGATACACCTGTTGAATCACAACAACACACAAAGTTGCTCTTCTATTTCAAAAAATATGTGATTGTGATATGTGATGTTGTTGGTTTTGCTCTCATAGGGCTGTGGGAGATTTACCGCACTTTTTGTTCATTTTTGCACAGGTAAAGAGTTTATGTTTGTAACATCTGCAGGACAGCCAGAGATCCAGCAGAGGGCCATGCTTCACCAGACCTGAGTGGCAAAGTCAGTAGAATCATTTAGGTTAACACAGTACATGCAGCAACCTAAATGATTAGTCAGATTTTTCTATTAACGCCAGCTGCATTTCAGCCACTTAGTGCAGTGATTCACATTTAAGTAACAACAGTTTAAGTCTCCATATGTGGAAAGTCATGTTTAAAGTACTTTTTTCCCATTTACTTTATCGAAATTTGACTGTTTGTTTTTATAACGTGCTTGCATGAACTATGTGTGCAACAAGGATGGCTTTTTGACCCCAGATACTATGTTTCGTGTCTGTTAGTCATAAGTAGAAACTGTCTCTTATGCTCTCAGACAGTTAACTGTAATTTCATGTGACTGGGCATGAAACAGAGCACTACACCCATTTGTGAAACTGACAACCGGGAAAATTGCTAAGTTACGTGTTCTACAGTTCTTTCTTTGTCATGGCTCACTCGGCTTCACATTGTGGAAATAGTTTTACTTGCATAAGGTAAAATCAGGCTACACTGTTACATCTTCAACATTACATAAATAGTTTAAATAGAAAATATGTCTATGTAAAGTTTAATAATCATTTTTCATTTACAAATATTTTACATTATTATTTTATTTAAGTCCTTCATAGACTTCCATACATAAAACTGAAATTATGGCTCTTGAGGAACTTGTGTTTGGTCACATCTATTCTCAATCTAATCTTAATGACTTAATCGCTTTTGATTAATCAAAGTACTGATATACTGTAAATAGCCTCAGCTTGCGCTCAATTTGATGGGTGTTCAATCACATTTCATAATCTTCTTATCAGCTGGAACAGGCTGATTGTAAAGTGTTTGCATTACAATGAAAACTGTCAGTGGGAAGCATGATGATGACAAGAGTGATACCACTCCCCCTCTTTTGTTTGTATTATACATACAGAAGCTGACTAGCTTTGTTTACCACAAATGCCTGAAATGCAAAAACAGCTTGTTATAAATGGTAACTTAAGACAGCTAGCAGCATTTCTAAACTCACAAATAACAACACATTTATTTTCCTTACATTGCGTTTTCTACCTTTCCTTTTCACTATAACATTCGAAAGTGTAAAAAGCAAACTGGCTAACTCTGTATTGGATTCCACTATGACACCATGAAATCTTGTTGTTCTAAGCACCTCGGAGGACCTGCCAGTGTTCCTCCATAAATTTTGTTTGTCACATTCTTTTATCTTTTTGTTGTAATCCCAGATTATGATGTTGAAATTAGGGCTGGATCAGGTGACCCTGAATCCTCCGTTAGTTACACTGCATTAGGCCTAGGCTGCTGGGAGTTCCCATGATGGACTGAGTGCTCACTCAACTCTTTTCATTTCAACATCATTTCATTTAATCATTCGTTATTATTCATCTCTTGCCGTCTTCCATAGTGTGTGTTTTATGCTGTCTTCCCAGCCGGTCATGGCAGATGACTGCCCCTCCCTGAGCCTGGGTCTTCCGGTTGTTTCTTCCTTTTGAAGGGAATTTTTTTCTTCCCAGTGTCGCCAAGTGCTTGCTAATAATAACAGTGTAATACCAGACAGGTAAACTCTGGAGAGAACAGCAGTGACTGAGACAACCAGCCACGGTTTTGTTCAGCTTCTGCTGAGAACTTTTCCAAACTGTGTTGCCACATTGACCCTTCCTTTCTTGGCTTTGTTCCAGGTGTTGCTGCAACCTTTTGTACCCCTCCGGTTGCCCTCGCCTCACCTCTCATTACTGCATACGGGCACTTCCTGGTCATGCACACACTCCTGCTTGTCAATATGCTGTTAACCTGGCCACCTTTCATTTCCCATGAGGGTTGGGGGAAGCGTGTTCCTGCTGCTGAGTTAGAGCGTGTGCAGAGAGGGAGTCGCTCTCACCTCTTTTTTTTTTTTTTTTTCTTTTTAATATGGTGAGGACACAAAAGGTAGAGCCTATCATGTTTACCCTCGGGCATTCACCCACTCCCATAAGAGCCTCAGAGGGGCAGTCAAAGTGTAAATAGTCCTCTGAGAAGAGTTGGCCACGTTGTCCTTTATTTTCTCTCGGAAGTAGAGTGAATGAGCCCCCGGTTGTTCCTGTTTGAGGAAAAACAAAAGAGAGAGGAACAATAACAGAAGCTCAGTGTCAAGCTTAATGACAGAAACCAATCACCTGCGGAAGGGATAGAAAGGAATTACATTTATGCAGGTGTGGTACGACACTGCGAAAACAACCACTTATGAATGAAGCTTCCAATTTAATGTCCATCTCCAAAGTCATATTAATCTGTCTTGAGAATTGTATGTAGTCAGTAGCATTGATCATGTTAGAAAATCCTGAAAGGTGTTGAGCAGGCCAGTCAACGTCTTTCTCACAAACTGGGAAAACCATTTCATTATTAACGTTTCTTTCTCTCCTGCACATTTAATTTTCTTTTCACTCAAACTTTTTTCTTACTTTCCTCCCTTATTTTGTCTTGTTTCTTTCCTTCATTGTTTTCTCCTTTTATCTTTCCCATTTCTATTTTTCCTTACTTTACACACAATTTGTTTTTCTCTCAAGTCTCTTGATATTTGTTTCATCCTGCTAATGTTGTTTCTATTTGTTTTTTCCTTCTTAATTTCCTTTTTCCTTTACATTTTATCGTTGTTCTTTCTCTTTCCCTTTTGTTTCTGCCTTTCTGCCTTCTTACATTCATTAATTTGCCCATCCTAACCCACTTCTTTCCCTTAATTTTTGACAATTCTATTAATTTTAAACAAATTTCACACATTTTTGATTTTAACATCGTAGTCATCTGAGTGTATTTCTTCCTATCTCACTCAGCAGAAGTTATGACATCCTCAGGCTGTCTCTCCTGAAAAGGGAGAGCAGCCCTAAAAGTGTTTGTGTTATAATAAAGCAAACAGGTAAGAGATCTTGCATATCAACTTCATTCCCATGAGCAACAATTAGTGCCTGTGCATGACACCGCTTTTCACTATCTGTAAGACAAGCCTGGAGTGAGTGTTCCCCACAAAAGTAATTATATCCTCTTGTTGTTTTGTACAGCGAACATACAAAGACTCCAAGTTAGTCTGGGCACTTGAATCATTAGACGTGTAACTGACAGGAACTGAGGGGTCGGCAGAGGGAGGATACAGCAAATTAACCCACACACAGTATCAGCTTTCATCACTGAAGTCAAGGCAGTCCCAACGTGGAGTATAGTTCTAATGTGACAACTGAGCAGGAGGTACAGCTTAACCCGGTGTCTTTTAATACCGTCAGCCTTGCAGACAGTTGCAGTTAATTTTCTAGTATCACTACTAGAGACGAGCACTTTTCATCTGCACTTATAATCAGTCAGGTTTATCATGAGTGATGCATCTTTTTCCTTTTTTAAAAAAACTTTCTGTGATTGGTCTGAACACAGAAAGTCAGAGAGGTTAGATTTTTCTTTTATTTTGAAGAACATGCTGTAAAATTGTTCATAGTTCAGTCATATGTACATTTTATTTAGAGTCAAAGAGCATATTATTATAATTAATCCATTATTTTCATTTCCAGCTCAACTCTATTTTTATTCTTGGACTTCATTAGAGGAGCATGAGTCACCATTCTTATGTAGCTTATACTGAATGTTGGTTCAGTCCTTAAGTTCATGCACAATTTGAAGCCAGCTGTTTTAGCTCATGTTTTTTAAGCCCACCGTTCCTTTAAGCCTGCTTTGGCTACTCACAAAAAAGAAGGTTTGAACAGCAGGTGGGTGAGGCTGTGTGCCTGAGGTTACCATATAAGGGACATCCACTCTTTGACATGATAAATAGCCAAGAGTAATTTTTTTTTTAAGGGTAAAACTGAGAGTTTAGAGCAGTTTGAATCTCGAGATTCTGGCTCACAGGGACTCTGCACATACACAGACCTCATTATTATGAGGTCCACTTTATAGACTCTACCTATTTCTGGACAGAGTATATATTTTTCAGCCGCATGCAGTTTGGATTTGTCTCATGTTTTAAATTTCACTGTAATTTAGGAAATCAAATGCACACGCACATGGATAGATGGATGGATGCCACATTGTGAATTATACTGACTTTATACTGACTTTGCTTTGCTGACTCCTGCTTCTCTCGTGCCACCATTAAGTTCACAATTGAGGTTGTATGAGTGCCATGAAATAGCATGGAGATGGTGTGATGGTTTGCACTGTTGCCTCACAGCAAGAAGGTTCTGGGTTCAAATCCAGACTGAGCCTTTATGTGTGGAGCCTGGCCAGCCTGTGTTACCTCCAGTTATTTGAACTTCCTCCTTGTATAAAGACATGTAGGTTGAGTAAATCAGTTACCCTAAATTTGCTCTAGGTGTGAATGGTTATCTGTCTCTATGTGCAACTTGCCCTATGACAGCTGGGATAGGCTCCAGCTTTCCTGCAACCCTCATTTAATATGCAGAGGCGAACAGATTTAGCACAGACATTTCTGTTCTTCCCAGGATGAGCCTAAAATTTGATGACCCTAAAACTTTCGCTGTAGTACCATGTGATCAGGTATAATTATTAATTTGTCAAATCAGTAATGATGTTTATAAGCTAATATTTACACTGCCATTGTGTTCACTTGTAATCATCACATTTAGGAGTAATTAGCAACTTTGAGGAAATCACAGGCCATCTTCCCATGAACCTCTACCAAAGAGTCTTTTCATGACTAGATGAGCTGCGCCCTGCTGGCACAATTGGAATCAACTGGAATCCATCATTTATGTGTTTGTGTTGAAAACACAGACGTTCCTGAACCTCCTATAGCTACTATCAAAACTGTTGCTTTTTCTCTTCTTCCATCCTTATACAGACCACTTCGTGTAAGGTACTTTTTTGTACTTGGTAAGAATCAGCAGGTTTGGCCTGAAGTGAAGTCCCGATGGCTTTAGCAGATATCACTTACATTGGGAAGAGGCTCTGCACTGAAGAAATCCACCACTTTCCAAAGAGCTTGGGAAAGCCAATATCAGCTGCCATGACCGCAGTAATGGCACCATATTGGGAGCTGAAAGTTGACCTGGAGAAGCAATTACAGTCAAAGTTGGTAAAACAACTTCAAGGTCAGACATGGCGCTCATTTGTTTCATGAGGAGGATTGTTGTTAATGAGCCAGCCATCCACAGGGGCCAGCAGGCAGGGGCTGTTAAGCTGGGCAGTGTGGTGGCAGAGGTTTTGGTTGGTTCTGGGGAGCCATGAAGCTTCCCAAACACTGTGTGACGATAAAAGATCTGGAACAACCAATGACCCCAGGAAGCACCATATAAGCTGTACAGGTGCATTAAGAGTTTCATGAATTATTTCTACATCTTTTTCAGCTGACATAAAAAAAAAAAAGCCTCAGAATTTAAGGTATAAGACTTTCACCCAACAAGGACCATTGCTGCCGATTGCTTTCCAGGATGCATTTCCGCCAACATAAGCAATTACTAACGGTACACTATTTATATGTGTTTTAGAACTTATGTAATGATGCTCACACTTAAGCGCATTTAACCAATTTGGGTTTTCACTGCTCTGTTATGTTGTATATCCAGTGCAGGTCTGGAATATTTTAATATTTGTGTTGCTGAGAAATTATTATCTAGTAAATAATATTTAATTAGAGCAAACAGAAATCAGTCATGGTATTCAGAGTTGAAGTAATCTGGAAAAAAAATGCAACCACTGATTTAGAAACTATAACTGTACGAATAAGCAGCAAATAATTGACTTTGATTGGTCAAAAATGTTTATTTAAATCAATACTTTGTCCTCCTATTTGGACTTAAAGTGGCCCATACACCTTTAAAGTGGCCCATACACCCTTTTAAGCACCTTATGCCCCTTCATGCCACTTAAAGGATACACTGATACAAACCAGATTTGCTTTTTTATAATATCAACAGCAGGAGTCACTAAAAGCTAATCTGTTTATTATGGGAACCCAGTAGCAGTCAGTCTTATTGTATGACACCTCAGTGAAACTATTACTTCAAAACACTGGCACACATTAGAGCCCTTTTTTTTCTTAAGCAGAGGAACAAATCTGATTTAAGAACGTTTTGGAAGTCAGAATCATTCCTGATCTCTAATAAAAAAGGACTGACTACTCAGCTGCCTTTTCTCGAGAATGGAAAAGTTTTATATGATTTATCTGTTTTGACTTATTCTCTGTATTTAAGATGTATAGCTAAACTATTGCATTCAGCCAACTCAAATTCAGACAAAAAGCTGCAATGGATTTCCAATCTAATCAGCATTTCTTTGCTTTTCTGCCCTCCTGTAGCAGATTAAATTAAAGGTTAAGCTCTCTGATATTTGATTTTGGTACGCCGTCTCCAAAGAATACATGCAAACTTGTAATCTTGTTTCCATTCACTTGATTCTGGTATGACAAATGAGATTATAAAGAATTATTCTGAATCATGATGAAATTTCTTTAATGAAATCCCAAAGATAGTTTTACCCACACTGTGCCTGCTTGCTGTTCTTATTTGGCTGAGTCAGAAATTAGTTTTTATGCCGATAAAGGTCAGAGCTGTGGAAACTTGGGAGCATTATATTTCTGTTTACTGCTGTTTGTTAATTTAGCCCAAACTGAATCTGAATGTTTAAGTGAACCAGCAAAACCTGTTGATGTGCCAACTGCTCACATAATCCCATCATGCTCATCACCCTTTCTGCATCTAGTATACTGTTTAGCTCTCCAAAATGAAAAATAAAAAACTGGGCGGGGTTGTCTTACTGGGGTATACTTTTGGCGACCAATCAAAACTTCTCGATGAAACGCACCTGAGAAGCTGCCAAAGCGAGAGGCGGGCGGGCTATATAAAACCCACTGCCCTCACATGTGTCCCTCAGCATCGGTTCGCTTATAAGAGGCGACTGCTTCTCGTTTCCAACGTTACACACTCTCTCTGTCCCCAAACGCAGCCATGCATCTCAGCGCGCACGAGTCTTGCCATTCCCTCTTCTTGTTTTGCATCCTGCTGAGGAGTTGCCAAGCCTTCAAGAACGACGCGACGGAGCTCCTGTTCTCTCACGTGAGCGCCCCGGTGCCGGAGGTCCAAAGCAACGTCTCCATGAACCGTCCACGAACCGGCGGGAGAGGAGCGGGCAGCGCGGCGCACGACAGAAGCGGTGAGTGGAGTGAAGGGACGCATCCTGTTTCAGAGGACCAGAGGATGCTCCTCTGCTTTGGTATTTTTGGAGTTTGCAATGAAGTTTATTCTGCTTTAAACTTACTTTAGAGAAAAAGGTTCTGCTTTGTTGCAGAATGTGTTTTTTTTTTTTTTAAATTGCTTATTGTAAATTTCTGATGTTTGGAGGTGTTTCGCATGATATGCGAATATATCCTACCATGTGTGCCTTTAGCACATTGTAGACTGTTTTTGCATCTTAAGAAGCTTGAACGTTTTTAATTTATCTAGTTATTCTTCTCTATGAAAAGGTGTTTGCAACTACAACTAAAAGCGGTTTATGAAGATCAGGTTATAATGCTTTTTAAACCACAAAGATCAAATGTCTTTTAATCAGGCACTTAATCCCATCATCACCATACTGTTCCCATTTACACATTCCTACATTCTTAAAAGGGATTATTTTACACTAAATCATCACCAGTTTGCAGACATGACTGGAAGCTTATCGGAGTGTCTAGACTGGAAAGACATGGAGCAAATTTAGGGGTGTTATAAAAGGGAAAGATGCGCAGTGAATGCAGTGAATTTGAGCACACCAACCCCCCGCCCCTCCCCAGTGATATATTGCTCAGTGTAACACACACCTGATTGGCTGGGGTCCAGACAAGGATGCAAGGCTCTATCAGGCCGAGCAGCGGACTGGATGAAAGTGTTCTCCCATACCATTGTGGCGGATTACTAAACAGGGGGAGGGGGTGAAGTGGCAAAAGGGAGGGAGAGATCAGGCTGGAGCCTTCCTTCATTCATCAAACACTGTCACTGAGAAGGGAGGGCATTGTATATGGAGTTGTTTCAATGGACTCAAGCTTGGGTTACAGTGACAGAGGGGAGAGCAGTGGGACACTGTTTGTAGCCTACGGGAGAATAATGTTGCTGTACAGAAGTAGACCCGCTTCCCAGATTTAAAGAAGAGAGTTTTTCTGTTTCACAGTGCTGTAATTACTGAAGTAGAAATGTCAGGGTGCTCCTCTTGTATCGTGTGACTTGCCAGAGGCTGCAAAAGGGCTTATGACTAGTACAATGGGGGTAATCTTCAATCAGACCAAAAACTAGAGATGCAAAATTGTTCTGCAAGGAAAGCAAAAACTAAGTGTAGCACTTGATTGGAGCTTTGCAACTGTGAGAATTTTCTGCTTTTATTTTTCACTTTCAAAAAGAGTACACAAAGAAATCTGTGAAGTAACTAATAGTCAAATAATTTGTTGCAGCCCAGTTTCTGTCTAGCTGCCTACATATATTTCTTCATATTCTCACACGTCTTTGTTTCTGCCTACAGAGCAAAGTCAAATTGGATGCAGAGAACTGAGGTCCACTAAGTACATCTCTGATGGTCACTGCACCAGCATCAACCCCATCAAGGAGTTGGTGTGTGCAGGCGAGTGTCTCCCAGCTCAGATGCTGGAAAACTGGATTGGCGGAACCCATGGCAGAAGGTTCTGGAATCGACGGAGCAGCAATCAGGACTGGCGGTGCGTCAATGACAAGACCCGTACCCAGCGCATCCAGCTGCAGTGCCAGGATGGCAGCACAAGAACTTACAAGATTACAGTGGTCACCTCCTGCAAGTGCAAGAGGTACTCGAGACAACACAATGAATCCGGAAACAAGTTTGAGGAGTCGGCCCTGTCGCCACCGAGGCTCCTCCACAAACACAAATCTAAGAGCAAGAGAAGGTCTGGGAAGAACAGGCTGAGTGAAAACTGGCACGAGACTGAACCCTGAGAGACACTGAACATGCAGAGTGACTCTAAACCTCAAGAAGTTTTGTCTCAGTGATGTTAAGACACGACATCCAGAAACAGCAGTTGTGGATTATATGTGTGTGACTGGGACTTGATTTATGTGAACTGGTTCCTCACCATGATGAAGAACTCCAAGCAGGACTCTGAGAACTTTTCTTGACATTTTAATCCACATGCTTAAAGCTAATATGACCAGGACTTGTCTGCAGAATGTTCTCCAGCCATGAACCATGCATAGACTGTCCTCTAGCCCTGTGCATGTGTTCATATAGTCATTTGATATGCAGATGGAGATCTTTAACTAACGAAGCGCCAACACCAATAAACACTACCCAACATCTTAAAATAATATTGTGTAAATAGATGTACATATATAAAATTCATGCTTTATAAAGTATGTCCATTTGTATAAAATTTTACCATGTAAGATTTATGATGTAATATATTTTATTTGGCAGCGAACCTGATAAGTGTGGCTTAAGTGCAGTCAGCATGTGGGTGAATCCTCTGGAAAAAGCTTTGTCATCAATCAGTCGTGTAAAAATAACATTGTATGAAATAAATATCCTTTTTTTTTTTTTTTATCATATGTGTTGTTTCTAGTAGGAATTTTTGGTTTGATGTGTTTCATCTTCAAGAGGGCTCTCATTAAAACTTAAAAAGCCTCGGACATAAAATGCACCAATAAATTTATATTTTTCAGGTAAGAAAGCTGGATGGATTCAGCACTGGCATATAGCATGATTTCTGCCATAAACACATTTCCACCTATCTGCAGTGTAAATGGTCTTGAAACATCTCAGGAATTAGGACCTCCCAGTCCTGACCAGTGGTCCTGCGGACAGGAGCTGGCAAATATTTCCCATAATTTTTTTTTGGAATTACTACTTTACTAAAATGGGAAATTAAACACCGTAACGTTTAAATTATACTAATACAAACAATAAATGAAAGAACAGTGGATGAAACTGATTATGATGCTTCTGGATTCAATTAAATAGTTTGAGTATTGTTAACATTAGGGAATTATCGGGCTAATTGTGTTAATCAAAAATAAAAATCCCCTGGACTTTTTTGGAAACCAGAAAGACATACGTACAAATGAATGCATAGAATAAAAAGTACATTATAGGTGCACAAATGTAAGTATTTCTAAAAGTTCTCTCTTTTACATCCTGCGTTTTCCTCTTTAAGGACCACATATTAAAGGGAAAACACTGTTTTCTTACTTTTCTTCAAGTCACATAAACTTCACAAAGCTAAGTTCACAAAGTGTGACCTTTAATCCTCTGTTGTGAAGTGCAGTTAACTTTTTAATATCAAAATAAATACTCTACGAGCTGTTGTAAGTTCATAAATTTTACATTTGCAACTTTCAAACGCTTTTATATTTATTTTGAAGCGTTCACCGGAAGTGTTCGCCATCGATAATCTGCCCGCTTCACAGCGGTGGTTCCCTCTTTTCCTCTTTTCCATCCACGTTTTCGGTATCTTACCCACCCCGCCCATCAGAAGGGAATGGATAGCTTTGGAAAGTAACCTACAGTGAAACCCCTCACACCCCTATCTGTAAACATATTGAGGTCAGTAATATGAACACGCGGGGTGATAACTGTGAACCGCACAGGGCCGCTCATCCCCGGATTTTCACAATGTGCGAGGCCGGGAAGAGCGACCACCACTCGGCAGAACGCTGCGTGGACTTCCCTGTATCGGTGGTTCTTCCTGCCGGAGGCACCGGAGAAAGAACGGGACTACAGACACCAAAACAGTTCTGCACGTTTCTTGGCAGACCGCTCATAAGCTACACTATTCAGGCTTTCGAGAGGTAGGAAACGTCTACGATAGGAGAGGCGACAAGATTCAATCCCCGTTAGTTATTAGGGAGACACGGAAACAGAAGGAAAAATGCCTCAGCTACTACCACCATGGCCGGATTAGTGGCTCGGGTGGCCCATGGGCAATATTTAATCGTTGGGCCCCCGCAGTGCACAGTACAGTCAATATCTGATTGCTCATTAATAATCATATTAAAAATATATATAAATACTGAAATTGGGGGGAATCCTGGTTTCTAATTCAAAAGAAAATAGCTTTGGCAATTTGAGTATTTGCTTTGGCTTCAGCAAATATGGTGGGCATATTCTCCTATTTTGTGACATATGCACAAAAATTGTGGATCATTTCTATTTTCAGTACATTTCCTGGCTTCCATTAGTTATGAAAATAATTTAAAATAGAAAAATATCTAATTCCCACTCATGCATTTTCAGCCCTAATACAGCAGTCATCCCTATCCTGTTGAAAAGGAGCTGTACTGAAAAAATCTAAATCTGGTCACTTGTTTTACGCAGTCCTCTATTTGATGTGCAGATGTGGCATACATACATGTTATGCTTTGCAGGCGAATGAACCCTAAGATCAGGTGTACTGTAGAACTTCTATTTTTACGATAGAAGTTTTTATGTCGTCATCCGATATATATCGTTATATTGAACAGCCCTATGTACTGGTGCAGTATGAGGAAAATAATTACTTGGAAATAAGTTGCATAATATTTTTTTTTTGTTCCAGTAGATTTTTCTTTGCATGCATATTGGGATTAGCTAAATTTTGCACAACTGACAGAGGGGGTGAATTGATAACTTTTTCTCTGTCATGCTCCTTCAGCTTTTCTAGCATGTTAATTCTACCTTTCTTTTTCAACCTATAACAGTCTGTTAAGTGTTTGTACCCTTTCACATGCTTTGTCCAATTTGGTGCCTCATTCTGATATACCAGAGAAATTTTTGTGACTTATTAACCTTTGTAGGAGTAAAATCTGCTCACTCAATTTTTTTATTTTACTCAATTTATGATTGTCAAAGCAGTATTTTTGTTCAGCAAACAAACATATTTTCTACAGATTTTTGGCTCAATAACTAAAGTGATGAAAAGATGGAGCTACTTTGTGTTGTGATCATTGTTTGACCTCCATTACAACAATACCAAGACAGCTGGTTTTTGAAATCTGATGTGTCTCCTAGCTTGTTGTCAGTTTATGTGCCTGTCAGAAAATTAACAAGCAGAAAAGACACAGCCTGTGTGGCCCTCCTCGAGGTTACAGGGAGGCTGCCAGGGGCCAGGGGCTGCCAGTTTGCTGGTAAAAAGTGGCTTATTTGAACCCAGAACTTCTATTTTGTTCATGTTTTTCATGCATTTTACAATCAGCTACAGCTGCAGGCAGTACCTTATTAGCTTGGTTTAACATTAAGATCCAAAGCTTTTAATTTTCTATAAAAGATGAGATGATACATTATAGTTATAAAACAAAGGTGCTGGCTGGCAGATTTTTGAACTAGTGGACATCCACTAGTCCCCCCACTTCACTTCTCCATGCTAAGCTAACGGTCTCTTGGGGCTACTTTCCTATTTAAGTCACGTATGTGAATTTAATGTAAACTGTTTGCAAGAGAAACAACTATACTATTTTTTACCCAAATGCATATGTTTTACTAAATAATAAGAATACTTTAAGCTAAAATAAAATTAAAACAAGCATTTTTAGCGTGTTAATTGTCATATAAATATTATACATATTTATATTATACATGTTTAAGTGGTCAGAAAATGTCATCCAGTGTTTTGGGAACTTTTCAAATCTTTCCTGACTTTTTCCACATTACACAGCCTAAAAAATACTAAATATTTGAATACTTGCAGTCCCAATTCTCCATCTGAGGGCTCAGTTTACAAATCAGGCATTTCTGAGCTGATGTTTCTTTTTCTTGCAGTATGCCATGGATCCAAAGCATTGTGGTTGCTGTTGCCAAAGAAAACATGGACCTGATGACGGACATCATCCAGCGGTTTAAGCACAGAAAGGTTCGTGCGGTGCCAGGAGGCTCGACGCGTCACAGGTCGATATGTAATGGAGTCCTGGCTCTGGGTGAGGAGGAGAGGCCAGCAGTGGGCAGACCGAAGGTTGTCATCATACATGATGCTGTTCGGCCTTTTGTGGAGGAGGATTTTCTGTGCAAGATAGCAATGGCTGCCAAGGAACAAGGGGTTAGTGTGATTAAAATTATTAATATTTAAAAGATTAATCACGTATTGGAACCTGACCTGAAATCCACCCAACATGTTGTTACATTTGCTGCCTATTTTGTGTGTTGTTTGGAACAGAGTTTTCATCCTTAGATTGTCTTATTTCCAGCACCTCAAATCTGACCTTTCCTGGAGTAATCTGTTACATGGTCATGTAATCATCCTCTGTGTGTATGTTCCTCTTTTGCTTCTGCCTTGTAATGATTGTTTTTAAAATATCTTCAAACGTTAATATGTACACAAACTGGCTCATAGCCAGTAAAAAAGAGGGAAGACAACATTGGTTGTGATGCCAGTAATACTTTATTTACAAAAGTAAAAAATAATAAACATGACATCTGAGGAATCAGAGGTATAAGTCGTGGCATAGAGGCATAGATAAGTGAAGTGTAAGTGAGGTGGTCTGGGCATCAAAGCGAGAACAACAAATGGAAACCTGGAGGTGTCATTCCGAGGAGGTAGAGAGAGATGACGCTCAGGCTTACTTGAGGTATAATGCAAACCCTGCACAGATCAGTCAGTGGAATGACTCTGTCCACCACCGAGCCTCTGCAGGAGAAAACCTGGCAAAGCATACAGGAAAGGTACTCGGCCTAACTCGACTCGCTTATCTATAGGGAAAAGAATACAGCGCTAGCGAGCACACAGCTCGGCAGGAAGACTGTAACAATATATACATGAGAGGTAACGAGGGAAGGAGAAACAGATGGGGAACTAAACACAGCTGAAAGCAATCTAGACAACGAGCAGGGGGAAGGTTAAACACAATACAGGAGATGTACACAAGATACAAACAAACCACTATCAAAATAAAACAGGAAATAAAACAACTAAACATGGAAACAGCAAGGCAGTGGAACACTAAAAGGCAAAAGAAAACACAGAGACAAGACTGGAGGAACAGAATGGAAACAACAACTGTTAAGAATAGTAAAGTAAATACTAACCCAAACATAGAACCACAAACCTAAACTGCACGTCCTGAATAATCAGCTAAACACAAACAAGAGCCACTGGGAAAGTATAATACATAAAACCAACATATAAACAATGTTATATTTAAAAATAAACATCAGTCAAACATAAATCACGCCAAAAAAACAATGACAAAAACAGGATTTCTGAAGGTGCTACCGTCAACTAGGAAGGAGTCATTACTTAAAGCTAGGTTCTAAAACAAAACTTCCTCATTTTTCTATCGTGTTTCCATCTTCTCTACCCGTCCTGCCACCACCACTTTTGAGTCTTACACTGCCATTACATTAATAGCAGTGTAAGGTTGGACAGCTCTTTTAAACTCGAGAAACAAATCTCCTCTGTGGTAAAAAACAGTTTCTACCAGGTGCGTCAGATATCTAAAGCAAAGCCATAACTTCCTTTGAAGGACCTTGAAAAGCTCATTCATGCTCTTATCACTTCCAAATTAGACTACTAATTCTCTCTACTCGGGCCTCCCATCTTCCTCTATTCACCGGCTCCAGTTAGTTCAAAACGCAGCTGTGCGTCTCTTAACTGGTACTAGAAATTCTGCCCATGTCACACCAGTTTTAGCCAACCTACATTGGCCCCCCGTTGATTATCGTATCAATTTCAAAATTCTTTTGCTTACCTTTAAAATTTTAAACAATTTGGCTCCCAGCTATCTATGCGAACTCCTTCATTTGTATATCCCTAACAAGGCACTTAGATCTTCCAATCAAAAGCTCCTGACGCAACCGAGGTCTCGTCTGAAGTCCAGAGGTGATCGGGCCTTTGCAGTCATAGCTCCCAGACTCTGAAATAACCTCCCTCCTTATATTCGTTCTTCCGAGTCTTTTAAATTGTGTCTTAAAACTTATTATTTTAGTCGGGCTTTTGATTCAAACTAGTATGTTATTTCGTGGCTAGTTTTTGTTTCAAACAATTGTCATATTGTACCCTGCCCTCCTTTTAACTGTTTCTTTTGTATTCTGTCTTATGCTATTGCTCTGACCGACTGTGAAGCACTTTGGTCAACTTTGTTGTATTATTATGTGCTATGGAAATACATTTTGATTTGATTTGATTTGAATAATAGTGGCATCATTAGGACAGATGTCATTAGATGTGAAGGTTAAGTACCACATGACTGTAAACGCATACAAAACAGCAGAGTGTATCTAACAGCGATGGCAGGTTGAAGGCAGGATCGGACACCACTGGTGTGTCTGCTATGTGCTCAGCAGACACTGGGTTTGCGGTGAAACCCAGTGTCTGCTGAGCATACACAGTTATTTTCATTACAAACGTGTTCTCTGTTGTCGTAAACAACACACCTAGAAGAAGAACGACTATTAGTGGCTCTAGCTGAATTTCCCATTAATTGAATTTCCCAATGAATGAGGTGAATTTCCCATTGATTTTCTTCACTGAAGCATAAAAACATTTATAAATCTATGAATTTTAAGTCTTAAACCAAAACAACAACAAAAAACAACTGCAAGGTGACTTATGACTTAAAAAAGACATATTTATGTTTAACAGTAAAGGAACGACACATCCCATAACTCATTACAAATCCTAGCGTCCACAACAAACAACTTCCAACCTTCTCAAATGTAATCCTTGCCATTACTGCAATGTTAATATGGTTAATATTAATGTTGTATAATAAAAATTATACATACACACACACACATATATATATATATATATATATATATATATATATATAGTAAAAGGCAGAATAAAGTCAGAATAAATTAAATAATCTTTATAGTAAGTTAAAACACAGATTTCTTTCGACAAGTTTCACTTTGCTGGTGCATAGTTGTGTATTTAAATCTCAGAAATTGTCATATCATGAAAAATCTGGTACGTATTCAGGAAACCTCTGTTTTCATCACAGGAGAGAGAAAGATCTTAATCCTCCTGCAAAAAGAGGAAAAACCACGAAAGCCACTCGTTCCTCACGCTTGGAAATCGTACCTAAATGAAATTGCAACTTTAGTGCATACTTCATTTTTTCTTGTGCTTTATCAGAAAACCAGAGAAGGCCAATTAAAGCACATGGTGTAAACACATCAGACATCCTGCTGTTTTATTTTTCTGTGAGGAGTACAAGAAAGTTAGCCACACACTAAAATACAAGAAGTTCAAGTTCTCCCGTCAAAGAAAAACCAAAGTGTTTTTGATTGCACCTTTCACTCACCCCTTTAAAACCAGATGAATCCATCTTCTCATAAACTGTTTATGAGACCGACAGCTCCATTGCTCTTGGCGGTGGTGTTTATGTCACTGGTAACACGCAGAAAACATTCAGGCCAAAGCCACGGCCTCGTTGATGAAGAAACTCACAGATTAGCTCCATTATGAGTCATGATTGAAGAACCCAAACTGAGAGAGGTCACACAGGTTATGAAAAAAAGCAAGCGCTCCTTTACACAGGTCAAACATTTGTGGTGTTTCTGAGAGTCCATGCGTGCTACGTGACGTGCATTCACAGCGGGCGGTCTGGTCTTCATTATCCTGCCTGTGTCCACGCTCATGATAGAAAGCCTGTCTCTACTAAAACGTAACAGATTAATTTTGATTCTAACAGCGTGTGTAACATGCAGAAACACATGTTTGCTTTCCTTTCATTTGTTTCTTCCACACAGGCTTGCTGAATGCCTACTCCTGGAGTCTGTCTTCAATCTGCCACAGAGAGATGAAAATATTATCTCAGAAGTTGTTATTATTTTACATATCCAAGGGAGGAAGTGCAGAGTGTGTAGTGCGTACTCTGGCTGTTCTGGTTACGATGGATTTATTGTTACTGTGAAGCTGCCAGCTCATGTGATCAAGGAAATGTTCTGTCCTTGAAATTTTCACTCTTGGCTGAAAAATAATCAGAATTATTTGATTGAAAAAATATCTGAAGTGAAGGCCAGTTTACTACTTGTATAGTAATATTTCATGATTCATGTACATGTTTAGTAATATTGTTTTAAAGGTCACACTTTGATCATAAAGGGCAAAAGTTATACTAAAGCGTTGACATTAACTGACTATAGAGTTTTGCTTTGACGTAAGGTAACTGCATGTGATAGAAAAACTCTGATTTTCCTCTTTTAAGTGTTTCTGTCTGTTCCTCTCTCTGTTCTGTAGAACTGTATAGTCACACAGTATTTGGTCAGACTGATTTGTGGCACCATCAGCTCATTGCACACTGCCTTGTGTGAATATTTTTGGTTCCCCTGAGTGTGTCTAATGACTACAAGCACATTCCAACTCTAATCAGCGCTTCATAAATATGTGTACATGTGAATGTACTTATTCACGACATTTACCTTAAATATTTGGATTTAATTGTGCCTTACTTGTGCGTTTGGAAGCAAATGTGATCCTTGTCTTATTGAGGATTTTCCTGTCTAGATATTTTAATTTTTCTGTGTATTTTTGCATGAATATGTTGATAGATATGTATCAGTGTGCTCCCAGTATGCTTCCTCACAAAAGGCTTTTTGTTTTTTCTCCAGTCTCCCTTCAAAAACTATTAAAAATTGTTAGAAGCATCTGTGATAGTTTTTACAGCGAGCTTTATGGCAGTCAGGTATATATGTATGCAGAAATGTTCCATACATATGCATGCTAACTGTGAAATTACATTCCAGAGCTCAAGATAACACTGCTTTTATAGCATGAAATTATTTCATGTTCTTTTGAAGATAGTTTGGGACTGACTTCATTGTTTACAGAGCTTTTCTTGTTCTCTTTTTTCTGTTATACATTCTGTCCTTGTGAACTATTGAGCACAAATACGTTAACCTAAACGCTTTGTCTTTTGTCCAAACAGGCAGCGGGAGCTATCCGACCTCTTGTTTCCACAGTAATCGCCACCACATCTGAGGGCTACCTAGACCACTCTTTGGAGAGAGCCAAGTACAGAGCCAGCGAGATGCCTCAAGGATTTACATATGATGTCATCTCTCAGGCCTATCAGAGGGTAGGACCTATACTCTGATGTATCTTTAACAAACAAATGGGCTGTTTGAGGCATCTTGTTTTGGGTCTTTCTGGTTTGATGCAGTTATATGCACGATAAAAAGAAACCTGACATTCTGTATTTAGCTAAGATTTCAGTTTACAAAAAGAAAAAAACGAAATACTTGGCTGTCAAGTCTTGCTGTAAACACAGGTCTGTGTGCGACCATTTCTGTAACACCCACTTCACACATTGATTGGTCAAGTGTGGGAGGTGGAAAAACAAGCTGGATTTGAGCTTTTCTTTTTCTTGTAGTTTGTTTTGTAATTCCTTTCAGGACAGAGCGTCTGTAACTGTGTGCCTTTTTCACCATATTTGGCTCTTTTCTGTGAAGGCTGGCTCCTCACCCCACTTTCAAAGGTGACTGAGGGTACACATCAGTTTAAATATTGATGTTTAACCACAGTTTATCTCTTTCAGTTTTGGTCTTTGTTTTTCCACCTTGTACTTCATACACAACGTTCACATTTTGGACAGAGAAGAAATATGGTTTGAAAGACGAGTGAAAGAAGCCATCTATGTCCACTGTGAACGGCCATCTTTGAACAGAGGCGGTGGTTTACGGCACCAACTGTCTGCCATCTATAATCCAGTTTTGAGATCCCTGCTCAGACCCCTTAATGTCCACTCACATCCTGGGCCTGTTGACCTCAGGAAATCACATGATAGGGTGGGGCTAGACTTCACAATGGGTTCACTTAAAACCCTGGTTGATTGTGATCTTCAGACCTTGGCTTGTGTGTGGTAGAGGATCAATAGGGGGTCCATGACCCTCTCGGGGGACACTCCCATAGGGCTTAAAATCTGGGACTCTTTACCAATTGCTCTTAGAGCTGAAGAAGCTTCTTGGATGAGAGATGAAACGTCTTCAAGAGATCTGAAGAAGTCCAGACACTTTTCTTTCCAAGGTCCTTAGACTGTTTTGCTAAAGATTAATTTTAGCTGTTAGTACAATGGTATTTTCAACCAGAGAAAATATTACTTGATGCCACAGAATTGTCGCAACTTTATAAATAACAATAGAAATTTCCTTAGCCCAACCTCATTGATTTTCCAGTGGGTTCCCCTACCTTTTAAGAAACTTCCTTTTGATTTGCTGCTGCATGTAAATAGAAAGTAGTGGTCCTTCTATGCTCGCAGTCGGAGCTTGTTGCCTGAGATGAAAAAAGTAAAAGTAAATTTTTGTATAAATTTTATATAAACATATCACAGGATAGATGGTTAAGTCCTGCAGGCATCTGTGACTTATTTGTGGTGTCAAATAATTACTAAAAACCATCTGGGAAATCTTCTAAAATGACAGATTGAGATTTATGCACTAAAACTTACATGAGTTGGATGACAAAGGGCTTTATGATTCCCATACATCATAACAGACCCTTATAGTCCTTCATGGTTCAGCTGATATGCCAGAACCTGCAGGGTTTCACTCTGAAGAGCTTGTGACATGGGTGCTATCACTTTCTCTTGGCCTCATCTGCATCTAGGAAAGAAATCACACACGATTATATTCTGCCACAGTGCAGAAGATTAGTTTGTGGAACAAAAGTGAACAAAGGCTAAGTTGGAAAAATGGTAACATAGGACTGAAATTACACGGAACGTCTAGGTCGATTCAGATTAATGTTCTCGCATGTATAGGGTGTTTTACTATGTGTACCTGAAAAATGGAAAGAATTATACGCTGACGTAAACTGTAAATGCGTTAATTGTTCTCTGAAAGCAGAAGTTTATTGCTAAAACGTAGTGGGCCAACGAAATGTGAAACTTAAGTCGATGAAGTTGACCTTATTTATTTTTCAGACGCTTCCAGTTTGCTATTTCAACCTTTACTTCATTAGATGGTTCTTCCGATAGCCACTTTTTTCAAGGGCACGGCAAACTTTGAGCTAAGACGTTAAGTATGCCTTAAATTGGAGCGCCGTGTGTCTGCAGTTATTTTTACTCCTGGCACACATGGATCTTCAGATTGCTCTGAGAGGCCTGTTGGCTTTGGCCTTCTCAGAAAATGAGCTCACTTTTCTGCAGTATTTTCAAGGCACACTGGAGAAGGAGGTCGAGTAAGATTGCGTCCCCCTCGCCTCCTTTTCAAACTTTTCAAAAGAAGGGAAAGTGTAAGGTATCTGTCAGGTTAAGACTCTAGGACATGCACATGAAAAATCTCTAGAGCTGCTCATTTGTAGCTTGACATCTATTGAAAGCAGAAGAACTCAGGGCTGAAAAGACAAAAGGGAGGACACTTTATCCAGTCCCCAGCAAGAGCCTTTGTACCAGGAGAAAATGCTAAAGGTTAAATTACCACAAAACCAAGAGCATATTTCTGCTGTAATTTCTCTCTGCAGTTCCATGGTCCCAGATATAAAAGACTCCCCTCTCTTTTATAGCTTGATAAAATATTACCCTGCTATAATCTCAGGTAGCCTGAATTTGTCTTTGTAGTAGAGAAAACCTCATCGCCTCAATCCAAACTTGCATGTGATCTTCAGAAACGGAGCCAGCAAAGCACAAATAAAATATTCATTGGTAAAATTAACTCTAATGAGTTTAGGGAGGGAAATGACACAGAGTAACAAGGACATAAAAACACTAGAACATTAGTCTAATTGCTCTAATCAGCATAGTTTCCAGCAACAGACAGCAAAAAAAGCTCATAGAAACCCATTGCACTCTACCTGCTTTGACCCAAACAGCAAGCAGACGCAGTTAGTGAAGAATTTAGCAGCTAAATATGGAAGTATTTTCCTTGGAGTTGATATTGTTATTCAGTGCTGTTTAATGTTGGTTCGTATCTGCTGGATGTGTTCTTAAGCAACTCTTTGCTATAACCCAAGGTCTTTTTTGCCTAATTAAAGCTAAACTTTTTATTTTTTAAACTGAAATAATAAAAACTAAGTAAAACAGTACTGTGTTCTTAAGATAGCTAATTAAAATTAAATGTATGTATAGACAATGACTTGAGTTTTAGTCTCGGTCAATTTGGTCAAAACAAGAAAACCATCCGGAGGAGGCTTTGGTGATTATCTTTATTGCAACTGTGACCTTTACATTACTGTGAGTCGGTCATTTTTAATGTAATCCATGTTTTCAGACACTTAAATTGTGCCGCTGAAAACTACACTACATGGACAAAATTACAGGGGCACACCTATTAATCTCTGAATTCAGGTCTTTTCAGTCCCATTGCTGCAGGTGTATACATTCAGTCACCTAGCCATGCAGTCTGGAGGAACAGTAACTGCATGTGTATATAAAACCTGCAGATAGTCAGATTAACAGTATTTTGTCTCTATCTGCCATTCTGCAATTCATCTCATGTAAACAATAACGTGGCGCACAGCGTGACGTGAAAAAAGGCACATACCTTTGACGTTGCGTGACGAACTCTGTATTCCTCGTCCACACGTAAACGCAAAAAATGAGTTTTAAAAAATCTCAGTTTTCAGTGATTCGAAACGCCGTTTACGTGTGGACGAAAGACCCAAACAGCTGCGTTTTTAAAAATACCCATGTAGGTGTGGACGTATTGTAAAAGAGTTAGTAATGTATTTTATTACTACCTCTAATTTATTGCAGTTTACTTGTATCTGCTTAATTGTTTACTAAATGGTTGAGGTGTGAAATAAACCACAATGGAGTTTGAAAACAAAATATGGGTGTGTGTGGTTGGAGGATGTGTTTGTGCGGGTGGTGGGTGTTTAGGTGGTGAGGGGGCGCGAACATTTTTATTGTAAAACCAAGGGGGGCCTAGCAAAAAAAGTTTGGGAACCACTGGTCTACAGAGTTCATGAAATCTGAGTGTGGTACTGTAATATATTGTGTAAGTGAAGTGACAGACCACATAGAGTTACAGAGTGACTGAGTGCTGAAGCATACAGGGAATAAAAGACTCTGGTGACACTGTAATTGCAGAGATCCTATCCTACACTGGTATTAACATCAGCATAAAACTGTGTGCAGGGACCTTCAAGGCATGGGTTTCCATTGTCAAGCAGCTTCTGTAGGCGTAATGTGTAGATGGCCAATGCTTTTTTCCATGTAGCGTATACTTCAACCTAAACTAAAACTCACGCTGTAACATATAAGAGTAAAACTAAAGTCTTTCAAAACAATGAAAACTAAACTGAAAGAGGCTAAATCTCTCTGGAAGCTAAGCTGAATTGCAAACAAAAAAAAAACCTAAACTATAAAACTTAAACCAAAAAACCCGATTCACTAGGTTACTTTTAAGATCCACCAGTTTTTGAAGTCCTTACACTGCAGTGTAAAAAAGATACAGTTGTGAGACGTACAATTTTGGCCATTCCTTTAACAATTTATTTATTGTTATAGGAATTTCTTTCAGACGAAAACCTCAGAGCCTGCTAACCTTTTAACCTCGACAAAATAACCAAAAAAAGCTCCTCTAAAACCTCTGTACACCACATCTTCAGCACCAAATAAAACATTTCACATCTCCCACAACAATGTGGGAAAATGTCTTATGAACCTGATGAAACCAGTGTTGCACATTTTAAATCTTATTTCAGAAAGATAAGAGGGTTACAATTCCAAGAGCGCATTAGCCAAAGAAAACAACGTCCTGTGAAGCATCCGTTGAAAAATGTGGTGACGGCAGCTTTGTTTTATGAAACCTTTACTGTGTAAACATTGTCACAGTATGGAGAGTGAAATAAAAGGCTCCAGATATGGAAATCTTTTCAGCTGAAAGTCTAACCTGTGTTGCACAAAGCCAACTTATCTGAGGAGCGCCCAGAGGAAAGAAGTACCTTATTTAGCAATTTGCACATCATACCAGCAGTACATAATAAATTAGATTGTACCTGAAGTCTTTTAGTAATAAAATGTAAGATAATTCTTAAACACAGGTGCACTAAGTTAACTAAAATCTTTCAAACCAATAAAAAGAGTCAACGCAAGAAGTATCTATAAGAACTGTTTCACATTTGGTGCTTCTGCTTAGCGTAGAAATCGTAGAAGTCATCATTTAGTTTGCTAGTTTAAGAATTTGGTGCACAATGAACTTTCTCAACAACTACATGTTAAATCTCTAGGAAATTTGGGTTGGAAATGAAATGTCTCCAGGGGGTTGTTTATTATGATTTTGGTAATTGGTATAATCAAGTTTAGGTTCCCCATAGGCCATGGACAAGCATCTCAAGGTATAATGACCACATGTCCACAAATACTGGGAACAATAGTAGAAGCCAAAAATCAAATTTTCTGGCTGATGTGAAATTTACTGAGTTAATTAATTCTTCACGTTCCTCAGAGGATAAACAGTTTGGATGTGTTTTTGATGTCCCAAGACAAGATATTTCTCTCTGGCAGCACATATGACTTAAAACTCCAAACAATACAACAAGTGATTGATTAAGCCACTCAGTGGTTGCTCTTCAAGCTTTTTGTTTTGATTTAGGCAACATTTGTTTTACTGTAGGTGTTGAAGATTGGATCAATGAAGAAAAGTAATGCTGTTTGCTTTCTGCATGGGCTGCTTTTCACAAAGACTGCTTGAAAATGGCTCTTGTCTTGTATAATTCTGATATTAGCTGGCATGGTGAAAACGGTTTTGGCAGTCACTGTCTGAGATTTCACAACAAAGGCATGAATCTAATATTTTTAGCCCCTCTACTATAGATTATGTCTAAAAGATGGATGTAGCCATGATGACTTCATCAAAGGACTGGATAAGTGTGTGTTTTAACAATGCCGTGGGGTTTTTTTAAGGTAGAGATGACCATATTTTGCTGCTGGCAGTACCTGCTAATTGGTGCAAGATTCGAGCACATACTATTTGGATGCTCTCTACTTCAAAGCACACTATATTAATTCAATTAAGAAAGCTTCCAAAGGCCCCAGCACCACAAACACAGGCTGAGAGTTGTGGGTACGACTGTTAATCAAAGTGGTCCACACCCTTATCTAACAAAAATAGAGACCATAACAACATTCAGACTGGTGAGTTATAATTTACTCACTGAAATATTCTTAATGAAATGTTATGAAGTAGGAAACTACCCATACCTACCTGTAAACCTGCTTATTTCTGCTCTAAAGTTGGGCATTTTAACCTGGTAGTTTATGGGAACTGAGTCAGGCAGCCTCAAGTGTCCAGCTGGAGGAATTGCAGTTTTTGACATTTATGTGTTGGATTCATTTTTCAACCCTGAGGTTTCTGCTTGTCCTTTACTGGCTCTTTAAATATGAGTAATCGCCCTGTTACTCAACTCAGATTGTGGTAAAAGGAGGATTACAAAACAGAACATTTTCAAACTTTTGTAAAAATCTGTTAGTAAGAACATATTTTATGTGAAGCAGAGCATACACTGTGGTGGTACCTTCACTCCGCTGAGTTTGATGGAAATACACTGGTGTCAGCGACCGTCCACAGCATCTGCTCTCTCTTGTGTCCCCTCTGCAGTGCAGTGAGTCAGACTTCGAGTTTGGCACAGAGTGTCTCCATCTGGCTCTGCAGTACTGTGGCACCAATGCCAAGCTCATTGAGGGTCCGCCAACACTGTGGAAGGTGAGCTCGCCAGGGGCCTGCTTTGGGTTTGGGATCGAGGATTTTGTGACATTTTGGCTAGCACAACTGCACGCCACTGATTTATCAAATGAGTAAAGATAAATCATGAATTGAAAGTGTGTGGGTGCTGGCAAAAAAGGAAACACACATAAATTGACTGTGACATCCAGGATAAGCATATAGAAATTAGGCTAACTACTGTATTAACGTTTTCTTCTCAGTTTTCTGTGTGATCCATTCTTAATGACGCGTGTTTTTTTTAGTTAGACGTAATGTTAACTTGATATGAAGGCAATTTGGTTTTACATGCTGAAGGCTCTGCTCCATTATAACAGGTTGAATTTACTTTGCGGTGCTCAAAGCAGCACAACAGTGACCCACTGAGTCAGAGTTACGATGGATCGCTAACCCTTTTTTTAGCAGGTAGTTTGAATATTTATGGAGTCAAAAACTAAATCAAGAATCGTACATGTGTTATGAAACTGTGAGATAATGCATTACAAAACAGAGTGTAGTCTCAGATGATATTGTTTTTGCACAGGGGATACATTTGTGGTGTTGTTTGAGCACCTCAGTTTTACTTTCAAAGTAGGAACATATTCTATGGCAAACTAACAGAAGTGCTATCTTCTTCAGTCAAATAAATTTTCTAAATACTTAAAATGCTGTTGATTCCACTGGAAGTTACAGAGTTACTATCATATTGTCTCATTTGAATAATCTTTAGAGATGTGAAAGTGCATCATGACATAAAAACAATGAGCAGAAACTGGAGGAAAGTCCAAATCTGAGGTCCAAATCATTGATTGAGGCTAAACGGGTTGTTGTTGTTTTTGGAAAAACACATGTATGGCTTGTTTTGTATTTGATGAACACATTAATTTTACTCAGAGAATATTTCTAATAATCTGAGAAAACCTTTTAAAAAGCAACATAATCAGCTCAATTGTCAGTGTAGCTCACTGATAAGATTCCAGCGAGTTTCTGGGAGCAGATATCTGAAAATCTCTGCACATAAAACTGAAACAATGTGCACAGATCTCCATAAATAAAACGTTCCTTTCTCTCATTTGGGTAAACTGACTGGATAAACCCAAGTTATTTTGTCCTCCAGGTGACCTACAAACGGGATTTGGCTGCCGCAGAGTCCATTATCAAAGGTGAGTTTCTTTTGTGGATATGCTTTCATAGAACTTCCTGTATGTACAGTACAAAGTACAATAGTTTTTCATCCTCTTACTTATATAAAATGTGTATGCTGACAGGTACACATGAATGGTTGTTTCCACTAGGTCTTCTCACACAGGTTAAATGGTCAGAAATAAGCAGTGTAGGAGTGTCTACATTCTTTTTGTGTGGTCTGGAGTTGTGAATAGGTGACATTGAATTAAAATAGGCTATTGTTTTCAAAGGAAGAAATTCTTTGTAGTATTGTTTAGCCTGGGATGAACACTGTGGATTTACACAGTCAGTGAGTACTATAGAAAGCAAGTCAGGACAAGGGAGACTATCATAATCAGAGAAATGGAAATAAACACAGCACTATATTTCACCCCGCCAGCACCTGGACCAACAAGTACCTGTTTGATGATGACATAAGTGATTATTCTCAGAGCCTCTGAAGTGAATGAATTCATTGTTTGATTTGTAGAAAGGACGTGGAAAAAAGTTCTTATATCTGTCAGTACAAGAAACGGACGAGAGCTTCAATTTGTGTTTGCATTTCTGTGTGATTGCATAGAGCCACCACAGAGTGTGTGTGTGTTTGTTTGAACATTTATGGCTACTCTACAGAAGGCTTTCAAATAACAACAATATATTTAGTCTTACTTTTTTTTGCTGCAGCAGTAGTGTGCAATGGGATGAATGTCACAGTGAAATTGTGTTATTTCTATCTATGGACTTTTAATTTTGATTTGTAGTCCTACTTTGAATCCTCAAAGCGCCCACAACACAGTAGGTGACGCTGTTTGCCATCACTAAAATTAAGATAAAAGTCAAGTTGAGGTAGTCATGTTGGACTTGCTGCTGTTCAGTATTTGTTAGCTTTAACTTTAATGAATTCAGGAAAAATAATAAAACTTCACAAATACTTTTTTCTATAAATTAATTGTCATAACTATGAAAAGTAGGAATCAGGCTTTGTCTACAGTGCTATTTTTATAGCTATTTTTAGCATTTTGAGCGTGCAATATAAGTAATATGTTGTTTGCCCCGGGCTGGCAGACCCTTGGGAATAAGGGAGCACTGCATATTACTACCAAACATAAAGTGTCAGCTGAAGAAGCGCAGTATTGTGTCAGCGTGTAATGTCATAATTAGCTATGTATTACATTTGGTGCTCGCCTCTCCTGATAAGCTTTTAAAGTAGAACAAGTTTGCAAGTGTATCTTTCATTTTCATACTGAGGAAAGAACTTTGACTTTGAGTAAGTTTATTTTCTTGTTTTGAAACTATGGCAAAGTGTATGGATCCTACCTTATTTTAGTGCAGTTTGATTCAGACAACTCAAGTAGAGGATTTCAGGTATCTTCTGCTTTTCTTTACAAATGAGGGAAGGAGATGAGAAATTGGTGCAATACCTGCAAAAGTGAGGGCTTGGTTTGTTGTAGTGAAGACTAGTTTATTGTGAAACCTAAAGCTGTCGATTTGCTTGTCAGTCCACATTTCCCCACAGGAATGGCCAAAAGCTGGGGGCGAGTCTCTCTCTGACTGCCGCCTATTTGTAACTGCTGCTTATCCATGTCCGGTGGGTGATGGAGGGTAGCTGAGGGTCTGGGTGTCTATAAGCTACGTTTTCCCACACAAACTGACAACAAAGATGTAAATTTACAGAAATAACTCTCGAGAAAAAATGATCAGTGATGTATATTTTACTACACATCACTGATAACTGTACCGATTGTTTTTTTGTAGCTACTATTAAGTCAATGCTGTTTTGATAATTTATATTCAATCTCAAATCCTAATTATTTTCCAGGCAAGCCAGGTTGTGGTGCAGTCATGTTAATTTTTCAAGTGCACCTCTTGTAATGTGCCAAGAGTTTTGCCATTTTTTGTTTATGTGGAGGAGTTTTTAAAATCACACGTCTTCTCTTTTAGAGACTTTATCACGATCAGCATGCGTTATCACAGGTGGATTGGCAGAAGCTGTGAACCTGGCAGATGCTCTTCGGAAGGCTGTTGGAGCTCTGGATATGGTACGTACGGGGCAGTAACAGCTAATTCAAGTGTTGTTTGTGATGACAACAAAACTGTAGAGCCTCACCAGTTTACCATTATGTTTTCCTCTATCTCACCCGTATCCGTCTCCTGTCATATACCTCAAATCTCCCCATAAACTCTATGCGAGCTCCACTTGGGTGGCCCAGTGGTGAAACTTGCCATTTGTGGTCACACCTCTAATGGAGCCTGTCTGGGACTTCCACACCCTGCAACTTTCCTCCCCACAGCCCCAGCCGCCTCCTCTGACTCTGCACGCAGGAGAGCAGATGCCCCTTCTCCTTAACTTGTAGTCACTTTGTGGGCACATCAAATTCCCACGTTGCCTTCAGTCCATATAGCAAACATCCTTTATTTAATTTGTAAAATTGTTCCTGATAGACAATGAGTAAAGTGTCCATGTGCAAAACAGAAAAGAGTGACAGTCTGGGACATCTGACAGCATAGACCACATAGAGGCTCCAAATATGAATTACTCTCCTCTTACCTCAACAACCGTTGGGTTTCCTTAGAGGAAGCCACGTAACAGGTAACTCAAACAACCTGGATTTTGAAAAGAAGGCAAATAAACAAATGTGGCAAATTACTTTTAATCAAAATAAACTGTTCTTAGTATCCAGTTAGAGGGATATCCAGTAGGAAACAACTGTAATAAACCTACAGTCAACCATTTTAAACATTTTAAACATTGTTGTACTAATAGGCATAGTTTGCAAATGAGCATAAAACAATTTTAGTTTGTTTATTGTACAAAACAATTCAATGAGTTCAGATGAATTTTTGAAGACTTTGACGGTGAACTCAACTTATTGCTTGTCTTCGCCAGCAGTGATATTCAGGGATGAAAAATAAAGGTTGATTAGCCTTACCTAACTGTTAAAAAAGCCAAATATTTCGAACTGTATCGTCGGTTGTTCGCTGCTTTTTCTTGCCTATAAACAGTAACCTATTTATTATTAATTATCGGGATGTGTTGTCTGCATATAGCCACTGATGACTGTTATTGGTCTGTCGGCAGGTCTGACAGTAATGCAAATTTTTTGTCAGCTTCACATTACTGATGGGAAACTGTTTCTCCACCAGTGAGATCTGGTGACTGTGGAGACCATTTGAGTACAGAGAACTTATTGTCATGTTCAAGAAACCAGTTGGAGACTTTTTGAGCTTTGTCCATTATTCTGCTGGAAGCAACCATCAGGAGATGGGTACACCTTGGTCATAAAGGGATGGACACGGACAGCAACAATGCTCAGCTGTGTCATTTAAACAATGCTCAGGTGGAACTAAGGGACACAAATTGTACTTAGAAAATATCCCTATGCCTGAGCTGTTGATCCAATTGAGGATAGATCCATGCTTTCATGCTGTTTACATCAAATTCTGACCCTACCACTAGAACACAGTGTTTTTCCATTCTTCGATTATTAGCAGTTTTCTGCTCTTAGCTGACAGAAGTCCCACCTGCTGTGGTCTTCTGCTGCTTTAATCCAATTGCTTCACAAACAACTATGCCAGATTCAAGCTCAATTTGAACTTTGGTGGGCCGATTTGACCATGTCCACACGTTTTATTGAACTGACTACACCGACTGGCTTCCATTTTATTGGATGACTGGATATGTAACCCAATAAAATTGAACAATTGAACAAACAATTGAACAGATATACCTAACAAAGTGGTCAGTTTAAGTAGCTGACTTATTTGATCCCAACAAACACGTTAAATTAACAATTGGAATGGATGACTGTTGATTTGAAAACAAATCATTGTTGCCTAATAAATTAGAAATGTAAATGTCTTCTTAGCAAGCAAGAGTTAATTAACTCAATTTAAAAATAGTCTACATTGTCTGCGTACCATACGTTGTCTTTTTTTGTTAATATAGCACAAAATAGTGTTGTGGGAAAAATTGATGCAGCAAAGTAAAATGAAACTGATTTAAGAAATTGGAGGGGACTCAAATCAACCTGCTGGTTTCAATTTATTTAATTATTTAAAAGAGGCAATGCACTTTCACATATTCCAGTTTTGAGCATGAAACGGATGTGCGGTCATTAGTTTCTGCGCAACCCTTGTCCCTTTCTGGGATTTTACATTCCCAATACACAAACAAATTTACAACATTCAATTGCATGAAACCAAAATACACTATGATTCCAAATCTACAAAGAATTTAGTATAAAATATATTTTGTTTAAATCGAGAGAAAGATGGAAAAAAAAGTATAATTTTAAAAAGTATGAATACTTGTAAAATATAATATGGTATTCTGGTTACATAACTATAGAGCAAAACGGGTGCTGAGGGCAAATGTAATAGTTCAATAAGGAGAGATCATGAACATGACTTATTGATGCACAGAATTTAGAGGTATTTGGTAATTTGACTCTGATGGCCCATCTTGGCAAAATGCACCCCCAGCAGTGATTGGATTAGGGCAGGACACTCCAGAGTGTAGACGCTGGTGGTGGAGATGAAGATAGAGGCATGAATGGAGCCTGCGTGATGACAGGCACTGATAGGGATTAAGTGGGTTTGCACAAAATTGGATAATGGCAGACGCGCAGTGAGATTTTAAGTACACAGTGTGAACGCTGATTGAACTGAAGAAGGCCAGGAGAAAGATGATTGGACTAATTAATTAATTGCAATATTATCATAAACAGGCTACAGGTAATTGCCAGCTTTACCCTTTCAGACACACACTGATATCAGACTGATATGGTTCACAATATCATTTTGTAGCAAAAAAATAACTGAAGTGAAATAAATGTATCTTATTGGATAAAACGGATATTGACAAGTAGAAATATATGTTTTTTCAATATTCGAATATCACAGAATGTTAAAAATCCCAATTATATAGTATCATGAGTGAAGTACTGTATTGGTATTACATCACAGGGTTTGAGATGATTTCCATCTCTGCCACATAAGCAAATAATTATGGCTCTACAATCCCACATTGTCGGAGTTGCAGCAGCTGGGAATGAAAAAAATAGTAGTTTTTTAGGATAAAATAAGAAGAAGAGTTGACTCATCATTTCTCTTACACTATGAATCGTGTGTATTTACATCAAATGTATTTTCATAGTGTTTATTATACACTGAAATTTCACATCCATCAGTTATTACACATCTATACATGTTTAGTAATGTTTTTCCTGTATTTTTTGATGTGGTATAGATATTCGCTGGGCATTACTGCAGACAATGGAGTGCAGTGGCACAGCAAGCTGCAAGTCATGATTCCATATTTGTCAGTGATCCAAACTGTTCATCCTCCTTTAAACTTGCTCCAAGTCCCTCCTTAGCTGGTGTCAGAACGAGCGGATCTTGCTGTCTGGTGCTGGAATGGGCCCCAGAGATGGATTTGGGGTCATGTTGTCCTCCTTGGATCGGCTGATTAGAGCTATTCCAGTCTGTATTTAGGTGGCCGGTGAGGCTGTGTTTTTTTCCGGAACACGTGTTCGGAACCAGATACATCCTTTTCAGGGAGTATGTGAGGGAGGAAGAAAAATGGGGGAGATGAAAGGCAAGTGGAAGAAGCGGAAGATGAAGAATTAGCTTTGTCCCAGTGCCATTGCCTGAATCTAATACAGGGATAAGTGAGATATGTGTGTGCAGGTGGATGATTTGGCAGCATGTGTGCTCAAGAGACAAAGACCGTGCAAGTAAAAATATGATTAGGGATTCTTTCAGCAGGATATTATCTAAGAGATCAATTTGATGCAGTTTAAAGGGCCAGTTCACCTCAAAATCACATTTACTGATTTTCCACTGGCCTGTGGTGCTATCTGTCTTTCTAGATTTGTTTTAAGTGTTAGTTGCCCAGTTTTACTGGCTGTAGAGATGTCCAAAACTGAGCATCTCTTAAATATAATGGAGCTCAGTGGTACCTTGTGGTAAACCTTGATGTGAGTAATCTCATGTGGAAACCAAAGAGTGAAGAATGAAGCGTGCACCTAACCATGACGAGAAGCTTGTGGTTGTGACGGTGTGATAGAATGTAAACACTTGCAGTGTACCCCACACCTGAGCCACAGTCTTATCTAGCTGTGGTGGCTGTAGGTAGTATGAAAAATCATTCTCCCATGAACTTGCTCATTGCAATGTTCAGATTTTTATGAGCCACGAGCTCTGAAAAGAGACATTGTTGCTGAGTTTTTCAAAATTAAATTCAGGAAAAGGATTGATATCTCTACAGATGCAAAACTGGGTAGACTCAAACAGTCTGCATACAGTGTATATGTTTTATTGAGGGACACAGGACAATTATGTGCATTCAGTTGTGGAGTGAAATATTCCTTTTTAAATTTCTAAAAAATGTATAAAAGAAGATTCTCTCATGTTAACTCCTAAAAATACCGTACCACCACCAATGTGTGAATATGTTTAAAACCTTAATAGAAGCGCTTGCTCTTAAATTCCCAGATATTGTTTTCCATACTAACATTTACCCACGTTTGTGACATTGGATTGGTGAACACTAGTGTGGTTATATTGGCCTAACAATGTAGCGGTTTTGTCATTATAAATACTTAATACTGTCATTGACATGATATGCAGCGCACACATGCCTTTGTTTAACCTCCTAAGACCCAAACTCTTTCATGGCATGCATTTTTAATTTCTCTTTGCTATTTGGGCTGATTGGGACCTGATGAATGTAAAAGCAAAGAATTACTAGATTTTTTTTTTTTTTTTTACCTGATTTTTGTTTCTGAGAAAAATTAGATCCACATATGAGGATGTTCGTTTTAAATTTTGATAGAACAGTGGCAGTATAATGTCCTCGTAAGTGGATATCAGGCCCTTGTAGAGCAAAATTTTGTATTTTGGTCTAGACAACCCAAAATGTGATGTCCACATATGTGGACACCAGGTCCTAGGAGGTTAACCTACTTTACTAAATATGAAACAAATATTTTTGTGTCTAGTATATCCAGTGTTTGGTTCCTTCAAGTGACCACATCTAAATACACTGAAAAAAGTTAACATTGTGATAAAAACCTTAACCTCTTCCAAGAAAATTACTCTGCATTGAACAGTGTCATTAAATACCCGACAGTTGCTTTCTTGTTTTATTAAAAACACGTTTTCAGTATTTGATTGGAGTAAAATCGAAACAAAGACAGACACAGACAAGTAGATGTTTTATGGGAGGAAAAAACACATTAAACTTTTTTTTTCAAATCAAATTATCTCCTCTTTCTTCCCCCTGGTATCGTTTAATCTTGACACATGTTGTTATTTTAATATGCTGTGCACATCAAAGGGAATCCTCAGATCCATATCAGCTTAGTGAAGGTTTTTGATAATTACTTTCAACTCAAGAGAATTTGTCATTTAGACGGAAAACAAGTAGTATGATTGGACAGACAGTGTGCCAGCAGATGTGCTTTTTTTTGGCTGTCAGCCACAGATAGTTTTAAATAATGGGTTCTAAGCTTTGCTTGCAATTTGCCAACAAGTTGTTTTTTTAGACTAGATGATTGATCTTTGAATATATTTTAGGGCCAAAGTGTCTGGTAGCTTTAATAAACGTACCATATTCATACTGTCAGCAGTATTTGTAGCTTGCAGCTGTTGTTAATGTTTCATCTTGATGCAAACACAAGCTTAAATATGTATGTGTATATGTAAGTACCTGTGTCTGATATAATAATTACCTTTCATGCTGGAATCTGGACTTTAAGCACATAAACTTTGTTTAAGAAAAGAAAATGATAAGAGTATGTGATACAAGTCACTTTGGACATATGAGACAAATAATAAATAATGTATTATTCTTACACAAAAAATTATGTAAGAATTGGACATCAGTATCATAAAGACAGTAAAAATAACCAGTCAATAATGTTACAAAGTAAAAGCTTTGTAAAAGAATTCACATTGTAAGTCTGTGTACCTTGTTCTTTTTGTACCTTACAGAAAAAAAACCCAATTCAGGTATTAATTCAAGATGGAGTCCGTTTTATTCATAAAAGTTGGATTCCTCTTTTAAATCTTGGAACTGAGCAATTCTGTGGTCACCATCTTGTTGTTTAAAGGAATAGTGGTGAACCAGTGACAGGCTCATGGGCAGCCAAGGCTCACTGATGCATATCGGAAGGGAAGTATGTGGTCTGATCCAACAGACTAGATACTGTAGCTCAAATTGCTGAAATTGGTTCTGATAGAAAGGTGTCAGAATACACGGTGCATCTCAGCTAGTTGTGTTTTTATATATATATATATATATATATATATATATATATATGTGTGTGTATGTGTGTGTGTGTTTATGTGTATGATATGCCTTATTATTTGTATAAAAATGAGAATAGTTTCTTAACACTTTTAAATTTCGTATTAACCGTATGTCTCTGGTTTGTTTAACTGGTCTTTTTGGTGTTTGGGGTTCTGTGGCTTCTTGGCTCTCTAGGCCTAAACTAAAATAAACACGTCTACTCTGCGATTTCATGGCCAACCTGTTTTAGATCATGTCAGATTTTTTTTTTAGAACCCTGCAAATCGGCATGTCGGACCAAAAAGATTTTCCTCCTGAAGCTGGGGGCAGTTATCTTTCAAGAACAATTAACCATTGAGCATATGGTTCCCATAACCATTTCACATTCTCATTTACTTTCAGTTACTTTAATGAGGAGAACAGCGACATCTCAATGCCAAACATAGATTTTGAATGTTTATTTCTGTGTTTATTTCCTGAATGTTTGACACTATAGTAACAGGTTATATTTTTAAGGGAAAACAACAAAAATGAATTCAAAATGGACATTGTGGGCTATCCAGTTGCCTTATTTTATTTGTGTGCCAGAGCCAAAATTAAAAGATCAGAACGTAAATGTCTCATTTCTCTAAGTAAAAAGGCTTTTCCAGTTCTTGGCTGCATGTCGGCTTCAACTCAATTTGCAGCATAATGAAATTTAAGTTGGCTTACGTATGATTGCTGTTCCCGTTTTTTGCGTATGACAGAATTTTTCTGCCAGTTCAGAAGTATAAGAAGCCCAGAAATAGTTTCTTTTTTACCCTGTCTCATTTGTTCTAATAAGTTTCTGACTGCAGTTGATGGAAATAAGCCACTCAGTTATGTGATCTTTAGGCACAAATCTTTTCCTTTTTTTTAATAACCTTTTTCTGTAATCATAGAATGATTCATGGCAGAAAAGCAGGTGGATGTACTCTCGCAACAGATGACTGAAATAGTGGCTGAAACAAAAACCAGAAGCCTCTTGACCTTTGAGCGTTGGAGTCGATCAGTCATTCTATATGAAATGCATTAGGACCTTGGCACTGGTGGACCTACCTTAAATCTTATCAGTCAAGCAAGCTACATCAGCTGAATATTTAACATGAGGGTATCTCTCATTCACAGGAGTTGGACATCGTCCCAGATCTAATGGGAGACAACGCCAGGTGTCTGTTAAAGGAGTGGAACTTCATCCAAGTTTCTGTAAGTTCTTATTCTATTTTCTACAACTTCTCTGTGAAAGTAAAATATGCCGCTGCAAGTAGTCATGAATTTTTTTGTTTTTGTCTTTGGTCTTTAGGTCAGTCACTCATGCTTGTCTGAAGTGGAGGCGATACTTGTGGCTTTAGAGGCAGAAAATCGAGCTCTTCTCCACCCGGTGGTTGTTATTTGGGTGAGTTGAGATGTAGATCCTATAACCGTACATCTCACAGTTAGAGTGCTAATCCATGTCCATCATCTTAGTGTGGCATTTTTCTAGGTTCCTGGACTAGAAGACAAGCTATGGGGGGTGTAAAAACTGAGATGTAATGAAAAACCCAAGGAGAAATTAAAGCCTCTAAAATTTAATGAAAAATCATCCAAATGTTGTTGACGCATTTGATTAAAACCACCCAAGTCAAAGGCTTCGGTGGTTTTAAAGGAAAATGTCAGTAACAATCATCCTCTAGAGCCCACAAGTGTTCATGCCAAATTTCAGGGCATGAACTTATTAACATATTTCAGTCAGGACCCAAGTGGTGCACTCACTGACAGATGCAGCCATCCTTACTGTGATTTCACATACAAATCTACTCTACGTCCCCCACAACTCTGTTTCCATTCCTTGCTGGGACCTCGTGTATTCTTGTTGTTGTCATCTAAGAGACAGATTTGTAAACGATTAAAAGACAAAGAATGTATTGCTGGCAATTACAGGGACAGCACAGCAGCTCTTGCGTGCAGTTATGTGGGGAAAACGCATCAGTTTTTAAGTCATCATTGCCATTCTCAACCTTTTAACTCCTACAACTGTGTACCTAAAAAACAAAATACAGTTCAGGAATCTAGTTAACAGAACCTGGAAAACCTGCTCTTGATTCTGTTATGTACAGTCCTGCCTTGAAAGCATCCACAGGAAGTATCCATAAGAAGTATGCACACTGGCTTAGTTATTGCAATGGACATAAAATAAATGGGCATAACTTAAAAAAATCCTAGTTGGTTTAACAAGTTATTTTTATTTTATCAATGTCAAGCATTATTTACACAGTCAATTCTGCTGCCTGTATGATTTTTTTGCTTCACTGAAACTAGACAATAGTTTCCTTCTCCCATCTCTGCTGCCTCAGATGTTGTAAGCCAGCGAGGCATGAAGAAGGTCTAATGACATTTGGAACAACCATGATTCAGTAACTTTTAGAACCAACTTTAACAGCAACACCTAGAAGTAATCATTTTCTGACTGACTTTATCAGTCTCTCATATTATTTTGGAGGAATTTGTCCCACTTTTTTTTTTATTATTAATTCATGCACAGCTCTCTTAAGTTCCTATCACAGCATTTCAATCTGGATGAAGTCTGGACTTCAGTGTGATGGACTGAAATCAGCCATTGTGTTGTAGATTGCTGTTGTGCTTGGGATCACTGTACTGTTGGAATGCCAAACCTTAGCTGTTGGACAGATGGCCTCACGTTTGTTTGTTAAATAATTTGGTAAACAGAGTTTAAGGTCCCCACGGCCATCACCCCTCCACCATTGTGCTTTACAGTCAGTATGACGTGTTTGTGCTGATATGCTGACTTTTCTCCAAATGTGGCTTTGTGCATCATCTCCACTTTGGTCTTGTCTGTCCAAAGGACATTGTTCCAGAAATCTTGTGCTTTGTTTCCACGCAGCTTTGCAAACCTTAGTTGTGTTACCGTGTTCTTTTCTGAGAAAAGAGGCTTAGCAACCCTTCCAAACAAGGCATACTTGTTCATACTTGTCTTTTTTTTCTAATTGTTCTGTCATGAACTTTATAATTTAACATGCAAACCAAGGTTTCTAGTGTCTGAAATGTAGCTCTTGAGATTTTTAGCATTTTCTCTGAACATTGTATGATCTGACCTTGGGGAGAATATGCTGAGACGTCCACTCCTGGGAAGATTTTGGCATATTGTTATAATATATACCTGAAAGCCCCAGACCAACAAACTGTCAGAACTTGTCCAGTGACATCCATGTTAGGCTACTAAATTGGACAGATGGATGGAGAGAATGAAAGATAGAGGCTATATCACACAAATGTTATAACCAGTGCATTAGTACAATAAAAAGGCTTCTAGGTATACTTAGTTCAGTTTCTTTTTAACAGGAGGGGACCTCTGCCAGCTGTCTACTATGGCTGGATTGAGAGGTAAAGGGAAAAAGAAAGGGGTGGAAAGAGTGCATAGAGAGATGAGGACAAAAAACATACTATTCGAACGAGAAGACAAAAGTTAACAGCGTGGATTAGTGTTATATATACACACGCAGTGAATGGAAAGAGGTGAGTGCTGAACAAATGCTCTGTGCAACATGTTAAGACCCACAGGAGCCTGAGCCTATTGCAGCATAGCTTTGTGTTGTGTTGACTTACTGTTATCATCATGATTCAATCCAAAATTGATCCAAATGGGACTGAATCATTTTCCTTTTACAAATAACTACTCGCAGTCTCACTTTTTCCCAGCTCACTGAGCTCAGCTTCCTGTCGGACCAGTGGAAACTGCTCCAGTGCCACAATACAGTTTTTCCACACCATTTTAATAAAGCCTCAATCATGAAATTGCCAGAAAATAGCATTTTTTTTTTAAACTGAAGCATTCAAACTTATCATCTTAACAAGTTTTTTTTAATCCCAATTAAATATTAATTTTCATATATGTTTTAATTTGTATCATATTTGCTACATCCAAGAAATGATACCAATGATGTAAAGTCTCAAACTCACAAAAACTGCACACATCAACTGTGATACATTAACATTAGGGGGTTCTGTTTTTTTAAGTACTGAAATTCATACCGTTGGGAGTTTAAACTGTTATAATTGATACTACTCAAGCCTTCTCTTGGATATCTGCATACAGTTCAACTCACTTGTAATTCAAAGCACACAGGTTTGACGTTTCTTTAAGCAAACATTTTTTCTTTTTTATATGTAGTGTATTCAGTATGTACTCTTTTTTTTCTTTCTTAAACGAGCTATTAATACCATTTGAGGACTAAAGGTGTGTTATATGCAGTTGTGTGTTTGTTAGGGAAGCCACCTAAAGGGTTACAAGTTTGTCTCTTTAATATATAAATAAAAGTTCATAAATCTATAACATGTCCTTAAAGTCATACAGTATATAAACTACTGTATGTCTGTGCATATAATGTCTCAGTGTCATTTCCCCACACAACTGGTGCAGCACAGATTAAGTTTCATTGAGGTACATGTACTGCATAGCATTGAAAACCTTTTCTTTTTTTTTTTCTGCTTGTAAAAATCTAACCTGTGGTCCACCTCACGTCCCTTCTGGAGCTCTGTAGCTATTTGGAAACTCTACACCTCCCTTGAAAGCACCTCTGCACGACCTCGCTTACGGCTCGCTTTCCTTCAAACTGTGGCTGATCCCACCAGAGCTACACTAACCTGAGAGCTCACTGAGGGGAAAAAAGAACAAACTGCTTTAATCTGCTCTGGGAAACATTTAAATGTTTGTGAAAGGCTTGTTTACTTTTTTTAATTTGGAAAATGTAACTCTTCATCTAAAACAAAGAGCCAGCATCAAAAACAATGCCAGGTAATGAGAACAACATAAACCCACAGAGGCTGATTTCTGTGACAAAACAAGCCAGATGTCATGCAGAATTGCTCCGCTAAAGCCCCTGTTCTTACTTGTGTTAGTTTTCAATAAAGATTGAAGCACATAGATTCAGATGTGTAAACACTCGGTTTGAAGCTGGGGGGTTTAATGGGATTGACTCCCTTCCACATCAGAACAAACCAGGTTCCCACAAAACTCCCACTGGTAAATGTTGCTAGTTCATCCTAATCTTATTGTGTTCTAACATTTATTCCGATCAGCCACAACAATGAAACCGCTGACAGGCGAAGTGAATAACATCGATCATCTTACAATGCAATGTTCTGCTGAGAAGCCTTGGGTCCTGAGATTTATGTGGATGTTACTTTGACGTATACCACCCACATAAAGATTGTTGCGCACCAAATCGCAACCTCCAGGTATGAAAAATTAAGCCAATTAATTAACTGTAGTTCCTTGGGAGGCCACTTGAGGCTATCTCATAAAGAGGCTCAGTGCTTGTAGACTGCAGTGTTTAAATGCCAAACTTTAAAGCAATTAAAACATTTTTAGATGCATCCATTCTCTGCCACTTATCCTTCTCAGGGGGGGCTGGAACCTATCCCAGCTGTCTTGGGGTGAGAGGCAGGGTACAGCCTGGACAGGTCGCCAGTCTGTCTCAGGGCTAACACATAGACACAGACAACCATTCGCACTCATATTCCCACCTGCATTCACACCTATGGGCAATTTAGAGCTTCCAATTAACATACCCCCACTAACTGCATGTCTTTGGACTGTGGGAGAAAGCTGAAGTACTCGGAGAGAACCCACATGCAAACTGCACACAGAAAGGCAGGTTTGAACTCAGGTGGAATTGAATTCAGGACCTTCTTGCTGTGAGGCAACAGTGCTAACCACCATGCTGCCCTATTTTTAGATTCTGGAGCCAAAAAAGACTCTATGGATAGGTCTTGATGCATGCTCATTCATCCAGGTAAGTAAATCTCCAAAAGTTGATTTTGTTCATCTGGACGTAGCGTTTTTAGTGGGAGAAACATTTAACGACTCATCCAAGTGACTTCTTCAGTCCCAGCGGACTGCAAGTTTCCCCAATCTTATAAACAGGGAGGAACGCTGTTTTGAGCGCGGAGTCAAGGAGGCCATTTACGTGAAAAGGGAAAGACCATCTTTGAATTGAGGAGGGGGCCTAAGGGTACATCTTTCGCCATCGTACAATGATGTGATTGCAGTCATTGCCCAGCTCTCTGTGAATGGTTCTCATGGCCATTGATCAGTGGTTGTTGATCAATGGTCATGAGAATTTGCATAATTATGATGAAGGAACTGACCTCCCAGCCCTTTGTTCCTTTAGTGGGCTGGTTTCAGTCATTATGCAAATGTACCGTTTATAAGATTGGGGAAACCTGCAGTCAGCTGAGACTGAAGAAGTCACTTGGTTGAGTGACTAAACGTCTCTCCCACTGAAAACGCTACGTCCAGATGAACAGAATCAACTTTTGGAGACTCTATGGATAGCTTTCACCTTCCAACAACTCTACTGAGGCGGATATTTTTAGTAACTCCATCCATCCATAAACAGCAGTATTGTTTCTTGGTGGCGAAATCGCTGAACTAGATTTCGCCACCATATTTGTGCTGTTTGTGCCTCCTAGGTAATTTTAGGTTGAATTTTAATTAAACAATTAAGACACAAAGCTTACTGTGTGATATAGCCTGTCCACGCAGTCTGGGATTTGAAAGAGAAATTCTAGTGTTTTATCAGTTTGTTACTTGTCTGCCTTTCTGCATCTGTTTTCTTTTACTGCTGAATGCAACTTGCAACAAGCTTCTAGCATTAGACGATATGTTAGCATCCCCCCCCCCCCCTTTTTGCACAAAAATGGTTAAAAAAAAGACAAAAAACACGACTATGGACAAAAACTAGAGTTAAGGATTGAAATTGTTGAATCCCAAACTAGTCCATCTTTTGTGTTGTGGAGTGACACTCTGTTGCTCCAGCACTGTCGCCCAATGAGAAGGACCTGCAGAACACAAACAACAGCCCAATTTGCTGACTGGGCTCCAAACACCAGAGTTTGTGGTTCAGTAGATCAGAGTTCTGTTGGCAGCTTAAAGGAGCCTGGTTGCTGCATATTTCTGTTGTCACTTTTTTTTTCTTTTGTTGTTGTCTTCTATGCTGCTGTATTAATGAGTGGTGTCCTTTTCTTATTACATGAAGAAGATAGAAGTTATTAGAATTTGATTGCTCCTCTAATCGTATTCTATCAGTCTATATAGACCTAGTACTTCCTTATGTAACATGCAGTGATGCTCTGATCTACAGTGAGACTGTGAATTATAAAACCACGCTGGATTTCAGATTATTTTTTGTTACCAAATTGCTATTTAAAGGATTGATTCATTGATTGGAATATAAAAAATGCCTTTAGAAATTTGCAGGGGAAAACCAAGAAGGAGAATTAAAGCGTATTCTATTAAAGTAAATCACATCTGTCATTTTTTCCCCCCCATCTATGCCTAACCTAATTTCGTCAACATTCAAATGTGCATAAACTCAGCCTGGAAAGTTGAGAATACGACAAAACATGAGGCAGTCCTCCTAAGTGATTTGGTCCTGCACCAGAGTGTCTGTTTTTTTTTTTTTTTGGGGGGGGGGGGTTTGCCTGGGGCTATTATTAGATTGCATATGCACCCCGTTATTTATCCCAGGCTTGATCACATGGTAGTGATCACTGAGGGATCATAGAGTTTCAAGTGTTGGTGTTATCCATGTGATGGTGGTAGCCTCAAGGGGAGAAAAGGAGACCGGATAATGGAGGTCACTTTGTTTTACTTAGTCTAAGATGTTATGGCCTTGAGCAAGACATTTCAAAGAAAAGAAATGTTGCTGTTGAGTTTACGCTATAAGAAATCACCAATCTATGATAAACATTTGCCTGAAGTTTATTACCATTAATATGAATAATATTATTATTGTATAATTATCACTCAAGCAGCTTGTACTTGATTGATTGTCAGGTTGTTGGGGGCTCAAGTATATTTTACATCAGCTTAGCATCCCCTCTAAGTCATTATGGAAGGTGCCCAATAACAATAGTGTCTATGTTCAAGTTTTTTTAATTTCTGGTAAAATCCAGTCTAATAAGGACAAATACTCTCATTCTTCATGAGCTCGCTCACCGTTGAGGATTCTTGGCCCGAATAAGACAATTTGGTGTCCTACCCCTGCGAATGTGCTGAATAATCAGTTTTCAAGTTGGAACTTCAGCTGATGACAACCAACATTTGATTGATATTCAAGGAGAGTGCAATAATTGTACGTTTAAAGCAGATGTCTTGACATTTTTGAAACTATTCTCCTGACTATTGCATCTCACTGCCGCAGTTTTTTACGATATGTGACAGAATAATTGAAAGGAATAAATCTCCATTTAAGTTGCTGTCAGCAGTATGGTTATGGAAATCGACTAAAGTTTAGCTGCTCATAGAGATGACACAGTAACCTGAACCATTGTATCTGGATTATGCTACCCTAATTGAGGAAAATAAACCCCAGAGGTCCATAAGATTTACAACTCAATTAGAGTCATTATATCCTCAGACAGGATTGTGTATCAACCGACCTCTGTTTACTCTAAGCAGACGCTCATGCTTCCCTGAACTTCCCCAAACATAGCCCTAAACAAATAAGCCTATTGAGCTGCAACATGTTTAAACTACTGCTTGAACAATGTCCTGTAATTGCTCCAAAATGGGGCGTAATTGCTATTCTTTATTGGCAGTTGTTTTCTGATTGAGTGCGGTGGTCTTTGTTTTGATAGGTGCATTTCAGCAGGACTGATGAGCTCCCTGTCAGCGAGAGAGCACCCACGGCAATCATGGAGTTGGCCTCAACAGCCAAGCACAGAAATATTCTCATCTATGGCATCCAGCTTAAACAGTCAAAGGTAAGAGTGTTGTCTTTTCTCCATCTTCTCCATTCCTTCCTTTTATTTCTTTTTAAAGTGAACTTAAAAGTTATTGAGAAATGCACAACTAAGAAAGGCCAAATTTAAAGCAGTGGAAAAGTTATTTTTAACTGTGTAGTTCCAATGTCTTGTCAGACTTTTTGTCTTTCAGGTAATGTTGCTGTCTTATATCAGCCATCTGTACATTTTAGGATGCACACACATCCTCATTTGCATTGGAATAAATGTGCCCAGTAGTGCGACTAAGAGGATGGATAGAAACTTTAAATCCTCTGTTATATGAGTTGTGTTTTAAACTGAATGACAGGGATGTAAAATATGCAGAGGTGCTTTAGGTCCAAAGCACTGTGCAGTTCGAATGAAGTACATGTAGGCCAAGTCACAACAGTTAACCTGATGTGGGGATCCTATGTAAGGCCCCCCAAATGTGTACTGGAGTCATTAGGATGGATGTGGCTGTCAGACTTGACCTGAAATCCATATCTGACTTCTTACTTATTGCAGGATTATATAAGGAGAAATTATTCTTCCCCCACAGTGAGAAATATCAAGATTCATGCAACTAAAGCCATCAAATCAAATCACTGTTTTTGGGCCAGATGTGTAAAGCAAACCTAAGACAATATAAATGAATATTCATGGCGTTATTGGCCTTAAATATGACATTCGTTGTGATTCATGTTCCTGACAAATGAGGTTTCTTTGCAGCTGCACCACTTCACAAATAAATGGTAAAAACCTCTTTGCCTCAGGCAAGAGGATGTTTGAGCATGTCGGGTTTGTTCACATTGGTGAGAGGAAAAAGAAGAAGAAGAAAAATGTGATGGGTGAGCTGGTTTTGTTCGTGGTCAGTGAGATGGTATGTCGCATCAGGTCTTGACACCGCACTGTTGTTTAATTAAAAAGAGATGTTTTGTTTTAGATGTTTTGTTTTCTCGGTAGTGAGGCATGCAAAATGTCGCTGCCCCACATGTGAGATTGATTCTACTATCGGATGTTGGATATCATGGTTTTCCTGAGAATTGCGAAGAGTAAAGTTGTTAATTAGGCATCCTGTTTAACTCCTTAGAGAGAAAAGAGGAAAGGGAAAGGGAGTGACAGAGATAATGCGCGTTTCGCCATGATAAAATTCTTATCGTTATGAGATAGTGGAACAACAGAATACAACCTCCTATAAATCACTGATAGCTTTTTGTTATAATGAGGATAATTCTTCCCAGATGTCCTTATTCATACTTGCGGCGATGCCTGCCAACACACGCTCCATCAGTCGTACACCTTATATGAATATTGCTTTTATACCTAAGTTTGCTTCATGTCTTTGACTTGAATAAAAAATATCTGAAAGCAGACACCACTACTAACATTGCTGTTAATTTGATTTTAATATTAGTGAAAGATTCATTAGCTCCACGTGGATTATTAGTCTTTAAATAAACAGAGCCATTAAAAAAGAAGCTGGGGTGGCGTGAATTCACATGAGTGAACATGTAACTATTGTTAGTATCTTTGCCATGATTTTCAGAATTTTGTCATCCAGAGAATTATGATGTCTACAGTTTGGTCGCATGAAGACGAACATGTTGTGTTTTCCCCATGACAACATGGTCTGGATTGCATTTTCTGTTCCTTGCAAAGAAAGGTCAAGTTTTCCTGTTTGGATTTCTCAGAATGTCTTTGTAAGGGAAGCCAGTGCAGACTGCAAACATTTAGTTATGCCTCTGTCTACAGCTTTATACATATATCTTCCCTGTGACACTTGATAGCTTGCTCTCTATTATTAAACATAGTTAGTGTGCATTTTTTGCTTTTTATGACTCTGTGTATGTGTAGAAATTTCACCACTACCATGCAATTTCTAAAGAGTTCCCTCCATTCTGTACAAAACAACTCAGTGGTCTAAATTCTATCTCGCTAAGAGAATGCCTGGCTGTCCTGGATCCTAAGATTGGATGGAGGTTATCTTGCTTATTAAACTATTGCCAGTAACCAATAATCAGCTTATTGCAAGTAGGACTGATGTGCTGATTAAATGTCCAAAGTAAATCACATAAGGACCCAAAAGACTTGTCTCGTCCTTTATTATCTTTAAGATGAACAAAATTAGTATTTCTTCAGCCACTGTCCAAATTGTTATTTTTACACATCCGTATTGATTTCAACCCACAATTTCACAATTGGTGCTTTCCTGTGCAGTATTATGAGGTCATGTTGTACAAATCAGATACACAATCTGTCACAATTTGAACTATGACTACTGTTAATGTGTGTAACAGTAATGATGAAGGATTATACTCCTGTATTATCAGCACTGAGGTGTTCCTGGAGAAGATGGATAGCTGCTCTAGGGGACAGCAAATCAACCAGAATAAATTATTGTGTAAAAAAAATCATATATACACGGAGGGGAAAAAACTACAAAACTGCTGATGCTTTTTTGCTGACCTGTCGTTTTAAGGTTTGGACTCATTTTGGTGTCTAAAAACCACTAATTTACTTCATTTTAATTTTGCCTCCTTGTTGTCTTACTGAAAGAAGATCAGCACAAGGGGTGTGTTCAGTCTAAAACTACAGCCAGGAGTAGGTTAGCTTAGCTTACCTAATAGTAGAAATATGACTAAACTCTAAAGCTCAAAGTGCAAAGTCTAAGTTCATAGGTCAACACGTTTCTTTATTCTATGCAAAAATTTGAGTTTTACTTACTTGATAATTAGCCAGGCTAATACTGCAATTAGTATAAAAAAATCCTTTAAAGTAAACAATCTGTAAGGACATAGTGTTAAAACACTAATGCTGGTATTGAAAATTAAAAATAATAATGAAAATATCAAGGATTCATTATAGAAAAGCTGAACAGGTACATTATGAGAATGTGTTTAGTTATAATTTCTCTTCAGTGGAGTTTAACCTTTAGGATGTTACTACAAAGCAACATGTGGTGCTGTATACTGCTGACCAGAATACTGTTCTGTGAGAAATGTGAATATTAGAGCCACATTCCAGTGAAAATATTTATATAAACACTTTACAAAAAACGTAACAGCGCTTTATAAATTTAAGATGTTGTAACTTTATTCTCAATTTGCCATCAATAGTAAAAACATGTGTAGCATCACCACAGTGTCTATTTTCCAATTTTTTACACGCATCATTGTTAATCGTCCATAAATTTTGGGTGCCTTTTGTTCCTCCCTAAATGATTTCATCCTTTACTCTGACATGACTGCTGGTTGTCAACTGCACACAAGTGAAAAGCACAACTGGGGAGTGCATTTAAGTGTCCCTCACTTCTCATTATGCATCGCACTGAGGAATTATTGGACGCACCCGCTGCTTTGGAAAAGAAAAGCTGTTTGGTTAATTGAATTTTAACCTTTTGACAGCTAAAACGCATGAGCACATGGAATTGTGCTCGTCCCAGTGAGGTTGGAAAACTGATCCACCTCATTGACCTTCGGTGATGTCTTTTTGGATAAAAAGTGTGTTTTTCTTAAATGAGGCCCGATTGTGGTTTTACTTTATAACACCCAGCCGCTGAAGCACAATGCATCCAGCAGCACGTTGCCATGCATGGTACTTCGCTTTGTCAACAGGAGAGAGTGAAATGGAGTCTTTGGGCAATGAACGGCACTCTCTCTGAAAGGATCAAAGAGCTTCTCCAGAGTTCTTTTCCGTTTGTGCTGTTGCCTCTTTGAAGATGCCCACAAGCCAAACATCAGGTGCAACAATGTGTGAAAACCTCAAACCGATCTGAAGACGTTGGCTGAGAATGCGAAGACACCGGATCCTCATAAACTAACACGATGTTGTGAAAACGGTGACGGTATATGCTATCGGTGTCTGCTGCGTTGATAGGAAGTGTCATTGGATCCTTTCTCGCACAGGGTCCTGGTGACTTGTCATTTGTTGAAAAGGGAGTTGTCTCAGTGATATATGGGTGTTGTAATCCCTGCAGTGAGAGCCCTGATGTTTACCCAACCCCATATTTCCTCCTCCTCAAAGAGCCCGAACCGGGAACCCTAAACCTGAGAAGAGATTAGCCGGCCAGGAAGAAAAGAGAGGGAGAGAAAGGAGAAGAGGGAGGGGAGGGAAGAGGAAAAGAAGAGGACTCTATAGGCCTATTCTCCTCTACCTGTTCAGATCTAGGTCTGAAAGGCAGACAGGTGAAACCGTACACGACCAAGTGAAAATCTTGCTGTGACGCCCGTGGAGTTGTACTCCTGCTGAAGTCGGGGGGAGATTAGGGAAGGCTGCTGTCTCTGTGTTTTCAGCTCACTCCTGACTATTTCACATCCTAAATCCAACAGTTATTCTGTGCCGAATAAAAGAATGGTTTTTCATGGCGATGCAGAGCATTGGATAAAAGGAAACAAGCTCAGTGAACTGGATATCTCTACTAACCACATATCACAAAATCTTTGAGTTTTTAAATGATTTTTTAAAGAGCTGCAGTCAGCAGATAAATCTGAGGGGCGGCAGTGGCTCTGGTATCAAGCCAAAGCATTTAGGAACTATTATGATTGATGATCGATGTAAACAAGGGTATTTATGCTTGTCAAAAAAACGAAGTAAATGTAGCCAGGAATGTGCAGGGTTGTTTTACTACACAAAGGTTCCTACTTTCGCCCATTAGTAACAGTGTCTAAGTTTTTTTTCTTTAAGGTTTTAAAGATAAAATTGTTTTCTAAAAATCCTGCTATGCTAGATGCCATAATACTACCCAGGACTAATTGACTTGATGAAAAGTTAAGAGATCAGTAAATCACAATATATACCAAATGTTATTATAACTACTTTGGTTCTTACTGGTACTTTTTAGTACAAATACCAGCCTAATAGTAGTCCTACTGAAATAACTGGATGGCAACTATAGCTGATGTTTAAAAAAAAAAAGAAAAGAAGAAGCCAGTGGATCACCAGACATTAGAAACAAACAAGTGAAGCTCTTTTCGTGACATCTCTGTGTTTGCCTGCTGTTCAAGCCTGCCTGCTGGGTCAAGAGAAATCAAGGATGGTTTCTGTCTCTGCTCACTGCTAACCTTTCTCTTAGATGTGACTGGTGTCTGGTGTTAATTTTTCTGTTGGAACGTTAAATGTATTCAATTATAACCTACGATTGCATGCAGTAGTCTCCTCTGATATTTCAGTCCAGTTGAAAATAAGAGATAAATTGTGAGTTAAAATAATAAACACTAAATAACATCATATAACTTAATCCAAACAGTGCAGAAAACAACACAGATAAGAAATGACGTGGCATTACATAAATCTGTTTATTGTTACCAAAATGTTTCTGAGACACATTTGGCAGGTCTTTCAGTGGATTCAGAGAGTAAAAGTTCAGTATCCACCCTGCCCCTTCACATAATTTTTCCCCTGTTGTTGTCTAAGTACTTGTCTTTCTTCTGACAATTATGTCGTTTTTACTTTAAGATCCTTCTGGAAAAGTGGATGAGAGCACTTGGCTCCCTCAGTTGAATCCTGACGTCTCCATAAAGACAGAAGCCTGGGATCACTCCCCTCTTAGTAATGTATTTGTAGAGTTAGGGTCGAGCCATTCACTGCCTTGACATGTGCAGAATATCAAGCTTGATCTTCCACGCTGAGTGCTCCAGATGTGTGTTGGTATGTGTGAAACTTGACCGCTGGAGTTTGGCTCAAGGAATTAGACATACCAAAGCGGTGTTTACTCAGCTTTGATTTCATAGATTAAAAAGACCAGCAGCGTTGTGTTTGGGTTGATGTGTCTTGAATCAGGGAGAATCTTGCAGACAATTGGAAAATGACATTCCAAGAGTTTATTCAAGACAAACAGAGAGTTTATTCTTATGGAAGATCGGTTTAAGCCAGTTCTTCACAATGAGTTTGTAAACATTCAGTCACGCAGAGAAAGAGCCGAACATACATGTATATTTGTTTTGCCACTTGGTTTTTAGGCCTTTCTGACCACCCACGGCAGTCCTGGTTTCAGTTTACTTCCAGTTATGTGGAGGGGAAGTGCAGCTCTGCTGAAATTATGCTTTCAGTTAACGGACCTCATCAAGGTTTGTTTTTGTGCCACTTACCTTCTTACTCTACTCGTGCTTTTATTTGCAGAGACCTTGGCACACGTGCTTGCGTGGCTGTTTATGGTTGAAAATAGTTGTAGAACAGCACGTAACAAGTTCAGACCAAAAAAAGTAGAGCAGAAAGCCCCAAGAGGTTGGTAAAAATGTGGCCGTCCTCATCAGTCCTTATGGAAAATTAGAAACGAGGATTAAAATCCATATTGCTTTCCTCCGAAAAATGGAAAATACTTTTTCTCATGTAAACTGATATCGTTATGTATCCCAATATAAATCAAATCACTATTTCTGTTAACCCTAAAGGTTCCCCTTTAAACCTAATTTGATATATAAACATAAGGTTAATTTTTTTCCTGTCAGAAGTTAAATATGATAAATATACTGCAACATTGTACAACTTATGTTTATATTGCTAAGACCTTTGCATGATAATTATGTTATTGTTTTATTGCCTAGCTCTGTGTGCACCCATGAAGTCAATTGATGCAGTTTTCTTGGTGCTAGCACTGAACCCACTCACCAAAATACGGCCACTTCTGGCTACAAAGCCTCAAGATGACAGTGGCCATTTGAAGCATCAAAATGCAAATCCACAAACTATGATGTTATGACTCTGGATCTGCAGCCATCCTCTATATACAGTCTATGTGCCCAACCGACGATTTTCCACAGCTGACATGTTGAATTTGCCTGGTTAAAACTGCAAAATGAGTTTTTCCAAGAGTTTTCTCATGAAGCCTTGTGTAAAAACATTTTTCTTAACAGTTTCTTGTAGCAATTCTGTTCACTCTTCATCTCTCAAACCACATGGGTAGCATCCCCCTGTTGTTTAGTCTGCAGCACACTGGTATTTTGACAGGAGTATAAAAACATTGTGTTACACCTATGTTTGCATGTTTAGTTTACAGTCGACTGCAATTACAATTGCATGCTTGCATTAGCGATGGAAGTGAGGGCACCGAGTCTTGGCCAGGATGCTGCTGAAAACCCAGGTAGTAATAAATGTCTTGTTTTCTAAAATCTGCCTGCACCTGCAGCTGACCTCAGATGACCTGCGATATGGAGTGTATTTAGCCTCCCTGGGTTTCTGTAAGTGATACAATGTGATCAGTAAATGAGGCTTCTGTGGCGAGTGTGTGTGCGCTTGTTCTTCTCTCTCAGCGCACGGAGGATTTGGTATGTCCCAGTTCATAACTCCCCACCCATGCCTTCATGCTTTCATACCTCCTCAACTAAGGATCCATTGTTCTTGCACACTGTTTTGAGGTCTGTCTTTCGGTGAGTTGAATTCAAACAAAGTCATCTCTCACCAGAGCTTGTTCAAAAAGTTCTCACTGAAGGGCTCCGGTGGAAATACAGACCACCTCAGTGTCCCATTCTTAGCAGAGTTTTCCTTTTCTCTGGAGGGTACACAGAAGGAGAAGTCGCACATGGGACATGACTAACAAACTGCTTTGTTTGCCCGACGGATGCCCCTAGACAGGATATTTTGGAAACCCTTGTTGAAAGAGCTTTTCCAGTGTACCGTGAAAAGGTTGTGTGGCAGCAGTTGTTCTCTCAATGTGATCTCAAAAGGCAGTTATCAGGACAAAAGTTCTTTTTTTAACCTGTCAGCTCTTTTGGACTTTTGGAAAGTCTGAGGAAGCCTCACAAAAGTAGGGCGGGATACAGACTTATTCATTTTCCTACATTATAGTCCCTTTCAGATGAAGTGAGGCAGAATGGGAATGATGGGAATATCTAAAATACAGACATTCAGGCAGCAACACTAAATACCTCAGCAAAATTCAATAAAAACACACTCCCTAGAGACGCTTCATCTCTGAGAAGTACGAAATAATACTTATGTCACTGTCATCTCTGTCAGCTTTAGGTCCCAGTCTCTTAGCTTGGATACAGACGGCTTTTAAATTTATGGCTGAACTTTCAGTGTAAGCCTGATATATACTCTGAAAGTTGTTTAGACCTGAAGCTCAGCAGTAAATATTAGCACTGTTTGGATCTAAATCTAATATTTGGATGTATGTGTGTGAGCGTTTTCTTTCTTCTCTGTCTCCTGTCACTTTAATCCAAGTGCCTGACTGAAGTTTGGCAGTTATTGGTCATCTTTTATTCATTCCATCTCAGTAGATTGAAGATAGAGCCTCTGTTCGTTTGTCCCATAATGTGCTGCGGTCAGTATCCCCGTCATTATCATATCTGGAAAGTATGTTTACTGATGTGAAGTACTTTTATTTTTATTTCCTTTCTTCTTATCTCCTGTCATTGCGTATTTTGTTTTTGTCTTTCAGTTAGATTTACTATCTTTTCTCCAAGCAGCAAAACTGAACATTAGCTTTCACATAAAACTGCACGTCTTGTTACAGATCACAATTATATACATTTCCTTTCCTTGCTCTTTCTTCTATCACTTCCATGTATTATTTCTAACTTCCTGTAGAGCACAAATTTACCATGGATCTGAAATGTTATGTGCAAGAAAAGAAATTAATCTTCATAATTGATTTATGTTGTTTTTTTAAGCACAGAATGCAAAAACGATGCCAGGACTTTTAATACTCTCTGTTGTGGGTTATGTTGATCAAACAAAGGGAGTAGTTTAAATGGAAGAAAAAAAGTATGAAGTGTAATGGTCTCTAACAGTAGAAATACACTAAAACTACATTTTAATACTGATGCCTGGACTAAAAGTACTCTTAATGCTCCAGCTAGAGCTGAATAATAGTAATATAGGTTTACCATTTTGGCAAAACGTTTCAGTTTTCTTCCTGCTTTGTGCACATTCCCATTACATTTCTTTTCTTGAACTGCTCTGTAATCTTCATGCAAATTCTGTAACACAGTTCTTCACTATTACTGTTTTAACTGTTTTAATATTCTCATCTACATCTACTTTTTTTAATCCCAATAACCCACCAGTCTATTGGCTCAATGTGTCGCTAATTATATGCTGCTAAACAAATCCACTAAACCAATCCACAGAAACTTTTGTCAAATTATATCCGAAAAGAGATCCCAAAGTTTCCAAAATGAACTTGACACCAAAGAATAAAAAATAAGATAAAATGTATTGTACTGGTGTATTGCTTGGTGCTGCTTTCAGTAGAGGGAGTTAGTCATTCTGCCACAGCTCCTGATTACATCAATGAATCTCTACAGGACATTGGTGGTGTAACATTCAGGGCTCTAATCAGACTGACCAGTAATTGAACCTGTTATCCCCCTCTCCTTTCTCAGTTTAGCCCCTAGCTACTGCCTGTCTTCAATGATACACGGAGAGGAGGGAGAGCAAGAGGACCACAATACCCACTCAGGGACGAGCTGTCAGAAGCCCTGAAACACTATCCTCTCTGTGTTAAAAGCACTGGGTGTTTTTAGCAGTATTATATCACTGGGATTCAGTAAGGCAGGTCGTTTGGGGAGAGTTTTCCTGAGAAATGACTTCTATTAAAGAGCATTGCTCACCGAGGCTCACATTAGGTGATGGTTTTGACTTTTAAGACTCCCAGAGTGGAGAACGCTGTCTGGCCACAATGCCAGTAATGATACTGCCCTCAAGTGGATCCTACAGCCATTTATACTACAGCACTTTTATGTCACAGAGAAAAATGCAGAGACAGTAAAATATTAGGATGATGAAAAGAGGTGATAAAAACTCTCCTGATGTTCTTGGCCACTTTAGCTATGGTAGCTAGTGTGACTCTAACAACTCTTTCCAGTTCTCTTAGCTTGGGGTCAGTGCCAAGCTTTTCCATAAGCTGTTTTTATATTAGGACCTGGTTCTTGGCATTTTATAAAGGGAATATGAGTGGACCAGAGGGCCCAGGTTCTCATGAGAATGACAGAGATGTGCAAATTATCACAGCTAAAAGCCCTAATTGCCTGAAACCTTTCTGCATCAAAGCTGGCCCTTCTTGTGTGGCAGAAGTGCTGCTGCGTGCTCTTTAAGATGGAAAGGTTGATTGCATCAGTGGCATTTAGAAGTAGAGAGTTTGAGGATCGCTTATTGTGTGGTCCACTGATGCTCTCCTCCCCCATTCTTCCCCATGTATTTCAAAGACCTGTCACCTCACGACTTGTCAAAATCCTTCCTTCAAACAGTAAGCAAAAATAGAAGCTAATGATTGAAGTTCCATTCTGTAAACTTGCGGTTGCCGTGTGGAATAACAGGCCTGTTGCATGTGTTGCATTTGTACACATGGGAATGATTGGGAACATTTTCCCTTTAGTTACTGCACCGTCATAGGATTATACAGTAGGTCGCATTGTTTATGTGTCAAAACAAAGCTGTAACTTAATTTTCTAATGGGCCTGCTCGCCGCAGCTGAAATCCGCGTTTTTGTAGCACAAGCCTAAAAATTAAAAGAAAACCCTTAAGCTCTCCACAACTCACTCCAGCTGTGGTTTGTATCCAGTGGTATTTTCCCCTTGATACCAGTTCATATATTGTTTTCTCTCTGTTCTAAAATATAAAATCTGTGAAGAAAAACTACATAAATGCCATTTTGGCCACCGAGAGATTGGACGTGTCACTAATGGATGTAGCAGACAGTGTTGGGGGGAAAAAGTGTTTCAAAATGTAAATGTGTTGCTTTCCTATTTAATATGACATACACTAGCGATCGTCCTTCCACTAATGTGAATAAATGATGATACTTTTGGCTTTAAGTGAGGATTTGTGGCAGTTAATCATTATGAAGTGGAAAGTGAGGTTCCCTCACGACTAATAATAATAAAGTGAATCTCGTAAAATCCAGCCCTTTTAAAATAAAATAAAATACCCTCCTGCTGTCTGCACTTAGACTTTGGCACATGTGGATTTTCTGCCTTTGGAACATCTGAAGATTAATTCCACATTGTAAACAGGTGAGGAGTGCCTATTAGCTCATAAAGGACCATCAATCAAACTAATTTGCTTGTGGGTTTCGTCTCACGGGGGCTCAGTTATGCTTTGGCTTGAGGTTTCATCTCATGTCAGTCCAAATGCCCACTCCCAGTCTGTTTATCTCAGCTCTGCCACAGTGAGAAAAATTCAGCTTCGAGTTAACTGGTTTATTCATCTACATACGGCTGGAAGAGAGGCCGGGTCTGAAACAGTGGAAAACCATCTCAGTCAACGCTGGAGGACATGGGTTCTGATGATGATGAAGATCTGGAGACATGCATATCCTCCAGGATCACATTCCACCTCCTAGTGTGTGTGTATGTGGGCGCATGCATAGGCTCATGCACACTAAAGTGTCTATGCGGTCTGTGCATGTGTTCACTCTTCTGTAGGCATCTGTCCCAACACATGTAATCCCTCTCATGGATGTTTGCGTGCCCATAACAATGAGCCAGTGAGCTGCTTTATTCATCCTGTATGGTCCACAGTGGAAAGAGGAGACACGAGCTGTGGCACCCCCGCCAGCGGCAGCTAAACAGACATACCAGCTCTTGTATGTCAAGAAAATCTACTTGCTGGAGTAAACTGCGGCTCTTCCATCAGTTTGCAAGTTCCTCACACTTAAGTCATATAGATTTCAGCCTGAAAGCAGTTTAATATGCAAATGTCTCTGAGGGCTTGGAGTTTGTTGTTGTAGTAAGTAATTCTACCCTTTTTCTTGTGCCTTTTCCTCAACCGCATTTGAAGCCTGAGTAGCAGTTGTGACTACTTAAAGCTGTGCCACGAGTCAATGAAGAGCTAAAGTCGTATTTGTGTTCCACTGTGCAAGAAAACTACTGGATTTAATAATGATGTTTTATGAAGCGTGATTCATATTTCAAAGGCTGCATATCTGGAGTGGAAATAATTCAGCACTGGGTCTTAGGCAGGCTTAAAACTTTGATCCTCCTTGGTGATCTTGACTTGATTTTTTTCTGTGTGTTTTTGTGTTCAAATTAAAATGTTTTGGGGTTTTTTTTGCTTGTCTATTAGAAGACAGACTTCTATAATTGAGCGATTAGTTGTGGTTTAATAGCCGTAGCTGTCTTCCATTTGCAAAGAGACACCCGGCATTCTTGCTACTTTCCCAGGGTCCTCGTCCCGTACACTTGGGTGGTAATCAGCTGATAATCGTGCTCATCACATTTATCATCCCCACAGTATTTCAGATCATCCAAACACATGTAGCATTTCAAAAACCTTCCGTGTGAACATGTAATTGGTTTTAGATAACAACTGAAGGAATGCTTTCATCTAATAAACAATGAAAAGACGCAATCACATTTACCAAAACTTTCGGTTTCTCGCACTGATGAACCAGTGCATATTCCTCAGTCTATATGAGTAACTTTGTGCTATCAGCCACATTCTGTTGACTGCTTACAGATGTACTGCCCAATCTCCTCGTTTCATTGTACCATTGATTAAACCACAGAAGAATGGCTTGGGTACACGATAAAGAAAAATGGCACCCTTGATCTTATTCCTCAGAAAAATCAAAAGGCATACTAAGAAGCGGTGGCATATGACAGAATGGCTCTGGAGCCCATTCATCATATTTTAATTCCATATATTATTTATTTATTTTCTTCCATTTCACCTATGTTACTTTAATCAATGAAGCTAAAATTGGTGATCTGTACTCCAATACCTCAGTTCCCCCTTCAGTTTCTTGGTGTGGAAAATCAATGTCATCTGATTCCTCCTCCTGCTGGTTCTGATTATTGAGGAGTGCTCTAGGAGCTCTGGATCCCAGGTTTTCTTGCTCCCTTTAACCACGGTCAGGCCCAATTCCACGCTCATCGCTCTCACACCTCGTTGCACTCCCATCCAGGCCCTGCACAAGCTGGCTAGTGGAGCTAGGCTTTAAGGTCAAGAAAGGACAGAGTGACAGAAAGCTTATTTTCTGCTCCAGATGCGTTAAACTGCAGACACCAATCTGTAATACTAAATGTATTTAGAAGCCAGGTCCAAATATGTGCTAAACAGGATGTTCCAGATCACAAATCACAGATGATTTGTCATTTTAGCAGGATATATTTTTAATATATTTTTATTTTCCTCTATGTGGGTGTTAGAAAATTAAAAGCTTTGTGAAAAGCCCTCCTAAATGTTTTTATTCCTTTCTAAGAAACCCTTCATTTTGAGAGTTGGCTGATGAAAGCGGCTGCAGACCCAGGAGAATAGCTGTCAGCCTGGTTGGTGTTATTTTGCTGAAATACTGCAAGTCTGATTCAAATCTGTTGTAAGGGATAATTTGCCATTACTAAAACCTGGATTCTGCATTGTAGGTTTGACCATTCTTTTTGTCTGACAGTATAGCACTTTGATAGGTTTGTTTTTGGATCTTAAACAAGACAAGCGAAAGTGGGAATAATGATAAAGACTTCCTGAACAAAGCATGGTGGGTTTCTAAGTGACAATATGTTGAGTGGATTATATAGCTTTTGGTGGTATGTCTTCCACCGCAAACATTGCAAATATGTGCAATGTTTTGGAAAGCTTTACAGACAGTAACTAAAGGTTGAAGGGCTGAGCTAGTGATTACTTATTATAACAAGGGTTGCATACCTCTGCCAAGGCAGAAAATTCCCTCTGCACTATGCATGAGTTGAGTACCAGGATTAAGAAGAACATCTGGACCCAGTATAGTCTCTGATATTTTCTTGGGAACATCCAGGCGATATCTCACAATTTCTTCTTATTGCAATCTCTGTGAGTTCGATGTGCCCACTTCAGGCCAAAAACAAATTTACTGCCACAGCTGGAGGAGTTTAAGTATCACTGGGTCTTGTTCATGAGTGAGAGGAAAGTGAAGCAGGAGATCGACTGATGGATTGGTGCAGTGTCAGCAATGATGTGGACTCTGTAGCGGTGAAGAAAGACCTGAGCACGAACGCAAAACAGTCAATTCATTGGTTGAGCTCTGCTCCTACACTCACCTCGCGGTAGTGTCAGAAAGAATACGATTGTGGATACAAGCATTGGAAATTAGCCTCCTCCTATGGGTGTCTGGGCTCAGAGATGGGATGAGGAGCTGGCCATTTGGGACTCAGAGAAGAGCAAATACTCCTGCACATCAAAAGGAGTTAAGGTGCTCAAGCATCTGACCAGGATGCTTCCTGGGCACCTCCTAGTATGTGAGATGCTCCAGTCGTGTCCTTTCCAGGAAGAGGACCTGAGACATCCCCAGGATATGCTTTCAGCTGGCTCAGAAGTGCCTTTGTGTCCCCCTAAATGGGCTGGAGGAGGTGGCCGGAAAGCGGAAGGTCTGGATGTCTCCGCTTAGACTGCTGCCCCTAAACCCATATAAGCAGTGATAGATGGATCTGATATGTATTTGAGAGGTATAGAGATGGTCAGAATCAGTTGCACAGATAATAGTGTGCCAAGTGAGGAACCGTGGTACTGCACAAGGAAGTCACAGTAAGACAGTGGTGAAGTGTGCAGTAGGAGTGACAGATGGGTTTAAAGTGGGAGTAGGATTCGATCAGGGATCTGCTCTGAGCTCCTTTGCGATGGTGATGGACAGGTGAACAGTTGAGGACAGGTAGGAGTTTCTGTGGACTATGATGTTCATAGACAACATTGTGATCTGAGCAGGTGGAAGAGAACATGGAGGGGTTGAAGGTATGCAATGGAGAGAAGAGGAACAAAAGTAGAAGCAAGACAAAGTACAGTTGGAAAGGTGAAGATGCAAGAAGAGGTAGTCAAGGTAGAGGATGATGCATGGTTTATAGATGGTGGCAATAGTTAAAAAATTCAAAAAAGCTTCATGCAAAGAAAAGAGGAAGACAACAGAGAAGATTAATGCAAAGCATTAGTGTGACAGGAGGTGACGCTTGAGATAATGTTGGTGAAACTAAGGCAGTGGCAGTCCCTAAAGTGAGGAGCTGAAAGATCTCATTACAGTCTAATTATCTGCTGGGAAACACTGGATCCTTTGGGGTCTTGACGTGTGCCTCCACCCCCAGCCTCAACAGTTCAGTGCTGATTTGTCAGCACGAGGGCGAGCTGCGCAATATGAAGGAGGTGGTTTTTAGCCATAAGCTGCAGGTGCTGTAGCAAACAAAAAAACATGAATGTTTTTTGGTGTTTGAGTAGAAAACATTTTACTCCATTCCAAAAACGTAATCTTTTCCAGACCTTTGCTTTTCTTTTTCTCTCTCTGTGTGCTGTTTTGTGTTCTGAGTATACTCTTTGCTGCGTGTTGTTGCACATTTGTCTTTAATGCTTAATGCTACATCAGCTACATCAAAAGCCATAATGAAGTCCACAGTTTCTATATGAAAAAGGGCAGGTTGAGCATGAAGCATAAATCTGTGTAAGGAAACAAGCCATGGTTTTAAAAAAGCGAAGCTCCTTGAACTCCATTCCCTTTGAAAAAATGGAAAACAGGTCACTCACTGACGTCATCAAGAAACTAAATCAAAGTAGGGAGTCAATGCAGCCTATAAGGAATGAAGTCAGGGGAGTGAGAACCATTTAAAGTGCATTGCGCAGGCGGTCTGCATAGAAAAAAGAAACAGATACAGACGAGAGGAATCACGAAAGCAAAACAACCACAACAGTGGAGCCCGCCTTAAAGGGCCAAACTGGTCTCCTTTTGTCTGAACCTGTGGTTTACTGCAGATCTGTCCAATATCATGCACCATAAATATCAAAGGAGATCTTATCGGTTCACAAGCTTAAGAGAGCTTGAATTTTAACCACATTTCTGAAAAAAGAAACTGGTTTACTTCTGTTCCGTTCTGATCTTTTCGCCCTTTTTTGAAAATTGCTTTCGGCTGTTGATTGAACAAGCTGTGAAACTGACACGCTAGTCGAGAAAATCCACCACCAGAATTTGCGATTGTTAATATCAAATTAAAGTGGTGAATTCAGAATACCACGCACTTCATGCCGTGTTTAGATTTTCCTCTCGTTAGGGGAATTCTTGTGGAAAGCGTGCGTGTAAATTTTAAACATCGAATTTGTCACTCGTGTCTGTGTAGAGCAGAGCACAGCCAAGCCATTGATGTTACAAATCCAACTAACAGATCTGTTTCTTTCTTTTGTCATTATTGCAAGTGGAACAACATGGGTGTGCTTGAACATTGTTTCCAACTGTTTTGAATTGGCTGCTAATGCTCACTGGATGCTTCTGGCTGAAGTTTTGAGGTTACAAACCCTGTGATGACTTAAACACACTCATGTCTCCTGAGAAGAGACATAAAAGTGAACAAATGGTTATTTGAACTGTTATGTTGGGACTTTATTCACACTAGCAGCGTGTTGTTGTCTTGTTTTAATTGAATGTTCTTTAAAAAATGACCTCACTGTCTTTTGTTTTTCTCCTCCTGTTGTCTCTCTGGCACCAAGCACTGGGAGAGGTCAGCGTCGCGGGTCGCCGAGATCGCATCAGCCTTAATTCGGGAGAGGAGCCCTGCCCTGGTGGGACAGCTTCTGCAGGCATGAAGGAATCAGCACAACCGGAAAATCCCCACGCTGTGACTCATGAACACTCCTGGGATGAGATCGTCTGAGACTTTTCTTTGTAACCTTGAATCAATTACTGTAAGGTTAAATGTGTAAGTGTATAGATCATCAAGAAGCAGACTGAAAAAGAGACTTTTTTCTCTGTTGTTGGCCTGTTTATCTGTGTGTGCGTGTGTGCATGTGTATATAAAAAAAAAAAAAACTATTGTGGTTCATCATAGTAAAAAAGAACCATGTCATCAGTTGGCTTATTTTTTATTTTTCAGAGTTTGTGTTCCCCAGACAAACAGTGTCGCTCTGTCGCACTGATGATTAAGATATGTGGCGCTTTGGCTGCAGATGATTCTTGTTGTCGGATCAGTTCAGTTCTGGTTTTTAATCGCTTTAAGAGTTATTTTGCTGCGGTTGTCACAGATATGCAATAACAGGCCACATCGCTTTGAATTATTACTGTGGAAATGTGAACTGCAGCGCGTATGCCAAAAAAGCTGGGTGTCAAATTCGCTGCCTTTACCACTGGATGAAGCTTTTTATGACTGAAACATGAACACGGAGCTGCTAATATTTTTGTACTTGAATAAAACAATGAATATGTCAAATCTGTGTTGTTCTGTGAGTCTTTCTTGAACATAAGTCATTCAAAGATGTCAGGAAAAAAAATAACATTTGAGAGTAGGTATTACTAATACTGTTTTCAGAGAAACTTGATTGGTAATTGAAGTCCGTGAAGTCTGCCTGCGACCACATGCATCAGTGACGCCCTCCGGTGAAGCCGCTTAGTGCAGAAGAAGCTCGTGTTTCCTTCAGTGAGCCAACTCTGGTGAGCTGGTGGAATCCCATGTTCTTCTTGGAGAGACTTTGGAATAATTAGCATTCATTAAAAGTATGTTATTATTATGCAGTGCAGCTTTGTTCTGGAGCTTCCCTGCTCTTCCATGGATATATACAGAAAACTGACAGCAGGGAATAAAGAACAGAGTAGATATCAATGACAGCAGATTGGTATTTCTTTATATTTAACCTTTCATCATCTAAGTATCATACAGGCTGCCTGGATGTATTGTTTTACTGGCTGTAAAATTAAAAAAAAAAGATCTTACAGGAGCCTTTGGATTTTCTCTTTAGCTCAAAATGGTTGAAAAGTTACAGTAATGTGAATACTGTAGCTGGTAAAATTCTTTATGTCTTGATTTCTGTGTTCAGACAGATTGCTTTGTGCATCTGTGAAGGTCCTCTTCTCTCCAAAGCCATTCAATTTGAATTTTGTCTCTAGGACAGAACAGTAATAGAGTTACAGCCATTTAAGATGTACTGGGATCCCTATCTTGGGGGTTTGTTTGTGCTGCAGTGTTCATGCTGGGCTTCTGTCCTGAAACACCATAAAAATGTTCCCTGACTTTGCTCCATTTTCATTCCATCTTTGCTTTGTTCTTAAATCCATTTGAAATCATACCTTAACAAGATTAACCAGAAACACCGGCCTTTATAGTGAACAGCTTCAGCATTAAAACCACCTGTGGCCCCAACTCACAGCCCTTGTAATAGGTCAGATTTGTTAGGCCATGGACTCCAAATCCTCAGAAGATGACTTTTGATATGAAGCAACAAAAAGTAACCACCAGATCCTTTAAATCCTCTGAGATGCTAGGTATGACTTCCATGGATCAGACATGTTTTTCCAGCATGTTTTCCAAGATGCTTCATCAGATTGATATCGGGGGAAATTTGGAGGTTAAGTCGTCACCTTCATTTTTTTGTGTAATGTTTCTCAAACCATTCAAAAGACCAATATTTATAGTGGATCAGAGTGTGTTAGTATTCTGAAGGAGGCTAATTTCACATCAGGATGGTGCACAATCAAAAAAAAACATTCAGGTAGTTGGTATGTAAAGTCATAGCCACATGAAAGCCAGAACCCAAAAATTCCCAGCAGGATGTCTTCTATAGTGCATCCTACTGCCTTTCCTTCCCACAGATAAACAAGAGAAAGAAAGAAAAATGCCAGGCTACTTACTTCACCTTTTCACAGTCCAGTTTTAACATTTGTACATCTAATACAGTTACTGTCTATAATACAGTCCCGATCAAACGTTTAAGACCATTTGAAAAATGGCAAAAAATCATATTTTGTATGGTTGGATCTTAAAAAGGCTTGAAGTAGAGCTTCAACATGCAACACGAAGAAATTGGAATGAGACAAAGAAAAATTTTGATCATGCAATTTTAATTTATTGAAAACAACACTTAACCTGAAACAGGCTGTTTTACAGCTGATCAAAAGTTAAGACCACATGTCTTTAAAAGGCCAAATCTGTACAAAAATGTGGATTCATTGTCACTTTCTGCCAGGTAGTCACACTGTCATGACGTTCTGATGGTAAAGGCAAATAATCTTTCCCTTTTTGAACACGGTTGGGTAGTTGAACTGCATAAGCAGGGTACCATCGCTGCGCACCATCGCTTCTGAGGTGGGACGCAGTAAGACAGTCATTTGGAATTTCTTTAATGATCCTGAGGGTTACGGAACTAAAAAGTCAAGCAGAAGACCCAAAGAATTTCACCAGCAGTGAGCCGGAGGATCCAATTAGCTGTCTGTCAAGACACTGGACGATCCTTGACCCAAATTAAGGCTGTTACTGGTGCCGACTGCAGCCCCATAGCCATCAGACGACATCTGAGACTGAAGGGTTTCAAAACAAAAAATGTCTTCAAAGGCCTCGCCTCCTTGAACGCCACAGAACTGACTGCTTGGAGTTTGCAAGAGAGCAGCAAACATGGGACATTGAAAGGTGGAAAAAAGTTTTATTCTCTGATGAGAAAAAAATTAACCTTGATGGTCCTGATGCTTTCCACCATTACTGGCATGACAAGCAGATCCCACCTGAGATGTGCCACAGTGGAGGGGGCGCCGTGATGGTCTGGGGTGCTTTTTCTTTCAGTGGAACAATGGAGCAGGTGTGTCAAACAACCACTGGCTATGCCCAGATGTTGCAGAGAGCATCCCCCATGACTGAGGGCCATCACCTGTGTGGTAATGACTGCGTTTTTCAGCAAGACAACGCTACAGTACACACTGCCCGCAGGACAAGGGACTTCTTCCAGGAGAATAACATCAAACTTTTGGACCATCCTGCGTGTTCCCCTGATCTAAATCCAACTGAGAACCTTTGGGGATGGATGGCAAGGGAAGTTTAGAAAAATGGACAACAGCTCCAGACAGTAGAAGCCCTTCGTGCGGCCGTCTTCACCACTTGGAGAAATGTTCCCAGCCACCTCATAGAAACGCTCGCATCAAGCATGCTGCAGCAAATTTTGAAGTGATCAACAATAATGGTGGAGTTACTGAGTTGATGTTTGGAACTTTGGTTTCTGTTTTGGGGGGTTTACGAGGGATTTTGGAGGTGTGGCCCTAAATTTCTGAACAGCTGTAAAACACCCTGTTTCAGTTTAAGGGTTGTTTTCAATAAATTGCATGCTCAAAAAAAATGTTCTTCTCACTCCCATTTGTTCTTGTTGCATGTTGAAGGTCTACTTGGAACCGTGTTAAGATCCAACCATGCAAAATCTGATCTTGTGCTTCTTTAATATCTGCATTTAGTTTAACCATCCTGAATTAATTAATTTTTCCACGTGCATGGACTTTTCTCTAAACCAGACACAAAACAGGTGCTGCATCTTCTCGGATCGTGGTTATTAGTGCATACTCCTTATTGGACTTTAAACCCACCTCCACTTAAGACTAGTTGGTTTGGAAGGGCACCTAATGCGGTGGACCCCAAGCAACAGCACAACAACATTACTAATGAATGTTAAATGGAAAATATTAAACACAGTAACCACAGTTTATATTATTTAATAGATTTAACAAATGAGTCATTAAAGTTTTCATGTGCATGTGCTAAAGCACAGAGGATGTTCGTGTATATATAAAATGTGAGTCATTCTCAGGCTCATTCTCTGTCACCAGAGTGGCGAGAAGGAAAAACAACCTTGGACATCAAAGAGCCTTTAAAGACTGTCGAAGCCGGAACATTCCTAAGGTCGTCACAAAGACCTGGCCGTTTTGCATACACTTCTCACACTTCCAGGGCATCTCCAGTTTCCTGCACTTCTCCTTCCTCTACAGCTCGCTGGAATTCCAGCTGTTGATAGAGAGTCGCCTGAGGCGAGAGAAGCCCCGTCTTTGCGTTCAGATCCCTGTAATGAACTCCTCAAAACATATACTTATATTTCAGTTCAGTGGCAACCGTAACCCGCAGTGACATGTGATGAGAGCTGCAAGCTACAATATGTAAAGTGCAAAAAGTACGAAAACCCAGACTTGTCTCTGGAGCTCATATTATGGGATGAACACAAATCTTCTGGCAGATACTCACTTTTTGGTGTTTTGGTGGAGGAGAATGTTTTTAAAGATACAGAGAGATCATGCATTATTAATGTGTTGAGATCTGGGCCTGATTAGCATTATTTTATGTATGAACAGAAAGAACCCGTTCACAGAGTTTCTCTCCTTATGCCAATTAAAGATTGTTAAAGTGTTGCATGGCTGCACTAACTTGTTTAAACCTTTGTCTAAAGATGTATAATACATGTAAACTGAGGTACCAACCTCTCTTTTTTCTTAAATGTTAATCCTCAAAGAATTTTTACCTTTTTTCTTTTTTTTTCTTTTGGACCGTTGAGCCTCTTGGAGATTTTTTTTTACTTTTTTAATGGCTCATTGTTCTAGTTTTAAATCTCTTAACTCTATTCTGTTGGTTCACTCCAGCTTCCACTCATCAATCAACTTAATATCCACCAGCAGGAGAAGGCAGCCTTTTTCACTGAAAAGCTGAAACCATCAAACTCCATGAAGACAAAATCTGCATCCAGAGAAGCGGCAGAAGTAGAATTGAAATCCCTCTAAGTGCTGAGTGAGTAGAGTAATGGTGCACTCCTGAGCATTCAAGAACTCTCTATCTTCACTTATCTCAGCGTTTCAGACCTGGCAGGTTATCTGCCGGGGGCCTGGATAGGTGCAGCTTTGACTTTGTTGTCATTTTGAATGAGCAGTTTTCAAATGTTGACTAAAGGTTCTTCACCCATGCCTTGCTGCTGTGTGCCAGACAAGCAAAAAGTATTGCCAGGCTTTTTACCCCAAAGTTTACCATCACAGCCAAATGCCACTTTCTTACAATAATCTGAACCTAGTTCTAATTTAAACTAATTTAAAAAACGTGGTTAGAACATATGGTTTCCTGTTTCACTTGTGTTGTTTGGGTGAGTATTTTTTGTTGTTGTCTTGTTTGTTGGTGAAATCTGCAGCCCACAATCTTCATGTTTTTAACAGACATAACCACACACACACACACACTGTGCAAGTGTGTTTTTTTTTTAAAAGCTGTCTTGTTTTCAAAACTGTCGTTTTTTAATTGCTTGCATGTGATGTGTTCATGGGAACGTATATTGCAGTTGTAACAAATAACCTGGGCTACACTTCCTCATAAAGGGCTGTGCATACTATAAATAGTATTTTATTTATAGTTTTTTAAATACTTTATTACATGATTATTACCATGTTAGTCTCTCCCTAGTTGTAAAAATCAGTTACCTTTGATCAAGTTTTTCAGTTTTTGTTACAGAAAATGTAAAACATGCATTTTCTGTAATGATGCTTTGATGTGAAGCTGGTGAAACATTTACATCAACTTCAACAACTGACAGCTCTGGCTCCTCCTAATACAGCCACCACTTCCCACCTTCACAGGAGACATGTTGTCCTAATTTCAGTTCAGTCCCTAAACAAAAAGAATACTTTCTTTGTTCTTTTGAAACAGAGACACACAATAGGATGAAACTATTGAGAAAGGCCAAATGATTCAGCTGCGGTGAAACATGTGGAAAAAAAGGGGGGTCTGATCTTACAGTGGGAGGAAGGTGGGTGAGGCCGAGTGTGAAAAGTCAGTCTGAATGACTGAAACTGCAGGAGAGAGAAGGTCAAGCTGGATGGGATGACAGAATAACTAATGTGTAAATACTGAATTTGTTTGAGTATGCTGACACCTGGTGGACAGAGCGATTAAACTTGAAGACCAGTTCAGTCTGGGTGTTTAGACATACTTCCATCACTAGAGGGAGACATTGGATTTACTTTTCTGTCTGCAGAAAGGCAGATTGTACCTCCTTCACTGAGAAATGCTGGATTTTTTGGTCAGGCTTGTTACAAACCTGTACTTTTGTGATAGTGAAAGAGGATTTTCTAGTTATTTAAACTTGCAACTGCACATTTTTGTGGCATTTCTCTACTGTACTTTGGTCATTTATCAGATAAAATCTATTATGGTGTTGGAGAGCTGTTGCATATTCTTTTACACCGTTTACTTGGTGAATCTGTCCTGTGTAAATACTTGAATAAATGCCCTTTAAGTGTATCTTTTTACAATAGTAGTTAAAAACCCTGCAGGCTAATTCAGGGTGTTATTTGATGACCACTGTCCCTTTTAATTAAATGGACTATATAAAACATAACGGCCCATTAAATAACTCTGCAAAGAAGAAGAAGAACAGGCCAATGAAAGATATGTTTCACTACAGTCAAACACAATTACATAAAGATGAATTACTACTATCAAAACAAGATGCAGACAGAAAAACAGAACAAGTGAACAACAGCAGCAGTAATTTAGCATTTAGTATATGACCTAAGTCCCAGTTGTGTTAAGTCTCTCTGACTGGTTTATATTCAATATTTTAATGCTGATATTTGAACTGAAACTTATAAAGATGTTTTACTAAGTGGATAGAAAAGCTATCCTCATTAGCTCTCCCCTCTCTACTTTCAAATCTTTACTGAAAGGCTAAAAACACTTCTTTGAATCGAGATTGTAATAGTTTGATCCATTTAGCATTTCCTTCGCATCTTATTTTTTAAAATGAGAAGAAAACATATCCAGTTCTTTAATTTCTTCAGCCTGTGACTAACCTACAGTGTTACGGTTGTAGGTGCTGCCAGACTGAATGAGTTCTGGTTGTTTTAGCTGCTGTAATGTGCTCTGTCTGCGTCCAGTTAACTTAATGCTAACCAGAGACACAAACCTTGGCTGGAGCTGTTTAGATAGCGCCACTGCTGGTGCTGCAGAGAGGAAGACCAAATCCAGATTCCACAGAGCCAACCACAGCAATGATTATTGCCTTGTACCCGTCTGAACAACCAGATTTTCTTTCCCTTAACGCCTGTACAGTGTGTGACAGCAAATAGGACGTCTGTAAATTTAGGTTCCAGGTGTCTCAGTTCATCCCAGTCAAAGGATTCCCAAATCTGGATCAGAGTAAAAGTGACAATTGTATTTCTGCAAATCCAAGCACAGGCCATGGAGACAGAGAGAAAAAGTACAAAAAAAGCTCTCCTTCCTGGATACTCGAAAACAAACAGAGCGAGGAGGTCAAAAGAGCAGACCGAGAATATGAGGGGTTTGGACAGGTCAGGAAGCTCCGTGAGATGAGATGCCAAGTAAAATAATGCAGGCATGAATGTGTTCAAGAACTGGACCTTGTTAAGTCACTGCAAACCCACAATGTCTGGCATCCTGGACTGTAAAGCAAACTCTGATTTGTTGGATTCAACATGTGTTTGTTTTTGCTGTAGTAAAAACCCTAAAGCAGCAGCTGCAGCACTTTGATTTCTTCCCATTAGTTCATGCAACACTAACATTAGAGGCACATGAAGTCACTTCGCATTAGAGCACCTGAACCCTAAGAGGAACATCTGTGGACAATAGTGCCATCTGCTGGAGATTACATTTCAATTTCATGGTGGATTTAAAACAAATGCTCCCTGCTCAAACCGCCAAATGCAAACAACTGCATGCAAGTTTGTTGTATCACATTCAAGCTGCAATAAAAGGTGCTATAATACTCAGATTATGCTTCCCTTAAAGAGTCATCAGACTACGGTAACAGACGGATGTTGAAACAATCCACCCCTGAGACACTGCAGCGTAAACATCATGGAGAGAGTTTATAAAGAAACCGGGAAGCTAAGCTGTGATTTTGGTGCTCTGAGGGGAAGCTTACAGACATCAAAGAGTCATCTTGGGGAATTCCAGAACGGGGGAATTCAGTGACACTATTGCTGTGCATTTATGTTGCACTTTCAAAGCTGTTTTCAAGTCTTTTGGACATCCTGGTTTAAGTTTTTCCCATTTTTTAAAGCACAAGATGCAAATTCAGCTTTCAGTTAGGGTGTTGTGCAAATTGCCTATATCTGTGCACCCAATGTCTCATATAACAGAAAAATCTGTATTTCATTTGTTAAAATTCACTCTGAAAATGTTTAATGAATGCTGTCTTGTGTTTAACATACCTGTGATTCAGCTGATATCATAATAAAGCATATTACTGTTAAAAAAAATGTTGGTTAGGCAATTTTGTTTCATTGTATTTTTCTCCTGTGTATGATAAAATCACCTTTCTGAGTTTATTTTTGCTTTTGTTCAGTGCCACAGTTTCACTTCAAGACATATTTTGATCTCTGTTGAGTCCCTAATTGTAAAAATTGCACATACATTGTTTTCTTGAGGCCAAGAAATCCTTTTAAAAACATGGATGTAGCAATAAAAAAAAAAAAAAACTTAAATATGAGTGAAGAGTAGACGTTTACAGGATCATCAAAACCTTTAACAGAAAAGATAATACTAATTTATTTAGTCTGAGTTTAGTCTAAGTTATTTTTTTTTTGGTAATTTAGTTTAAAGACTTCAGTAAGTAGAACAGAGGGAAATCTTTGGATCTGTTGGTCACTATAAAAAATCGAGTTAAATCCTTTAATGTTTTCTAATCTTCTTCAGCACTTTCACAGGAAATTTATTATCTGTATCTTAATCCTCTTTGTCCTGGAAAGCAAACAAGCAAATGCTGCAGCATTAAAAAGTGGTGACAGCGATCAGCACTGCGGGGGAATAACTTCCACTCAGGCTTGCGTCTTTAGTTACCGTACAGTAGAATTTGGCAGGTTTCGCTCTATTGTATTTCTTTTATTGTGCTGTCTTCTCCAGCCCCCGTACCCACTCCTACATATTTTCTCCATCCCTCCAAGATGACTGTTCCTGAGGGCTAGATGAATTCCACATTTCTCCCCCTCCGAGCTGTCACTGCTCCGCACACAGCTGAGGCTCGCCTTAAAAATGAGACTCAGCAGGACGTGGGATCTCGCTGACAGCTACGTCTGAAACAACCTGGTGGAAATGGAGATTCAGTCAGTCACTGTGAGGCTTCATCTGATGCTCTGCTCGATGCAGCCTCGAGTAGCTACCCAGGGTGCACGAATGTGGACAGGTCTGGGGGTGCATGGCGGTGCTGTGGTGAACCACTGCACCTGGTGCTGAGTGGCAATATTGTGAAGATCTGCCACAGCTCGCTGCAGATGAAGGGAGCGTTTTACTTAGTATGCTCAAATTAAGGTTTTTTTCTTAGCCACAGAGGTAATGCAGCAGAATCCAATGCTGAGAAAGAAAGAAAGAGCCAAAGTCAAAATTGGATTCACAAGTAGTTCTGAGTCATGTCCTACAGTATTATTACTGGAGCATTCACTCAAAGCCTGCAGTTTAATGTGTGTGATGGCAGAGTGGAAAAACACTTCTTGTAAAATGCTAGGAATAAAATGTACTTGAATGTTCTTTGTAAATTGATGTTTTTTCTATTTGGTATTGTTTCTTTGACATTAGGTGAAGAATGGAAAGAGAGATGATATTAGCCTTTTTTGGTGTGTTTTGAATGTGAAATCCTGAACTCCAACATAAGCAACTTGACTGTGATTGTTTTGTGCTAAATTAAAAACAATTTTTTGAACCATGTTTTACAGGAAAAGTCTTTCAAAAAGGTAATACTAAACTTTATTTCCAGTCTGTACTTAAAGCTGTTTTAAAGGGATTTTTGACTACTAGAGGGCAGAAATATGTCTTAGTCACAAAACCGTATTTACAAGCATAAACTAGGCGTTGGTGTAAAAAAAAAGAAAAAAAGAAGTCTTATCTGTTTTAACAAAAAAAGCACAAGGCCAAGATTGTGTGTGAGAGGTAGCAGCTCTGAAACTTTTGTAACTGACCCTGTTGCATATGTATTTTATAGGAGTTCCTTCTCAAGGCTCAGATGGGGAGGAGAATATTTAAATCAAGCGCACAAACTGATTTGCTAATGTTTGCGACACATCATGTACCACTAATGTCAACTATTTGAAGCTGAAAAAAAGCATATCTTATGTTTTGCGCTTGACATTGAGATGAACTGACTCCACCTGTGTTTCTAAAGCAGCACAACGTTTGTAGAGCACCCATAAAACCAACCACAACTATAAACAAAATTCACCTGGTTCACTTGTTTGTGTGGGGTTTTTTTTATGTCCAGTGGATGAAATTCAGTATTTACTTTCTTTTTGGCTTCAGTTTTGGCCTCAACCAACTCCTGGAGGGAATATCTGGCTATTTAGCTCGAAGCTGTTGTCAAACACACGTGTATCTACAAGCTGAGAATCTGCCGTATTTGATGACCTGGAAGCCAAATTTACAGAAGGACCTGCAGCTAACTTTAGCATATCACCAACATATAAGAAATTGAACCCAAGGATGATGATGAAACTTTTAATGAGACATCAACAGCTTCATTGATATGTTCTTTTGATCATTAATTAGGTAGTTGGAGAGCTTGTCAGAGAAATTAGGCTTTTTCACTGTGTTGTTTGACATTTTAACGTAACATTTTTAGCTGACTGCACTGACATTTCTAGTCAGCACGCCACTTCAGCAAACAAACATTTTCTATCCAAAACCTTAGTAAATAACCATAAAAATTAATCATTTAACATTCCTATTTTATATTGTGTATATTGAAACACAGTGACAGTGACCTCACAGATGTGAGAGAAAAATTACAGGTTTTTATTTGAAAAAAAAGAACAAATACTAAATTCCATGACCCGATACTGGTATTGGTTCAAACATCAAGGGCAAAGACGAGTGCCTTTTGCTTTTGTGCAACATTCTGACATAAGTGCACTAGCACATCAGAGCAAAAGAAACATCCATATCAACCACACTTTGTTTTCCATTTCATTTACAGCCAGAAAGTGTGTGTAGACCTGTGCCAGTATGCTTAAAATCCATCCCCAACCATTAGTCCACAGATCAGTACCTTCACTACAGATCAGTACCTTCAAAGGCTGTGATTTGTTACAAATCACAAACCTTCGGTGTCCGCCTGGCTGACAGACCAAATAATATTTGTTGTGAAGCTTATATTTCATGTATAGTAATGTAATCCCATCATCTTCACGTTATCTGAATCTCCTCTGCTCATCACATACCACGGCCATACAAAAACAAAGCAGCAGACACTCAGAAAGAGAAATGGTGCACATGCATTGACTGATTTATTTATTTGACCCAGTAGAAAGTTGCTCTTCAGTCTCTTAATAAACATGGCGAAGGTTATTTGCATGCATGGGCAGCCAGACCAGCTACCAAAACATAGAGAGGCTCAGATTACGGCACAAACAAAGGGAGTGCAACTTCATTTGCTTCTTAGGATGCCATTTCTCCATTTTATATTTGCATATACTCGTGAATAGATTATATTAATCTTCTCAATCTTTAGATCCTGTCATTTCTAACTAAACTAAGAAAAAAAACTGGCATTATCCAGTGTTTACTTGTGCTCTTTGCAGACTCTATCAGTCAGCAGGTCTGACATCCAAACATTGTGTATATTACGAGTGCCAGAAAGAGGGATTAGATGTAAGAAAGAGTTTAGCAATAGGGAGAATTGGTCCAAATTAGGTCCAACAATTATCTTCAATTATGGCAGTGGGAGGACGCAATCGCACATCAGCACTGATTATTTGTGTTTGGAGGCGGAGGGTGCTGTGGGTTAATGGGTGCTCCATCAGAGGAGGGAATGACTCATCTTCTGTGTACATCTCTGTAGGGTTTCTTCTGGGTCTGATGTTATAAACAAGGATGTCCAGAATGGTGAGCAGGTGAAATGTGACAGATGAAAGAATGTGAAAACTATTTATTTAGAAGAGAGATGGGAGGATTAGGGATTAAAATGAGTGAAGTGAGCAATTGAAGGGTGGAAAAGGAAATAGTGATCGGACAGCAAAGGCTTGGGTAGTGAAAATAATAATAAGCAAGCAGAGTAAACAGAAAGAAACTATAGGCAGAGGAAGAAAGGTTTAATGAACCATAAAAAGACAGAAAGAAGGAAGAAATAACAAGGAAAGGATGGAAGGAAATGAATCAAAAACAAGATTTTGGCAGAAAAGAAAGCAGGGGTGTGGCGTCAAATCCAAGGAGCAAAAAATAAATAAAAGAAAAATGAATAAAGAGATTTCTGAAAAAACTAAAAAGAAGGAAATAAATGTAAAACAAAGAACAAAGGAAAGGAAGCAATGATCTAAAGAAACAAGCCAGGGCAGAACAATAAAGCCTAAACATTTATTGAACAAAAAAACGCTTGACGGGAAGAAAAAGAGACACAAAAGAGAGAAACAAAAGAAAGATGATTGAAAAATGCGAGGAAAGTGGGAACAGAGAAAGAAAGAAAAAACACGAAATACTAATAGTTTGGTGGAGCAGGCAAGAAAGAAAAGCAATAACATTTGGAAGTGAAGACAAAATTTAAAAAAATGAAGGAAAAAAACATATGAGGGTGGCCGCTAAGAGCAACAGTGAAAAAAACAACAAAGGAAAGTAACAAAGTATGATGATAGGAAAGAATGAAGGAAAGAGGGGAAGAAAGAAAGAAGAATGAAAAAAGTAACTGGGAAGAAGGGACAGATAAAAGCAATGAAGGAAAGAAGAAAAGACAAAGAAAGAACAAAAGAATAAAGGGAAGGAAATGATGGGAAGAAAGAAGAGGAAACAAGGAATAAGGGGGGAAAGACAGTGAGGACAGAAAGAAAGAATGAAGGAAGAAACTGATCGTTTATTGTTCAGCTACTGAAACACTTGCTGATACAAGCTCATATTAGAGCAGAATTAGAGTTAGCACAAAAAGATGCATTATCTGGAGTTACGTGATTTCTTGTTGCTTTCGATGCCAGTAAAGTTCAGTGAATGGATCTGAAGCTGAAGCAGAGCCGAGCTAGTTGGAAGCAGCTGTGGATTTGGCTTTTGTGATGCGAGCTCAGCCCCCCCCCCCCCCACCCTTCGATAGGATCTCCATCATGCTGACAGCCATGTTGCAGCTCTGTTCATGATTCAAATGATGAAATATCAGCAGGGCTCGGTGGCTCCTTTCTGCATTCATCTCCTGGGTTGTTTTCTTTGCTCCTCAACTCCTCCGACGGCGTTCAATCAAGCCCACCTTCAGTGGGCGAGACAGGACGTCCATCCATTACAGTCTCTCACACACACACATGTGAACACACACTGTAATAATCCACATGGCCATATTAATAAATGTTGGATTGCCTGTTTAATTAGCAGTGGGTAATTTGAATCCAACAAGCACAACTATTAACCTTTTAACAATTCAGCCTTAAGAGGGACTAAAAAAGGTGAACCCATTCGTCTTTTAGCAAGTAACTAATTATGACAGGCAGCAAATGTGCAAAAATCTTTTACCGTCACAATATTTTTCTAATTAGGAACATCCTGGAGCAGAGTTATGTTGATTAACTAATCCATGTGGTTATATAACAATAATTATTTTTAAATCAACATATCCTAATGTCTCTGAAACAGCTCAACTTGGTGAAAATGCTGTAGTAAGAAAACTAACAGGAACTAGAAAAAGAAACCATATTAGCTTCACTTTGTTGGTTTTAGAATCCTCACAATCACTCAACTGCTAAATTGAGAGGCCCCCGTTGAATTTGTAAATAGCTCAAAGTACCATGTTATTCCAAAAAGAGCACTTTGTTCTTACAGTGTGTTCAGACCGGACACAATTCAATCCAATTCAGTGTCGTTTATTACAATAGTTGCCTCGGGGGGCTTTGTAAAGACACAACAATAACAATCACACAACCTCCTGAGAGCAAGCTCTAGGTGAGCGTGAGAAGATAAAACTTCCTATTAAGAGGAAGAAACCTCCAGCAGAACTATGTTCTGATTGGCGACAGAGGGCATAGTGTTTGCTTTTTTGTGTTATTCATGCAAACAGAGTCACTGAATTTTTTTTGTACCATTTTGGAACCAAATGTTCAGCCCTAACAGCTAAAGGTGACCTACTTCTTTCCAAAGTCCAGTGATGGAAAGAATTAAGTAACTGGAATTAAGTAACAATAGCAAACTTTCAGAGTGTCCTACAATTTTGCTCTCTTTTATTCAAATTCTCCCTTTTTTCTCTTATAACAAAGCAAAACTGAATCCAACAGATCCAGCTGCCGGCAACTGGCAGCAGTTATATAGTCCTCAATTTCTTATTATCAGTAGCATCATAAAAACCCCATAGTCTATGAGAAAATCTCATAGCATCAAGCTATTGTTTCACAATAGTTTTTTGAAATAAATTAGATTGCATTTTATTTATGACCTTGGGCATAACTTCTAGGTGTAGCCTGTGGGTGGAGGGTATTAGGTTTGGTGGGTTTGAGAGATCATTTCTCCTTTTTTGCAGATGAATATGGTTCTGTTAACTTTATTGAGCCATGACCTCCAGCCTGTCCCGGAGTGGTTTTCAGCGGAGTGTGAAACAGATGGGAGCAAAACCACCTCTGAGTCCGAGGTCACAGTTTTCACTTGGATAAGGCCAGAGTGCCCACCTGGTGGACGAGTTTGTTATCTTGGAGTTTTCTTCATGAGTGAGTGGAGAGTGGAGCACGAGACTAACACATGGATTGATGTAGAGTCAGCAGTGATACAGATGGCGTACCGGTCTGTTGTGGTGAACAGAGAGCTGAGCATGAAAGCGAAGCTGCTGATTTACTGGTTGATCTACATTCCAACTTTCACCTTTGGCACTCTGGGAGTGATGGAAAGAATGAAATTGCTGATACAAGCAGGCTAAATTAGATTTCTTCATAGGGTGTGAGGCGCTCAGTCATTTGGGAAGGATTCAGAGTGGAACCTGCTACTCCTCCATGTCAAAAGAAGCTACTTGAGGTGGTTCGCGTATCTGATTTGGCTGCCTCTTGTGCGCCTCCTAGGTCAGGTGTTTCAGGGATATCTTAGCGAGATGAGGCCCCATGTTTGGCTCAGGACACGCTGGTGAGGTTACACCTATCGGCTGTCTTGGGAAACCCGTGGTCTCCACCAAGAGAGCTGAAGGACGTGGCAAGAGAGAGGGAGGTCTGAGGGAACTCAAGATCTCTATTCACTTCTGCCGTTGTCACCCAGAGCAACAAAAATACAGCCATATTTGTGTCATCACTGCGCCTTTGCGTGGAATTTGTACCAAAGGAAAACTTCACTTCATGTTTGATCTGAAACAAACCATGAGATTGCAGGCCTGCTTGTTTCCTGTTGAATCAGCTCTTTTGATGTGTTTACTTTTAAGACTAGGAGTAAATCTTTCTTTCCTAACCTCAGTTTCCAGGGGACCTCCAATGATGCACACTACCGTATCATTAACTTTGTGTCTTCTCTCTGTTCTGCTGTTTGTGTTTTTTTTCTTCTTGGTTCTTGCTTTCCGTAGCTCTCCACGTCAGAAACGGCATGTTTCTGATCTGTGGTTGGCCCAATCAGTGTGCCCAGTGTTTGTTTATTGTGCCTCAGTGCTTCTCTCTCCATTCTCCCCTCACCCAGACCGGATGAAGCAGACACCCGCTATCCCTAAGCCTTACTCTACTAGGAATAAAGAGTTTTCCTACTTTTGACAAGAACTGCTAATTTTTGTAAGGCCTTCCAATTTAAATTGCCCCAAAATAGCAGCTTTCAAGATTTGGTCTTACAGGAAAGCCTGAATGAAAGCAGTGGCTGCAGTAATAACATCTGGAAGAAAAGGAAGTCAGATGACATAATGTGACATAGTCATAGTGTTAAAAACTCCATGAAAGGAGGAGATAGGTTTTATTTTTCTCTTTCAGACCATCAGGTGCTTATTTTTTGTAACCCCAATAAAAGACGTAAAGACACATATACTGATTTCTTTTTCTTCAAAACCTATCCAAATGAAATTAGATTGGTAAAGGTGCAGTGTCGTTTTGGTAACTTCACACTAAAAGCATTCAGACTTCTGCCTTTCCAGTGTTCACAATGTCATCCACCATAAAGAGCAGTATATTTCCATTCATCATCCTATCTGGATGCATCCTATCTACTCTGAGCTGTACGGCAATCTCTTTTTGAATTGACCTGATTAACATTTGCCTGTAAAACCGGCTCTTTCTTTTCCTTGTAATCTGTGCTACCTGGCAAACGACAAGCTTTTACCCGTCCGTCTCAGGGTTGTTCATTTGTGTCTAAATATGGTTTTTTTCCTGCGCTTAAAACAAAACAAAACCCACCACAATATGAAACTTTTATAGAGAGAGAATTTTTTAAAAAGAAGCTAAAACAGAAGCTTGTTGTGAATGGCTGTCCCAAACAAAGAACAAATGATTTGTTTTCAAATTTATCTGAATTACTGCGGCCATAATTTCAAACTCAGCTGCACTCCCACACACATACACACACACATGCATTCACAGACTAAGTACACCGTAGAGACAAATTCCCCCTTGATCTTTCCCATGAACATGTCTCTCCGACTCAGGACTCCCTCGGCTCCCTCCGGGCCACGGTGAATGACTCTAACTATTTTCTCCACAACGAAAACCTCAAACACAACAACAGCAAGTTAGTCATCGCGACCTGCCATAACATCTTGATTTGTGTTATAGCGTGGGAGCTGCAACATGCACACACAACAGCGTTCTGCGCAGCACCTTTTGAGGGATCAACTAATCAGTTGTGCATGAAAAAGACTCCCGGTTTTGGAAGCTCCCTGCATCTCTCCCCAAAAAATGATTTATGAGGCCAAATCATTCACAGCACTCACTTCCTGTCAGTGAAATCTCCAGACGTTCTCTTCTGTTTTATACTGTCACGTCCCATCTAGATGGCTGCCTGTGGAATTTAGTGCACTGCTGGATTAGTCTTGTCCGCACATGTGTTTCGCTGCGGGAAGCTCTGTGCTGTTTGACTGTCCTCGTTCGCTTTCAACAGTTTTTCCCCCCTCTTTTTATGCACAGACTCACTTCGTGTTTTCTTTACATTTCTTAATCATCTCCTTTGGCAGTGAGTTAAGCATTCGTACTGACAGAAATACAGTGTTCTGTAAGACTTTCAGGCTCCTAAATTGTTCATACCCTTGGCTTTAACTTTGGCTTCATCAGTTGGCTTGACGACTTCCTTTCCGATGCTGCTGTGATATTTTATGGCCTTCTGGTCAGGCACTTGAAGATGCTGAAGCACTTGCGCAAGAGCAGACAGAAAAGACAGACAGAAAGGTAATATTTCAGTGACTTCAGTATTCGTCCTGTCTAAAAGATCCACTTTTGCTTTTCACATGCGAATTGACTGTTCACCTCCAAGTAGCGACATGCTCTGGTGGTATTTATTGATATGCAACAGCTTCTAAGCACCTAATTGGCTATTTTGGAACTCACCCGACCTGTGATGGCTCCCTCAGCTGCCAGCTCTCCTCCCAAAATGGCTGTCCCAACCACAAGCCTTCGGTTGGCCCAGCACTTTTCATAGAGCTCGGCTGTAAATCCTTTTTCTTTTCCCTTCTCTCTCCCTTGCCCTCTAACGTCTTCATTACCCAAGTTGTTTTGTCAGCACACCATTGGGTGTAACAGAATACCATACTGACCAACATTTAGGTCATTTCCTCCTCTTAAGAGCAGATATTGCTCCGCCGCAAAGGTAGCCGGATTGCCAGATTGGAGCCCTGGGTTGCCAGATTGGGGACCCGGCTAATCTAATTAGAGAGTGAGGGAAAGAGGCCCATGGGGCCCGCAGGACTGGGACTGTGGTGGAGCCAAGACTGGTTCCCCCTTTTGAAAAACTATGCACTGCAAAATACAATGTGGTAATGTCTGCGGGCCTAATTCTTCCGGAGGGGAGAGAGCTGGACTCTGTGCTGCAGACAGCCACATCCCTCGCTTCAGAGAGAAAGAAGGGGGGCAAAAAAGAAAGAGGGAGCAGAAGAAAGAGAGTCCGAGGATGATTTATGTCCTTCTCTACAGACGCAGAAATAAATCCAGGGAACCTAGTGGGGGGGGGGGGGGGCAGGCCGTAAAGCACGAGATCAATTCAGAGCTGGTTCCCTTTTCTGAAAAACCCCAAATGAGCTAAAATCTCCTCCCACGTCAAAGTCAATCGCTTTGTTTTATGTCATCAAGGCCTTTTATGATAGTGTTCCCATTCTTAAGGGTGGGGGCGTGGTCGCCTGTCTGTTGACATATGAGGTTCAGTATCTGGAGTGAACTCAGGGCTCACGAAGCTGATAATTAGGGTCTTCAGTGGTGAACGTGGTGATAGCTGCGTGGGAGGCCCCTTTAAAAGTGCACCTCTAATTTGAGCCGTAGAAGTTATTGGGGTTATTGCTCCTCGCTTCACCTCCAGCTCTCAGCGGTGTGTGTGTGTAGCCTGCAAGGTGTCTTAGATGTCACTCACGTTTTTATGCATGCGCACGCACACACTCACATGTGCGTGCACCTCCAGGTGGCTGAGCGCTGCGCATATATTTCACACCCACTCTTCTACGATCAATTTCACCTCCTTGCATGCGTCCAGTTAAGTGTGCAACTTTTACAAGTGGGAGAGGGATCAGTTTTCAACTCCCCCAGAAATCCCAGCTTCTTTCCATCTCTATTAAATGGAACTGATGTTGACCAGTAAAATGATCGCTATGCTTATATGTGACCCCTTGAATCTGTCTACAGCACAGAGGCAAAACGCAGCCAGAACATTTCCAAAAGGTAGAATTAAACAAGTGTATATAGACAAATTAAGTCAAGATTTTCTTATTTTGCTAAACAGTCTCACTCACAGTTACAAAGAAATGTCATAAAATAAAATGTACTCAGTGGTGCAAATATGCTTTGGTACAAGTGAATTCAAAAAAAGAAACACAACAAAAATTAAATGGTATGATATTGTTTAAAATATTAAATAGCAGCAACACTGTAATACAATTTTAAGGACAACATTGAACTGCTTGTGGATTTCTTTTAACATCACTTGTTTAATCAGCAAAACTGAATTTTGAGGAGACTTTAAAGAATAAAAATAAGAAATGAATAATAACATCGGACCCGTAACAGAATAACAGAACATTTTTATAGTCAGCTGAGTTTTTTATCTTTCCTTGCAAAGGCTGCATGATTCAACAATAAACAAACAAACTACAGAAAAAAAAAAGTAAATAATATTATGAATAAAGGCTTTACACTTTTCTTTTACCTCAATCATTTGTTATTATTTATCTCTTTAGATGTTACATTTTTTGCTTTACTTTGGACTTGTGTCCTGTATTTGATCAAACTTTATATAATACGTAGGTTAATAGCCTAATATTATGAACTCATTTTCTTTATTACTTCATTTTTTTTAAACCTTTCTGTCTATATTTCTTTTTAATCGCTTCTTAAATGAATCAATCATTTTCACTTCAATCTACATGTAAAGTTCTTGATTGAATGAGCTTTTTAATCTTTGTCTCAACAGCCTGGCTGTACACAATGATATATTTCTGTTTCCACTTTCAGAAGTGTGCGATCAACCTCACACAAGGTGCCTCCAAGACCTACCAAACCTTATGATTATTGATGCACATTGGCCAGTTCAAGCCTTAAACCAGAAAAAACAAAGGACAAAAGGATGTACAAAACCACTTTTGAGATTTTGCAGTCATGTGACCTTGAACTTGTATGTCAACATAAGGTCAGCTTAGGACTAGTAAGGCCACAGCTACGCAGGCCTAGAGACTGGTCATTGACACCGGTCATTATGGAAATTTGTATTCCCAAACCAGTTGGTAAAAACCTCCTCGGGACAGCTTTGGTCGCTAGCAGCCACTGCTACACAAACCAGAAACACAGACTTTTATTTCAAAGTGCAAGCTGCAACTTTTGAAAACAGTTGACATCAATGCTTAGGCACAACTTTTATTTTGAAGGCATGAACATTACCCGTCATTGATGAGAGTTTGCAGAAAAATCAGTATTTTCCATGCAAACTGCAGGTGACTATGGCAACCTGCCAGCGACCGAAACAATCGTAAGGAGGTTTTTGGTGCAGCAGTCAGATTTACAGGAACCACTTGCTAACCAGCTGGGAAATACATCCTCGTAATGGCGAACAGCTCTCAGATATGCGACTTAGCTCTAGAGCTGGCTATTCCTGACAAGTTGATAGGCTATCAGATCCAGTATAAATGATGTATAATTAACTGAATACATTTAGTTCATTGGTTAAAGCTTCAACCTTGCTCACGTTCTGGGGATTTTCACGACTAAGATGGTTAACGTGTGATTTAGGGTTTAAATAAATAGCAAATGTTTTGCATAACATTTTCATACAACGTTGAGTCAAATGAGCTGATATCCATCATGCCACACAGCAGACTAAATAATTTGGCACTAGCTGTCATATGACACAACTAAAGAGTCAGAAGTCTTTCTCAGGAGTTGATAGAGACCAAAAGACGGTCACAAGAAAGCTGAATAATTGACTTGGATTCATCAAGTGGCTCCAAACTAAGGCTAATTGTTCCTTTTGTCTGGTGGTTATGTTAAAAGGCGACCATTCACTAATGTGACAGAAGCGGCAAACACTAATAGTGCTGTTTCAATAGAATATGTTTAACTCAGCTGAATTATCAGTGGTTTTCATTTTTAAACAGGAAAAATCATTGTGCAAAATTTTGTTTACCCCATACGTTTCCCCAGAGCTTTGATTTTGTCACCATGGAAAAAAACGAAGAAAAAAACAGAACATGCCCCTTTTCAAACAGTAAAAAATATTTTGAGTACATTTCACAAACTGTGATTAAAATGATGAATCGATTCCTCAGAACAAATCGCAAACATGCTCCTTTCTGATATTATTATAAACCACACATATCCATTGGTTATGTGTGGAAGCTTTCAGTTTACAGTGGGCTGAACATTAATTTCCCTCATTATAATATAATCGCAGGGATCCCAGAGGAAAACATTTTTTGCTGCAACACAGTTTCTGGCACAACAGCCTGTCTTCCTCTCTCCTTCTTTCTCACACGTTGTAAGTCCTGGACCAAACCCCCTCATCACTCCTCCTCTCAATCTCTCTGACGTTGACTGATTGTGCTTTGTTGTGATTAAAGCGGCCAGATGCTCTGGAGAAACTGGCCAAAACCCCCGTAAACTCACAGCTCTCTTTCTATGCCTGCTCTTTCTTGTGGAGAGCAGCAGGAATGTCGGCCATCTTCCCATCAGCACGGGATGCCACAACACGCTCGCTTTTAAGAGCGTGTTTACAGTGAAACGTTCCGCTGATGTGGGATAGATTTATTACTTATTTACTCTCTGGCTTGGCCCGGCTTTTTGTTGGTCCCACTTCTGATCACTTTCGATGCCTCACGCCAGACCACGAAGTGATGGTGGCATGTAAACACATCCCAGGAGAACTAGAATCAAGGAATGTGTATGTTAGTGTTTGTGTGGGTGTGAGATTGAGGCAGGGAATCAGTGCAAATATATCCATGCAACGTGTGAGTGAGCGCTTGTGCACTTTTCATTATTTGTTAATTCATAAATCTGCGCGCCGGTGTGCGTTTGCACATGCACTTGTGCTTTTGTCGTTAAACTTTGTGTGTGTTCCTGCAAGTTTGAGTGTGAATGTGTGCGATCTGCCTCCCACTCAGCGCTCCCTAATTAGTCGGATGTAATCAGCGCTTTATAAAGGATCAATCAGGTGGAAGATAAACATGGCATGGTTGTGTAACACACTTCATTAGGAGAGAAAATGGAGCCTGTGATCACACAAACAGCTGCACTTTGTGATATTTCTAATGTTCATTTAACTTTCACACTCTGGTTCTGGGGTGAAAATTTTAGCAATTTTCCTAATAGACTGTCTATAATAATAGTTTTGCTTCATTATAAACTGGGTCGTATGTTGTGTTTTCATAGTTTTGGAAACATGGTTTAACAGGAAAAGAAACACAAACAGACAATCAGGTATGTTGTAATGAATCCAAGTTTAGCTAGAATATCTAAACCACATTTTAACCACATTTGGAGACAGAACAAAAGCAACTGCACTTGTCAGTACGGTCATTCCTTATTATAATACATGATCGTGAAGCAGGAAGTTGGTCTGTAAACTAGGATGGATGTTTACATTGGATAGTTTGGGTAATAATTTAACTGTCCGCCTTTGTTTTTTGCTTTCAGATATGTTTGGTTAACTTTGACGTTTGTCTAACTATCTGACTTTTTGTGTTTCTTTGTTGTTGTATTGTTGGACTTCTTTTTGGCCATGTTCCACGATAACATATATCTGTAAATGACAGGGTAAGTAATCAATAGGAATGGAGACATAAACTAGAAAATTTATAGTGACTTTGTTGCATGAATCTAACCACACAAGTGAGGCGAACCTAGCTCTCGGGTGTTGGAGTTGTGCGTTTTGTATGCCAGCCGTCCGCGCCAACCAAGCCCTTAAAGTTTGATAGTCAAAAGAAGATTGTTTCAATCTACGGCAACATAGCGGGCCTCGGTGACGACAGTGATGACATCTGTTAAGTCGGACACAGCATAAACATGAGGAGCTGGGGTAGCGGTGCAAAGCGGCCTGCAAATGAGCAGAAACGGCTGGTAGGTGCCTTAATATAATAATAGTGTCTATTAACTGGATGCAGATCATTTGAGCCATCAGCTGATGTAGAGTGCCCATTTTTTGTGGGGTAGGTAACCTGTCTCTGTGTTGCCCACACTCAAGATTGGATAGCAAACTGATTATGATATCATGTTTTTAGTAAAGGGTTGTAGTTCCCCATCCGTCCATTTCAAGTCAAAATGTCTGTGATAATTAAGTTGAGTCAGAGCAACATTTGAAAAAAGGGAGGACTAACTTCAACTATGGTTTTCTGCATGACAGCCTCTCACTTAACTGAGTTTTGCAGGCATTCACACAACGGTCGAGTCAAACTGCACTGACTTGACTCTTTTCTTTTTCAGCTGTTCTGTTTGCTGCTGTACTAATGCTCATTATTCACTTATAAATCTTTGGCTGTCAAACATATCATCTCAGATTAGACTCTAGAATACGTTCATGATTGACTCAGTGACTGCAATGTGCCCCAGTCGTCATCATCATCATCATCATCATATGAGGTGTTTGTGTTGATAGGCAGCCTATCAGCTAATATACTGATAGCTTTCACCAGATGTGACGCTGTGCTTTATGTCCAGATATCTCCAGTTTGGTGTTGTGTGCCCAAAGGACATTGTTCCAGAAGTCTTTTGGTTTGTTCAGATGTCACTTTGCAAATCTAAGATGTATTGCTATGTTCTTCTTAGAGAGAAAAGGGCTTTATGTCATGAACTTTAACATTTAGCATGCCAAGTGAGGCCTGTAGAATCTGAGCTGTAGCTCTGGGTTTTTTGCAGTTTCTCTGAGGATTGCACAGTCTGACCTTGGGGTGAAGTATCAGGGACATCCACTCTTGGGAAGACTGGCAACTGTCTTGAATGTTTTCCACTCGTGAATAATCTTTTTTCCCCTCTAGACTTCAAATTCTTGGAAATTTAAACCTTTCCCAGATTGACGAGAAGCAAAAAGCCATACACCTGAATGCTCCAGACCAGCAAAATGCCAAACCTTCTGCTTTTATAGAGCCAGTCACACGCATGCTCATGATCAATTAATGAAGATGCATGTGCATCAGCAACCAGCTGCTATGTCTCTTCTTAATTTCCATGGAAACAGTGAGAGTGTACTTCACTTCACATGCAAAGTCAGGTGAACATTTGTTTTCACATTGCATTTAGCACGCTTTTTCATCCATATGGTGTCTTATGGTGTATTAGCACATTATCCTCACAGTGTTAGTAAAGTCTATCTTGCATGTGTCGTGTGCACCAACATGTAATCTGTACCTCCTCTCTGTGTTTGCACTGTAATAATTTGGTCTTTGTAGAATGTAGCGGAATTTTGGACAAATTGCTGAGAAAGTTATCTGGTGATGGACAAGTAAAAATAAACAGTTACCTCAAAGGGAATTCATTGTATGCAGCTGTTTGTATACTTGGCAAATAGCTGTGAAGCATGCAGCAAACACACATAATGAATTTTAAACTACAGAGTTTATTTATTCAGAGTTTATTTATTCATTTCACAGAACATCCAAAATTACAGTAACAGTGAGTTTTTGTTCAAGACCAGTCTTTATCCAAATGTCCAATTCTGTCACAGTGATGGGATTTTTCTTTTTAGGCAAAACCTTGATGGTTTTGCAGTGGTTTGCAGGATCATTGTCAGGTCACGGTGGCCGAGGCATTTTACACCCACTGCTTTTAATTTCAGTGTGACTTGTGAACCGTTTTATTTTTCTTGTTACACTTTCTCGACATTGCAGCTTTAAAAATAGAGACGTAAATCAATTTTATGGAAAACTATCTGGGATCCAAAGTGGCAGGCTTCCCACTCTGGTTCCTGAGTGAGTCTGTTGCTTCAGACCGACAACATCCCCATTGTTTCCTGCCGGATGATGAACTGCAGTAACGCAACTGTCAAACCCCAGGTGTTGTTCTCTTCTTCTCTCCCTTTCTGTCTCTCCTCTCCTTTTCACCATTTTCTATCTTAGTATGGAGTCATTTTAAGCTTTGTGTAATCACATTTTGCACAAGCGCGCAACATTTTCTGTCTCAAATGTCCTACAAAATATCTGCAGGGAGTATATGTAGTTATCATCACCAGTGAATCATGAAATAATGCTCTGTATTGATGTTTCTGCCTCTCACTTTCTGGCTCATTTTGTTTTGGAAAACAGCAACATGAAATCCCTTTTTGTCCCCCTCAAGCTACTCCTCAAGCTATCAAGCTGACATGGTCAATACTGCAGGACAACAAAGCATGAACACCCTCAGAATGCATGTAAAGTGTATAACGGGTAATTATGGTTGGTGAAGGCTTGCAGCTAGCTACAGGCTGTTGCACCTGTCTAAGTTGAACCAGCTCACAGTGGAAGGTGGAGAAAAAGCAGAAAGAGAAACTGTTAAAATGTGTGTGTTCCCCTCTGTGCAGCCCTATGTTGTGATACCAAATGCACTGGAACATAAATTATAGGAAATCGCTGGAACAAGGTGACCGCACCCTGCCTGTTCTCATTCATTCTCACACTGTAGTGAGCAAAAAGCGAGCTGTAGTGAGGTAGGTAACTCACTCTCTGCTTGTCACTTATGGACGCTTGAACTTTAAAGGATCCCTAGGCATCCCATTTAAATTTGATGGGTACTGATTATTTTTCATCCTGTAGGTTTAATGTTGTGAAGGGCCACACTTTAACTCAACCAATCAAACTAACCAAGTATTTTGTGATACCTAAACATAAACGGCAAGTGATGACAAAAGCAAAAAGCAGTGAAATGAAGTGCAAAACACAAATCATGGTCGCTTAACTCACCAACATTTATCTTAGCCCACATCCACCCCTCTAACAACTGTGCAGGCTGCACCAGACAATGGACTTCAAAGAAGTATAACAGGAATCACTACTCAGCCATCCAGCTGTCTGTGTCCGAGTCCACAACAGAGTAAAATCAAGGCTTAATGTAAATAGACCCAGTATCTTTTAGTGTCTACATTTGGCAGAGCACTAATTAACATCTTCTTAGTTTCCCTACAACACCAGGAGCATCTAACAGGATGGCAGAATTTGATGCCCCAGGATTAGAAAGTGTTGCCAAGGGCTTAGTGGAAAACTTAGTGTACTGTCACATTTCACTTGAATTCTACAAAACTCTTTCCAAGACTTGGGCCCAAACAGGATTGTGTTCCAATGGCTGGTTTCATTTTTGGACCTGGCTCCCTGTCTGCAAAATACCAGAATTTATTAGGCTCAGATGCCACTGAGGCAGACTTTTTATCTCTCAAGCAAACAAAGTGTAAACAAAGGCCATGCAATGTTAACAGCATTTCATTAGACAAACGATGACTCTTGTTTTTAAAATGACAAACGTTATAGAGGATAATTAGTATCATGTTACTGCTATAACAACTACACTGAAATAAATATTTGCTGTTCAGTGTACTATCTTCAAGCTGATGACTGAATTCTTCCAAAGACTCACAGAGATTGTAAAGAAACGATTAGCTGATTGTGGTTTGTGACACAACAAATAAAGAAAGGTCCTTTTTAAGTTTTAAGAGCGGCTATGATGTAGCAGCTTTAAATCAACAAAAAAGCATGTGAACAGTGTGTGAGCATACAATAAAATAACTGCTAAATAATTTGCAAATATTGTACGACAAAAAGTTTATTAATCAGCCCTGCCTTCAAAGGTGAAAAAAGGTGACGTATGAGTCTGCATGAGGTGCCAGGAGATTACTTTAAAAGGAGAAAGACAGACGATTATGAGCCAACATATATTTCCAACACAGCATTTAGTTTATGTATGACTTTAAATTTAGATGAAATAGGTGTAATTGATAATTATGTAATCCTTACTATTCCTCACTAGAGGTCAAAGTTGTTATACTTCTGTATTACAGCAGGTTTGTGCTCAGAGTAGGTATTATTATCTTTAGAGATATATACCATATTACTGTTGAGTGTAGTCCTTCAGTGCACATTAAACATTGCAGTTCCTATGCGGTCATGGTTGGTCTCTTGCATTCCAACAGGAAGTCCCTCCTCCTCCTCCGCCTCCTCCTTTTGTTTTAATGAAGCCCCTGGGAGGTTCTGGAAAGCCCTGGAACTGAATGCAGTCCATCCCGTCCAAACCGCCGCCTCCTCTTCAGTCCCAGCGAGCTTGGACCAAACCCTGCACTACCTCCTGCACACTACCCTGTTTCCACAGCAACTGCAAACAGGACGAGGACAGGGTCCTGTTGAATACAGGACTATGATTTCAACAGATGTCACGACACGCAGGCAACAGAAAGGCTCAGCTCTGGTCAGTTTATAGCGTGACTCCCCATGGAAACGATCCACGGGCAACACATTTTATATATTATCAGGGTTTCTTTTATGGGTCATCATTTTTAATAGGGCAAAACATGAAGAGGACCTCAGCTGGCTTAAAGTGTCACCACATAAAATTCAGGAAATCGATGCTACGCTGTATGACAACCTATTTAACCCTGCTGGTATTTGCACCCTTACAGCATGCCTCTGTATCCTCCTATTGTCCTGGCCATGCGTCATGTCCACAAAGCTAAAAGGCTGTTTCTCCAGTCTCTTGATTGGGCGACGACTTGGGATTGTTCTGGACCACAGTCAGGGGAAATGCTTGGGAACTCCACTTCCCAGCGTGAGAGGAGACCGAGAGCAGAACGGCTCCCGGGAGGCTCAGCCAGTGACCCCTCTGAGTGCAAAATATGCAGAGGTCACGGGGTTTCTATTGGGCAAGAGTTAAATCAGACTGACACCGAGCAGCAATAACCCTTGACTCAAGAGCTGCTGGGGAGACACGCTATTTATTTGCAGGCAGATAAATGTCAAGCAAACAGTGTTGAATTTTTAAACATGCCTTCAGCAGAAAACAATCTGTGATGTAAACTGAGCAGAGTGAGGAATTTCAGCTCAGTCAGAACACGGAGAGGAGATGCCAGAGGAGGAACGTTTTATATCTCTTCACAATCATCTAACAATTTGCACTTTTAGTGATTGGCAACCTTCACATAAATATTGTATTATAAAAGATCTAATCCAATACATCAAATATATAGTGGAATAAGCCAACGTTTACTTTTAAAATATGGGTTTAAGATTAGGCTTATGATCACATTTTAATTTCACTGATATTATTGTGACAGAGACGACAAGCTCTCACATGCTGAAATATGTAGTAATTATAATGTTTCAGTCTATCTAAACTTCAGTGTCTTCAACAGACACTGGACATGTTGCCTACAGTGGCAGGTATCTATATAAATAATGAAAGTAGGATACAGACTAGAATATTTCAACAGTTCCATTCAGGATCAGAACTGAAGAAGCTTCCTGGATGAGAGGTGAAACGTCTTCAAGCAACTTAAAGAAGTCCAGACGCTTTAATGATCGTTATACCCAAAATACAATGAAATTATGTGCTGGGCCATTCAGTGTAAAGAAAAACAAGGAAAGCAATTCAAAAAAACTGAAAACATAAACGAAAGAGAAAAGAAATGTCAGCCAGCTTAGTCACTTTCATGGATAATTGCACATTTCAGTAGTAGTTTAAAGTACGGTCCATGACTAATATATTAAAATATATTTACATACAAATACCTATACTTAATACTGGTAGATATACTCAAATAAAGTGGTAACAATTCAGATTTTGCAGACACAAATGAGACTGTCAATAACTTTATAGCATGAGAAATGTCAGATGTTTTATAGGAAAGAAAAAAAAAAAGTAATGTAAGTAACTTAAGTCATAACTTCCATGTGTTTCAGTGTAAAAATCGACAATATTTCCCCGTCACATTGTAGATAAGGTCGTTTTTGTCTTATGGATCGATTTAGCTTCCTACTCTTTCGCTGTAATTATGCATTATTTTGGAATGCATGATTTTTGACAATCCGATTGCACTCTGATAATAACTTTGGGGTAATTTGTTTCTTCTTTCCTGTAAAACACCTGGTTAATGACTTCTTAAAATGAAATGCAGTACAATTATTTATTCTTTCCTGTAAAAACTTGAATTGTTACCCCTTTATTCTAGTGTAGCTACTGATACCTATCTGTAGGTAAATATAATTATATCATAATTTGACAAAAGTAATAAAATTCCATTTAATTCTAGGGGAATAAGAATCTCAATTGTGGGTCATATATTGCTGTGTTATTGTGTTGAAATATCTTATTCAGTTAACTGTACATGAAAAATAACAGTCTAAATGATAAAATAATGAACTGTAATACTATCAGGGGCTATTGTGCCTGTAGGAACTTTAATTTTGTTGCTATCAAGGTTGAATCTGAGATGAGTGGTGGTGTGTTTTTACTTAAGTAAATGATCTGAATATTTTCCACCACTCCTCAGGGCCAGAAATCGAAATATTGTTCTCTCTAGAGAAGCGTGCATAGTGCACAACAAAAAATACCAGAGCTCACTAGCCGATGCCGCATTTTCTGTCTATTAATTTGGATTAGAAATGAGTTAAGTGTAAATATCAAGACCTAGCTTAAAATTAGAGCCCCTTTCTATATAAACATAAAAGAGTGGTCCAAGTTGATATCCTTTAATGTCTATTTGGATCCATGTGTGTCACTACCAATACAGGTAACTTTTGCAAAGGACTCTGAAGCATGAGCCAGACCACAGGCTTTCAAAAAGGTTTATTTTATTGTAATTCAGATCAGGGGGAGGGGGGGAGAGAATCTCAGGTGAGCCTCTTTTAACAGAACAGAAGTGGTCTTCTTCCAGACAGCAGAGATGAGAAATGGATTAATTATGGCCAGAGTAGTACTGAGGGTTTTTTTTTTAGCAGCGATTTTGATTTGAGTACTTGAGCTTTTTTCTTTCTTTCTTTTCCCAGAACAGGCAGAGTAGGGAGTTTTTTCAGGAAATACAGGAAGCAGTGGAGGGTATGGAGGCTGTTGAGTTTCAGGTAAGTGAAAACATAACATGCCAGCTCAGGATTGCAGGTGAGTATTTTCCAGTAGCCCAGGGAGGTCTCAAAGGGTCTGGTGGCAAAGTAGTAGTAGTATGTTTGGCGCACTTGATCCAGGGTAACTGTGAACTCCAAACAGAAGGATTTAGGAAAAAAAACACATTGTAAAGCAGCGTCCAGGTCCTCGCCATTATTTGTAGGATGAAACCCAGAGGTCAAACTCAGAATAGCTCTAAAGGCTAAAGGAAAGACTCTCCACACCTAAGAAATTAACTGAAGTCCTCTAATGTCTATGTAACTGGTAAACATGTTGAACTAGGAAGTTACTCGTTTTAGTGGAGGCTGAAAGTTTATTTAGAACAAAAGATGAGCCGACTTAGAAGATTTGTCCAAGTTTATTTTTATAAGACCAAATCACAAACAGCAGTTGCCTCAAGGCATTTTTTTTATTTTAAGGTAAAAACACAAAATTAACACAGAGAAAACAGAAGACCCCAACAATCAGATGACCCCCTCAGAGCAAGCACTTTGGCGACAGTGGGAATGGTGGTAGGATTGCTTTAGGTTCCAAAAGTTTAGCCCCTGGACAAAACTTTCATAAGAGGGCATCAGGTCTAATTCTGCAAGAACCAGGGGAGTAGGTAAGGTTAAACCTGAAGTGACCAAAAAACAGAGACCACCTTGTCTGTCTGGAGTTTAGTTGTCTGGCGGATTGCAGATAGGAATGATTTCAACATTTGACCACTGCCTCCGCTCCACAGCTGACAGCTTGCAGGTCCCAATATTTTTGCTTTGCTCAGCAGAAGTCCGATGTTGTGAAAGGAAAGAGCAGGAATGTAACTTACCGTGTGGGCCTAACCACACCAGAGTCAGAGGCCTCCACCTCCACAATGAACTGTTAAATTAAGCCATTGGTTCCCAAAGTGGGGGGCTGGGCTGGGCTGTCCAAATCACGGACAAACAGTATCCCACAGTTGTTTATGTTTTTAAACCTATTTTGCACAGAGAGACATTTTTTGAAAAAATTGATAGCAATGTGGAATATTATTACACAGTAAAGAAAAAAAAACTACACGTAAAATAATTACACCATAACAATGTTTTTTTTTCCTGTTATTTAAAAGAGTTTATTTTATTGCAACCTGTAAATTATTGCAGTTTACTTTAATTTGTTTAATTGTTTACAGAAAGTTTGAGGTGTGAAATATAATGCAATGGAGTTTGAAAACAACGTCTGCTTCAGTGGAAAAGAAAAACGTTTTTGAGGTGATGTGAGTTTTGTGACGGGAGCATCAACCTTACTGTAGTTCATGATGAATCATTGGCAGAAATAAACAATTCTTAGGAATCAGTGTGAGTGCACAGGATTACTGCACAAATGAACCAGAGTTTGATTAAAATGAACTAAATGCCGTAGGTTCAGGAGAGACACCCACCATGTAAGATATTTTAGTCTGTCATCAGGAAAGGAACAGAAAGACAAAAAAATCCCACCAGTTGCCCGAGTCTCGGGAGTCTCTGGATCAGAGTGATGCAGTTGGTTCTGTTATGGGAGCTTGAGGTAAGTTTGCATGAACTGACTGAACCATGCTACACCACTAACCAAGGTGTTCATGGGTAACTTGGTGCTACCAAAAAGGGCTTGATCGTATTGGCCAAGCAACATGCATTGATTAGATATCATATGTGTGGCTGCAGAGTCCGTTTGGTTAGATTGTTCTGTCAAAATCAAACAAACAAGCGAGTTTTTCAAAGGACTCTGAAGCAGGGCTTAGATCACAGTGCTCAGTTTTAAAGGGTTTATTTTACTGAATTCAAATCAACTGAGGGAGACTCTGTAGTTGGAAAAATCTCAGGTGACTGTTCACTTAATTGGAACGTTCTTCTCCCAACGAGGAAAAATAGATTAGTTTTGGCCAGAGTTGCACCAAATAATATTTTCTGCCCTCAGTTAGACCACAAGGTAGAACCAGCCCAGACGCCACCTGAAAGTGCAGAAAAGGGGAAAGGCTACAGAGAGAGAAAAAAAGCCAGCCACCCATGGAGTGTGAGTGCTCACTGCTACTGGGTTCACATTGAAAAGCTCAGTATAAGCAACACATGTTTACACAAACACAGGAAACTAAGACAGTGCTGGTTGTCTTGTTGTTGAAAAAACACATTCATTTATCTTTGTATTGCCATGTTTCAACATGAAAATCACACTCATATGTATGCAGATCACTTTCATAACCCACCAGTGGAGGTCACTGTTCTCCTGCTGCACTTCCTGTGACCTTATGGACAGGAAGGCTGCAGGACCTATAGGTCCTCAGGTCACAGTGTGGAGAGATTTGGTAGTAAGGATGGATCAGACACAGTGTGGTCTACACACTGGATATAATGTCAAACACACCGATAATACAACTACAAGACACGTACGTGTAAGTGAGTATAATACGGCTGATAATCACAGCACAAGAAGTGACTGAACCATGTTAGCAACGTATTCAGTTTGGATTTTAAGACTGATGCTATGTTTTGCAGTCTATCTTGCTATTCTACATGCATTTTTCTATTTCTAGACTAAAACCACTTGAAAGTGTTGCAGATGCTCATGATCAAAAGCTTCAACCAACAAATTTGCTTTGATCATAATGCAAAGACATGCGGAGCTCTTACTATTCAGACCACCAGTAGAGTGTGCGGCTGTAAAAACATGGCAAAATGGCATTTAATCCCACAGACATCCATTACGTAGTACCTTTGCAACAAACAAACTTACCAAAATCTAATTATTCGACAAAAAAGACAAAGAAAGATAAAAAGAACAAGTCATGCAAGCAACAATATGTCAGACACATGTTACAAAGATACATGCTGAAGATGAAAGGATTTTCAAAGAGACATATTTTAATCACAATGTACAAATATATTAATGAAATAAGTCTCACTTTTTTTTACTTTCTTGTTGTAATTTCTCTGTTCCTAAAGTTGTGCTATTTTCATTGATAAATATCCACCAAAACAAGAACGTGGGGCACTGTCAGGCTGTATAAAATAAAATGCAGCTAATTCCTCTTCAAACTCAAACAGCTGTTTCCAGTTATTTTGATTGATTAGACATCTGGTCAGACTGAAATGTGAAGAAAGAAAAATAATGTGAAGAAAGTGTATTAATGATGATATTGGTGTTATTTGTCCCACCTTAACAGGTGCAACAAAGCTAACAGGAGGGTGAGACATCAGCCAATCACAGCCACACCCACACACCCTACACAAGAGGTTTACTCGGGACAGAGCAAAAAAAATGCTTTAACAGCTGAAATGAAGACAAAATGAAAATTGATGTTGACCTTATTTACACAACTGGAAGTGAAAAAAAGTTGGTTCATATTCAAATGCAATGTTGCCGTACTTTACACTTTATTATCATTAGCTTCAAAATGTGATCTAAGCCTGCTTTTAGAGCACCAGGTTAAAGTACAAGTAATTGATTCACTGGATGACTCAACAGTTTTCAGATATGACTATGTGGGATGAAATTCTTGATTTTTTTCCCATTCTATAAAAAACAAACATGACAAAAAATTGTAGCCAGTACAATATAGACAAACACTGGAATCAGTAACATTACCAGTGCATACATACCGATCCATTTCTGATTTGGTAATAAAGATTAGACTAAAGTTAGGAAAAGATCATCTTTTTGGCTGAAGTTGCTGTGGACATTTTTCCCTCTTAAACCACACTATCCTTCTAATCATATCCAAGAGGTGCCAGTGCCTGAGCACAAAAGTACAAAAGCTGAGTAGTGAAGGATGTTTCACTGGAGGGTATTTTGAAAGAAAGCAAATGAAATCCATCACCCATAAACAAGTTCAACACCAACATTTTTGCAACTCATTGAACAACATTTCTGCGTTATGTAATAGTTTTTTTCTAAAGCTGTTGCAAATCAGTCCTGTATGAACGTAGCTTCTAAGAGACAGTGTTGTAAATGAAACTATCATTGATCCACTATGAAAATAATGATGATGCTGAGCAGAAATCAGACCGATGGCACTGGATTAGGTGTTAATGAGATTTACCAGCCCTAACACGTTGACTTGCATTAGTCAGAAAACAAGTCGGTCCCCCGTATGGTAAGTCGACGGAACAAATTCTCTGGGAATCGTCCAGAAACCCCCAAGAACCCAAAGGGAGAAGGAAGCCGTTAAATCATAAAAGGTTGACTTCACTCTTCTGAATGATTTGCCTTATTGAAACAGCATGTTGAAGCTGGACCATCAGAGGGATGCTGGAGTGATGCAATACGACCAGAGCTCTTCCACAGCGACTGGACCAGGCCTGCAGCATTATGTGCTATAGTGTGGAGCAGGAAGTGTAGTGTGCAGGGTGGTTTTGGTTGGGCGGTAGGTGGGCAGGCGATCAAATCGAACAAATAAAAAATCACTAATGGGCCGGTTCACAAATTGAGAAGTCTGGAGTTGTTCCCCGCCTGGCAACCATTCCCACTCGTTTGGAGATGGTGAGGAGTGTGAAGGGGGTGAAATGAAGGAGGGCGTTTACAAATTTAGTCTGGGAGGAAACGAGCTTAGCACTGCGGCTGGCTGAAGCCGGTGCCGCTTTTGGTTTTGGCGGTTGTACTGGGTCCAGATCTAAATGGAGGTTTTAGTGTGGCGACCCCGGGCTGTTTGAGGTGTGGTCTGACTGGGTGCGGGGGCCCTGCACAGCATCACACACGTCTACTCAGGCTCCAATTCCTTCAAGCTGGAGGCAAAGGGGAACCATCACACCAGGCATTTCCAACCAACCCCCCCATTATAGATGATGATCTCACCCCGGCTGTCCACGGCCATTACAGACACAGAAAATGGCCACCTAAGAGCAGCAAGTGAGTTAGATGACACCATTAGAGGAGCATAACAGACTCTAGAGACACATTTTTGGCAGAGGCATTATCATCAGCGCTGTGTTATGTTTGAAATAACACCTTTTCGGGGGGAGAAAATGAGCCTGTTTTTAGCTTGTGTTTTGAATCTATCAGATTAATTTTGTACATTTTTGTCAAAGGAGCCAAATAATTTTTTTCAAACAAAACAAAAGAAACAGGAAAACGTGGAGTGTGCGAATGTTCCCGGCAGCAGTAATATTAAAAAAAATACTTTGAAAGTAAAAAGGTTTATGTTTAACAAGTGCATTTTAAGCAGAAAAACCTTCCTTCTCAGAGTTTAAACAAAACATTCTTTCCCCATCATGTAAACAGAAATGTGTCGAATCTCATGCGAGTAAAAGCACAAATGTACTTCGCCCATCTCAAGCCAGAGTTAGTCAGATTGAAAATGACAAAATGATTTTAAAGCCGTCACAGGTTTTTCTTTATGCTGTCTCACTGTCACTCCCTGAGAGGGCTGCCGTTCCCTTTATGCAATTGAGCTGTAAACGGAGACAACTTTTACTGTCTCTCTTCATCATATATCACTGACATCCCGCGATCCTGCATACGGACAATATTCCTGACAACTGCTGTAAATCTGCGGCTGAAGCTTGAAAGGAAATGAGCAGCGACGACAGCTTCCACACCACCCGCATACATTCATCCCGACACAGCCACTGTCCCTGTTCTGTTATTACTCACAAAATCAGCTCAGTGTGATATGGTATTTGTCAACGAAGCTGTAGCACATTTAAGTATTGTCTCCTTATTAAGAATCTGAGTCCTAAAAATATGTTCAAGTTAAGGAGCCGGACAAAAATGAGTAAAAACTACTTGCTGCTACTAATTTTAAAGTGATTTTCTGTTGATTACAATCATGAAAATTGCTTGTCTTCTAACACATTTAATGCTTGCAATTGTTTTAAAAGAGATAATAATACAATTTATTTAAAAAAAAAATCACTGTACTCACTCCATCTTGGGTCAGGAGAAATCAGTGTTCTAACTTCTGCAGGTTTCTACTTATTTACAAAGACACTTCAGTTATCACGTCTGTACTTGGCTGCACGCTTTAGAGGCTCACTGAGTGTTATACACTCTGAAGTGTTTCCATATTAGCCGGAGACTAAAACAAGAGGAAAATCTTTAATACTGATTACGCACACACTGGGCCTTTTTAAATGCTCATATTAGACTCCGAAGCCGAGAGAGCTGGCATCAAAGCTTTTCTGTAGTGAAGCATATTACACATCCGGGCCCGTTAAATTTGGGGATTTGAGTGCAGCAAGTGGCAGCAAGAATAACTGAAAGGATTTAGTTTTATCATAAAGTCTGGTAAGCTGGTGTGCCAGCAGATTTCTTTTTAAATGCAGTATATAAATATATAGTGTTTTGTAACACACTCTAAAGTTGCTGCATGTGGACATACAGGCAGCAATTATAACTTCTCCTAAAAAAGATATTTTGCATTATTACGTCTGTGTTTTTCTAATTTGTGTTTGAACACGTGAGCCCCATAACGACATATTTGTTACATATTAACAAATATATAAACATCTTTGTTCACTTCCAGGTGCCATATAAGGCTAATTTACATGCTGAATAAAGGAAATATGAAAACATACAGTTACCCTTCTCTCATTTTTTCATTTCTTTAATGCGTATAAAACACTTTCAACACATTATTTCTTTTATGGCTCTGTTGGATTTTTGTTGTTAGCTCTGTTTGCTTTTGATCATATCATTGCTTGTGTGCTTATCCGTGTACCTCTGTACTGGCCTATTTGCATTTCCAGTTAAGATTTTTCTCTTCGAGGCTCTCAGGGGCTTTTAAATCCAACTACACAACTTCCTTCTATTCTTTTCTTCTAATTTTTGCTCTGTTTTGTGTTTTGCCTACAAGAAGAAGAAAAAAAAAGAACCCTTAGAAGTTTTAATAACATGTTAGAGAAATGCAGATATACTTTTTCACTGTTTTATCTTTTGGCTAAAGCCAGAACTTTCACTGTTGCTGGCTGGTAACATTTCAGCAATTAGACAAAGTTTGGTAATTTAGCAGCAAATGACGATGTTAACTTTAAACACCATCACACACTCCTTAAATTAGTGTAAGAAAAGGAGTAAAGTGGTAGTTGCATGTTTGTTTTGGTGACGGTGGCACTGAGCTGTGGTTGCTGTAATCTGTCCTGCCTGTGGGACTGACTGACAGCCACAGGTTGAGCAGCAGGTCTTTTACCTTCAGTTTCTGTCTACTGTAGAGAAAACATGCTGTCCCGAGCCCCGCTTTAAGATCATTGCAAACACAGCCTCTTGGTAGCCTCTTCTTTTGAACTTTTTATGCTTTACACACACACACACTCACCTTAAAACGTCATGTCACATGTCATCACATTAAAAGTCAGACAAACGTGTGCTTTTGGAGGCCAACACAGGTAGCGGTGGATTTACAGCTCCACGGTTTGTGCCAGTATTCAGAATATCATCATATGGGGCCATTTTTATTTCCAAATAAGAGTTGGGTTTTTTTTTTAATTTCAGAGTTGAAACACATTTGAAAATGCATTTAAACCATCATGCAACACTGAAAAGCTTCACTGAATACAAACTAATGACGTTTACTTTTAGGGTTCGGTGCTCTTAAAGGCACAATATGTAACCAGTGTCAGGGATTACATTTAATTTAAAAAAAGAAAAGCTAATTAAATATATATAAATGTCTGAAATATTTAATTGCTTTTATGAGGGCAATAAGACTCTTTGATCCTTCTTTTTTAACAATAAAAGATGTCGGCTTTAACTATGAGTGTATCCCTATTTTACACACCAACACTCTCGCACTTATTCACACACTAGAACATTTTGCCTCATAAAGCTCACAAGGGCCAAAGACTCGGACCGACTGAAAACACCCACGCCACAGGCCATCGGTGCAGCGAGACCAGCAATAGGATTGGAAACACGTGTGTATTAATACCTGCTCAAGACCCTGAGCAAATATATAGCCTGGGCTAACCTGCTAATAGCCTTAATTTGTAAGATAAACAGTAGAAGAGTTTGACACTCACTCACCTAAGGTGCCTTTCCTCTGCTGCGCTGCCTCTGCTGCCTTCAGAGGCTTTGGAGGGACTGGGGGGGAGCGACAGCGGCAAAGTTACAGCCTGCCTCCGCCATGCTATCTGTTAAAGTAATTTTCCCTCAAAGAGGAATTAATTTCCTTTCTCAGGCGGCTCACAGAGCCCCATGGCACAGCCTGACTGGATCCCCAGAGCGTGGAGTCATCGTGACCGTCTCCCTCTAAAACCTGGCCGAGCCATGAAAGCTCTGAAGCAGCTTTGACTTTTAATTTTGTTTTATAGATTATATTGATTTAATTTATACTGTGTATTCTTTTCATTTATACTGCGGGCAGTGTGCAAGTGTGCTTTTGAGTTTTAGAAAACAGAAGTAGGAAGGAAAGGAGATATCTATCAGATGATTATTCATCTGTATTTCACCGAAAATGTAAAACCCTTAAGTTACAATTTAATTCTATTATATGATTACATTACATAATAGATGTTACATTTTAAATTACATGACTAAGAAAATTTAATTGCATAGAACCATTTTTATAATTCCCCCATTAGGTCAATACCATACAGCTACAAATCATTATTATGTCTCATCTTTTTCTTCCAAGACTTTCTGCCTTAAATGAGGTTGACAGGAGAAAAATAAATGAATTTTATTTGATTTTATTTGAGCTTTAGTTGAGCTCTGGATATGAATAATTAGAGAAAATAAAAGAAACCAGTGACACATTCACAGCTGTTTTCCAGCTGCTATTTTTCCCCTACTTCTCACAAAGAATGACTTTTCTTTTATAGCCAAACAAATTTAAAGAGAGACACTAATGTTAGGAGCAAAGAATTTATGAACAACTTTCCTTCTGTTCATTTCCTTTTCTACACTCGAATACTCTCCACATACTAATATTATATATATATATATATATACATATATAAAAATAAATGTATATATATATATAGAGAGAGAATTTGTTACAAGCATAGTTTATACAAAAACAATGTGTTGGCATCTAAAATTGTATACAATAGCATTTCCACATTTGCCACGGCAATTATTGGTGATAAAAAAATAGTGGAATAAAGTTTGTTATTTCAGGAAGCAGATTCGTGACCTTCATGACCTCGTATCAAAAGTCGAAATGTATCCATATCGGTTTAATGATGTGTTTCATTTCAAAATGAGATAAACACCATTTCCAAAAAAAAAGTCACATTCACAAAATGATTGGTTACACTACATTAAAAAGGAACCGTGGTCATTCTAAGTCTAGCATGGGCAAAACGTTAGCCTTCCGTTCACTCAAACACTTATTTTGGAACCAAACTTTTCATATTTGTTGCCAATAAGTTGCAAGTCTGCATCACAGTGACAAAATAGCTCTCTTAACATCACATGATCGTGATAGTGATGGTTTAAAGTGACCTTTAATGGACGCTACAAGCATCCTGCCCGCTACCACCAACTTTTGACAAAGATGGGGTGACACGCTGAGTTAACCCCTGACACCTCTCCTTCGATCTCTCTTCACACTCTCTCCCTTCCCCTCATACGACCTCCCTCTCCCTCCCCCAGCCCCACCCATGAACCATTAAGGCTGTTTTCTTGTAGGAAAAAAAGATGGCCACCCGAGGTCAGATCCAAGTCCAAAATAAATTGCCTTCTTTCCTGAGGCTCAGCCATTTTAATAGTACAGATTTATTATGCTGTGCTTTTTGGAGGGTGATCATATGTATGTGGTCAGTAGCGCGTATGCAGTCTATGACCCAGCCTCCCTCTCACGTTACACCCTATTTATAACATCCCCTGCGCTGGCTCCCCTCGTTCTGCAGTTCCTAGGAACCTCCTTCTGCTCCCAGCCTCGAGCTCCAGTCCCGTGTTCCTCCTGACATCTGAGAGGCTCAGCTGCAACTTGTCCTGGGCTAACTGTTTATCCTGTACAGCCTGGCAACTGGCCGCATGCTCTGGATTACCACAGGACACCCATTTCAAAACACATTTTACTTGCTGCTCTGACTATTTTTTCGTAACTGAAGAGAAAAGTTTTGGGATAGTCAAGGGAGAAAGGGAAGCATCTTGGATATGCGCTTGTGATCTTTCTGTTGTTGGTTGATTTAGTAACATTGCCTCTTACGCTTGCCCTTCTCGCCTTTCCTGGAGGGCCGTGTGTGTGTTTGCACACAATGGATCACACACTGTTCGGCTGCCTGCGGAGCCCCCACGCCCCGGCGCAGGCCCTACATCCCGCCTTCACCCAGTCTCCCCTGGCGCTTCACGGACGCTCGGACCACGTCTCCTACCCTGACCTGGCCTCTTCGTCGTCCTCCTCCTCTACCTCCTCACCCTCGCCCTGTATCATCTCCAGCTACCCGGGTGACGACAGCCTGTTTCCTGGGCAGCACCACCACCACCCTCACCGCGGCCACCTGCCCTCCCAGCAGCATCACCACCCACCTCAGCACCATACATCTTGGCATATCCCGCAGATGCCGTCACCTGGCAGCAGTACTCGCCACAGTCTTTGCCACCCACACTCCCACTCATCCCACGACAATGGGCCCACGCCTTCAGACCTGGGCCACCCCGGTGGGCCCAGTATGTGCGCCAGCACCCCCAGTCTAGGCAGTGGCAGCACCCCTACAGGGGCCTCGTGTGTGCCTGCAGACTTTGGCAGACAGACTTTGTCACCTGCTGAGGCCGAGAAGAGAAACGGCAAGAGGAAAAGTGACAGTTCAGGTAAGAGAAGCTGGGATTTTCTGAAGCGAGAAGTGAAGCAGTTCGAAAGGCAGAGATTTCATTCGAGTGTTTTTTAAAGCTCACACATTGCACAACCCGAGACTTCATGTAAAATACATTGGAGGCATTTCTAAAATCTCTTTGTTCGTTATTTTACTTGGATAAACATTTTAACATAAATATCAGCGTTTAAGAAATTCCACACAGAGCTCAAGAATAACAGAAACATCTGTACACATCACTCTAAATCATTCAACAGCACGACTGTTGGGAATTCTGCAGCTCTGATACAAAAACAAAAAAACGTCTGGAAAGCAGTTTGTAGGTGCCGGCTGACACGCAGCAAGGCAGGAGGCGACAGGCGGACTGAAGCGTGGAGCAAAGGCCACATCATAAGTGTGCGGGCACATCTGACTACTGGCATGTTTTGTTTAAAAATCACATCTGGTTTGTTGCGACGCTTTTTAGAGAGCTGAGAATAAAGAGGGCAGTAAAGAATTAATGTCATGGATTGTAAAAGACTACACCGGTGCCTCATGGCACACTAAACAACCGGGCGGACGCAAATTGTTTTCATTTACTAAAAACTGCAGTTAAAAGAAATCGCAGGTTTACTGAAGTAAAATGAAAGTGAAAATATTTGAGTGTCATGTTTATCAAAGGCCAAGTTTAGATAGGGAACTTCCTACTGTTACAAAATGAATGTAGCTAATCATATTAATATTTGATCTTTTTTCATTGATTTTAAATTATCTTATTATCACAAAAAAAAACAAAAAAACAAAAAAACACCACTTAATTCCTATAAAATTTAAAAGACCATTACAAGTTTCCTTTATTTTTATCTACAGGCAGTTGTATGTTCAGTACAGTAAAGGTCCCGAGGGCAGTGAGCTTTAACGACACCTTTTTGTTAAATTTTACATTTGTGATTCTCCCAAAAATCACCCTTGAACTATGCATGTATAATCATTTTATTGTTCTTGAATCGGGCCTCATTCATACAAATGTATTTAAAAATTCAAAACCACAGACGATTATAAAAAGCACACTTCTCACAAATCATTAATAAATAAACACCTTTTTAATACAATTTTTAAATTGATACTAAACCAGCTGATGATCTGCAAAACCTTTGCAACCTGCAGGCACCACAATAATCAATCACACAATGACAAATGGCCGGGGTCGGGTCGCAAGAAATCTCACTAGCAAAGTGATATCAGTGAGAGTTTCTCACAGAAAGTCTGCTTGCCAGTTTGTTTCCATTTGAGGATTGCAGCCTGTCATTGCTAATCCTGCACCCTTTGGATAAGGTCTCTGTACTCACAGTGCATCATCTGCAGTTGACCGGTGATATTCCCACATCTCCACAGGATACTTAGAGAGTGTGTTTTTTCTCCCTCTGACTGGTTGGGTGTTGCTGTAGCTGACAACAAGTTTATATACCAAAAGTTGGGGAAATATAACAGGATTAACTTCAGACTGACTTTAAATAATAATACAAAACAAAACACCACTGGCACTAATTTAGTTTTCAATCCAAATTCTGCGTTGATTATTAGAAACTCCATAAGTGAACTGAAATATTTGCCATTTTACAACATAAAAAGACAAAAATTTCAACGTTTTATTTTCCTTTGCACTAAAATGTCCAGTTGTCCACATGCAAAATGTTGAAATAGTACATTTAACCCATTAATTCATTACTCTACCTCCTACTCCCTTTCCTCTTTTGTCAAATCACTGGAAAACTGAGCCCTTGCCTCCAGATCCCACTTCCTCTGCAACAATAGTCACTGCATACTCATTACATGTGCAGTGCATTCTCCCAATGCTAACACCAATCACGCTGATTATTGGGGCTAACTAGGCTGCTCACTCAGTCAGCTGTCTAAATATCAGAGCGCTGCCTGTTGCATGAGATAGAGCTCTGATTAGGTTTCACCATCTGGACGAGAAACTTGAGCGAAACCTGAATTTAGATACAGAAATAATAACAAAACCCGAGAGCTCACTTCCATGCTAGAGTTTACCCCCTTTTTTGCTCAAATATGAAGCTTCTCGGCTTTCTGTCTTTAATACCCAACTGTGAATGTTTCCTTAAGGAAGGACGGAGGGTCAGCTAATGAGATGAGTCCGTGTGTCTGGTTTCTGGGGAACCTGCAGCAGACTTTCAGCTGCAGTGACGGCAACGGGCCTTTGCTGAGTTTCTCGGTCACATTTGCACAGTACCGTCAAGGGAGTGGTCGTCCTTTAAAAGTTACTAGATTTTCTGTGGGGAACAATAAAAGGTGCTTCAAGTCTTATTTTGTTGAGGCAGAGTTGTAAAACAGACGAGTGAAGTGCCGAAGGCGTTTTGCTGGCATTCAAAATTTCTTTTAAAGCAGTTTAAGAAAAACATTGCGGCATCGTTGATGTGTTTGAATTCTTTTTTGTGCATAAAAATAAAATTTAAAAAAATAAATACATTTTTCAGTAAAGGGAAAACAACCAGTGCTTATGTTCCCAGCATAAGAAAAATAACCCGATCAGTATTTTATCCATCCAATCTTACATTATTTTTTTAAAAGCGTCACTCCTGTAATGCGCTAAGTTCATTTGGGAACCCTCAACGATGTGCCCTGTCTGGGTGCATGTATTTTTCTCATATTATTCCTGCTTTTTTGTGGAGAGATGAAAGTTACAGGGAGAACCTAATTGCTGTGGTGTAGTGGCTGGGTCATAAAAGCCCGCCGCTTGTTTCAGCTCCAGGCCTATTGGTCTGGAGCAGCTGGCTCTGTTATACTTTTATTTCTCTTTACACAATGTCTGTGTTTACCAGAGAGAGTGGATGAACACATCTGAAAGGCCTGCTTCAATAAGACACACACTGTAGCAAAAGGACTGAAATTACAGAGAGGGAAAGGCAAGGTCAAGGGGGAGCTGGACACAAGTTGCGGGTCAAGCAATGATCGGTTTCATTTCATAAAACCCGTGAGGGAATTCTTGCAGTCTTATATATGTTTTGTTTGTCCTTGGCTCTAAAACTGTGTGACTACCATACAAATATAACTTTTGTAGGGCAGTTTCAGTTTACCTCTCATCTTCTCTTCAGACTCAAGGGAGTTATTTTGCTTGAGAAAATATACACTTAATTAGAAGGAAGATTCTCTTTATGACAGGAAAACAGAACCAGCAGGGGTCCCCGATGGGACAAATCTGAGTTAAAGTTGAAGTTTCCTCTCTTATGTGGCTTCACACTTTGCACCGTTTGTGAGTCTGGCTCTGAGCTGCACGACTATTTACAGTTTGGCTTGACGTAGACCTGCTGGATTAACACACACGACAGAACAGGACCGCAGATGAATTAGCATGCAATCGCTGCTGCCTTCAACTGCAATGTGCAACTGAAGCGTGTCCAACAGAGAAACCACAAAGACTGCTCACAATAGGAAAATTTTGGAGGGCAAATGAGCCGTATGTGTTTTCTTCGGAAAGTTTGTGGAAATACCAAAACAAAAAGTATTTTTCTGGCATGATGAATTAAAGTGGAGATGTCACAAGCTAGGAATTTATATTTTTTTAAGGAAGTGCATAATTTGTTCCAAGTTCCCACTTTGCCCATATTTGTATTACTGATATATGCATTTTTGAAGACGTTCATTTGCAGCTTCCTGGATTTTACATATCTAACATCTGATCTTATGACTGCAGTATATTTGCTTTCTGAAAACTGCAAACTTAATGGCAATCAAAAGACACACAGTTGAAAAATAATAGGATCAAAATAAATGCAAATAGCAGCACTTCAGACACTTTTTCCTTTCCTGATATAAAATTTAAAGCTGGCGCAGCAGACTTCTTCAAGCCAAATTACATCCATGTTGACAGTAAAAGAGCCAGCCTATTGTAATAGCACAGCTGCCGTCGTGCAGACACACATGTGTTGCCGCCCATGAGTCCTTCCAGCCACTTAAAGTATTCATAAACAATGTCTGAACAATAAAGTGTGACTGACAGCTCTCACTGTTTCTCTTACTTTGCCCCTTTTCTCCCCCTGCTGATTTGCACCTGCCACGTAACATTTGCCTTATTTTTATTTTTGCTGCATATAAATCTGCTCTGAGTGCAACACAAACCTGTGTGGTGTTTGGTTTCAGAGTCCCAGGATGGGAATTACAAGTCAGACGTGAGCAGCAAGCCCAGGAAGGAGAGGACGGCATTCACCAAGGAGCAAATCCGAGAGCTGGAGGCAGAGTTCGCCCACCACAACTACCTAACCAGACTAAGGCGCTACGAGATTGCTGTCAACCTCGACCTCACTGAAAGACAAGTATGTTCCTACCCACCACTGTTTGTTTTCCCCTGGGTTTAGACATTATTGAACCCCCCCACCCCCCATTAGCACATTAATGCCATGTTGTGAAAACAAAGGCGGCCTCGGGACGACGAGGAGGCTTTTCAGCTTGCTACTGTGTTTTTGTAACTTCAGTGTGAGGGCTATTGTACTCCAGATGTGGCTGTATGAAGGGACTATCATATTCCAGATGTTCCTGACTATTCTTTCAGGCCATCCACAGTCAAGACAGGGAGACGGGTTTAAGGAAGTGCTGTCTAGCAAGTCACTTCCTCTCTCCCACTGCCCCTGCAAATACAAATTGGTCTCTGAGCGTGGGCCGATTGCTGTAAAATGCAGGCACATGAAATAAATAACAGGAGACAAATGGTTGAGGGAAGGAAAAAGTGTAGTGTCTGTTGTTCTGTGACACCCGTTTGGAAGCTTTAACTCGCACTTAGTTGACCCCATGCCAGCAATATTTTGCGTTGTGATAAGGTGTAGTTTGAATGTAAAAAACAGACGTTTTATGAGATGCTCTTAGAAGCAAATCACCACATTAGACCCACAAATTATATATGTGTGTGTGTGTGTGTGTGTGTGTATCACACCGCATAATATTGCTGGCATGGGGTCAACTTAGTGCGAGTTAAAGCTTCCAAACGGGTGTCACAGAACAACAGACACTACACTTTTTCCTTCCCTCAACCATTTGTCTCCTGTTATTTATTTCATGTGCCTGCATTTTACATCAATCGGCCCACGCTCAGAGACCAATTTGATAGCATGCATTTATAGCGTGCATGTTGGTTAAATTCCAGAGCTTAGTGGAACACGTTAATGATTTTAGTTCCACTTACTCTTACTGCTTTCACATATAAATATGTCAGCTACAAGAAAGTAAAAAAAGTTGCGCTAAAATGTATAATAGATTAAGAGGTGATTTGTTAGGGAGGAAAAGAAAAGATTAATCTTAAATTGATTTAAGATTAAATCAAGGAAAAGTCTTGATTTACGACCCTGTCCCCCCCATTTAGAATGTAAATAAATACATAATTAAATGCAAATAATTTAAAAGATATATTTAAATACTAAGATTACAAAAGCCAATAAATAGGTGTGTCAATCATACATTTTTAACATATAATTTCATTTTAATTTGATGCCAAAAACACAGTAAGAAACTGGAACTGGGACATGTTTCCCCTTGTTGCATCATCCCTTCATTTAACAACAATTGGTTTGGGAAAAGTGTTTGGGAAAAGGTTTTCTCCCTCTTGCTTGTCATAGGATTTCAGCAGTTGAGCCTCAAATTTTTTTTGTTTGCTTTGTAAGCCACCGAATGTTTTAAGTGGGCGACAGGTCAACACTGCAAATAGGCCAGTGTAGCACCAAGGGTCTATTACTGTGCACTGTAAATGTCCTCATTTAAAATGATGTTTTAATAAATTTAACCTAGTTTTTACTGGGCTGTGTGCAAAAGTTTCTACTTGACTTTTCTGAGAATGGAATATTTCCACGAGTGCAAAGGATCATGGGACTGTTAATGTTTGATTTAGTACTGTAGTGTTGTGATCTTTTTTTTCAGTCATGTGTTTAGACTTTGATTCTTGTGGATATCTGATGTGGTTTCCAGGGTTTGTGCTTCAAAGGACAGTGTAAAGGTTTAGCTATTAATAGGATGAGACGGTCAGTGATGCTGTTTAACTGTGCGATTTTGTAACTGTGTGGTGTGTGGGGCAGAAAAAACGCACTGATATCTCTGTTTCTTAACATGTTATGCAAATAATGTGTAAAAGTACTTTTTTAAAATAAAAGACTTTACAAGTTTTATGAATATGCAAAACTACAGTTGTAAAAAAGTACATTTAACAAAACTGAATAGAGATTTGTTTGGTATATACTCACCAACCACTTTAATAAGCAGAGATTGTGGTCCATACTGACATGAGAACATTACACAGTTGCTGCAGATTTTTCTGCTCCACATGCATGATGGGAATCTCCCATTCCTTCACATCCAAAAAAGTGCTCTCTTGAACTGAGTTCTGGTGACTATGGAGGCCATTTGAGTACAGTGAACTCACTGATATGTTCAAGAAACCAGTTTGAGATGATCTGTGACATGGCATGTTAGGGGCACGAAGATGGGTCATAAAGGGATGGCTGTGGTCAGCAGCAATACTCGGGCATGTTGTGGTGTTTAGTCGATGCTCACTTGGTATGACGGAACTCCAAGTGTGCCAAGAAAGTTTTCCCTCACACCATTACAACACTACCGCCAGCATGAACTGTTGATGCAAGGGAGGATGAGCCAATCTTTTATGTTGTTTACGACAAATTCTGACCCAACCATCCAAATGTTGCAGCAGAAATTGAGACTCATCAGAACAGCCAATGTTTTTCCAATCCTGTTCTCCAATTTTGTTTCCCGTTCTTCGGTGACTTGTAGTGCATTCAGAGAGGCTCTTCTTCTTTTTCTTCTATCAGCACAAAACTATCTGGCCATTCTCTTCTGACCTCTGGCATTAACAAAGCAATTTTTGCCAAGAGAACTGCTGCTCTTTGGATAGTTCGTCTTTTTCTGACCATTCTCTGTAAACCCTAGAGATGGTAGTGTGGGAAAATTCCAGCAGATCAGAAGTTTCTGAAATACTCAGACAAACCCATCTGGCAACAATAACCCTGCCACATTCTGAGTCACTTAAATCACCTTTCTTTGCCATTCTGATGGTTGGATTTAACTTCAACAGAGCTGCTTGACCACGCCCACAAGTCTAAATATATTGAGTTGTTGCAATGTGATTGGCTGATGAACATTTGCCTTAACTAGCAGTTGAGCTGGTGTACCTAACAAAGTAGACAGCTACAGTGTATATTGAGTTTATATGAAAACGTAGTGAAATCTTTGAATCCCACTAAATGTGGTGACTGTAGACTTTCAGAGTAATGTGCTTCTCAGGCTGAAAGCAAATGTAAATTGTAACATGAATGTGAAATGTGCCTTAATGTGTTTAAGTCATGCTCTGCTTTTCCATCACATTTCAAAGTCGCAAAAACTCAAGAAAAGGTCCAACTTTTTTTCAGCCTTCTCCAAGACTATCGCAATTAATCTTTACGTGGCTTTACAGAGCAGGAAATGTGTGTGAAATTTTGTCAGCTTATGCAGCATATGTTGTGTGTGACCTCAGTTTGGTCTGGGAAGTAGAGATAGTGAGGTAAATATTGGCAAAGCAATCAGTTCTTGATTTATGCTGTGTGTGCTGTTTGGGGAAATCTGATGGATGTTTTATGTCTTGCAAAAATAAAAATATTTTCAAAGATGGCAGCTGTAAAGCTCCAACGCCAATGCTTGACTGGGTTTAACAGAGAGTTTATTATAGATTGAGAGTAGATAAGAGAGTAGATTGTAGCTACACACCTAATTGCAGTCATTAAATGTTGTAAACAAAAATGTGATATAAACCTAATCAAACTTTGAAGGTTTTAATCAATATCATTTTTATCCAGATTTGACTTGAAAATTTAAATTGCATGAACCAGTGCGTCTTGTCTTCTTTTGTACGTGTATTACATTAGTGCACCAGAGTGTTTCCAGAGAGGCCATTTCCAGAAAACCAAGTGCCCTATAAGTTCTCCCTATATGCTTGTTTCACACCTGTAGATTGACCTACCCAAACCTGAGTTCAGGGTCTTTGGTATTTTGTATAAACCGAGTGTCACTTTTAGTGTAATGTTAAGCAGTTCAGGTACACTGCAGGTGAGTCTGAATAGTACATTTTTCTGATGTCTTGAGAATATTACTAAATAAATGCTGCTCAGCTTCAGTCCTTGTCCCTCTCCTGCTTTTAGCAAAGACCCCAAAGCCTGTGAAGAATCCGAGGTGGTGCTCAGTCCATTGTACACCCTTAACATTTAAGACAAATGTTTGTGCTGTCAACTAACTTCCTGACCATGTGACTGCTCACCCCCCTGGGAATGACACTCCCCAAAAATAAACCGCTTCCACCCTGCATGACAGGGACAAGCTCGGCTTCCCATCTCATCCTCCCCCTCCCTTCGAGCGCGTGTGTCGACACTAACGGAGCCACTGCTTCTATTTGACGTGTAAACCGTTTTAAGCAACAGCTTAATCATCAGTCTGAGAGACGTAAATACGGTCGGGGCTGTTGAGTCAGGGAAAAACAGGTAGACACCAAGTGCCAGATGTAACCGAACATCCATACATAATTGTTGGTGCAGAAATAGCTGCCAAACTTTAACAGAACGTTGCTGTCGAGAGCATTAAGGCTTCCTAATTACTTTTTGGTGATTTATGTTGAGTTGTGCAACGACATTGATATTTTCTGTCTCCCTGCAGGTGAAGGTGTGGTTCCAGAACAGGAGGATGAAGTGGAAAAGAGTGAAGGGTGGCCAGCAGGGGGCAGCAGCTCGAGAGAAAGAACTGGTGAACGTGAAAAAGGGGACGCTGCTGCCTTCAGAGTTCTCTGGCATTGCGGCGCTCCACCATTCGACGGACTCCTTAGCCAATGAAGACAGTCATGACAGCGACCAGAGCTCTGAGCATGCCCACTTATGATGCACACACGTGCAACCCTGTGCCCCCGGAGCCTCCGCCTCAGGACGTCCTTAGAAGGACTGCTGTTTGCTGATTCGCCATCGTCATACAATGATGCTAAAAAACATGTACAAATGTACAGAGGAATGATGTATAGTAGAGACGGAGTTGTCATGCAGGCAAAATGTAAATTTGATGAACTGAGCACATAAAAGGAGACGGTGCCATTGGTTTAGAAAGTCCTCAATAAATGCCAAAAAAGAGAAAAATATTATCAATCTGGAAATGTGAGATCATTGGTTATAGAATTCTTCTGAACAGTACAAACAAATTTGGAAATCATATTCATTTAAACATTCCATGTTTGCCTTGAGAAAAGCAGGCTGTGGCTTTGATTTGCACTGTTAAACATACAGCCTGCTCCTCAATCGGTTTCTACTGTACAAACTGTAAATTAGAATGTAATGGAGTTATTGGTCAAATCAAGTGCCAGGAAATGAAATTTGCCTAGCTAATATAAATGATTTGTAAATAAATATCAGTATTGTTTTACCTTAACAACGATTCTATACCCAGACTATTCAGCTCGTGCAGTAATAAACACTGATGGTTCCTAAGCTGACACTTTTCTGCCTGGAGATGATGTTTTGCAAACAAATCTGAAACCCCCTTTTCAGGGTCTGTTGCAAATTGAATAAAAATTTAACCAGTGGTAAATGGAATTTCTTATGTACAACTTTTCCCCCCCATTTATGCAGCCATCCACACTTACGAATCCAAGGTGATGAATGTATGTTCCACAAAGTGAAGCCGAAACCAATTAAAAATTGCAGAGTGTGTAGAAAGCCGGTGATGTGGGAGCAAACTAAAATCACCTTTGCCTGGGGGCAGGGTAGGGGCTCCAGCCCGCAAAGGATCGGATTCTGTTACAACATCCAGTTGAAAATAATTTCATGTCTTGATCTCATCTTTCAGCGCGTTGTGATTGTGCATGCTAATTTGTTTAAGAGGCACCACTGCATTTTTTTTTCGCTCCCCCAAACCCACAGCATGAGCGTGATTTCTTTTTCCGTTTTCCCTGCCACTTTATTACCATGCATTATTCTTTAGAAAGTATTTACAAATATGAAACACTCACCGTTTCCACAATGTCTTAAATTTTAAGCTGGGAACAGTATCGTCCTCGATGTAACAGACCATATATGTAACTGATAAACAAGTCACAGATATGTTCTTGCCACAACCAGCTTTCCCCTGACCTCTGGAGCTTGGCTGCTGTAATTAAAACAAAAGCAAGTAAGTAAAATTTTCTTTAAGCCTCTAAAGTTTACGTATAAACTCTTGAATAAATACAAAAATTGCCCAACTTCAATCTGCCTGTATATGGCTTTATGCACATAACATCATGCCAAAACCTCTATAAATCAGATCTCGATTTATAGAGGTTTTTGCATGATGTTATGATGTTATGTGCATACAGCTCAAGAGTTGTCTGCCATATCAGATGTGACACAACCACAGCTACAGAAGGAAAATGTGCATTCCCTGACTGGTTGTCATGTGGTTCCTGGTGGTTGTTTGCTGTCACTAGGCAAAACTGGTCGCCAGCAAATTATTGGGGTTGCCCATAGTTTGCATGGAAGATGCAGGCATGTCTGCAAACACTTGCTAACTACTAGCAAAATGGCAGTAAAGCTTGAAAAAGTGCAAAACAAACTATAAATGGAGACTATTTGACGTCAAAGTAAAAGTTGTACCTTAGAGCTGTGGTCAACGTGTTTCAAAAGCCACAGCTTTTACTTTGAAGGTAAATGGTCTCTGCTTCTGCTTTGTGTCACACTTTTCACAGTTTCACTACTGCCTTGTAAGTATTTGGTGAGTGTGTTCCATGCAACTTGGAACCAAAGAAATCACAAGGTGGTCTTCTTTAACATGGCAAAGAATGTATATTCTTAGTAACCGTATGTCACAAATGGTCCACAAATTAATGTCATGTGGTTAATGATCATGTGACCACAAAAAATTTTTTTAAAATAAGGACTATACACAATTACACTTATTCGTATGCTAAGTATGACAGCATAACATATGCTAATAGCCCGGTGAACAGAAAATGTTAAATATTTTATCCAGCAGTGAGTCTTATTATCAGCTAAGGATAGCTCTGGTTGGCTATCAAGCTTAGTTAGCAAGGCACTCACTAATTGTACATCATGATATAGGATGCAATGCACATATTTGCATGGTCAAAAACAAGTGTAAAACAATAAGTAAGGCTAAATCCTTAGAATTTATTTTAGTTGAATGGAACAAAACCCTTCAAGAATCAAATCCTGTTACTTGGTAGCCATCTTGGGCATTTTCTTAGGTAGCATTAAAAAAGTAACTTTAATTTCAAAACTGCGTATATAAAACTTCAAATCTGACATAAAATGCTTAAACAAAATAAGATTATAAAAAAAAATTTTCTCCTGCATTTAAGGATCAAAAGGCCTAAAAAGTCAATGACAATCAATGACTTTAGATGATTACAAGCGAAATAACTGCTAGCAACGCTAAGCGGGCGGTGACCAAGTTAATGTTTTATAAACTTTGAGGTAAGGAGTTGAAGTGACTATCGGTGACAGGACATGATACTATTGATTAACTGATAGTAGATACATTATAGGGTTATCAGTTAGCAACCAACAATCTGAGAGAAAGTGGTGCACAAAAAGCAAATTGCCCTAAAGCGGCCCCAATCTTATCAGTGCATTTAAACCTAAACTACATTCAAGGTGTGGTGCTTATAAAAAAATTAATATTCCCTTGTTACCTGATACTGAACAAATAGATGAGTTTAAGTTGTCTTTCTTTAACTTTCAAATAAGCTACATGATTAAAAACAAACAAATAAACAAACAAAAACATCTCATTAAAGGGTCAAATCCCAGAGGTTGTTACCTCCTTATGTAGCCTATAGCCACCCTCCCCCATCCATTTTTAAATCAGTTACAGTGACCAGATGTCCCACTTCATGTGGGACTGCACACCATCTTTATGACCGCTGCCCCACAAACGTGAACAAGTGTGAGTCATGGCACATTCCCACTAGAACCCAACAATGATCAACAGACAGAGCAGCAGCTTAACAGTTATTGCAACACACACAAAAAAAATACGGTAATCTGTGTACACGATGACGACTGCATAAAACTGTAAAAATTAAACTTTCGTTTTCATTTATACTCACAGTATTTACATAGTGATGCATTTGGGAAAACAGACCCCAAATAATACAATGCTACTGTGAATTTGTCCTTCACATGATCAATGACAGGCCTACAACATGCACAGTATGTGTCTCTATGGTTTAAGTAACGTGTCTCCTGCAAACACAAGATCTCACATTTAGTTTATGACCTTTAAGGGTCCAGGTCCACCCAATAAGTTACTGCTGTTTGAGCTCTGTCTAATCATTCGGTTCACAGTAGTTTGGCACTTCTGCACCAATCATGTACCTAGCTTGACTGAAGAGGACACTGAGCTGATTGTTCATTGCAGGTCAGACTTTGGGAAGTACCCCTCATGTCTCTTTAAAACCAAAAAAGAAGTCATTCATCAGCTTGTGCAGCTAGTTTTAAAGCATGACCAAAAATAAATGGAAATGTGTTGAGGGAACTGTCAGCTGTTCTAGTGTGTGGTGATCTTATTCACTCACTTCTGTGCTTGGATGCATCTCTCAGTATGCCTCTGTAATCTATATAAACTGTAAACTATATAATATAATCTATACATATATGCCCCTTGTCTAGTTCATATTGGCTGTAACCCTGTCGAATACTTTGAACAGTTTTACCTGACATCCAGACAAATAGCAACAGTGCGTGAAGATTAAACAGCTGGATAACTTCACTTCAGCTCACAAAAACATTCTCCACCCTCCAACACACGCAGACAGTAAGCTGCGTAAACAAACTCTCGCGAGATAAAATGACGTCAAATGATACTAATGTATCAGCCTGACCAAAGGTAAACTTTCGTCCTATAAAGGGGATTTAAAGGTAATTGGTCGCAGTAACAGAACCCTGCGGCCACTTTAAACCCGGGCAGAGTCGGTTTCCTCGATGTGAGAAGTTTACTCTTCCGCTTGCACGCTCTCTATTTCGTAAGCGACCTACTTTAGGTGAAAGGGGCAGGACACTTAGACTGTGAGCAGACGTCTTGAAGTGGTTTAGCAGAACTTCGCACCTGCACAGGTAACAGAAACTCACCTGTGTAGCAGCTGTGAGTGATCCGCTGTCAGATCTGAAACCATGGAATACGATTCGGTGTCGAGGGGAGCCCGAGCCATGTTTTTCATGCTCACACCGAATGAATCATCTTTTGAGAAAGTGGAGGATGTCCCTCAGTATGTGCAGCAGGTGGGTGTCGCCTCGTTCTCGTTCACAACTAATACATCTGGTGTTTTAGGGTTATGCTGAACCCGCCCCATTGTCCCCTCACTTCATCAGATACAGTTGACAGAGCCTTTTCACCTGGTCAGTAAAGTATCGATTTGAGTTGAGTCAATCAACTGAAAATCGGCATATTTAAAACAGTTGAAGTATTCGTCAGAAGAAAAAGGTCAAACAGTCTGTTTTGCTTCTTTCTAAATGAGACTTTTGAACTGAACAGTTTTTATTCAGAGCACTTAGAGCTCTGGGGAGTAAGTGCATGAGTAAATATGAAGCGAAATTTGAAGTTTAAGTTAATAAATGTCAACCTATGGAGAATATTGCATTAAGTATGGAAAAGTTACATTTGTATCAACATAGTAACCAATCTGCTCAACTTATATAAATCTAATTACTTCTGCCTAATGAAAAATTTATAGCAACGTTCTTTCTTTTCTCCTTCTGTCACTTTACAGCATCTCAATTACTCTTTTATTGTGACAAATGGCTGGTGCAGGTTTAACAACACATGTTTGTTATGAGTTTTTATGAGCAAATCAGGGGAGGAGAACAATTACCCTCGCAGCAGGAGTCCTAAAAATCCACTAACAAGTGTGATAAAGCAAATTTGTTGTTACTGCAGGGCTTACTGGTGATTAATATTTTGCTTGGGCGTCCCTGAGCAGTTTAGTGACTCGGCACTGTTTACAGCATGTCGTTAATTATTCTTCACCACTGTCATTCTGTGATCCCAGCAGGCCAAATTAGTCAAAGGGGGGAAAATCACAATGCAATCTTGTGATTTTTGGAGTTATTTGGAATTGTGGGCTGGGTTGTTGCCAGTTCTCTCAGCTGTTTGGTGATTTGAATGCAAACACAAAATTTCTCAGACAGCAGTGATAAAAGTGTTTTGTCAGTCTGCATGTTTTTAGTCAACATCACTCAACTGTGACCTTTTAAAATGGCTGTTTGGGGGGGGGGGGGGGACATCTGGTCCACAAATGTCATTTTCCGTGTAGGTTTGAATTCAGAAGAAAATAAAATACAATTATTACAACGCCACAACAAACGGTCCACACAAGCTCAAAGTATACTCAAGTAAAAAAAAAAAAAAAAGGCTTGTGCAATTTTTAGTTCAAAATATAATTGCGAACAGTGTGACTGCATGCAAGATCATAAAGAACTGAAAAGAAAGAAGGTGATGCAAGTATTAAAAAGACAAAATAATGAAGAGAAGCTTTTTTTTTTGTTTTGTTTTTTGATGCGCCGTTTGAGAATCGGCTTGCCTTGCTGAAAAGTCTTGCCGCAAGCTGTCAAGAACTCAGGGGTGCAGCGGTAAAACTATCTGCTAGATAGGAGAGGGGGGTGATGTCGGGGGGTGGGGGTTTTAGGCCAGCGTCCAGAATGATAATCTCTCTCTCAGCGGGTTTGGAGGAGGTCTGCCTACGCAGCGAGCCCATTTGTTTGCTGCAGCTTTGCAGTCTGCTGCCAGATGTTGGAGTGTTGCGTGTGATCACTGGTCTCTGGTGGTGCTCTCGCCTCTGCTTGTGCGCACACATTCACACACACACTTGCATCACACACCTGCATGTTAAAGTTGAATCATTCACATGGGGATTTGTACACACACACACACACTCTCACTTTAATCCACACATGAATACGCACACTTCCTCCCTCCTCACCTGCAGATGTGCTCCTCTGTGGTCTCGTCACGCCTTTCATTCCTTGCTGCTCTTGTGGGGGCCGTGTGTCCCCTTTATGACTGCAGTCACTTGGTCAATGAGCATATTTGAGCTAAAGCTAAGCAGCAGGGCTCACATGCTGCCAAAGTCGTTGTTGTGACCCGTTTGCTAACCCCGTCCCTCACTAATTTGTTCCATGTTTGACAAACCCATCAAGAGGTTATTACGGCTTTCCACGACTGTTACAAATAAAGGCATGTCACTGACTGTTTGCTTGGTGCTCACCATTTGTTTTGTCAAAAGCAGTTATTACCATGTGTTCATGGCAACTTTTTCTGTTTGCTATTTGGTTCTTACAATGTAAGAAGTTATTCTTTTAAAGTAGGTTTTATTCATTTACAGGCATTTTACCCCATGAAACTCTTTCTGCTGTTGTTCGTTTCTCTTTTAGTCTTTAACTATCTCTTTCAGTTTTTAACTATGTATCTTTAAAATGAGTAAAAGTTGGTGCACATCTTTCCAGATGAGTGTTTTCCAACTTGCGAAAACACCAAAAGTTTACGTACAGTCTGTTACAATTGAAAAAGATTATACTTATTTGACTTATGAACATTTTAAACTGCTTTTTAAAATTATCAAACATTCATCTGAAAGAAAAAAAAATACTAAAAATCAACTTGCATAGCAGATGAAGCTCTTCTGAAAAATATTATTTGAGGTTATGCTAAAAATGCCATATTTGTTTTCCGAGACTTAAAGAATGAATTTCTAGGCACAGCCAAGTGTTGGGGGGTTTCCAGTTTGGTGCTTTTTGCAGATTATGTGGTGGTTCTAGCTGCTTCAAGCAATGACCTCCAACTCACAAGGTTTGCAGCTGAGTATGAAACAGTGTGATAACAATTAGTCCCAAGTATGAATTAGTCTCAGTTAGTCCCGAGGCAATGCTTCTCAGCCAGAGAAGGGTGGAGTGTGCACTCCATTTCAGGGTCAAACTTCTGCTTCAAGTCAAGGAGTTTAAATATATTGGGACCTTCTTGACTTAGTGGAGAGGGTGTAGAGAGCAGCGTCAGTAGTAACATGGCTGCTGTACCATCTGTTGTGGCGAAGAGAGCTAAGAATGAAAGTGAAGCTGGCAATTTACTGGCCAGTGTACTTGCGTACTTGCCTACCCTCCTCAATGACTGTGAACTGTGAGTATTGAGTGAAAGAATAAGATCATAGATAGAAGTAGTGAATATGAGTTTCTGGGCTCTCCTTTAGAGATGGGCTGAGGAGCTTGGTCATTCAGGAAGGGTTCAGAGTAGAGCTGCTACACATCAAAAGCAGAAACGTTGATGTGCTTTGGGTATCTGACTAGGATGACCCCGCCCCGACACCTAAAACCTTAGACGTCAGTTTGCCTGAAACGCTCAGCTGTCATTGTCTCTTTTTTTCCTACCAGTGTGCCTACCCGATGTCAGCTCAAAGAATTCCATGTTTCATGAAACTGTGGCTCAGAATGTGCATTGAATACAAAGGTGGATGAATCCATGTGTAGATCAGCCAGTTAGAAGAAATTTGACTGTTTAGGGAGGATGGCCTTAAAGTGATAATGAAGTGGGTTGTTTCTAATAGAAGAGGAACTTAAGAATTGCATAAAGGCACAGTATAAGGTGAGTAAGAATTCTACTGAAATGTGAATCATGCAAAGTTGATTTAGTAGAGGTCCATGATGAAATTGTGGAGCTGGAAAAGGGCACATCAGCCCTTTACGTGTTCCTGTAACATAAGATGCGTAGCTTGTTTACCTGCGGTCTCCATCTACTTACGTAGCCTAACAGACTTAATGCGCTCTCTCTGAACATGTATGACTTTATATTATCAGTGAGCGTGAAGACAATTAGGTTTCTTAAAATAAGATCTTGCTCCTCATTCTATTTTGCTTGGGTTCTGCCTGACATCACTGAAATGAAAGCTTGCTGTTGGTTAGCACTGATGTTTAATTCATCCACTGAGATAATTTCTACCTCCACTGCTGCCGTGCTTGGATAAATGTTTTTGTTCACAAATCTGCCAATTGGTTGTGGTTTTATACCCGTTGCTCCAGGCTCATACAGTGAAACAAACATCATGGATCACAAGACATGAAAGTCCTGCAAGCTTTTAGCTCATCTGCCAAAACAAATGCTCAACACAACGGGTAATGGCAACAGAGGACTTGGAACAGTTGTGTTTTCATGGTTTGTAACACTGCTGAATCATGATTTTGTGTCTGTGCAGGCAACTCCTTTCTTTGTGGGACTGATGACTCTGGAGCTGGTGGTGGGCTTTCTGAAGACGGGGGCCCCAGTGATCACAATCAGTGATGGAATCACCTCCCTATCTGCTGGAATGGTCTCCAGACTCCCACTGTGAGTGTTTAGGCAGGTCAGGTCACATAGCAACAGTGCAAGTAAGGCATAATTTGGCTTCTGTTCATTTTAAACACTGTGGTTTGGTGTTTTTTTTTATATGGCTGAGCAATGTGGTTTTTTGTTTGTTTTTTAGTTTAGGTTTTTTAGTTTATTTTTTTTAGGTGCTGTAACTCTGGATCTTGTATTAAAGAACCATTACCTGTTAAAAGTGAGTTCATGTGAGGAGGCCAGCAGGGAACAGCTAAATTAGGCGATAAAAGGATGCAGTATGGCAGGTTTAGGATGTGCGACAGAACTGAATATAACTATTAATATTTATTTTTTCAAACAAACTTCAGCTTACTGAAATTGGTTTTAAGGTGGTTCTTCTAAAATGGTTCTTATAGTGGTTCATCTTCAATGTAAATATAAAGTTAGTTGAACATAATCTTTTCTAGTTCTGCATCGTTTTAAAATGTGGATTGAAATGGGGAGCAGTAATACGGCTGAATGATGGGAACTCAAACAGGGGAGGCTTTGTAATACCTGATGTACAAAATTACTTACAAATTAAACAAATTTCTGTCAAGGTAGAACACAAGGTGAACAGATGACTATCGTGATCCTTGGAGCGCAGCTGTACGTGATCACAAACTGAATGCTGTACTTGCATAAGCACATTTGAGCCAACACTGAGCTTTGACCTTTCCTCTCCACAGCTTGCTGATGAGAGGCTGTGAGCTGAGCGCTTACATGCATGTGTGGAACCACTACCGCTTGGTGGAGCTGCCCTGGGACTCTGCCTGGACCTGGTGGTTCACCTTCTTGGGAGTGGACTTTGGCTACTACTGGGTCCACCGTTTTGCTCACGGTACCAGTCGTACACTCACCCACAGCTGAAGGGAATTTATTGTGCAGATTTTAATTTACGAAAAAAAATGTTTTGTGTAACAAGTTATGTTAATAGTTGATGTTTTTTGCGTGTGTTCTGAAAACACGATTGCTCTTTTACCTGTAGGGTGCAGCTAAAAAGTTCTGAGTCCCGCCCACAAAAACACCAACGACATACCTGATTTTAAATTTGCGTGCTCACCTTCTGTTGTGTTCACCATTGTTAGTCAGTCAATACAAACTATAGCACAGGAAGAGTCTCTTTTGTTACATGTTTGTTTGTTTTAATTACAAGTTTATAGTCATTATTTCTTTGGCTGAAAAATTTGAATGTAGACACATTGTAACATATTAAATGCGAGTTTCTATTTATTCAGGAATTTCAACCATAATGAGCACAGTACATTCAAAATATTCTTACCTGTTCCAACAGGTAAGGTTGTTAATTGACAACACATCTTGATTTTGTTTTACTCAACTAAATATCACAACAGGAATAACAGCAAACCAAATCTAAAGTTCAGTTAATTGACTAAAATAGAAATAGTAAAAGTTGGCTCTTTTTGCCGCTAAGTTGCTCCACGTGGTTTGCGAAGCGTCTTGTTTTCCCTGATATCACACGCAAAATGTTTCCATGTTTCCATTCTTCTCTTCGTCCCGTGTTGACATTACTTTTCATTTTCATGGGAAACGGAGCATGGGAGCTAGTTGTACCGTTTCCAAAAAAACCACTGTGCAGTTTCCCAGGGATGGATTAAATGTGCCCGTCTAACCTTACTGCACAAGGACATTGCTTCTGATTGCATCACTTCCACATTGGTCGCACCTTTCTACACAACTTGATTGGGTCTAGTCTCTCCACAATATTTTCCTTATAGTTGAAGCAAGTGTTCATACATGTCATCATCGTTTTTGTCCTTGTGCGTTAGTTTTTATTCATTGTCTGCATTTCTTTAGAAAAAGGTCGTTGACAAATAATTGCTTTACAGAATTATCACTACCTGGCACCATTGCCACTGGCAAAAGCATAGACCTGAGATATTCCGGTCATTCAGTTGGGGTTGATCCTCCATTTCCATGGCTTATTTCTGCAAGATGTGTCTTGTGTTCCATAACTCCAGGTGCACAAGTATCTAGATCCACACTGTTTTGTAACATTGCTTGAAATCAACTTATAAAGAGCATTGTCCTGGTCAAGGTTGGTAACTCCTGTCAGTTTGGATTCATGGTGTTTGTTGTAAAATTTTTACAATGAGCAATTTGTGAATAGTAATAAAACCATTTAAAACATGTATCCAGGTTAATGCTGCTGAGTTGTGAATCACTCTGCTGCTTTTGGCTGCTCCCTTATTCACAAGAGGATGTCGTATCAGGTAGCTCTGCATGTTTGATTGTTAGTAGATTTTATTTCATTTCTTTTTTAATATACACAGAATGCTCTACCTCACAAAATGGCAAAGGGATTTGTCTCCTCTTGGGATCAAACTGGTGATCTTACGCTTGTTAGGCCAGTATGTAAAGTAATAACAAAAGCTGCAAAGTTAGCTGATGATAAATGGCTGTAAAATATTGATTTAGTTGCCATCTCCACAGGGAGGAGTCGTGAAGATAGGATGCACATCATGCTTTTCTGGACGTTGTAGAGGAAGCAATTATTTTTGAGTTACATCCAGCTGCTTTAGAGCTGTGCAGATGTGAGAGGCCATGGTCTCCAGAGGACTCTGGTCTTAACCCAGAGCTGTTGCAGCAGCAGGCTGTATAAAGTCATGTCTCAGAAGTAGCAACGTCCTGCAGAATATGTCTTAAAAAAAAAAAAAAGCGTATTAAAAAAATGTACATGTCAAAGAATTTTGTAGAGTAGTGGCTCTACAAAAAAGGCTTCTCCACATGTCTTGTCTGATGTTCATGCCAGATGCTCAGCTGCCACTCAGCACATCGGAAGAGAGCTATTTATCTGTGGCCTGCGCTGATGTTTATTTGTGTCAGAGGCACATCAAGCTGACCGCTGTCTAGTCCACATAGCTTTGGATGAAAGTCCACTGGTTCTGTGTTGATGTTAGAATCTGAGTAAACAGAAGCTGTGTTTTTTAAACTTTCTGCCACAGCTGAACTGGCCTCTGTGCTTTTGAGGTGACTGAGAACATCAGCTCAAGATGCTGGTGGTCAGTTTTACTTTGAAAGTGCACAGTAAAAGTCAGAGTGCAAGGCATATAACCATCATGGTTATGTCTTTGTGTAAGTTGGAGTTTAGGCACTTTGGAATACAGTAAAGGATGGTAAATTACAATCAGACATTCAGTGTCTGGTGTAACTATTACTGATGAACATACAGCATTCAAGTTTTAAAAATCTACACGGCAACCTCTGTTGTAGTGCCTGCAAAGATGAGTAACTTGGAGGTTTTTTTTTTTTTTCAGTGCACACTGTTTAATTGAGGAATAGCTTTAGATGCACACATATTACTTTATTATTTTTATAGGGACATGAGGGATCCTCGTTTCTTGTTAGCATCACCTGCACACTAAACCTTTAAATGATCAATGACCTGGTAATGAAAACGAGTGTCAAAGTACAGATGCGAATTACCTCGTCTTACATGGACTGGGACTGCACCACACTTTCCTGGCAGGATGACAGGATGCTCATATTTTTCTGTGAGCTGAGGAACTCATGAGTCCATGTGGCATCTGTTTAAAAAGCCTGCTTTCCTTTTAAATGGGAAATGCATGAAAGAAGAAAAAAGCATTTTTTTTTTAAAAAAACAAGTGAATCTGCAAAAAGCCAAAGTTGCAACATAAGACTTGGCTAATGAATACAAAAACATCAGCTTGTGTCAATGTATTGCATCATATTTGAAAAATGAGAAAATCTGTGTAGCTGCTCAGCAGCTGTATTGATGATGATAAGCTTTTATGTTGTCTGGATGCTCACCGGTGATTCAATCAAAGTATCTGTAAATCATTGAGGCAGGGATTGGCAGTCGTATTAATTGGGTCTCTCAGTTCAACTGTTGGGACAGAATAAATCCAAACCACTACCTGATCTGGGAAAAAAAAAATACTGGGCAAGGATCAACTTTCTGACTGGAAAAGTGCAGAGTCCATCTATCATGTACACAAAGCTCCAGACTTTTGTTTTGACAATCCAAGAAAACTGAGTTAAGTAACATTCACTGATTTTAAGAAGTATTCTGTCTGCTGAATAACATCCAATAACACCTGAAAGGCGATCTCATGACGTTTTCCCACTGTTGTCGTCCTCTTGGTGTCACATGATGCAGAGGAACGTCGCCAATACTGTGACATATCTCTGTGGTGTGTTCGGTTGGAATTATTTTATTTTTGAACTGCAGAATCAGTTTTGTCTCAAAAATGTTCCACTTACTTTTATTTCCTCTTTCTCCAGCCTCTTTGGGTTGTTATTATGGAAGATTGTGAGGTTGCAGATAGTCATCTGGTGCAGTGCTTGCTCAGGAATATAAGCTTTTTCCCTTGTTACCAAAGGGAAGTGGCTGTCCCTGACCACAGGACAGGGCCGGCACGGTCCTCACTCCTCACTCTGGTCAGGCGAGGTCATCTTGGTCAACCATTTTCTGACCTCCAGCTTCTTCCAGAGGAAGGTTCAACCAAAATGTTCCAATGTGAGTGAGGCATGTTTCCTATAAAGAAGCACTGAAGAATGAAATGGATGTAAGACGAGCACTGTTGCCATTTGTTACCTCAACAGTCTGAACACTGCAACTGTAATTGTAGTGTCCAAATGAATAAGATGGAACTCGTAATATTGCATAATAAGAAAAAGATCACAATAGAAAAATGCTAGAAGAACCAACTACATGCTTGGAAACGTCAGCCTCAGCATGAAATATCACTTTGTTTGACCAGCTTTATGGATATTTTCATAGTTTCCCCCTCATGACTTCCACATGAAAAGATGATTCAAAGATAACTGGAAGGGCAGCAGTCGTCTGTGCTGATGCCATCTTTACTAAGGAGACCTTATTAATTTGATGTTGCTCTTTCCAGACACTGATCTTGGGGATAACATCAAATTAAAGAAGACTGAGTGGTTCAATCTCCAGCTCTGTTTTTTAATTTGAGCTGGATGAAACTCGGGATTCTCATTCACAAAAGAAATGGTGAAAGCCTTTTACTACACTGTATTTATGGCCTTTGGCACTTGGTGTGATTCTGCTTAGGAAAACACCCGTTGTGGTTAAAGTTGAGGCAAATCTGGAATTCCAAACATTTGAATGACCTTTGCGCACACACAGGCTCAAATGAAGTGTTTGTTTATGCTAACTCCCGATATCAGTATTTGCTTGATCACATTGCTAATACCAGAATTTTCACGAATCATTGTTGTAACTTTACTTGGTACTTCTTGGTAATGTTTATCTATCTTTTCATGAAAGAAAAGATGTAAGTGTTCAATTGCTGACAGATTTCCAGAAATTTTAACTCCTCTGGCCTCTGAAATAATATGACCCTTGGTAAACATTTAACCGCTAGTTTATCTATTAGCAGCCATAGAAGCCACCTTCTATAAACGCATTGATTCAATAACCTGATGACTGACAAGAATAGAAAACAGATTCCCATTTTAACCCCACGCTTTTTTTGGGTTCCTTCTCTCCACAGTTCTTTCAGCAGCAGACGCACTATATATGTTAAAAACGCTGCTATTCTGAACCAGCCTGAACGCAGATGGTTTTGGGTGAGCAGCAGGCCAGCTTGATTCAGATGCGGCCATGTTGTTGACAGCACTGTTGATTCTGTTTATTCTAACCTCATATCGCGAGTGCCACTAATAGCAGCTCTGCTCTTGGGCAGCATCTATATCCAGGCATGCCTGCCAGAGTAAAGCCATTAATCAGCTAGTCAGCTGTCTGTACTCTGATTATATGTGAGGTAATGGAGTTATGCTGCAGTTGTCTCACCACAGTAACTGCTGCTGCTCACAGAGCTCAGAAACACCAGAGCATCACTTAAAGGTCCTGTGAGATGGTATCATTACTTCTACAAAGTGATGTATTTTGAGACAAGGGCAGTTTAATCTGATTTTAACAGCACAGAACTGGAATTGGTAAACACTGTATGGTGGCATTTTTAACTGGATTTTTTTTTTTTTTAAATACTGGCTAGTGCATTTCTAGATTAAAATAGTTTTGGATTATTCATGATCCAAGCTGGAACAGAAATATGATAAGAAGTAGCACTCAAAATTCAGTTGTATATGTTGTAATCCTTATAAAGTAGTGCACTTTACATTTATCCATGATAAAGCAAAGGAACTAAACTATATAAAGTGGACACAGGATTATTTATCTTCTACTTTCGGTGACAATTAGATAGGAGTACTTTAAAAAAAAAATTTGGTTAATCAATTTTAATGTTTGCGCACGTAATATTAACCCTGTTAATCATTACTTTTGGTTCAGAGAGGACCATTATAGTTAAAGATGTTTATTTACCTCCTTATATTTGTCATTATGCCTCTAATGTGGGCCCTCTCTGACTTTCTCTGCATGCACAGTAGATCAGAAGCAGCAATATCCAGACAGTGGTGTTGTTTAGTTGGTCAGTGACAACAAATTGTTTTGGTCTGATGCAGCATAGGAGGAGGAGAAGCTGGGCAGAGGTAGGTTTCAACATGGATTGCGGTTTAGCAGCAAATATGATGCAGCTGCACCACTGCAGCTGATACTATGTGACATTTTCCAGTGTCACATATCAGCTGAGGCATCAGCTTGATGGCATTTTTTTTTTTTTTTTAAACATACAAGTTAAAATGATTTAGAGTCAAGGAAATGGATGATTTATTAGTTCATACAGACAATTAAATTTAGCTGCAATCCCAGTAGATAACCTGAACTCAACTCAACAAACAAACCTAACTTTAACTTTCTGCTGGTGTGTCCAAACACCCGCTGTCATTCAGCCCTGCAGACAGCAGCAGTTGTTGAGACAAACAGATGTGCTTATCACTGTCCTCCATCCCAAAGGAGAGCTGGGCGGTGTGGATGTTGTTTAAAGAGAAGCACCTTCTGGCTGTGGGGCAAGGTTGAGAGGGTCTGGGCCTTGAAAAGGCCCCCAGGCAGCCAGGTCTTCATAAATCTTTATTCTGACAGCAAGTTCCTGGCCTAGTGCAGGTTGCAGGGCCAACAGAAGAATCTGGACTCCTGCTTGGTTTGCTGGTTCTGTCTGTACGGTTTGGTCAGGATGTGGGAGTCTCACTCACGCAAGCAGAACAGAGCAAGTGAAAGGCCTCATGGGAGGTAAAGATAACATCAACAGTGATCTATAGGCCTCTTTGCTCATACTGTCTGCTCTGTGTGCGTTGAGAGGGAAAGAACTGTAGAATGAGACCAAGAAAAACTGGTCTGATTGAACCTACACATCACAAAGAGATAATATCCACAGTGCCTGTATGTACAGCTTTAACCAAAGTGTGGAAAAGAAGTGTGTGTTATGATCACTGAGAGGGTCGCTGAGCTCAGCAGAGGCCAGAGTCAGGCTGTCTGCTGCCCTCGTGTGCTCTGCTCGCTGCATGGACAGACTTCCCTCTGTCAACAGTTTTGACAGAAGAGGTGATTTCAGCTGCAGACAAAGCTGAGGACAAACTTCCACTGAGTGGAGAGATGAAGTGTGAATCTGAAAAATGAATATGAGGATAGATTAGTAAAGCTTTTTTTTTTACTTTTGAATTTTAACCAAACCTGCATTTTTACGTAGGATTTTCTCATTTCCTGTTAAATTTTTCACTATTACTACATTGCTTGTTCTTGAGTGGTAAGACATTACTTCAGCAATTATTGTTTTTATTTGATTTGCTGGATATAGTCTTTTTATGTAACATTTAAAATGAAAAATAAAATCAAAGGCAGGAGTTTTTTTGTTTTTTTTCTTTCTTTAACCTCTTAAGCCCCAAGCCTACCTGATCTCCTGCCTTTTGCCCCCGTATCAGGGGGCGTTGGGGCTTAAGAGGTTAAATGTCTCTCCTTTTCATGTGAATGGGGTCTGATTACCTGAAACATACACATGCAAAACAGTTATTGAAATTTCTCTTTAAACTTGGACATTATAAATGTCATTTAAACTCTCATTATATACTAAAAACTATAAATGGGTTCAACTGTAAATGTTTTTGTCTTTTCATCATATTATCATAACCCTGTTAGCTGAATAAAATGTAACTAAATATATCTGAACTCTGTATATAATAGACAGTTTTACAAAGGAAACATATCAAATGCTGAAACCAAAATTAAATTTTTTATAATGTACTCAGTTTTAATTTGATGCCACCAAGGCATTTTAATGAAGCTGGGAAAGGTGTATGCTAAACAGTGTTTCACCACTTTTTAAACAGTTCAGTAAACCTCTGGGAACTGAAGAGGTGGATTCTGATGTTGGGTCTGCAATAAAAGGGAGGGCAAAGAACTGGTGCTTTGGATTTCAGCACACTGAAATAATGGACGTGGAAATATGATCAATTAAAGCACAATGTTGATATAACAAAATTAAACAGAAAATCAATTTTATTTCTCCTGTCACTTTCTTTGCATAGTTTTTACACCCTGTTTGTGAGAGCTGCAAGTGGGCCTGACCAGGGTTAGTGTGTTTACTTTAGAGTGTGTGACTGAACTGTGTGGACAGCATGAAGTATGGCAGAGATGGAGGAGAGTTGGCCGACCATCCCACTGAGCCCTGCGTTGCTGTTTGGGTTGGCACCCTATCCAAGAGTCCTCCAATCCAAACACTGGAGAGCTGTTCACAGCCCATTAGTCCTGTGATTGACAGGGCAGCCCACCACTCAGAGGGCTGCACATGATGGCTGAAGGATGTTGCTTATTACTGCCAAGTGTTTCTCCGTGGGTGATGATTTAGACATCTAATTGATGTAACTGTAAAAGCATTTTATATGGTTAAGAGTGTCAGTTTGGATCTACTCCTATGGTGATTATTTTTCTTTTATTTAGTCATATTTTCTTCTTATAGAAGCATTATTCAGGGTATAAATTGGCACTTGTAGGGGCTTGGTGGTGGCCTTGACTAGAGCTAAATTTATGGATCTCAATTGGACTTTGGCTCTTGTGTTTACATGACTCTGGTTATATAAACACTGCTCCTGACATGGTTTGGATAGATGTAAACAGGCCGTGTCAAAGTTTAACCTAGTCACATTACATGACTGATTATGATTTCATTATTATGGACCTTGATTACGTGCCAGATAATGATTCTAAAAAAAGTTATAACGTAGACGTCCTGCAATATCTCTTCAATTGAGCCCATGTACTGGGACAGTAAGTTTCTGCTGCTGCAGTGTTTAAAATGTTGCAGAACAAACTGTTCAAAAGATGAATGACAAGAGAAACATGAACATTTACAGTAAAGGGATTCTGTGGGTATTTTATCCCGGATGAACCCCCATTTTGTTGCAATTGACTCTAGGTTGTAACAAAAAAGTGTGTCCACAATATTGAGTTTTAAGTGATTTATTTACAGGAGGAAAAGGAAATCAGTTGTGTGGTATGTGGTGAGTCTGTTCTTTAGCCTAGAAATCTCTCTTTTGTGAACAGAGAAGAACAAGAATAAATCTCCAGGTCACAAATGGTCCCCAGTGACGGCCAGCTGTTCGGGCTTCCTCTGCTTCTGCTCAGGGTCACATGACTTTAGAAGGCAAACTCTGCCATCACACTTTCTTTCCCAAATAAAATGACATGAGTGAGTGTTATTAAAATTGGCTTCATCACACACTGGATTGTTTATGACTTTGAGACCCTGACCCAGGTGAAAATTTCACTTCCTTTAATAATTTCCTAGTTCGAGACTTTCATCCTTAGCATTATTTGGTCTTTAGTGCCCGTTAGTTATTGCACTAATAGGTAGAAATATGCCATAGTTGAAACCTTCTTTTTAGCATTTGCTTACCTATTAAACATCACATTTTAAGTGTTTCTATTCTCAGTCTGTTAGCAGGCTTCCATTAGCATGGCAGCAAAGAGCCCAAAATCCATTACCATTTTTAATCTTAAATCGTGAGTTGTTTAAATTACATTAATAAACTTAAGTTAACTAATTAATCAAAAATCTTTTAGAAAAACGTTTAGAAAAAAGTTCAAAAATGCCTTTATTCCCAGTGAGATTTTTTTTTCTTTTGGAGGGGTACCACATCAGGTGAGTAGTAACAAAGGAATAAAGTCTTGCTTTCCATTATTCAGATGAGTATTTAACCATGGAGTTATTAAACCTGAACACTGATTTAGTTTTAACGCATATGAACCATGTGCTGTGGCCATACTTATGTGGTAGCAGTGTCTTAGAAAAGAGGAGCGAGCTTAAGGATAAATGCCCCCCACCCCCTCCAGTTATTGCAAGTTTTGCTTTATCTTTTAGTTTCTTTAGCTTTTCTGCTAGCGGCCCCTTTTAAATATCTGCTAGTTTGGGTTCAAGACAGAGATCCCCTTTTTTGATTTTTACGATTTGGCTTAAAACCCTTAAATAAAGCTTAGTTGGGGTTGAACCAGGTGACTCTGAGCCATCTCTTAGTTGTGCTGCTATAGGTTCAGCCTACTCAGACTTCCAATGTACTGAACACTCATAAGCACACATAAGTGAAACTACTATTGCATATCACAATCGTAACCTTTTTTTTTTTTGTTTTATGCTACCCTTTTATTACCCATCTATTTCACACCTGTGACAGTTGATTGTTTCTCCCTGAAACTGGTTCTTCTGGAGTGGGGGTGGGGGATACTACCACCCTATTTATACCAAGTGCCTTCACATAAGGGATTGTCTGGTTGTTGAGGTTGTTTTTGCTCTAATATTGTATGTTCTGACAATAAATAAAAACTAAATGAACTAAATAAGATTACAACTGCTTTTGGTACCTGCAGTTACACTGATATGCACTAGGGGTTAAACAGTTGAGCAAAGCAGTGGCACATTTAGGTTTCCCGAGTTTACTGGGGAACTGACAGTCACAAACATGTATCTCCTGTGGGTGTGGTAAAAAAAGTGTCATAAATGTCCATCACCTGATTAGTATGCACTCATCCTTGTTGTTCCCTAGAAATCCTGATTTAAGGCTCACTGGAGGACAGATGGAAGGGCCGTCCACAGCATTTCTGTGCTCTTGCTGGGAACGTGGGCTCTGTGGCACTGGTTCTCACCATTAACGGGGCTTCCCTCCTGAATAGACCCTGCCAAACTATGCAGTGTCCCGCCGAGTCCAGAGATGAGGACATGGGCTTGCAGTGAAGCTTAGCTGTTCCAACTTCCTATCAATGACAACAAACATCAATCTTAGCCGCCCTTAGTCTTGAACCCCGCCAAGCATGACTCCAGTTAGAAGAAAAAAAGCAAGAGCTTCAGGCTGCTGGAATTGAACAAAGGCTGGCTTATCCTCTGAATATGTCTCTTAGCAGGACAGTTCATCTTTGAATACCCTATGGTTCAGAGCGGAAGAAATATCATAATTTTTGTGCTTGACTGTTGTAGTTCAGTCACTCTCCTTCCTTCTTCCTCTCCTCCCACACTTCTCTCCTCTGCCTCATCAGCAGATTTCAGTGGCACTTAGGTTTAATAAAGTTTGAAACAAAATCCAACCCTGTTGCTTCCATTTTGAGTCAATCCAAAATATGGCATTTAACACGATACATGACACTTCCAAAAACAGTCTGTGACATTTATTCTCACACCTGCTGAAGTCCAGCAATAACCCTGTTAAATATGAGTGGTGTGGACTTTTGCTCAGGAGCGGTAGTTTTCTGGTTGGTTTTCTGAAACTGAATTCTGCCTCACTGTCACTGATTAGAAATGTGTTAGAACAGATCACCATGCTCCTCCGCTCTCTTACCCCTCACCTTAGGTTTTCAGCAGTTTGTTTGTTCAGGTGCAGAGACCCGCGACCCATTTTTGTTTCACGACTGCTGGTCTTAATACAACTCACAAATTTGTGAAATGGAGAGCAAGGAAGAGTTAAACTTGTCAACATTATATATTTGTAATTTTCTTTTGCTTTTTCTATAAAGGTGTCACTGAGCTGTTCATAAACCATTGTCCTCGAAGTGTCTCTTCCTGTGTGGTGTCCTTCCATTAACAGTGTTCTAATTGGTTTGTACAGTGAACACATGAACATCAATATCAGCAACCTGCAAAACGTGATGCTCTTGGGTTCTTGTTCACAGCTTTCATCTTTATATGGTGTTCTCATGTATGATCTGGTCCTTGGAAATCCTTATTAGGCTTCTGTAGCTTCTATGTAATGCTTATTCTTTAGTCATTTGTAAGCAAGACATGGCTAACACCAACCAATCCGTAAATGACAAGAGCAGATTTGTCAAATATTGATTTACAACTTTATGTATTGATGGGTAATTTTACAACCCGTATTTTTAATTTCACTTGGACATGTTAGTATGGAAGTTCTTGTAATTATTATTTTATTTTTATTAAGCCTGGACTGTGATTGATTTTGCTCTTGTCTACAACTGAGATGTGAAAAGAACCTTTTACCCTCCTTCACTTCAGGGGTGGTCATGAAGTGGTTGACAAAGTTGCCTGACAACAAGGTTCCTGATTTGAGTTTTCTATTCTGTGTGAAGGTTGCATTGTAGCCACACTAGGGGCATGCTCAGGTTAATTGCTGCTCTAATTTGGCCATCTGCATCAGCTGTGACAGGCTTCAGGCTGTGAAAGTCTTAGATGAAGATTGACTAATCAAATGTGGTCAATGTTGAAGTCCTAGGAATTCCAAAGAGTTGGCGAACCTAGACAGAAAAGATATGGGCATTTCTCAAGTGTCAAATGTCTTGATGAGACAACATTTAGATGAATAATAATAATAATAATAATAATAATAATAATAATAATAATACAAAAACAATATAAAGTACCGTTTGAGCCAATTCTAAGCGTAGGTTTTTTTAATTTTCAACCACCCAATTGTGACCACATTCACACATCCTAATGCCTAATTTAACTCAAATGTAATCGCATTACACAGCAAGGCTGCCATATGAAACTCAAACCTAATTTAATCGCTGGGGCTTTTACTATAAGGAATATATTACCATATATAGTCTGCATATAGGGTTATGTGGTTCTGAAGTATTTGAAGGTTACTATTCTCCTTGTACAGCAGCAGAAGCCAAAGTAGCCAGGAGGTGCCAAAAAGCACAGACCAGACGGGGTGGTCCGGAAACGGTCTGGAGATCCAGTGAAACTTAACAAGCATGTTCCCTTTGGATGTTAAAATGAAGTGTAACACAGATATTAATGTAGCAAGTATCACAACACAGCAGAGGAATGTAAACTGGAGCACTGGGACATCAAGCTGGACACTAACCAGCTGCAGCCAAATACCCCCATAGTCATAATAGCCTGAAATCCCTACCCCCTTATGACCAGCAAGGCTCAGGTCTCAGGTTTTCTTCACAGCTGGCCAGAAGCAAGGTTAAAATGGCTCCTTCTGGGGATAAAAGTGTATAGTTGCTTATTTGGGGATTGGACAGGGTTTGATTGGCATAAATCATTTGTTATACTGAGAGGCTTTAAGGCTAGTGCATGAATTGTATATAGAGGGCTACATGGCTGCTGTCTAATCTTTAACAATGTGTGTGTATGATTGCTCTTCAGAGGTTGCTGTCCTTTGGGCTGCTCACCAGGTTCATCACAGTTCAGAGTACTACAACCTTACCACTGCCCTCAGACAATCTGTCACCCAGCCGTTTACCTCATGGGTAAGACAATATTCATTCTTTTAAAGGATGTTTCAAGTGATAGCCTTTGTTTTAAACACACAGATTTTTTTTTTTCTAATAGAACAACATGATTGCATTCAAACATAAGTTAGAGTATTAGACAGTTGTAATTTGAAAAACGAGATTCGGCTAACTACAGTAACTAGCTATCTCCAAAGAGTCTCTCATTCCACAGTCAAACTCCAAGTCCACTGTAGCAGACTGCATCTTTTACTGCTTGTGGTGTAGAAACCTGCTCTGAGCTGGAGGGCCACTCTAAACAGAACCTGTGCCAGGTGCAGACGTAGAACATGGACTACCACCAGTGCCAGCAGTAGTTTTAGGTTGATGAGATGATGACTTCACTGAAGAGTCAGTTGATGTCATTGTGACATACGTTTTTAATTTAAGCCTGGGTGCATCAAGTGTCATTGCTAACAACAAGAATACAGTGTAATTTCATGGGAAACATTGGATGATGAACGACTGAAATATTGTCTGCATATCCAAAACTTGATGGTTTTTTTATTTTTTTTTTATTTCTCTGCACCATGGAGCTGCCTCATTGTCCAAAAAGAAATCTAGTCACACTTTGGTACTAGATAACTTGATTCTTCTGATCACAGTGGACTTGGAGTTTGACTCATTTACTCAAGTGCAATCCAACTGCTGTAAAGACTCTTGACCACCAAATCTGCCCAAAATATGTCCCTAACAAATGGACTCCTAATATATAACTTCTAATATAAAACACTTTGAGGCAATTGACTATTGGGATTTGGGTCTACATTTAAAAATTAAAATAAATGACAATAGATGGAATAGAAATATTAATTTAAAGTGTTTCACTTAAATCTTTGAAAGCTTCAAGACTCAAATCTCTGACTGTGGAAAGAGTTTTATTCAGTTTTGAATAATAAACACTTAAACCTACAGGACATTGTTACCTGGATTGTTTTACTTTTGTTTAACATAGTCAGTCAGGAAAATAATAAAAGCATCATTTAGCAAAAACAGGCTTGTAGTTCCACCTTATTGGAGCAATAAACCTGTGTTATTGGGACCCTGTTACATTGTACTCTGGTTCCATTAGATTTCTGTTGAAATCTTTCTTTCTTCAGGTTTTCTATTTGCCGATGGCTCTGGCTGTTCCTCCATCCATATTCGCTGTTCACATACAATTAAACCTGCTCTACCAGTTCTGGATCCATACTGAGGTAAATGCCAAACAGGCTCATTCAACAGTGTATGTGTGTTTTTTTTTGTTTTTGTTTTTTTGTTTTTTTTTCTGTGGAAAAATGCCAAAACAAGGGCCTGATTTTAATACTAACCCACGGTAGTTTTCCATATTCTTTGCTTACGTTTTCACTAGGTGTGTATTTATAAGAGATTTGGTGTCAGTATATTATAAAGATGACACTGTTACTGTTTAAAGGTTTGGAATGGCATTTTCCTATAAAAACGACTCACTTGTTATGTTTTTATGTATATATATTTTTCCCTTAAACTGAATCTAAATCATTACTGACTCTGGATGTATGTCATCATCAAACTGCATTTCCTGCCTGGTTGAGTGGTTGCTTGTAGGTTAATAGTCATTTTTCATGGAAGATCTAGAGTTGTCTGCAAACACCTGCTACCTACCTTCTGAGGAGTAGTGAAACTTAAAAAAGTGAAACATTCCCAAAAAGGAGAACGTTTGCCTTCAGAGTTAAAGTTGCAATATTTTTAAATTGTTTTGTTTGCAGCTGTAAGAACAGCTGTTACTTTGAAGCTAAATATTTTAGTACATATGTAAGAATTCCTTTTCTAACAATAACGAAATTTCAATGAGGTACAATTAAGTGCTGAAATGAAACGTTTTTGCATGTTATATTTGGTTCTACAACAGACTCTAAATGCCTTCAGGCATTTTTGAGCAGTTATTTAGAAGCATTATCTAAATAGACATTAAGTAGTCACCTGGCTATAGACATTGGATGTTGAGAACTGGCAGATAATCACCTTACCGTTGGGGAATTCTTCTGCAGATTTCAATTCAGGGTAGTTTTTCAAAGTTCTGTTTATCTATGGTGACATAATGTCTGGAAAAATGCTTATATGTCAATTATTCAATGGCATAATTCAGTAACATGGCTGCAACTTCATTGTTTAGTCAAAGAGGTATTATACCTCTATGATGCAATTATAAAATATTTTCAGGCAGCATGTAGCACTACCAGATTAGTATTACCTGAATTAATGTGGTTGTTGTTTAAAGAATCAATAGGAACATAAAATCTGTAAAGTTGTCTGTCTCTCTGTGCCAGTGCTAATCTGTCTGTTAAGCCAGACTTTTGTGGACTCCATGTTGCAGTGGAGCCTGTATTCAATAAAAAATAATGAGATTTTATGAAATATTCCAAACAGAAGCATGACCATTCTGTCTGCCTTTTAAAGTGACTGAGAGTATCACTTTTACAATCCCCACAATCGTTAGAGGGAATGAATGGATTTGGAACGCCCTCGATCTTTTAGTGCGCTATTAGTGAGAACAGTCGTAATAGTCACAATTTTCTGAGGGATGTAATTTATGCCTTCTGGTTTTTTTTTTTTTTTTTTTGATGTCATAGAATTTACTGGCTCACTATTCGCTGCAGCTTCAGAGCTGGAGTGAAGTGGTGGAGACCCCTTTCATTCAAGATAAAACTCTCACGCTCGGCTGCCAGGCGCAGCCATTATGTGGAAATAATGAATCGCAGAGAAATTCTGTCCAACCACGCACATTTCTCCGTCTGTCATACTGATGTGATCCATCGAAATATGACTTGCAACCAAAAGAGAAACATGAACTGTGTGAAATATGCTCAGTGTGACCTCTTTAATCTATAATGACTCACGGAGGAATCAGTTTGGTACCTTCCAACAAGAAATGAATAAGAAAATGTATTCCTGATGGTTTAAACCTTGTGTGTGTGTGTGTGTGTGTGTGTGAGAGTGTGTGTGTGTGTGTGTGTGTGTGTGTGTGTGTGTGTGTGTGTGTGTGTGTGTGTGTGTGTGTGTGTGTGTGTGTGTGTGTGTGTGTGTGAGACAATGTCTTTAACCATTGTCAGGAGTTTTCTGCTATTGCCACAAAGTCTTTTTTCCAACACTAGTTGTTGTGCTAACATCACCATAAATAATATTATTTATTGGAGAAATTAACTCTTTTGAGTGTGTTAATCAGGGCAACAAATGTAATTATGGATGTTATGAATATTTGAAAGTGATTCTGACAGCTATAGTAAGGCTTCCAACAGCAATTTGCTGGAATATTTAACTTTTTTTAGTACTAGTTTAGATTTAAAGAGTTGCCCAAATTATTTCCATCGGCCAGTCTTGGTAGGTGGGTATCGGCCTGCCAGGACCTCCGCTCCTGGCCGCCGCCTGGCTCACAATGCACCCGACCCCTATGGTACCTCCTGTGGGGTCTCTCTCTTAGAGATAGGGTGAGAAGTTCGGCAATTCGGGAGGGGCTCAGAGTAGAGCCGCTGCTCCTCCACGTTGAAAGGAGACAGTTGAGGTGGTTTGGGCATCTGACAAGGATGCCTCCTGGGCGCGGTGTTCCGGGCATGTCCCACCGGGAGGAGGCCCCGGGGCAGACCCAGGACACGCTGGAGAGATTATATCTCTCAGCTGGCCTGTGAAGCCCTTGGTGTTCCCCCGGACAAGCTCTAGGAAGTGACTGGGGAGAGGGCGGCCTGGGCTTCTCTGCTTAGGCTGCTGCCCCCGGAACACAGCCCCGGCTAAGCGGAAGAAGATGGATGGATGGATATCATCAACCACAGAGGCAGCACTGCGAAAACAGAAAACCCGAGTGGGCAGCTGGCAGAGGAAATAAACAGCTTCTTCGCACGCTTTGAAACACCACAACAGCAGCACTCATCTGCTTCAGCCCTGCTCCCATCCTCATCCTCACCTGGTTCCTGCACCGCTCCACTCACTGTAACAGAGCACGATGTCAGACGTGTGCTCCTAGCAGTGAACCCCAGGAAGGCGGCCGGTCCAGATGGAGTACCTGGCAAGGTACTAAGAGCATGCGCACACCAGCTCACCCTCATCTTCACCAGACTCTTCAACCTCTCACTGGATCAGGCAGCCATCCCATCCTGTCTAAAATCAGCCACAATCATCCCAGTGCCGAAGAAGTCTCCCATCTCCAGCCTGAATGATTACCGCCCTGTGGCCCTCACGCCGGTAATCATGAAATGCTTTGAGAGACTAGTCCTTCAGCGCATCAAGGATTACCTCCCCCCAGAATTCGACCCCCACCAGTTTGCATACCGTGCAAACAGATCCACAGAAGACGCCATCGCCACAGCCCTCCACGCTGTGCTGAGTCACCTAGAGCAGCGGCAAAGCTACATCCGAATGCTCTTTGTGGACTACAGCTCAGCCTTTAATACAATCATCCCGGACATCCTCATCACCAAACTGGTCACTCTTGGCCTCCCTCCTCTCACATGTGCCTGGATAAAGGATTTCCTCACAAACCGGCCCCAGACTGTAAGACTCGGCCCTCATCTCTCCTCCACTCGCACACTGAGCACCGGCTCCCCACAGGGCTGTGTGCTGAGCCCCCTCTTGTATTCTCTCTACACCCACAACTGCAGTTCGACCCACAACAACACTCTCATCATCAAGTTTGCTGATGACACCACGGTAGTCGGACTCATCTCAAAGGGAGACGAGGCAGAGTACAGAGAGGAAGTCTTGAAGCTGGCAGCATGGTGTTCAGAAAACAACCTGGCACTGAACACTAAGAAAACTTCAGGAGACACAGCACCGACTTGGCCCCCCTCTACATCAACGGGGAGTGTGTGGAGAGGGTCCACACTTTCCGGTTCCTTGGTGTCCTCATCTCTGCTGACATCTCCTGGACAGGAAACATCTCAGCGGTCATCAAGAAGGCCCAACAGCGGCTGCACTTCCTGAGAGTCTTCAGGAAGTACAAGCTGAACTCCAACCTGCTGCTGACCTTCTACCGCTCGTCCATTGAGAGCCTGCTAACCTACTGCATCACGGTATGGTACGGCAGCTGCACCAAAGCAGATAGAGTGAGGCTTCAGAGTGTGGTCAAGACGGCACAAAAGATCATCGGCTGCCCTCTCCCCTCCCTGATGGACATTTATTCCTCCCGCTGCCTCAGCAGAGCAGCAAACATTATCAAGGACAGCTCCCACCCTGGCTTCAACATGTTCAGCCTGCTTCCCTCAGGGAAGCGCTACAGGTGCATCAACACAAAAACCCACAGACTCAAAAACAGTTTCTTCCCCAAAGCGATAACCACCCTGAACTCACACATGCACAGATAACACAGCCCCCCCACTTCCCACTTCCTCTATGGACCACCACTGTGCAATACCAATTCTATGTGCAATAACTCAACTGTATATACATAACACTATTTATTACATATTACTTACGTCTTGTATATTGTACATTTTATTTATATATATATATATATATATATATATATATATATATATATATAAATAAAATATAATATATGTTTTTCCCTATGTTAATACTGTCCATATGTACATAGCGCTGCAGAACATTACTACCCCCCCCCCCCCCCCCCCAGCATGTTTACACTGAGTAGGAGATGCTCTGTATCTCATTGTACAACTGTATAGTGACAATAAAGGCATTCTATTCTATTCTATATTTCCATTGGTCAGAGAAATGGTTTTGTTAATGCAACTCTTGCCAATTGAAACACTAGGGCAACAGTTTTATTCAAATTCAAATAAAGTTTCATCATTCCACTATTTAATGTTGTTTGTTTCTTAAGCATCCACAGTTTTCAAGAAAATTCATTGTGATCATTGACAGTTTTCTTTGTGGTAGCTACATGAATACTTCTGTGCTGCCACCATCAGACCAGTTATACCAGTTGCCTTCACTTACAGTACTGTAGCATTCCTGCTCTCCAGAAGATGAAACTTCGTGAGTTTACCCACTGCAGCAAAAGGGTTTTCTGTCCACTTCATTCCAAGCAGAATTGTTATTGCATGTAAAGTAATATATATTTGGTACTATTGCTCTGTTTTGGGACCCCCTGCGCCCTTCAACATACACACAGGTGTTAATGACTGCGGACATTACATTGAGATGTCTGAATGGGACCAGATGGAAGAAGAGTGATTATTCTAGTGTTTCGACAAACAGGCAGTTGGACTAGTGGCAATAACAGCAACAACTGTTTCATTCTGGTTTCTCTGGGAGATGGAAAATAATAAGTTAGGGTTACTGTCTGAATTTTGTCTTTACTGGAGCATAAACGAAGCAAAAAGGACAAAAAGAAATTAAACACTTCAATGCTGTCACTGGGAAACCAAGTAAAGACGGTTTATTTGTATTTTAATTTGTATAAGGAAAATGAAACTTTATTACTTTAAAGTTGATTTTATATCTTTCTTCCAGTTAATCAGAGACCTTGGACCTCTGGAGTGGATCTTGAACACTCCAAAACACCACAGAGTTCATCATGGTAAGAGGACGGTAATTTTATCCAACCTTACGCTGTTTACATCAAACATTGCATAAGGACTGAAAGATTGAATGAGTAGACATGTTGGAGATGTTTTATGGATCAGAGTTAATTCTGAAAATGTTTATATATGATATATATATATATCATATATTTAAAAATCTGAATAAGTAATACAGCAACCTCACGAATGTAAACTCAACAGGGCGGAACCTTTATTGCATTGACAAGAACTATGGTGGTATTCTGATTATTTGGGACAGATTATTTGGTAAGTCATTTGTATTTGCTTCTTATTGTTTTTCTTTTGGATGCAAGTGAATGTACTTTATTTATGACAGTGTAACTTTTAGTCTGTGATGGCATTTGTAGAGTGTGACAGCTGGATCACCACTGAGTTGTATCAACATTTGTATCTGTTCTAAAATAATAAAATTCCTACAATAGGATTAATTCTTAATGCCACCAGTGCTGCCCCCCACATCTGTTTTGTGCAAAAGGCAAATGGTTCTTCTTGCACTGACTATACCATTTATAGCTGCTGTTGACATGCATTATTTTTAGCCACACAGATCTCAAATACACAAAACTGCATAGTAACCCTTGCACGGGAAACTGTATTTCTATAGATTTTTTCTAAAATTTGAAATCGGAACTTTCCCTTCAAAGATTCAAAGCATTCAGGTGAAATACTTTAATTATGATCAAATTTCTGTATGATGGACTTTCTGTACCATGAAAGTCTTCCAGGTGTTGTTAGTTTCTCCTGTCTGTGATGATCTTGATTACTTAAGTTCAGAACAACTGAAATTCTTTGGTTTATGAAGATATTTTACCTCTCATCTGATTTTCTTTAGTTTCAAAAACTATTGGAGACCCCTATTGAGGTTGTCCCTTTGGAGGTGGTCCTGAGAGTGATCGTGAGTCTACATGAGTGAGGCTGTGAACCCAGGCATGGGTCATTATGCTCACAGGAGTAAAGATGTGGAGTCTGAGACATTGCCATGCCACACGGCCATAAAAGTTAAGGTCATCTGGTTCAAGGTTTGAGTGGGGGTTGAAATGCCTGCAAAGGGATGTCAAGACTGTGACTTATAGGTGGGGAATATTTGGTGTCGTATGCTTCAATTTGGTGATGATGGCTCACAGTTGAAATAGATGGCCTCCTCTCAAATTGTTGTCATTGTCCAAAATATGAATATTCAGAGGCACTCCTTTGAGGATACAAAGTGTATCCGTACGTCTGCGGCTGACAGTCCACTATGAATGAAATACCTGGGACTCCATCAGTTTTTAGAACCAAAGAAACCTCACAGATGAGAAGTGAAACCTCTTCATGAACTTGAAAAGAAATCCTGTTCCTTTCAACTCAAATGCTTAAGACTACCGTGGCCTACATAACTGAGAACATGCAGACATACCTGTGATGCTTGGGCTTGAAAAATTAAGGTATCACCCAATACTACAGTGATGAAAATAAAACAGTTTGCCACAAATGTCTGTGCAGGGTATCTGTTTAAATCATGAGAAACACACTTCTCTGTAGTTGATGGTGGTTTTATAGATGTTGAATAGATGTTCCTGGTGTTTTTATAGTACCTTATTGTTTTTAGGGTATATGTTCAAAGAAAAGTCAGTTTATGCAAAGGATACTGACTCAAAGGAGCGTTTCTACATTCCCTTAGTAGCATTTTCACTGTTAAACTGGAGGCCGAATTAACCTTTGTTAACCATTGTCTGTCACTAACCCTCTCAGAGTTTTAGCATCTTTTAGTTCATTTTCGTTTTACACTTCAGTTTTATTGTCTTGGTCAAGTGAACAACAGATAAAATCAATGAAAAGCTGGTGAACGTGGAGCATTTAGCAGCTGGGTGGAGGGACAAATAGCTTAAAGATGAAGAAAATGCTAATAACAAGAGAAACATGTGATTCATTTCATGTTTGTCTTTCTGGTGACACGTTTTCTTTGTTGGATATTTAAACATCTTAAACTTTTAAACCTTAATGTATTACCTCAGGTTTTAAGAATAAATAACAGGAATAGAAGTTTGAGTCATTTATTCACATCATTTTGTTTTGCACACCGCTATTCATACCATCCCCAGGTACCTTTGCTCAAGAAGCCGACCAAGTCGTGTACGGCCTGGTTTTCCCCATCAAAAGATTTGAAATCCTCTATGTGCAGGTTAGTCTCATCTTTCATCATTGATGTGGCTACCACAAGTTGGCGATTGGTCAAGCAGCTCACCTCCATCTGGGTATAAACACCTTTGGTAGATGAGGTGTGAGCTCATGTTTCCCTCACTGGCCGAGTGGCCATTTTGTAACCATAACATTATGACTCTACTCTAAACAAACTGCCCAGTTGAGGTGAAAGAGGCCAATAAAATGTAATGCCAGGTGGATGTTATGATTATTTTTGCTGCCATCACTGTTGGCAGAGCACTGCATGAGCAATGTTCTGCCCAAAGAAAATAGAAACATTCATTCTAGGATTATTGCTGTTCCTTTGTTAGCATTCATCAGTTAAATGTAGTGTTTGATTATGTATTAATGTCTAATTTGGTTGTATTTTTTTCCCTTTTAGTTGCATTACTACATGTATTTGTGGAAGAAATCCAAAACCTACAAAACTATCAGCAACAAACTGTCAACTTTCCTCAACGGTCCAAGTTGGAAACCTGGTAAACGTCGGCTGGGTGACCACAATGACAATCCAAAGGTTTGCATCATTTCTAAGGACAAAATGCCCTCATGCTTCATTACCCATCATTTTGACAGACACAACACACAGGCCTAAATGACTCGGAGCATTCCTTATTGAAGGACTCGTATATTCTGCCAGTTTTACAAGAAACTGCCACATCAAATAAAAGCTGCAAAGCCTTTGTAGAGGCGACACAATAAGTTTAGTTTCACTGTCTTTAAACACAGTCTGCGTGAATAAAACCACTTGCAGTTTAGCGTAAATGTGCATGTGTGTGCGTGACTTTGTGTGTATGCAGAAAGAAATACAGGCTCCAGCTGAATGCCCCGGTGGTTAGCTTTGAAATAACGCTGATGGTGTCGCATATTTAGTTCCCTCATGCTTCAGACTGCAAAAAAAAAAAAGTCCCCTTTGACTTTACGATTAAATTGGCTCTTTAAACCCAGCAGGGTAATTCTAAACATGGTCAGAGCTGGAACTTAACTGAAATATCTTGAAAGGCTTTATGTAGGCGGCTACTTCTTGATATCTGCTGGTGAAGGAAAGAGGAAAAAGAGGGGAGTGAAAGAGGAAAAAGGGTTCAACGTGTTTCAACTCTGAGAATAAGCAGAGCAGCAGACTGGAATATCTACAGGGTTGGGGATGGGATTTTGAGGGGGAACCCACATGTGATGGTTTGGTTCCTCAAAATCCTGGGAAACCCCCTGAATGAGAAACAGGCATTGCTGATTGGCCAGTTATTTTTCATTCCCATAAAGTCCTCAGGGCTTAATTACTTATTGTCTTGGACAGAAGGGAAAAACAGGTCAAATGACTCAGGGAATTCTTACAGAAGGACTCAGATATTCCTCAGTGTTTAAGGGAAACCGCTGCACCCAATAAATCCTGGATGACTTTGTAAATGGAAAACAACAAGCTAATTTTCACCAGTTCTGAAATTCCACTAGTAGGATACTAAAGTAAGAAAATGTCTTTTTGAAGAAAGGCACATTGGGTGGGTTTACAAGTTTGTTTGTTTTTTTTAAATTAAAGTTTAGCATCTTTTCCTCATCTTTATCATACCCTTTTGTTTTTTTTTCACCACCAGCATGCAGTGTTTATACTCAGAGTTAGCCACTGGGTGCAATTGCATTCTACAAATGGCATTTTCTTTGTTTCTGTTATTACTGGTAGAGAATAATTTTGCCATGCATGACTCAGATGATTTGCTGGAAATGATTCATGCACATATCTGAACATGCTGCAAAATGGTGACATGCATTTAGAGAAGAAAGTTTGGTGGTTGCAGACGGTTTCCTTTAATCCAGTCTGTTAACCTAATATGAGACGACTGGACCGCTTAGCTCATTATTTGTTCAACAGAACAGTGAAAAGAGTCTGTTGTTGTTTATGTTCTGTTGCATGTCATAGTACCCTTAAAGTCGTCTTTTTCTTTCTCCAATGGGAGCTATGTGTATCATTTTAAGGCAAACTAGCGTGAGGTGTAGCAAATAATAAAACCTATATTGACCTAACACCCTACATCTAATGTTATTAAAAATTAGCATAGCATTGCTGTCAGTACCTGTGTGTCAAATGTTAAGGAACATGCCTCAAATGCCCAAGCATGCAGTTGTACAGGGGTAGGTTGCTTGGGCATGGGTGACTATAACTTTGTTTGTGTAAACATAACATCTGAGAAAATTAATTTATTGATTATCAATCTGAAATTTTTAGACTATTGTGATAATGCCACAATCATAAATAAAGCAGACATGTGTTGTTGTTGTGTGTGTGGACGAAGAAGCCTGTGAATAGTCTTGGTGCATGTTCTATCATCATTTGAACTATTTTAACTATTCACAGGCTTCTGTGAATGTGGGGTAATGTGTCACTGGTTAATGGCTTCAGTTGTTTTTTGAGTCAGAAATAATAGCATACATGATGTTTTTAGAAGATTTTTTTTGTACTAGTTTTGAATTCAAATGACAGCATGACATTAAAACTGTTACCATCAGGGTAAAATTAGTATTTAAGCCTTGTTGGCTGTGAGAAACTGTTCAAAAATATCAGGGTTCGGGGAATTAAACATGTTTATTTTCCATTCACAGGTTACCGGAAAGGAAGTGCCTCATAATCCCAGCTGGTCACTGCCTGTACAAATTTATGCAGTCATACATTTCCTTTTGGTGCTGAAGACTTACCATGATTTGTTTGAAAACAAGATGGTATGTATTTGTCACATTGGACAAAGTGATTGCTATAAAACTTTATTTGGAGGGTGACACTTCAGCTCCCTTCATAGAGTTCTTTAAATTCCCTTTTTTTTAGTTGGATTTGTCAGATATATAGGATTAAATCTGGGGTAGCTTAGTCTAGACTAACTATTGATATGTTTAGGCTACTGTAATCCCTCAAAGTATGACAAGGTGGTCCAGAGTTCCCAATTTAAGACTGAGTTTACGTGTTTGTTTTCCAACACTGATTCATCCAGTTATCCAGTTTGTTGTGGCTGGTCCATAATGGAGCAGAGTCCTCTACTTAGCCAGCAGAAAAAGACTAGCTGTGTCTAACATCATGACAGAATGACGGATCAGCATTCCCCTTTAAAGCAACCTTGTCTATTATTTTCCACCCAACAAGCCAAAAGACCCCCTTCCTCCTCCTTCAGGAAAAAAAAGAAAGAAAAGAACCTCCCCAGCAGTTATCTTTGGAAGGATTTTTCCCCCAGGCACAGTTTTGGTTAGCCAGAAAGAGCTGTCACACCCAACCTCTTCAAACTCTAAATAAAATGCCCTGTCTTCTTCCCCCCCCGATCGCTACCTCCATGGGGCTCTGTTAGTTGTGGTCACCTCTCACACACACCTCCTCTCCAGCATCGAGGGATCCCCTCCCTTTTGGCGAACGAAACACCAGCTGGTGGTCCAGCAGTGAACACAAACGCCTTAATTGTGTCGAGTCAACCATTTCCCAAACCAAATAGCCTTCAGGATGCAGCAATCAGACTTGGAGGGAAAATAACAAAGTGAGCTCCTTGGCCCAACAATAAATCATGTCACTCTTATGTATTTATACCCACATGTTCGCTAGCTGCTTATTTAGCTTGACAATTGAAGACACGCTGCCGGACAATTTATGTGCTTTGTGTTAATTCGAAGCCATGAAAACATGGCTATTTCAAACAAGTGAAGCTACTCTTCAATTACATCATCATCAGGCCAGTGTGTATGCTTTACATGTACGTATTTTAAACAGTTATTATTAGAGGCAGTGAGGGAAATTGACCATCAGAACTTTTTCTCATTTAAAGTATGTTTGGGCATTTCTACCCAGCAGACCAAAAGTGAAACACACACACACACACACACACATGCACAAACACAGGTTTTGCTTTCACTCTTTTGAAGTTTTTGCAAATTACCAAAAGTACAAAAATATTCACTATTTGAGCAAAAGTACTGAGCTTCACTGGTAATCTCTGAATTAAGGTGTTCTCAATAGCATTGCCACAGGTGTATGAAATAAAGCAATAAGTGCACTGTGACTTTACAAGCAATGTTCTAAAGAGCTCACTGAATTAGTTTGCTAATATAATAGGATTCACTGATGCAACAAGTCAATTTTTGAGATTTCTACTCTGCTAGATATTCCACGATCAGATGGTGGTATTGTGAAGTATTTCAGAACAGCTGCAACGCAGATTGTAAAGTTGAAGAGTGCATATAAGAGTGCATGTGCATGTAATAGTTACCAATGCTCTCAATAACTGACTTAATAACTCCAGACCCCCCCCCCCCCCCCCCCCCCCCAATTTGAATCTAATACAGTAAGAGTGCAATCAGTTCTACAAAATATAAAATGCTGAGACTACTTTATTCAGATGTGTGGTCACTTTGGATGATGTCGTTTGTAGAGCTGTCCTTGTTACTTTACATTAACAGGTGTGTTATTTTGTTATCCCATTTAATGGTTTGCTGGAAACACACTCTCCTTAAAATAGTTCAGTATAACAGGAATCATGTTTACCTACCTGATACCTGATTCATTATTACATGTTACTGGCACTGTTTTTTTTTGGCTTGCTTGTTTTTTCCTGTTTGATCAGTCTTCCTCAATAATGGCCTGGGTAATTAGTTAATTTGCTCATCTCAAGAGACAACATAACACAATCAGTCCTTACAGTGCTGCCACCAGATGTTAACTGTCATTTCCGACCTCTGCTGATATTGCTACAAGTTGTCAGTTGATCACTTGAAAAATGACCATGACAAAGTGTTTCTTTAAAAACTCTTGGAAATGAAATGTGAGTTGATGACACTTAGGGCTTTATGGAGGAATTTCTCTCTAGTGTAGTGTCTCAGCTGCATGCCCCCTGGATGATAGAAAGACAAACAACAACAAGAAAAAAAGATTAGGTTACTAAATACATCTGGTCTGCTGAGCCTCTGGGGTTATCAGACACAGAAAAGTTCACATAACCTTTGATATCAAAACAATTCTCCTCTCATTATACGCTTACCAAAAATAATGGTATCCATAGCCCTTGAACTCCATTGCAGTGATTAATCTGCCTTAATAAACTATGAATGAAGGTCACCCTAGACTGTCAGTCCTTCACAGATGGACTGAGCTCAAATTATTTCCTTGTCTGATTCATGGAAAGCATTATTGTATCTGTGTTCCTGTAAGAGTCTCCTGGTAATATTGTGCTTATGGCAGCTTATGGGTTATGACTTGGATAAACGTATAGAAATACAGTTTTATTGCATCCTGTTGATGGGTTGATTTTTGTGCTGGCAAGCGCGAGCCCTCTGGGTATTTACAGCATGGGAGCAGTCAGTGAGATTTGGCTGTTAGACTCTGTATTGAGTGTCAGAGAAATATAAACCAAAGCTGACAGCCCACAGCATCCTCAGGAGACAATGGCTTTCCAACGGCTGCCCTTAGCCAAGGCCATAGGTTAGAGAACACAGATTAGAGCGTACGTTACTCTTTGTGTTTATGCAAGTCTGTTTGTGTGTATGTTCCAAATAGCTTGGAAAGGTCAGTGAGAATCTGCATTGGATTTCTCCTCCAAAGTTGGTTGTTTTGGCTCCATTTAGGGGATTCAAACTACAGTCTCTTCAACTGTGGTCAAGTCCCCTGTCAAGACCCATCTGGGATGATTAGAGCGTCTATGTAAACTAGGCATGTCAGTGTAAAGTAAGAGGCAGCATATCGTGTGTGCCAGTACACTTATTCCGAAGGTCAGACATGTTTTGGTTGGCATTACAGCTCTGCGGTTTATGACTGCTCTCCCAGTAAGGTCTCCTGTGATCGTAACTTGACTGGCCATGATATTGATTTAAGGGTTTGAATCTAATGTATTTTTTCCTGACCGCATTTCTCATGGTATGCAAATGTATCTCAATCCTAGATACTGTCCCAGTTAACTATTCTGGGTATGACTGGCTACGTTCTGCTCACTCTCACGTCTCTGGGGTTCCTCATCGACCAGAGGTACAGTACAGATATTTCGTTATGGATTAATTTTCAAAGAGACTTTTAGAGGATTTAAAAATTAGACTAATCAGTTAAAAATGTCTCGGGGGGGGGGGGGGTTAGAGAAAAGCAAGACTGAGAACTATTCTGGCTTTGGTAGAGGTTCTCAAGCTTTGAGTGGCAATCATCCAAAGACTGAATTTGAAGGAATACAAAATGTGGAGTGTTAAAATTAGCTTTGAAGTAAAAATGCCAAGTTGATTGTACTTATCTGTTTAGATTTCTTCAGTTGTTCTTTATTCTCCTCTGAGCTGCTAATTCCTAATAATGTATTTGCATCTTAAACTCAATGATTCTGAAAATGGCTTGCTTTTAGACAGTCCAACCTCTTTTGGGGTCCAAGAACGAATCAAAGAAAAACTCTCAAAGAATCTCTGGGAGCCATAGGTCTTTGCCAGCCCAGAGTTAAAGGTCTGAACATTAGTATTAATATTACTGTGGGGTGGTCAGTAGTATGTACCCATGTTTTCAGTAACTAAACTATGAACCTTGCATTGAATCATTTCATTTCTCTTCATTGTTACCAAATAAAACTCTGCATACTTAGCTTGTGAAATTCACTAAAAGAAACAGGATAAAGACACACTCCTACTATACATGCTTTGTTGTGAGTGAATATAAGATTAAATTCAGTCGACGCAAGTACCACAACACTGGAGCTGACTTCAAAGTGGGGCGACCGTGGCTCATGGGTTGGGAAGCGCATCTGTAACCGGAAGGTCGCCTGTCCTGGTCGTTGTGTCCTTGGGCAAGACACTTTACCCTACCGCCTACTGGTGTTGGCCAGAGGGGCCGATGGCGCGATATGGCAGCCTCGCTTCTGTCAGTCTGCCCCAGGGCAGCTGTGGCTACAACTGTAGCTTGCCTCCACCAGTGTGTGAATGCGAGAGTGAATGAATAGTGGCATTGTAAAGCGCTATATAAATCCAATCCATTATTATTATTATTATTATTATTATTATTATAATTATTATATATCTCAAATCAAATCTCTCCTCATCAACTCTATTTGTTCAGCACAGGAAGTTGATATTAGCTCACATTAAAATATAATTATTCCATCTAAGTGATGCGTTGTTGCTTAATGTGTCCTTATATTCAGGCCATCATCGGCTGTCTTGGAGCTATTTCGCTGTGTCGTCATGATGACATTGCTGAGGTACAACTACATGAAGCCCCTTGCACCTTCACTGGCAGTGCCTACAGAGGTAAGTGCAACTGTAATGTGTGGAGTGCAGTTTAAAATAGGCAGCAGGACTTGAGATTTTCTTTTCATTCTACTTAAATAATAAGCAAATATGTGTGCCGTATATGGAAGATGGAATTGGTGTTCATATCTGGAAAGTGAAGCCAGTGCAAAAGTACCTTAAACCTGCATTTTTAAAAATAGATGGGCTGATATTTTATATTAAAAATAATAAATATATAAATAATAAATAGGTGCGCAGGGAAGAAAAAAGCCCTTACACTTAAACACATCTGTGAGCTCTGTCTTGAGAATTATTTAATCCATGTTGCTAGTTGCAAGTCTTGTCTTATGCAGCATGATAATGCAATTTAGCAATTCTAAGTACCTATTATTGCTGGTGTACAGCAGGTGACTTGGAATGTAGGACACACATATTAACAAGCATACAGTTCATGGAAAAACTCTGTTCGTTTGCTTTTTTGGCACTTTTTTTATGATTATTAGACATAACTTGTCTAGGACTGCCACGACAGACACTATAGGCAAAAGTATCGGGCCACATCTCTTAATCTCTGAATTCAGGGGATTTCATAGCACCTAGCTATGAAGTTTGCCTTTGCAAACATTTGTGAGAGAATAGGTTATTTTACGGAGCTCACTGAATTTGAGTGTGGTATTTTTTTAACAGATGCCACCATTGCAACAAGTCAGTTTGTGAAAAGTCTTTAGATATTCCATGATCAACTCTATGTGGTGCCAGGAAATTGCAGCTCAGCTTTAAAGGGGCAACCAACCTAAAGTTACAGAGTAGGCTCGCCGTGTGCTGAGGCAGACTGTGCATTAGTCGCTAATGCTTTGCTGAGTCGGTCACTGCAGCGCTCATAACTTCCTCTGGTCTTAACATCAACACAAACTGTATGCTGAGGGCTTCGTATTGTTTCCACAAACAAACGGCAAACTGGAACCAACTGAGCCTCAGAAAGAAACATTTAATAGTCATCGTACTGCGGCTTCAACACGCTTTATAACTGGCTACTGCTAATGACACATACTTTTCTGTTGCTGTGGCAACCCCATCAGACCTGCTAAATTGGACTGAGTCAGTTGCACAGATGCAGTTATGTGACAATTCATAAGACAGGTGAACTATGGAGGATTTATATATTTAATTAGCAGTTTATCTGCTCATTCCTGCTGCTTCTCGCTGTTTTCCAAAGTAACACATTGCTTTATTACTAGCTGCTTTGTTAAAATGTGCTACTGTGCACCCTGATCTTTAGAGTCACTGCAGTTTCTGCTAAATTTATGATTACAAATACGTATTGCATATTTAAAAGGCTGTTCATTTGCTGGTTTAGCAACATCTTTCTTTAGCATTTTCTTTTAGCAGAATTGATTATTAGTGAATAATGGTCTGTCTTTATGCATTCCTTTGATGGTGTTAATACATCCTGGTAATGATGTTTGCTCTTAGTTGATATGCAAGTTGTAACTGGTTCACATTGCACTAAACAATTTAGTTTAATTTTATCCACTGATTTTGTGATATCATCACTATCTTGAGTTGTTGTGCAACAATAATGGCGGCACCGTTGAATTAACAGCCACCTGTCTAGCTGCCATTTCCCTGTCTCAAAATGAGGTATTCGTCCAGATTACTTACAAAGGTGTTGTCCCTTTCACGAGTTAAACAATCTTTGATGGCGTGTCTACATGCACTGGTCCCAGAGGCCATGTTTACCCATTTTTAAGTTTGTAGTTTGGCCAAGTCTTGGAAATAACATTAATTAGCCACAGTGAAGTTGTTTTTTCAGCTGCAGATATTGGCGGTTACCAGTTAAAACAAAGAATGAATTCTGATGTATTAATCGAGTGCCCGGATCAGCAAAATGCGATGGCCTTATTGCTAAAAGAAAAAAAAAGTAGCACTAAAACATGATGGTAAAATGGATGTTTAAAAGCAGCGCTGTTGACAGAGAAAAATTTAAATTTGGCTAAAATCTTACCTTGAGTTCTCTTTTCGTGTGTGTGTGTATGTGTGTGTGTGTGTGTGTGTGTGTGTGTGTGTGTGTGTGTGTGTGTGTGTGTGCGTGTGTGTGTGTGTGTGCGTGTGTGTGTGTGAGCTTTTCATCACACGGCATGATGTTGTTCATCCGCAGTCTGATTTTGCTCATTCATCAGGAAATTGTAGCTGTTTGTACTACTATGTTTCTTTTGGCTCAGCAGCCGAGGTTCAAAGATCATGGAAACAGCAGTTGACAAAACAAACTAACCTCAGGTTAGTAGCTGTTCTGGAGCTTCCAGTCATATCGCGTGACCTTTTTATTTAGGTTTTTTTAAATACCCCATACCCCATGGAACTTATACCTTCCAGCAGTCATTTTGATATTCACATTCTCAATGTGGTGACCTTCCGAATAATTTCCAAAAACGATTTCATATAATTTTTCAAAGTACCATAATTACATGTGGTGGAAATCCTTTATTCATTTGACTTGATATAGTGTTTGGCCGCATGTGTAATTCCCTCCATCAAAGCATAGTTCAGCTTGAAAACGAGAACCAGTTTTTGTCCAAAATACATTATATGCAACATTGAAACTGTCTAAACACAAAGTCCAACCAACAACACCTAATTAGTCTGTTATTAGGGTGTAGAATAAAGACTGGGTATACAGTGAATCATTGCATGAGCATGTTTTTCTAAGGCTACTTACTAATTGCTTTCTCTGGTGGTAGTATGTTTTCTATCTCTGTGCATGTTGAAACTAGTTTTATTTAGCATCACAGTCTGATTATATACTTGGAGCCTAATTCCAGCTTGTTAACTATGGAAAATACTGAAAAAAATATGTCTTAAGATGACAGTGGTATGATTTTCACAGTACAGCACTTAGAAATCCTTACTTTATGAAATCATTGAGGAAAAATATGTGAAGCTCTGGTATTAAATGCGCATATGCCTCATGTATCGTGTTTCTTCGGTTTGTGTGTGTCTAGCCTGTTTGCCTGTAATTGTGTGTGTTGTGTGGTCTGTGTTGTGTGTGTGAAATGTGTGAGCTGGGTGCTAAGTCCAGCTTCGCAGCCCTGTGATCTATGAGTCCAGATGCGTCGCCCAATTGACCATAAAATTGGCGTGCCTTTCTGGCTCTGGCAGCTCAACTGTAAGGCGGCTGACCTCTCATTACTTGCCCTCCCTTGCAGCTTTTTTTTTTTTTTTTTTTTTGTCCTCCCGCTTTCTGCCTCCGCTCACCGCTTGCCGTCTCAGCTAGTGTGAATGAGAGCAACACTTCTGGAACCAATTAACGTCGTCTGCTGCTAACTAGCGCTGGCTGATGAGATTTGCACGTGAGATTTGCAATCGCTGCTTTTATGTCCTCTGACTGCACATCTGTGGCGCTCAGGTGTTCAAATGACAACCCGAGGCTCTCCAACCTTTTCTTTTTCTCACCATAAAATGAAATAAAACTGAATGAATAATAATTCATCTAAAATGAAGCGCGTAACCAATCACCTCGAGAGCAACGAAACGGGGTGATTTATGCTGCACATGCTGCACGGCTGTGTCACTTTGACAGGGCTGTAAGTTTTATGCAGCCGTTTCCTTAAGCAAATCATTAGGCCTCATTTCAAGTCATAGTACATCAGTTTGAGCTGAATGAATGTCTTGCTTGCAGGTGGGGCTCATTGAAAATCCTCACAATTTACTTGAAATGGTTCCTGACATGTTTGTGCCCTTTGTTCAGAACTACAGCAAAGGGGAATATGGTTGAACCACCCCCAGACTTTAAGGTACTCAAGTGATATATGGATCTGACGCGTGAGGCGAACGGCGGGCTCTTTGTTACAGAGGGAGGGCTTGTTTTGAAGTCGAGCCAATCAATTAACAGTCACTCGAAATGTAAAAGGGGTAAATTCACATTTAATTGTCTTCAGACTCACTGTACATTTGAGAGAGGGGGAGGGGGAAGTACAACAAAAAAAACTAGGTCGGTTTGTGGTCCTTCAAAACCAGTGGTGTGATATACTGCACCCTTAAAACTCACAGTGGTATTTATAGTGGCTCTGGAGATTTCCCTTGTAAAGCTGCAGGCTTGACCTGTAAACCAGGGCTGCCTCTTGCTCCCAGCCGCCCACTCGCCCGCCCAAACCCACGTCTGTGCGGCTCACATGACGGCCTCACTGCTTCAGAGGAGACTAAGCTGGTAACCAGGGCTGATGGAAGCTTTAGCTCTCTGTGCATGTAATATTTATTTGTATTTGTGTGTGCTGTTAGCTTTAATTTGCTTTAATTTATGTCATTTAAATAAAATTTTAATTACATATACATACCACAAAATATTGCAGCTTATAAATATAATCTGTGTCTTTCTGGTGCACAAACTATAGAAGAATAGAAGTTTAAATTACAGTCAATATTTAAGCACTTTATTGTGCGCAACATACTGAGTTTAAGAAATCATTTATACATTAATGTCAGCTTGGATAGCTTATCAGATTTACATGCACGATAGACAATTTTAAAACATCTAAATAAACAAAGCCTGTTGTGCTGTGGCTGCACAGTTTAATCATTTAGGTTTGAAATGAGTGACATTTATTTAAGAAGGCTATGAATAACTGTACACTGGTCACAGCGCACTTCTGGGTTTTCTGGTCACACCAACACAACCGTTGCTAACCAGCACTACAAACCAGATTTTGCTTCCTATTATTTCCCATTCTCCACACTGAAACATAAGCTAAAGAGTCTCTGTTTTGATGCAGTGGGCAAGTTTGGGCGTGCATGGGGGTGTGCGAGTTGAAGAGGTCAAAATGAGACTTTCTCAGGGTGAAATAAAAATAGCCGCAGTGCAGGGGTGCACAAGGAGACGGGTCAAGTTAAAATGTTGTTTTTCTTTTTTAAGCTTTTGTTTGGGCGGACCTCCTTACACCTCGTAAAGGCAGCAAACCGTGGCATTTGGAGAATATGTAATTTATGCTTAAAAATTGATTTAAATAAACATTTCTTTAAATCAGTAATTTGATCATCTAAATAACTAAACATTTAATCGATTTAACCACAACATTGTGCAGTTGAGGATGTCATCACCTAAAAGCTATATTTTTGCCTATGTTTGACCTCAAACATTTTGTTTTATTCTTTTACCCTTTGCGTCACCTATATTTCTGTGTTTGCAGTGTGGCTGGGTGGGTGGGGCATTTGCACTGTGATGTAACACATGGTTTTATGCTGCGTGGGCCTCTGGTTTTGCCTGAAGGCACAAGAAAACAGGCCACAGAGCAGATCGTAGACACTCTGTATCCCAGAGTAATTATGCAACTATTCTCTCAAAGACCACTAACAGCAATTCAAGAGGAGAGCTCATAAAAATTCACCTGCCAGGCTCAAACCAGTTTTTTGGTTTTAGTAAGAAATAAAAAAACAACAACTTTGTTTACAATTTGTTTTTTTCCCCCCTCCATTATTCTTGATAGCTGCAGATGGATGTAAAATTTTAAAAAGGCATCCAACTAAAATAATTTAAAAAAGCCAGAGATGCTTTTTTTATGGTCTGCTTTTCTTTTCATTTACAGTGACTGAATGGTTTCCTTGTAATAAAAGAATTTAAGTAGTTTATTAGCTCATGCGGGTTTGACTCTTGAAGGAAAAATAAATCTGTGTAATGCCTTTGATTCCAAAACGTATACATGTAAAAAATGTTTTAAACCCTTTAGGATTTTCACTCTCCGTTCTCCTGCTGATACCACTTGCCAATCTCTCAGATCCCTTTTCTGTCAGACTAAACGGGAAGATGAGGTGCTCCACAGCTAAATGAAGAGGTCACAACAATATTATTAAGTTCATGTCAAACACAAAGGCTTCGCCTCAACACACATTCGCTTTATCTTCAACAAATCACCATACTTGTCTTTAAAAATTACAGCTCACACCCCGGCTTTCCCACCATCCCAGCCATGAGTGAGCAGATAAGGCAGTCGGCGGTGAGAGGTCGCTGTGTTGTTTCCACTGGACAAAACTCAGGTGCGAGGGGTTAGCGGTCTCTTCTTTTGAAGCAGGAATGTGTGGTGGCAAGAGGCAGTGCTGAGGTTAACAGGCTTGTTTGGGCCTGTGGAAACTCGGCGAGCATGACATCATCTGAGAGCTCGCAGGAATGGAAAAGGAAAGGAAATCTCCTCCCAGAGAGAAAATGGAGGGATTTGAAAGAGAAATGCTGGGTAGGACTGTTCCGTTGGAGTAAACAGCGGGGTGGTCGAGCATACACAGTGTGAAATATTATCACTCAATGTGCAGGGGATCGTGCCCGTCAAAGAGTAACCACTTGGTTTATGTTGTCAAACCACTTGCCAGGTAAAGTTATGGAAATCTAACAGAAAGTGGACCTTTGGGAGATTTCTAGGAATATTTAGTTTGGCTTTTGCGGTATCAGGTTTTCTGGTCTACAGTGGCTTTCTTTTAAATTTGTATTCCTATTTGTGCTTTAATTCATGGGTCATTCAGTTTGTGATATAGCTTCCGAGCCAGCGTGTGAACCTGATTGAACCTGACAAAAGCTCTTCTGATGTGTGCACGTGGTTTCTCCCTATTCTAAAAGGCACCGAAAGCTGATTTCAGAGAACTTGAATGCCGGTTTCCAAAGAAGTCTGCTCGCAAATTCAAAACATTACAAATTATAAAAGGTTTAAAGTTCAGAATAAATTAAAGTTTTATACTGTAAAATGTTTCGATAGTGCTGAATGAAGGCTTAGCATATTAATTTAGCTATCTTTATCGCAGTGCAAGCTTTCATCACTCAGGACTCAGTTTATTAATCTCTCTTTCGAGGCTACGTTCATTGGATTACTGGCTAACAATCACACGTCTGATTTTGTAGTAAAATTCTTTGTGGTGTATTTTTTTCCTTAGTAGTTCAAGCTACAGCTTTTTGCCTGAAGTGAGCTGGAAAATGTCTCCTTCTGCCAGGATTTGTGAGCAGTGGGGGGGTTTCAAGTTTGGAAAGTCTTCAAATCTGAGGCTGTAAAAGTTTGAGTGGCTGCTATCAGAGAAGTGACCACAATAAGCACATTCTCTGCTGTCCGGTCACAAAACAAACTGCATGAACTAAGGCTCAATCAATATTTTCTACCCTGACAATTAAAAAGGTGTTTTAAAAAACAAAAAGGTCTGTTTGCCAACAGCATTTTTCTTCTTGGAACTTCATGTGGAACTTTCAGACTTTGTTTCAGTCCTTATCTACCACTTAAGCCAAAATCTCCAATCCACATTTTAACACCTGCCACATGTTTCTCATGCTGGGGTCCAAACATTCAAGCGTGCACCTGCGCTTTTACAATCATATAATTGACATGGACCTGGTTTTGGCCACTCAAAATGTGACACATTGCACTACACAGGCATGCTGACTGTGTGCAGCAGCTTGTTGATAATGTGGTTCATAGTAACCACAACCAACCAAAATCTTGTTCCTTTCAATGAGCCAGACTTTAATGATGAAGATGATGATAATAATAATAATAATAATAATAATAATAATATATTTTTTGTGACGGTCTTTCAACTTTTCTTTGGATACTAGCTGCTCTCTAACTCCAGTCAGCTCCTTGTACTCGATCATTTTCAGGGGATTTTTTTTTTTTAATTTTTCATTCAAACATAAAAAGGCACCTAACTCAAACAAATTTCAAATTTTATCTTAAGGCTGTTGCTACATCACATTTGCCAAAGATAACAGTTGGGCAGTCGTAAAATAGCATTTTTTTTCAACAGCGTGATGATTCCCAAAGAGCTATTTAGATGAAAACTTGGCGTGTCGTTATGTGATGTGCAGCGTGTCCTTTAAGAACATGAGGAAACTGGGCAAATGGAGGAGAAAGACAGTGACGTGTCTTAAAAAATGTACAGCACATAAACGGTATCAGAAAGTCATGTCCTTAAGAAATTCAGCAGTTGCTGTGTACAGAAAAGACCTAATACAGGACCTGAAGTCTGTCTACTGCTTTGCCAAGGTCTCAGCAGTAGCCATAACAAGGCCACTTATCATTCTTAGATAGTTTTTGTTGGACAAATCCTTCTCTATAAAGACGAAGGTCTTGAAGCTCTGAGACAGTGACTTATTTGGTGACCAAACTCACTAATACTTTCCTAAAATGATGGACTTCTTCCTCTGCAGAAGCTAAAGCTTCATTTTTGCTTATGAAAACCAAATTATCATCTTTGCACGGAGGTGTCTTACTGGCTCGTGCTAGATTTGTCTCCTTCTTTCATATTGCTGCCAAATTCCTTAATGTTATCTGTGCTGCTGATTTACGTGTTCTTTTGAAGAGGTCTGATTTTTGTTTCAGATTGCCATAGTTAAATAAACTTAAACTGGGCTGTAGATATTTGTAGAGAAGTTTTGCTGCTGTACCAGTGGTTTGGCTCAGGCCTGTAGAGATGCACTTGGCACCAAACTCCACAGTAGGAATGTACAACAGAGACTGTTTTAATTTTTATAAATGTCAGTGGGTGGATTATAGAAATCGGGGTAAAGATACACGTCTTAGAGGCCCTTGGAGGCTCATTCATGTGTACTTCTTCTTAGAGGAATGTATTGAGCTAATCCACAGTGGACCCAAACATCTTCTCTCGGCTTCATAAAAATACAAACGGGGGCTTCATTTTGCAAGAGCATAACCTCCTGTCTGCTCCATACACTGTTTTTGCTTTCATTTCCTTTTCTGGAGTTTTGCCAAATAGCTCGCCTTCTGCTTTCCTGCTGGCTAGTGTGCTCTTTAGCAATTAACCAGCCAATCTGGCCACCCAGGGAACCACGGTTAATACTGAGGTGATGACTTCTTCTCTTATTGAGGCTGAAGCGGTGCCAGGCTGCTGGACTCTGAAGTGTGCTGAAGAGATATGAAAGCTGGTGTCCTCTGGGTTTTCTCGTATTGTCTCAATGAGGCATAGTGGTCTGGATGAGTTGTAGCTGACCTTACATGTGACCTTCGAAGAGACACATGGTAGATGACTGCAGCTCTCCAGATGTGTAAAGTAAAACTTCTAAACAACTGTATCACTCTAAACTAGCATATCATCAGGCCACTTTGTGTTTTGCTACACTTCGCCATGCAGCCACTACTGTTTCACATGTGTTTTGTCTGGCTGTGTTGTGTGTGCGTGGGAGCGTAACGGCGATATTTCTCATGGCAGCGCTACAGAGTAGGCACTACACTCATTCTCTGGTGGGACGTTAAACTGCTCGGCGTATCCTTCCTGAGTCTGCTCAAACAACCAGCACAGAGACTGCTCATAATGAACAGACAGGAAGTCGTGTGTGTGTGTGTGTGTGTGTGTGTGTGTGTGTGTGTGTGTGTCTCTCTCTCTCTCTCTGTACACATGTTTTGTGTACAATGTGCAGGTGTACTTGTGTGGGACTGTGCACAAAAAGCTACCTATGCTCATGTGTCCATACTTCTGTAGATGAAAATGATGATTAGTTCACTTCCAAGTGTAAATATCAAACTTCAACTATTATTTATGTACAGAGTAAACGCACTACTACAACTGTAAAATTATGTTAAAGCTGTAATGGAAAGTGTGTAAATATTAATAGAAAAAAGATTTGGTGTTAAAAGAAATGGATAATTTAAAAAAAATCAGATAACACAGATGACAAAATGCAAAAACACTGGAACTAAGTGGATGATCTGGAACAAGAGGATATGAAAGAGTAAACTGTGGGGGAGGCGGGGGGGTTATAAAGACGTCAATGTTTGGCATTTTAATTAGTTTTATTACTCGTATATTTGGTAAAGGTACATAGTAACTGTATACAAAACCTGTGGGCTAATTGAACCCATGTGAGAGCAACTTTGAACGTTTTTCCTAGTCCCAGAATAGTCCCACCAGAATTTTTAATGGTTAAAGGTCACTGTTAATTTGCAGCATTCCACACCATGTGATCAAGTGACTATTTCCCCTTGATAAAAGTTTATATAAGACAGGTTAAAATCTATAATATTGTGCGTGTGTATATTTTATATACATGTATTTAAAAATAAAATGCAGTACATAAATTTGCACAATTTATAAAATCTTTCTTGCCAAAACCCCCGAAACTTAATTTCTCCCATGTTTTTGTTTGAAGTAAAGAATGCAGAAATTCGTGTAACAATATTCAGACTCTTCAAGATGCTTTTCTGATCTTAGTGGGTGTTCATGTCAATCTGAAACTCATGTTAATAATTTTTAACACTGCATGAACCTCCAGTAATTAACACCTCACCAGTGAACTAATCAGACACCTGTGTCTGCATTTCTGTTTATTTACAAATGCTATCAAATGTGGCGTAGTTGCGTTAGAGCGCTGGTACGTGGCAAGCAGCACAGAGTTGCTATATAAACTTAAAATTAACCAAATTGTTATAACAAATCAAACAGAATGCAAACTGTAATTTCATTTCTCTCAAGTCTTTAGAAATGTGGCGTTTGGATTATTAACAAGAATTTTATATAGTTTATTTTCACCAGTTCAGCAATGTCCTGATGTAGCACGCTACACCCACACAGGCAGTTTCAAACAAAAAAGCTCCGAATAATTTTCCGATGCAGTTCAGTCCAGGTCTGGTGGACTGTAGGCAGCCATATGGAGAGGGAGCTCTGGAAACATCCCATTACAGGTCATATATCACACGTCTGACAGCAGCCATTCTGCCTTGTTTTCATTTCAATCACGAGTGCAGCTGCATTGGAGAACAGCAAGACTCCGCCATGTTAACCCACTGAAGGCTGGAAGGTTGTTACTGTTATTGTTAGAGGACACTAAGGCGCACCCTGGGGTGTCTAATGTCTCCTTCATGCTTAATATCCATCAGCGGCACCCAAAATGACCCAGCTCAATATGGTGTTGGATGAGTGTGGTTCTCAAGGCCAATACACGTGTGGGAACTGGTCACATTGAAGCGACATTTCACTGAGAGTAAAGCACTAAAATGTTATCCAGGCAGAGATAATTGTTTACTTACAGTAAAGTTGGTTAATCGTGATTAAATGTAGCTTGAAAGAGACACACAATAGGTGTTGCAAGTCTTTAGATGTCAACTAATCTATATGTTTATGCAGACTTGAAATTTATACAAAGGGCCGCCATGCTTCATCTCATCCCTATTTTAGTTTTGTAGTTTTTGAATTTTTAAGCTATTGCCAAAAACAAGTTCTAGCTTAGCCAAGTGAAGAAAACAGTTTTTCAATGAATGCAGTTACATTTCAGGGAGATGCATTTTTATTATTTATCTGATCTCATTGATAATTTAGGTAAACAAAAACATGACATGACAAATGTCTATTTTTGTAACACGGTGCAGTTTATACAAATCAGAAACTACAGCTGAGCATCCTTATTAAGAATATTTAAACATTACCACTATACTACATAACATATTCGACTATGATAGAGTATTACTAGACTATTTTTTTGGTATCTAATAAACTGGCATCTTGAAGTAACTGAGCTGCTTTTGAGCAAAACATGTGGTGTGCATCAATTTCTTAGTGGAGCTTGGAGCGTGACTACTTTCTAACCAGACTGGTATTGAAATGGAATAAGCAAAGGTAAACAAAGAAACAAGAAAAAACCTACAGAACCACATGTTAGTGGCTCCTTGAATCACTACCCTTAACTAAGTGCTTTCTGCCCCAAACTGAGTGAGTGTGAGTCGATCTGCTGAGATGTCTACTTTGGGAGTCAGTGGTGTCTGGCCGTAGTGCTTATTTGTAGATGATCAAACCTGCTTCCTTCCACTATGTAATCTGTCCCACATGGATTTCCTACAGACTCTATATACATGTAGCATAGTGGCTCAAACGGAGAGATGGGAACAAGGAAAAATTGGTGCCCTCAACATGCGGCTTTGATAGAAACCTCTGTCATGTTTCGGTCCTTAGTTTGAGTGAAATGTGATTTGCGAGGTTCTGCCAATTCTGCATACTGCTCTCGATCTCAATCCATCTTAGACAAACACAATGCAGCTTTACGGATTTGTAATCTTCCATCTGTTTTTCCTTCTGGGAGTTGTTGAAACTATTGAAATACCTCTACCCGATATTTTGCAGAGGCAGATCGCTGATTTAAAATTTGAGTTTCTACATGATTCTCAAGCCTTATCAAAAACACACTGAACCTAACTGAAAACATCTCACTTAGTGATAGTTTGTCTATAGCATGTTTTTGTCTTTTACTTAATAAATGTAGCAGTAAATTTATTTTTATTTTATTTTTTGCTGAAGTGTTGTTATCAGAAAGTGTTTTCTTACAACTTACCAAAATGTGTGTTGTGTTCCTGTTTTGCTAATCTTACCAGACAGCTGATCAGTGTTTGTATATCCGAGGTGCACTACGCTGATCAAAATGCTCACATTAAAAATAAGTATCTGCAGTTTCAAGGAGGTTTTCTTCTGACTTACATTCAGATATTTTTATCAGTTACTCAACTTTATGAAGATAGATATTATAATTAACAGTAACACTTCATTATTATTATTATTTTTGAGTCAGTGACCAATTATTTCTCTTAATTACGTTTTAATGAACTAAATAGAACTAATATTACCAGTGCATTATAAAAAGTTAGTTTTAGGTTCTTAAAAAAATTATAATACCCTTCTTTACAAATGTTCTCCAGAGTAAATCATTCAATTCAAAGTTGTTTGTATGAATGTATGTATGGTTTTATTTCAGTAGTACTACTCATAAATGTATCAGCAGCATTTTAATGATAGATGGCAAAGCTACAGGTATTTTTATCTACTTTATATACTGTTAGATGGTTTAATCGGTTTGTGTCAAAACACGTTTTGTAGAAAACCCTTGGTGGTGTAGCTGCCAATTAAATGTAGTGTGGAAAAAGTTTGATACCTTCCCTTCAAATCTATTTTCTTTTATACTGCTTCCCATAGGCACTTGTATAATATAGAATTTATATATATATATATATATGTATGTGTGTGTGTATATATATATATGTGTGTGTGTGTGTGTATGTATATATATATATATATATATATATATATACACACACACATATACTTTAAAAAAAAAAAAATCACAAGTACTGGTGTTCAGTGTTACAATCAACGTCATTTGCAAAATGAATGAGACTTTGGTTTGATTCTATCATCACATTCCAAGTCCCTTCTTTGCTTTTGTTTCATCCAGTGGTTCATTCAGCAGGGAGGCTGTTCTCAGAGCAGGTAGTGAGAGGTGGAAAAGCAGAGAGAGGTCTGTGCTGTACGTCCTCTCTCTGTCTCTGAGGAGAACAGCTGTCGTGTCCAGGAAGAAATTGGGCTTTTTTTTCCCTATTGGCCTTTTTTGCCTATGATGGACAACGGTCTGATTTTGGCTTGAGTTGTAATGTAGGATGCAGTTTATGAGCCAGAACCCAGTGAGGAGTGGAGGCAAGGGCTGTTTTGGGCAAAGCCCCCCTTCGTTCTCTCTGAATAGCAAGGTTCCCTATGGCTGTGACCCTTGTGACCCTGTTGTGAGAGCATCGGGGGAGAAGCCCTGCTTCTTAACCTCTAAGCCTACTTTCTGCATCATCCTGAGACTGGCTGCATCTGAGGTGTCTGTTTTCTTTCAGTTGCAGCATTGCTTTCACAGTTTAACATCATGTTGTAATAGAAATGTTTTTTTTTAATCTATTTTTTTTTTAACTCTTGTGACAGCACAACATTTTATAGGCTACACTTAAGTTTTGTAAATTAAAGAGCATGTATACATACAAAAGTGAGCAAATATACAGCTTACAGTACTTTCAGTGCTCAAATAGTTCTAAGTGGAGGAGACTTTTTTTGTAGCTCATAAACCAAATGAAGAAAACATTTACATAACATACAACATATTCTCTGTATATTGTCAAGCACCTATAAAATTGTATTACCACTATATTACAAATAAATTAGTTTTCATTCCAAGACCATCATGCCCTATAACTTGTATACATAAACTCAATCCATCCACTAGCGATAACCACATCTTGATCCCAGTCACGTAAAATGTTGCTGTTCTTTGAGGCACAATTGTTAATCAAATTTGCGAAAGTTATCAAATGTCTTACATGATATTAATCACAACAATGGAGTTGTTTTGCAACAAGCTTTGCAGTCTTGTGGCCTGAAAGTGCGACCATATCAATAATTCACAATTTAAAAAAATTGATCAATGACATAATCTCCCTAAATCATTTGTTACGTCCATTTATGTAAATAGAAAGTCAGACTGTGAGCTCAGGAAGTTTTACAGAGTTGTTTTCTAGTCAAAGTTTGAACAGATTTCACTGTGATTTTGATAGCACAGCGCTGCAGTTGCAAGTTTTTAGATTTTTAGTTTGTTTTTTAATTTTATCTCCCAGTAATGTTGGTGGTAATGGTAATCTTAACACAAGTATTAACAAACTGCGGTAGTTGTCATTTTGAATGAAATGGATCAACTCGAGTCTTCTGATCCTAACCACCTCTGTCAAACTTGTCCAGGCCTTTGTCTCCCTCTCTCTGCTGTACTGGGCTCTGCACAGCATCGTCTCTCAGCTGCTCGGCATCAAGAAGAAGGCTAACTGATCCAGCTGAAGATGGCACAAAGTGATGGATGGAAAACCTTTGGCATTCTCATTGCTGAAATAATTTCCATATTATCATGATTTTAATCATTTTAAACACTGTGCATCACTTTATGTAGTACTGATATCTATATGTTCAAGATAAAACTATTTTTTGCTTGATTAATTTTTACAAAATTTTATAAGTAACTTCAAGGTTCATCTTAAAGGTTTTTGTCATGTAAAACAGTCACAACCCAAGGCAAGGTGCTCACCATATGTTTTTGTTCTCCAAAACAACTCGTTCTGTTTAATGAAGTCATATTTTTTGCGTTTGCTTAAAATGTGTTCAAGTGGTGCTGCAGTAACTAACTCGCTTAATTTCAAAATAGTCACGTTTATTTTCTGTTGTTTCACATCAGTTACTATGCAACTATATATACTTTTTTTTTTTAAACAAATGTTCTCATTGATGAATGTTAATCTTGCATCTGAGTTTCAGTTTTTTGCACAACATTGCACAGTGTTTTTTTTCTTTGCTCAATTAAATAAAGCATTGTAATTTTTTGCCTTATGTAAGACTCCTTTAATGTCTTAAAGATTCTAGAGGGTGTGCAGCTTGTCAGATTCAACTTAGTTTTGAAACATCAGATTAGTCATGTGAATTATTCTTCCCAACCTCCAGATCTTGTGTGGGAGTGACAAACAGTCCACAGCAGATGGTGCTGTCATCACTCATAGTTGGTTTCTTTTCAGTCAGACATCTTGTTCTCAAGAGACACCTGCTCAGCCTTTTAACATTAAGGCATTTATCAAAAGCTTGAGGTTGAGTAAAGGAAAACAAGCCTGATCAAAGAAAGCAACCACCTTATCGGAGTGCTTGTTTGATTTAAAAGACAAAAAACCCCACATCAGTACAACATTTTCGGCATGGAAATTCAATTTTTTTTTTTTTTCATCTGGCTGCTGCTTAAGCTTCATAAATCACCTTAAAGCCAGAGTCATGAAAGTATCTGGTGATCCAAATGAAAAGTGTGCATTTAAATTAATGTTGAATGAAAGCTGAAGGAGCAAAAGCTAGAAAAAAGGAAAAAGTTAGAAAAAGGAAAAAGCGTAAGTGTATGGGAGTCTGACAAGAGCCATATAGTGATGGTTAGATGAGTGGGTCAGACCTACCCCACAATGGTAACTCTTGTGAGGTGTCCCTGGTCTGCAGTGGTCAGTATCTATCAAAGGGACCAAGGTAGAAAAAGTGGTAAACCAGCAATGGGTCTTGAGCAGCCAAGGCTCACTGAAGCACGTGTTGAGCAAAGGCTGGCCCATGTGGTGTGATCTTACAGACAAGCTACTGTAGCTCTAATTGCTAAAAAATTTGGGGGGCCTCCATGGTTCTTGTTTCTCTAGCAGATCTCACAGATGCTCGATTAGATTAAGAGCTGAGAGAGCAGGGAAGGGCGACAGGTAAGTGAAGAGAGCGATGTTGGAGTATCGTGAGAGACTGTGAGATCTCTGCATCATTGAACATGGCGCACCACTGAAAACATTTTAGCTACTAATGTTTTTTTCTGCAAGATTATTCGTTGAAGGCTTTTAAGGCAACAACAGGAATTACAGTGGCTTGCAAAAGTATTCGGCCCCCTTGAACTTTTCCACATTTTGTCACATTACGGCCACAAACATGAATCAATTTTATTGGAATTCCACATGAAAGACCAACACAAAGTGGTGTACACGTGAGAAGTGGAACGAAAATCATACATGATTCCAAACAAACCGTGACACTTGGACACTATTTTGAGTGTGTTGTTTTTGGGAAACCATGTAACAATGTAACTGTATTCGAAACAAAGCCAGCTTCATCACACAACAGCAACGTAGTGGACATGTTGCCATCCAAAAAAAAGAAAAAGAAAAAACCTTTCCAGCTTTGATGCACGCCTGGCCATCCTCAAAATCCTCCATAAAGATTTTCAGGCATTACGCCTGCAGCAGGTGGAAACATTCAGGTCTGTGAAATTCCTCACTGAGGGTACGGCCCGGATCTCAGAAGAAATTATTTATTTTTTTTAAATCTAAGAAACTGTCATCGAGCACCACATGAAGGACAACTTGGTGTTTTCATGAGTACCAGAGAAGGCAGAAGAGGACCCCAAAACAACAGCGAGTCATTTCATCCAGACTCACCTCAAACTTCGGAATATGTAGTTAAAAACATCAGCTTCCATCGTGTCCATTGTTAGGGAGGTTGACGAGCTGATGCACGCAGAAACAGACCAATTGTGGCTAAATTTGAACACTTCAAACAAAAAGAGCTGGTGAAGAACTGTGGCTGGGAGCCTGTAGGAAGGGACTTCAGTTTCAACGACTGGTTTCCCAAAGAGATCCTAGTGCAACGCAAGGTCCTGTTCCCAATCCAAGATAAGTTTATTCCAGGAGGCTCCTGACTTGTCATCACTAACATCGCGCCATGGCTGTGCCGAGTCAGGCGAAAAAACAATGAAGATTTTGATGTTGTTATTTTTCTTAAGTCACTCAAAATGGTTCTTGGGTGGCTGCACCACCTTATTCCCCTTGTCACCTTTCACATCTCTTCTTGTCTTCTTCTGTACTCAGCATAATTTATGCTATGTCTCCAGTGCTACAATTTACCACATAAACATATGGAAGTCATACAGCCATACCAAAAACACACACATCAATATACACAACAGACATACACAACCATAAACACACCAACATACAGCCATACAAGACAGACAGACACACACCTCTTTAGTAAACATTCAATAGTCTAAACATGACCATAGTGAGGTTTGTCGGTACTAATCTACAGTATCTCACAAAAGTGACTACACCCCTCCCATCTTTTCATGGGACAACATTAAAGATTTGGCACTTTGATACAATGTAAAGTAGTCAGTGTACGGCTTGTATAACAGCGTAAATTTACTGTCACCTCAAAATAACTCAACATACAGCCATCAATGTCTAAACCACTGGCAACCAAAGTGAGTGAAAATGTCCAAACTGTGCCCAAAGTGTCAATATTTTGTGCAGCAACCATTATTTTTCAACACTGCCTCAACTCTGTTGGGCATGGAGTTCACTAGAGCTTCACAGGTTGCCACTGGAATCCTCTTCCACTCCTCCATGATGACATCATGGAGCCTGTGGATGTTAGAGACCTTGCGCTCCTCCACCTACCATTTGAGGGTGCCTCACAGATGGTCAATAGGGTTTAAGTCTGGAGATATGCTTGGCCAGTCAAGTACCTTTACCCTCAGTTCATTAAAGCATGTTTGGGGTTGTTATCATGTTGGAATACTGTCCTGTGGCCCAGTTTCTGAAGAGACGGGATCATGCTCTCCTTCAGTGTGTCTTAGCCATCTTATGCATGCTCAATCATCCAGGTAAGTAAATCCTAAAAAAGTTCTGTTCATGTGCATGTAGGATTTTCAATGGGAGAAACGTTTAACCACTCATCCAAGTGACTTCTTCAGTCCCAGCGGACTGCAGGTTTCTCCAACCTTATAAACAGTACATTTGCACAATTTAAACCAGCCCACTGAAGCTGAGGAGTGTTGCCCCATAGCAACAGAGAACGACCTCTCTGAGAGGTAGGATTTAAACCAAGTTAAAACCGTACCTTTGAGACCAACAACATGTTCCAATCTTGATAGAAGAATGTTGTGGTTAACCGTGTCAAAAGCAGCAGTCAAGTCAAGTAAAACTAAAACCACGGAATAGCCAGAGTCAACGGTTAAAAAAAGATAATTAAAAACTCTAAGTAAGGCTGTCTCTGTGCTGTGGCGAGGTTTAAAACTAGACTGAAACTTTTCATTAATACCATTTGCATCTAAAAAGGCTTGAAGTTGTTTTAGAACTACCTTTTCCAAAATATTTTGGAATTAAAAGGGAGTTTGGAGATGGGCCTGTAGTTAGTGAGACCATTAGGGTCAAGATTTTTCTTTTTCATAATAGGTTGCACAACAGCATGCTTAAAGGCAGACGGTACACAACCTGATGACAATGATGCATTCAGCAGAAATAAGATACAAGGACAAATAATATGTAAAGCTTCCTTAAAGAAACGACAAGGAAGAATATCGTGCGGGGAACCTGAGATTTTGAGGTGATCAGTTATATTTTTTAAAGCAGAATAAGACACTGGATGGCTGCAAACTTTCTGCTTTTTAATTCAGATAAAACTGAGCTTATTGTACTCGGTCCTGAAAATCTTATAAATATGGTATCTAAGCAGATTCTTACTCTGGATGGCATTACCTTGGCCTCCAGTTATACTGTGAGGAATCCTGGAGTCATTTTTGACCAGGACATGTCCTTCAACGTACATATTAAACAAATATGTGAGACTGCTTTCTTCCATTTGCGCAACATCTCTAAAATTAGAAATATCCTGTCTCAGAGTGATGCTGAAAAACTAGTTTATGCATTTATTACTTCCAGGCTGGACTACTGTAATTCATTATTATTAGGAAGTCATAAAAACTCCCTAAAAAGTCTTCAGTTAATCCAAAATGCTGCAGCAAGAGTACTGACAGGGACTTATACAGCCGCATATCACCTAGCACGCAAGTGATCAGCATGGCTGAGGGAATGACATCAATGGAACATCAACAACAAGACTGCAAAAGGAAGCAGTTAGGGACATCCGATCTACGAACTGAGCCACTGGAGCATCCGTATCTCACCTTCTATACAGACAGATGTTGATACAGGGGAGGAAATTTGCTATGGAGAGACGTGGAACATCGGTACAAGGAAACATCACACAACCTGCCTTAGCTCAGGTGGCAGAAATTGTGGCTCTCACCAAAGCACTACAACTCTCAGAAGGAAAAAGAGTAAAACATCTATACAGGCTCAGCAGTTCATGTCAATGGACCACAATGGAGACAGTTTTTACAGCCAATACTCCAGTAAAACATAAAGAACAATCGGAAGAACTGTTATGAGCTGCCCAAGGGAAGTGGCAGTGATGAAATACAAGGACATCAAATGAACCAAACATGGCGGGAAAAGGAAAAGTACCACCTTCTCTCTTCCACACTCTGTTCACCAGCATCTTGTTGTTTTTCTCCCTCTGCATCAGGTTTTCCTTCAGGTGTGACATCCATTATCACTGCATTCAGGGTTGCTGGATGACTGGTGTCCCCAGGTGTGCTGTCAGATTTAGGCAATCTAAAACAGTCAGGTAGTTCAGGGTAGAGTTTAAGCACAGTAGAAACTCCAGGAGTTGTAGTTGGCAGCCCAGTTCTTTGTGATGATGACTGTGATTTTTGGTCTTCCCCTTGTAACTTGCAGTCTGGATCTTGGATTCTTACTCGTCTTCCTTTTCCTCTTAGCATCCAGTAGCACATATCTATTGTCATCATGTGCTCTCGCTTTTTGTCAGTTTCCTTCCTCTTGGAGCCTCCTGATTTCCTTCCTTCTTCCTTTCTCAGTGTGCTTGCTCATATTCTTCATTAGCTTGTTTCTCTATTTGGAATATGGTTTCACTCCTGGGTATGTAATTTCTTGTTACATTTGTTATCCATTGTAGATCTTGCTTTCTTATCTTTTATACCATCCAGCATCCGGTTGTTGACATATTTCTCTAATTGATCCAAATTCTCCATTCTGGGTGAAATTGCAATGCTCGCCATTACGTTTTTATTTAAATTCTCTTTTTATTGTTTTTGTTCAAGTTCCTCCCTTTTTCTTTTTTTCTATCTGTTTTTTGTTTTCTTCTAGGAACAAGGGCTCCCTTACTCCCAGGTCTAATTATTATCACGTCTTTCTTTTATTCTTTGAAACCGAAACCGAAATTCAACTTCACCAATGACTAAGAATTAGACACTCAATGTCTATTTTGAAACGATGACAAAGCAATGGTTTTCTCTTTTCCCAAAACTGCAAATATCAATTTTAACAATAAAATAATACTGAAAATAAAAACTGCAAACTTAATGATTTTAATTCGAAGCAAGCAAAATCACAGCTATTCAACCCAGCTGGTAATTAATTCAAAAAAGAAAAACACTGTATTAAACTAATAAAAGATGAGATCAACCATGCCAAAATTCAGCTTAGGAATTAACTCAAAAATAATCTCTAACAAGACTTGATAAGAAATTAATCAAACATAATAAGATTTGATTTATCAATAAACGTAACAGTAATTATTTCAGAATCGAACAAAACAAATATGAGAATGAATTGAGGAATTGATTCACTCAGTTAACTATATATTAAACAGATGAGAGTCAATCAAAGAAAATTATACAGCATAAACAGAATAGCAGTTAATTTGGAACTATTAACATTTATCAGTCCGACAAAAATCAAATATAAGATCAAATGTCAAAGCAAAAACTAACCCCAAGACTATTAACTTGTCACCAACTGATAATAAAAATTAATCTCAAGATTAACTGCAAGGATCAGAAACATATACCGGAAATTCTATAGCTTTCAGCTGATTACAGACTGATAACAATATCAAATTAAACTGATCAATATTCAAAAACAGACACGAAAACAAATGCCAAACTTTATAGCTGTTTCCAATTTAAGGGAGAATCAGAATAGAAACCCAATTAGCGGTTAACTCTATAGCTGTTAACTGATAACAACAAATTGCAAATCAGTAGAAGGATCAAAAATTCAAAAAAATAAACATAAAACAAATACCAGTTAATTCTTTTAGCTACTGACTGACGATAACAAACAAAAAAATAAGAGTCAATTTAATATTTATCTTCAGAAACACCAAATTGTTTATCAAACAAAACCAAGTCAGACATTTCACATTTAACCATATCAGATAAAAACAAAACCGAAGGTCAATTTAGTATTTAAGGTTTCAAAATCATTAAACTGTTTATCAAACCATTTAGCCTAATGAGACGAAAGTTAAACTTTCTGGAGATTTTTACTGTGCTATGCAAAAAACAATCACACAGCATTTCATAAAAAGAATATCACATCAACAAAAGCAGTTGTGGTAGTGTAATGCTTTGGGGCTGCTTTTCTGCTTTGGTAACTGGGTGACTTGTCATAGTTTAACATAAAAAAAAAATAACAAATTTTTTTTTCTAAAACATTAGAAAATCCTTCAGGAGAATGTCTGGTCATCAATTTCTGCCCTGAATCTTTAGCACACTTGAGTTATAAGGCTGAGCAATGATCCAAAGCACCCCAAAGTCTCTCTAAGTTTCACTATTCTCCTCGTTCTCTTGTTTCTTGGGTTGAATGTTCCATTGCAGTTTGAAATCAGTCAATCCTTGACTTGTTAGCTTGGCTCTTAGCTGTGATAGAATAGAAAGATAAGTAGGTGGTTTCATCATTTTGTTGAAGCTATCTGTCAGTATATTTATCCATTGCTCTTTCAGTTTTTGTTTGTTTGTTTGCTTTTTTTTTTTCCAGAAGCAAAAACAAGGATTTTACCTGCTGGAGGATCTGGGCATTAGTTGCAGAGTCACTTAAGTCAACATCAGTCACAAACTTCAGCTTCACTGTCGTCCTCAACTTTGCAACTTAGAAGGAAACATGTTGTTATAAAATAACAGTAAGTTTTGACAAATTGAGAAACAGGAGTTAGGGTTAGTCAGGACAAGTTTTCTTTATGTGTGTGTGTGTTATTGAACATTTACCTTGATGGCAAATGAAAACATATTTTATTGTACATATGTCGTCATCCCACACGTGGAGGTTATTCTCCACCACACAATGCTGGTTACCCGGAGGGTTATTTGGGCTGGAACTTCGCCAGTTTTTAAAGGAGCTCTGACTCTTGTCAGACCAGGTCCATGGCACTCTGTACAGACCGATCCAAATGTCATCACTGTTTGGTTTTAATGAACTGACCTCAGCGTTCTCCTCACTGTTTTCGATCACTGCCAAGTTCATGCTTAGTTTTATGCAGTGTTCTCGAGCAGAGGGCCATGTTTTTGTAATAGAGATGTACATGTAGTTTTTCTTGTTTTGCTCTGTAACTGCAGCAGATAGAAAATGAACCAGTGAGGGGGAAACACATGAAGCAAGTGTTTAAGCATCCATGGCAGATGATAGATGTTCAATTTATTAGGGATATTAATCAGTTAGCATTGCAGTGAATGATTACAAGTTTTGGATAATCAATTTAATGTTTTCAAATAAGTTCAAACTTTTTGAGCTAAGGTTTTTCTTATATTTTATACAGAAAATCTTCAGCGATGCTTTCTGTCAAATCTGCCATTGAAAAATGCAGGTGAAGTCAGTAGTCAGGTCAGTAGGTGAAATCCATGAATGAAAATATTTTCTTACCATTGTAGCAAGCAAAAGTTTTGCTTTCACCACAGTTTTTATCGTACCACTTTCCACCAAGACCCATTATCACACAGGTTTCTTTTGCATGATAATAATCTGGTTGATTAGAGTCCCAGTTGTGGTAATCAATTTTGCTCGTTTCACCAGTTATTGCCCATCTCCAGGAGTTGGTGTCATTGCCTAACGTATTCTTCCAGGATTCAGGGTCATCCTGCAGTCCAATCCATGCCCAGTCGTAGGAAAAAGATGAATTTAGCCTGCTTATATCATCCATGCTTTCAATGGTGGCCAGGTCAGTGTACTTCTCTCTGCAGTATTGTTGAGCATCGTTCCAGCTAATTTTTTTGTCAACGTAGTAGTACTTACGAGGAGGGAACTTTGAGCAGGAGCAGAGACTAAATCCTTAACAATGATAATAGATAGTATAAGTAGTATTAGATTCCTCACAGTACACACAAGAAAAGGGTAAAACAAACATTAAAGATTCTTTTTGCCCTTATAATTTTTTAATTTTTTTTTGACAGGCTACATAGGGTACCAGTCTACTAATATAAAAACTGCTAAAGGAGGGCAGTAATGTTGCAGTAATGACCAAATGTTATATGATCAATATTGAATTCAGTGTTTGTCATTATATTTGGGATTTAAGTATCTGCATACAGTTTTTGTGATAGAAAACATTTTTATTTTTAAACATATCCCAACAGCATGTTTTACTTCGTTGCTGGGGTCATGAATGGGTCATAACTACTCGATTATCTGAAGACGAAACAATAATTCAAGTTTATTTCAACCATGGCATATTTACCTTTTTAGTCAGAGCTTAGACACAATGTTAGAATTTAGCAACTCAGCGCTGAGTTGCTCCTGAAAGACTTGATTTTGGGCTCTTTTATGGATTCCAGTTCAAATAACAATGGGCAACACTGTAACACTAAGGAATCTTGAAATCATTTTATATATGTCCTTCCAGTATATATCCTTCTGTGTGCATATTAAACAAATATATTGGACTGCTTTTTTGCATTTACACAATATCTCTTCACAATCTTCAGCTGATCCAAAATACTGAAGCAAGAGTGACAAGGACTCGAAAGAGAGACAATATTTTTTACCATATTGGCTTGATTGACTTGTAAGCTAAATTGAAAAGTGTGTTGTTGTTTTTTAGTAGCATGAAAGCACTCCAACAGGCCACTTTTCTTGGTAGGTAGCGCCATAATTTTAATCACATTTACTGGCAGTAAACCTTTAATGTAAGTTCCTCATAAAAGTAATGTTACTCAACACTTGTTTGTGTATGCTCTGCAGCTCTCCATTGAAACAGACACATGGAACAGAGCAGTTGCTCATAAAAGAGAGACGTGAAGTTCTTCTCCCTGAAAATTTATGAGTGAGAGTTGAGGAAGTGTCTGCATGGGAGTAGTTCATGTTATGCACAGTGTCAAAGGTATAGCTTTAGAAGATTATTTTTAGGGGTTTATATAATGCCTGGAAAAGGAGATTCAAGTTATTGTTTCACCTCTTTGCACCTCCTCAAAGTTTTAATAAAATGAAACATATAATTCTTTCTGACACACTGTTTTCATAATTGAATATGTTTTTTATGGCTTCCTTTTCAACTTTACAATTCAAATCACACATTTCCATTATACAAATTTGGGATCTTACCAAAGAACAGGAGAGTCAGTGTTGGGAAACAGCCCATTTCTGATTTCACTGTAAAGAGAAGGAAATAGGTATAAATAAAACACCAACTTTAGAGCTTTTGTATTACTTTGCATTTGTTTCCAGTTTTCTCTGACTGACCTGTTAATCAGTTAAAGAATGACATAACATGCTTTTGAGAATGAGAATAAGGTCAGAAAATAATGACTTTAAAAGTTTACTTTGGGGATATGTTAAAAAAAGAAGATTACTATTGTTAATAAATAAATATATATTCTTAGTGCTTATTTGCTGATTATATATTCTTTTATGTATTTTAATAAGAGAGGGCCAGCTCTGAGTGTAAACTAGGTCGCAGGCTGACAGGAAACTGCATGCTTTTGCAGAGCACAGAAGGTGCAGACGGAAAGGTGCAATCTGATATGAGGCGGACACGAGACCGGTCTAAAAAGATTTAAAGGTAAGCACAAGCCTGTTCAAAGAAAATGCAAATTTGTGCACATTGGATGAATTCTAAATTATCTGTTCGCCGAATGTAAGATCTCAACCTTTAAACTGGCTCAGGAGTGGTGAAATTAAAGTAAATTATAAAATCTGGTAAGTAGATTTCGGGTGACATGTCCATGGTAATTTTGGGTAATTTGTGATAAATTAAATTAAAGTTTGGGGATATTTGATGAAAGCTTATTGTTGTTAATGCTGGGGTGAAGTTCAAAGTTGTTGTGACGTGTGTTTTGAAAATATACGACACTAGATACTTAAATTGTAAGAAATAAATGTATAAAAATTACAGTAAAAATTGTTCTAACAGTCTAATTGCCCAGATAAATTATTTGTTTACTTATTTTACTGTAGACACAAGAGAAAGAAACAGATTTTTTTATACTACATTGTGAAAAAACAGGAACTTTTCTGTCATTTAATTGTTTATCTATTACTTCATCACTTTGATGTAGTTTGAATGGCTCTGGGGGAGGTCTTACAGCTAAGAGTCCAAAAGTTAAGCCCTCTGTCACATTGTTGAAAGATGTCTTTCATTTTCTTTTTCAGTGTTTATTTTTGGTCAATATTAAACTAAAAAGAGACAGACACTGTTCATTTACTGACATAGAATATATGCAATAGAATGAATACATATTGTTCCATCTGTAATCTCTATGTAAAGAGACAATAAAAAAACATTAACAATAACAAAATCTAAATGTATTGTAACACTCAAATGGTGAAAATATAAAGATATACTTACAAGTTTGTTGAATATTGTTTTAAGGTTGACATCTGAATGCTCCACATATGAATGCAGACGATGAATTGGCCACCCTTCAGTTAGTCAGTTGGTCAGTCTTTGACTTTATTTTCATATGTAAATCATAAGACAAATTAGGTGGTAACACACATCCAATAAGTCACTGTGACATGCTTGACTAGAAGACCAACAGTGATGTTGTGTAAAAGAAGGAGATGAGATGAAGCTCAGATCACTTTCTACACGCAGCAAGATGTTAGAAAGCTTCAATCACTTTGCCGGTAGTTGGATGGGGCCGGTCCCTTCTGGGGGTCCTTAAGGATCAGGACTGTCCGGCCTTCTGTTAGCCAGAAGGTTCCACAGAGGCAAGCTCTGAGCACAAGATCTATAAAGGCTGGAGTGCATCACACCAGGCAAGATCCCATGTGCTGTGTAAAGATGCCCCTGAAACAATCCAGCACATAACAGCAGTGTGCAAGATGCTAGCAGGCAGGGCATGCATGAAACGCCATAACTAAGCAATGTATGTTGTATGTACTTCTGCAAGTATGTTGTATGTACTTGTGCAAGTATTTGGACCAGTACATACACTGTAGGCAAATGTGTGTTTATGTGCGCTTAACGTATAATGCAAACTTATAGATTACGATCCAGACACAAAAAACAGTTTTGTGTAGTTCATTTTGATGGGGTTGTAATTCACATTACTGCCCCATGAAATCACCAGATTAATTACAGTTTTTAGAAAAAGATCCAAATGAGCAGAATCCCACAGAGCTGGAAACATCTGTTTCTTCTGTTGCAGATAGTGCTGATTTCTGTGGCTTCAAACATCTTAACTGATCTCACTTTAACCTCCAGCAGCTGTTAAAATCAAAACACTTACTGTGACATGACTGCTGAAAGGGATGTGGCCAGGCATTCAACTTGCTGCAAGGGTTGAAACCAAGGTAGGGATCACATCGGACACATTTCACACATTCTTGTACCTTTTACATTATAGTGGTACCCACAAAACTGTCATGCCTTGTGGTGTTTTCATCTCACCAGCCTGCTTCACCTACTGAAAACATCATTTAACAACATTTCAGGCAGTCGTAACTAAAATGAACTTTTGTTTTTTCCTCCTCCCCCACATACTTACAAACATCCAAGTAATATTTCTTTGTAGTTGCCTGGTGTTAAAACCTGCAATGCAGAGGCAGTGTTCTGCTCAATGTAATTTAAGGTTGTTTAACATTCCTTTTTTCTAACTTTAAACCTTAGTAAACGAAGATTATTAGATAAACAGCTAATTGCCTCCAACTCTCACACAATGATAAAAGATTTTTGCAGACTACCCAAACACAAAATGCAGCAATTCTACTTCAACAATTCAACTTTTTTTCAAGATCTATTGAGTCCAGAGTCCAACCTAATATTTCTGGCTTACAGTATTTCTGGTGCATTAACTTAAACATACAGCAAATGTAAATGAAAAAGACAGAAAACCAAGGATGCCAGTCTCAGTTTCCTGAATGAATGTTGTGCGTATTCGTGCCTCTCAGTTGAGTCCTGGCAAAGTCTTCATAGCCTGTGTCCTGTTGTTGGGAAGGTTTACAGTAGTGGTGTTGACTTTAATAAATTACAAAATAACACAAGCAAAATAATATAGAGTATTGAAATTACATATTGAAGTATTTGCATTATTTTGTGCAGGGGTTATAACATGAATGTCAGCTGATAATGCCTTCAAATTATGAAGAAGTGCAAACAAGCTAAGTACAGCTCCACAACACTGGTGGTGAGGCCTGTGGAGGTGGCTGATGCCTTTAGCTAAAGCTGTCACTCTGAGTGAAATTAAGGAACCTGATTATGTGATGGAGGGGATGCTGCCAATATCAAATATGTAATGACATAAAGTCAATACACTGAGAGGTCGATTTAATGAGCTACCAACTCTCTGAACAATATCACAAACAAATGGAATGGAATAATTATTTGTACAAATTTTGTTTCTGAAAGTAGGGCTATAATGTAATGGATTACTTTTTTGATAGTAGTAATCTTGACGTGGAGTAAAATAAATTGTCTTTAAAAGTAATATTGCACAATGCTGCATGTGAATTTCTTTCTATGGTTGTAACAATCAATTTCTGACTAAGGCTGAGGACTTTTTTTTGCTATTCTTTATATTATATCTAAGGTTTTGTTACTATTACAGTTATTTTTCAGTTATTTATTTATAGAGCTAGAGTTTTAAAAGTTATATTTAACTTTTAGTTTTTACCTTTTGTTGGAATTCCAATAGAAACGAATTAAAATTAAACATGATAAAATTTGTACCTGCTGATGTAATGAACGGTAATAAAAACTATTATGGAAAACAAATGTGTTGCTGACACCTTCAAACTGTTTTTCAAAATCCCGACTCCTCCATGCTACAGCATGGATCAGTCATTAGGCAGTTAGTTTGCTTCAGGCTTATGTTATGTTCAGTCTATTTTTATCATTTTATTTTATCATTTCTGAGGAGGAAAAAAAACTAAACAGAAATGCTATGAAAAGAGTTTGTTTACAATTCTCTTTTCTACAACAATAAATATGGAACAATGGAAACATTTTAGGTATAGGTGTAAAATGTGTCATTTTACTAAAAATATAACAATTAATCTGTCAAAAGTCCTCCTCCTTTCAGCTGTGTTCTAATTCTCTTCAAAGGATGTATTGCTTTTACATTTATCCACTGATAGAATGAGATGCTGGCATATTGAGCCCAGCGTGAATTAGCTTTCACCTTACTAAAGAGGTGTAAAGGGGATTCTGCCTAAAGCTTCAGTGAACAGATGGAGGAGGTGCTGCTCCAAATACTTGATCAATAAGACATCAATGAGAATTAGGTCTCTCTGGGCTTGTTGCAATGTAAAAGAGAACAAAAATAAACCAGGAATCATTTTGTCCTCCACAATGTAATTGCTGTTATTTACAATGATAACCTCTGAATTACTTTTGTGATCAATTCATTTGGTTATGTTAAAAATGTTTTGACCTAAAATTTGTTAGTAATGGTACAGGTACGAGTGATGGCTGTAAACTTGTAAAAAAAAATGGAATATACAAAGGTCTTTCCGTGAAGTCATGGCTATTAATATCTGTGAGTCATACAACAGAGTTTTAACTCAAAGTTCAAAATCGATCATTCAACAGTTTTCATCTTTCCCCACCAGATTGTAGCTCTAAGTCTCACCTACTGAAGAGATGCAGTAAATCATTAAACAGATCCAATGATTAGGTGCATGTAACAAGCTAAAACTTCAGTATAATTGTGTGTATGTGTGTGTTTTATGTTTTAATTGCTATTTGTTAGAATCTTTACATTATTTTAACAAGTGTTAAATTTTCTATAACAGATGCAATGTAGACATCTGTTTTAGAAAATGTTAGCAAATGTTATTTAAACAAGAGCAAATGGTATTTGAAGAGGCTATTTTCAGCTGTGGATTATTACACATTTGTTGCCCCAGGGAAGTATTTACTGCAGCAAATATGGAACCTAAGTGCGAACATCCATCACAATAAAGGGGAATCCATTGCTGTGATCTGCGACACAAAGGCTGTGTAACAGTTTAGATACAGGCAATATTAAATGAGTAAATTATGCATTTTGATCTTTTTATTGAAGAGATTTAAAAAAGAAATCACATGGTCTATTGAAATATAACACAAAAATATATAATCCCTGAATGTACAAAACTGCCCAATAGGCAAACTATAAGATACTTTGGACCTGAAACTATCTGCCGGTGAGAGGAAGATGAATGATTGATGATTTTCCACAATCTGCAATGCTGCTTAATAAAATGTGTCATTCATTTGGTTCATCTTAGCAGCCATAAAATGTACTGCAGCAGATGTCCACACTGTTGACATTTAAGATGATGACTTCTTTCACGCCTTCTGGCTATGTAGACCATTTCAGGGTTTTTATTCAGAGGTCATGGACACTTGGCTCCATCCAGAACTCCTCTCTGCTCATAAATTTCTGCTCTGAGCGAGCTCTCCACACTTCAAGTCAGACACTAGGCCTAGTTTGCAGTATTTGTTTTTAAAGCTTGAAAATTAGCCAAGACCTTATCTGATTGAAGAGACAGAAACCATCTATCACCCTATACATGAATTTGCTGACTAAACATCAGTTTCGAGAATCTCCAACAACACGTGCTCTCGCTTCTTACAGTTTTTTGCAGAGTTGATTCCTCCTGCTTTGCACTCAGACAGTTTAATTAAATCAAGCACGTAAATTGGTGGATCCTAAATGTATTACTGATCTTGTCATTTGAACTGCAAAAAAATAGAAAATGGTAAATGGAATGAAAACATGAGGTTGTAGAGACGGCGAAGAATGCAGCTCTTATTCTGCTCTCATGTGAATGAAGGTAGTGTCATGCCAGTTTCAAATTCAAATTCAAATTCAAATTCAAATTTTATTTGTCACGTACACAGTCATACACAGTACGATATGTAGTGAAATGCTTGGACAACTGCTCGTGACCTAAAGAAAAAAAAAGGAAAAGGCTATGAATAAGATAGGAAATAAATATGAAAAATTAAAAAGGGTAAATTTAACTAGGAAGGAATAAAATATAAATATAAAAATATAAGTCTCTCAAGCGTCTGAGGTGGTAGAGACGCTGTCGGGCCTTTTTCACCACGGTGTTGATGTGACAGGACCATGACAGGTCCTGCGTGATGTGAACTCCGAGGTATTTGAAGCTGTCCACTCTCTCCACTGGGCACTCGTTGATGACAGGGGTCTGGTAGTTCCTCTCCTGCTTAGTGCTGAAGTCCACTATCAGCTCCTTTGTCTTACTGATGTTTAGAAGGAGGTTGTTCCTCTGGCACCAGTTCTCCAGATTCCTAATCTCCTTCAGGTAGGCCGTCTCGTTGTTATCAGAGATCAGGCCCACCACGACGGTGTCGTCAGCAAACTTGATGATGGTGGTGGAGCTGGTAGTGGCCACACAGTCATATGTGTACAAAGAGTACAGCAGGGGGCTCAGAACACACCCCTGGGGGGCTCCAGTGCTGAGAGTGGTGGAGGCTGAGACATGTCCGCCCATCCTTACTGCCTGTGGTCTGCCAGTTAGGAAGTTGGAGATCCACTGACACATAGATGAGCTGAGTCCCAGATGCTCCAGCTTGGTGGTGAGTGTGGAGGGAATTATGGTATTAAATGCAGAGCTGTAGTCTATGAAGAGCATTTTAACATAATTCCCCCTTCTAGTGTCCAAGTGAGTGAGTGATGAGGGATGGCATCGTCTGTGGAACGATTTGGACGGTAAGCGAACTGTAGTGGGTCCAGTGTGACTGGTAGTGAAGAAATGATGAAGTCTCTGACCAGGCGTTCAAAGCACTTCATCACTACTGAGGTGAGGGCTACAGGGCGATAGTCATTGAGAGAAGCAGGGTGGGGTTTCTTCGGGACAGGAACAATGATGGACTCTTTGAAGCATGTGGGGATCACCGACTGAGATAGAGAGATGTTGAATATCTCAGTGAACACAGGAGCTAGCTGGTATGCGCAGTCTCTGAGGATACGACCTGGGATGCCATCTGGTCCTGCTGCTTTCCTGGTGTTCACTCTCTTGAAGGCTCTCCTTACTTCATGCTCGGAGATGACGAGCACGTTTCCGGTGCTGGCAGTATCTTCCTGTCTGCAGCCGTTAGCGCCGCTAGCACTAGCATTGTTGGAGTCCTTAGCTGCAGCCTCGAAGCGAGCATAGAAAGTGTTCAGCTCGTCTGCCAGAGTCACGGCCGCGTTCATCATACCAGTTGTTGGTGCTTTATAGTCCGTTATCGTCCTTAATCCCCGCCACAGGCTCCTAGAGTCACTCTGTTGGAGTTGTGACTCTAGTGTCCTCCCGTAGCGCTGCTTCGCCTCTTTCACCGCCCTCCGCACGTTATATGACGCGGCTTTGTACGGGTCCATGTCCCCCGTCGTGAGTCCCGTGTTGTAGGCAGCGGTGCGGGATCTCAGAGCGTCGCGGATGGTTTTATCCACCCACGGGTTCTGGTTGGGAAACGTTGTGATAGTCTTTGTTTCCACGGTATCATCCGCTAGTTTGCTGATGAATCCCACAACCGCTTCCGTAAACACGTTGACATCATCATCGGAGCTGTTTCTGAACATGCCCCAGTCTGCGTCATCGAGTGCGTCCTGTAACGCGGCCACCGATTGATCCGTCCAGCGCGCGACCTTCTCTCTGACCGGAACTTTCTGTTTAAGCTTGTTTGTATTTTGGCATGAGGAAGATGGCGGCGTGATCAGATTTGCCAAACGGAGGGCGAGATGACAGAATTACAGTGGCTTGCAAAGTATTCGGCCCCCTTGAAATTTTCCACATTTTGTCACATTACAGCCACAAACATGAATCAATTTTATTGGAATTCCACATGAAAAGACCGATACAAAATGGTGTACACGTCAGAAGTGGAACGAAAATCATACATGATTCCAAACATTTTTTATAAATAAATAACTGCAAAGTGGGGTGTGTGCAATTATTCTGCCCCCTGAGTCAATACTTTGTAGAACCACCTTTTGCTGCAATTACAGCTGCCAGTCTTTTAGGGTATGTCTCTACCAGCTACCACCAGGGTTTGAGGGATGACTGCAAGGAGTTGTAAAACACAATAAAAGTAATGCACCATTAATGTTTTTTTTAAACAGTAAATGGTGTATGACTATTGATATAATTTTGGTTAGAAAGGCTAAATGTTTGGAAAAGATGCTTATTTTAATTTAGAGATTTGAAACTGTATCAACAGAAACATAAGCATACCCAAACCCTTTGATCTATGATCTATGAATTGTAGAGCAATGAAAAACACTGCAGTATTAGTCCCTATTAATTTTATGACATTAAATAGACGTTTTAAAGAAAATTCAATTCTCTTTAACGAAAAACGTTTATTTAGTATTGCACACATGTTGTTTGTTTTATATAAATGCTGTATAAATAAATCGATGTCATTCATCAGTTACAATGTTATTTGTCTGTGTGGTTCCCTGTTTTTTCTCCTTTTCCCTCATTACATGGCAGATGGGAAGAGTGAACAAATGTGATTTGCTCCCTCTGAGCCAAGAATGTTCCAGTGACTCATCCTAAGTTAATACTCTATAGTTCAGTGCTCTCCATGGGGACAGATAGAGATCCTACTACACAAACACTGGCATGAATTTGTAATTGTGGACACATGTAAACACCCCTTAAATCCATACATGTACAGAGGCTCCAACATTTCATGGCTATGCTGTATTTCTGTATTTGCTCGGCGTGTAGTGGATTGCCGTGCCCTGCAGTCTCTACTGTCCGAGCCACAGGACGGGCACGGGATGATGGGCACAAAAACCACAAATTTCTTAGATTTGTGTCATCTGATACATGAAGAATCTTTTTTTGTTTGTTTTACTGGTGCTTTAAACCTATAAACTTTGTTCACCCACAAATATTTTTCCACTGAAAAGATTTGCAAATTACACAAGCATAGTTTGTCACAGCTGCACATCTGAAAGATGCTCTTAGCAAACACTGGTGCAAATACCATGACAACAGAGACAAAGATACAACCATGAAACAATGTGTCAGTGGTTATACAGTCTGTGTCCTACTATATTATTATCACTATCACTAATATTATCAGTATTTTAAAAATACATTTGCATAAGACATTTTAAAATGGCTAGTATTTGAAGCTTGATATTCCTAACTTATTTTTATATGTTTTCTACATTATGCTTAAATCTTCTGGATATATTTCAATTCCCATTCACCAAAGATCATCAAAAGATCATTGCTCACATATATAAATATGGTAAATAGACCGATTCTTACATAGTGCTGTTCTACTCTCTGAGTACTCAAATCACTTTTTATACAGTGTGCCTTATTCACCCATTCACACAAGCACTTTATCCTGCTCTAAAAATAAAATCCATCCATCTTCAAAGAACTGATCAAGCATTTGTTAAGAAAGATAAAATAACCAGCGAGGAAGACAAAATTGTGGCATGTTTACATTTAAATTTGCCACATTGCTTTGATGAAAAGTATCATATGTAAATATCAGATTGTATTAAGATTTTATCTCATATAAATGGTTGGAAGATCTTCAGCTGGAGTCATTTGCTGAACATTAAATCTGAAGAAATATTGCACTACAAGGTAGAGATTTTTTAGATTTTTAGATTGAAAACTTAATGGATCTATTTGGACATCTTTAATTTCGTTATGCTTCTAAGTATTTGGAAGTCTAATTGTTATAACAGAGGAGTTACATCTTCTCCAACATGTTCAAAACTGAAATTAGTTGTGCATTTTAGTCTCCCTTCCATAACTTCCTGTACACATGGACACACTTCCTCAAAATGACTGCTGCCTAGTGTTTACACATGAATGTTGCTCTACCTCGTAAAGCTCTTTGGCTTCTGCCTGGGGATGGATACATGGCAAATAAGCCCCAGCTGTCTGTGACCTAGCCAGCATCAATCTGACCAACTCCTCCGGGAAGAAAGACCAAGGGTCAGCCTGTGTAGATGCTCACGACTTATATAATGGTCCCTTTATGATTCTGTCTATCTTCCACATCCAGGCTGTTATTTATAGCACAAAGGAAGAGTGAAGTAGAACTGATATGGGCTTTGGACATTTGTTTGAGAAAGAGGTTTGAGTCATAGAACCTAAAATTGCTTTCATTGCAGTATTGTGTAGAACAAAGGGTGTTTATAGTACTACTTTCCTCATCATTCAGTTAAATTTGGCTTTATAAAAACAAAAAAAACAAAAAAAAAAAATTAATGACTAAATGAATTAAACGTAACCAAAGAGATTTTTTTCCACCCCAGACCAGCTCCGATCCTGTCACTCAGGACAAGACGAAACTAACAGAAAGCTGAGTGTACTGTGTGTGTTTGTGTCTGTGTTTCACTCTATTTTTGGAGACAGAAGGGTGTCATTGAGGCAGAGAGGCTAATTCAACCTGCCTCCATTGTGTCTGCCCCACATATATATAATGATCTCATAATGATGCAGGTCTGTTGCTCCTGGAGCTTAGTGACATCTGAGGGCTATCTTTTGTGTCATCAGGATCCAGAATGTTCTAAAAAAAAATTTCACAAATAATTCATTTTTTATAAAGAACTGAATTTGACTCGAGCTAAATTGGTGCCACTCTTTAAAATATTTAGGCTCTAAAAATAAAGTGGCTGTGCTGAAAAATCTATATTTGGCATAATGCCAGTAGGCTACAGCTCTACTTGAATTATTTATATTATAAATATTTATTTTTTTTACTGTTGCTAAAACAAGAATGCTAAAACAATATTATGCACATCTAAACATTTACTGGAATAACAGTTGCAGTCTGTCACGTCCCTCCACTTTCTTGATGATACAAATATAATTCTGACAAGTCTGCACACATTCAACAAACCTGCCTACTTCCCTGCCTGGTTTATATAATCTAAACATTATTAATCCAGTAGGTCTTATTTAAAGCACATATACATTCATACAGTGTATTAAATACAATATTTTTTCTCTCTCACACACAAGACCTTCAGTCTGTGTTACATATTTATTTATTTAAAAAAATATATTTTAGTTTGAACTACTTTGTAAAATATTTTACTTGGTTAGCCCAACTGGTAATGTTAGGGTAAACGAAACCACCTTTGTAGAGCAGGCCTCACTTGTATTTGTGTGTATTTGTGTTTGGATTCATTAATATTTTGCAGAATCAGTATGACTGGTTTGAGAACAGGGCCCTATTTCAGGAAGCCGGTTTAGTGCAAACTCTGAGTAAGTAAACCCTGAGTTAACGAAAACTCTGGGTTTTCGGTTTCACAAAGCGAGTTTAGATTAATTCTGAGTGAGTTACTATGACGACACACTCCGTGAAGCTAACCTGCCCCCTAGCAGGTTTACTTCAACCAACCCTGACTTTCTCCGCCTCTTTGTCGGAAACCTGACTGTAGGAAGTGTCAGACATGGCGTGCCCCTTCCTTGAAGAGCTAGTAGATGTTGAAGCACAAATTCTCTGCAGAGCTCTCCGCCGGGAGAGAGTGATTAGAGCGCGTTCGGACATTTTATCATTTCCTGATGATTTCCTGTGTGAACGTTACCGTTTTTCAGCACAATCTATAATTTATTTGAATAACATCCTCAGGCCTAATATTGCTCATGTGACACATCGCGGACATCCTCTCAGTTCTGTACATATTATTTGTATTGCACTTCGGTTTTTTGCAAACGGGAGCTTTCTGTATAATATTGGTGACGCTGAGCACGTTTCCAAGGCTACCGTCTGTCGGGCAGTCAGGAATGTTACAGTTGCACTGAAACGTCTCCTGTACTCGTTTGTGGTGTTCCCCGGTCATAGACCCACAAGATTTATCAAAGAGGGATTCCACAAAATTGCAGGTATCAGGATGAACAAAACTTAATCCATGATGTGGTGATACTTGAACTACTACTTAAATTTTACATTTATTTTCACGGTTCCCAGGCGTGATTGGCTGTACAGATGGCACTCACATTCCAATCATTGCTCCTTCAGTAAATGAAGGAGACTATGTGAACAGGAAGTCTTTCCACAGCATTAATGTACAGGTACATAGTTCCCTGTAGCATTTCAAACTAACAAATTATTTCATTATAGTAATGGATGCTAATTTGTGTTCTCTTCACTGTGAAGATCATATGTGATGCTGCCAACATTATCACAAATGTGGAAGCCAACTGCTCAGCCTCTGTGAGTGGTGGTGGTGGAGGACCCCCACCTGTTTTTCGGGCCTCCGCTTTTTTTCTGTTGGCTATAACGGGCATACAGTTAATTTGAGCATACAGAGTAAGCAAATATGTACTTGTAATGTGCTCAGGTAATTTCAATAAGTGCTTACAGAGGGGAAATTAATGTAGCCTCTAACTGCAATTGATTTACATAGGACAAACAGACCAAGCACTATGGCCCATAATACAATTACACCTTACCTGTTTGGACTATATTTTTATATTTCATTTTTACTTGCTGCCAGGAACGTTTGGGGCCTGTTGGGTTGCACCTGCGCTCACATCACATCACAAAATCAAATGTATAAAATAAAAAATAAAATAAAATATAATAAAATAACGTGTTAAATGGGTGGACAACACTCACGCATTGACTCTGTCGGCTATGTTTTGCCATGCATGCTCCCTTTCTTTTGCAGCTGAGGCTGTGTTACTTTTTTTCCGCAGAATTTGCGTGTTATCGGCATATGCTGCCATCAGAATTTCGGCCTCAAGCGCTGTAAGATACATTGACCGCGCCTTCTTTCCCTCCGTCTCCATGGTGACTCGCTTAATCTGTGCTCCACTAATCAGGGCTTTATGTATCCTCGTGCGCGCGCTTAACTTGGGGTTAAAGCAACTCCGCGTTGACTGAACTAATTGTTATCAGCCTTTCTGAAACCGAATATTCCGAGTTGGACAGTTCGGGGTTACTCAACCCTGAGTATCGTTTTTCACTCTGAGTTTTCTAAACCGGCTTCCTGAAATAGGGCCCAGGCCTTTGTTCATAGATTTTTTTTCTTTTTAATGTTCTGTTTTGGTTCGGTCTGACACGTCCCACTCCCTATAGTCTAATTTGAAACTACACTAAAAATTCTTTGATGAACCTGCCAAGCACCGCAGCAAACTTAGTAATCAGCTAGCTGGTAAACACAGCGGAACGTTTAGCATCTAAATAGCCAGACATTTCACTGAGGAGTTGTTGGATACCAAGCCGGAGGCAGTAAGTACTGACATTTAAAAGCTTGTGTTTGCCTGATATGCAAAGAGGAAGCAGACGCAGCAATGTTGGCCAACATGTTCATCATTACAACTTTACAAGCTGATAAGAGCAGTGTCTCTTTACAGCTCGCTGCTTAAAGTTTACTTTGTGTAAATAAACTTTAATAGTGACACTTATGTAATTATATTTTTCCTATAATAGATTTCTTTGTTTTAGAATGAACTTAATTATACTCAAATTATACAGTAAAATCGGCCAGATCCTGGCTGCACATCACTCTGAGAAGCAGATGTCTTGTAGTTAGTCATTGCTAGTCACATGTGAAGGACATGTCAATATTTCAACTGGCTCTGCCACTCTGACACAAATGTAAACGCCCACATGACCTACCCAGATAGCCTGGAGGCGCCACTGCCACACTGCCAATATCTGGGTCATTGTTCAGCAACCTTTTATGAAACTCAATTCATGCTGAGGCTTGTGGGTCGGATTAAATGCTGCTTCCAGTAGGTGGGAGGTTACATAAAAGGTTTCAATGTACAGGTTATCTAAAGGTGGGCTGGTAAGTGAATAGGATATATTAGGTTTGTTCCAAGAAGTGAAATGCTTATTACTCTCAAGTCTTTTTCTCTGCACAACATTGAGTGAAAAGCAGAACTGCAGGGCAAGAACTGTTGCTGAGTCACCTTCATGTCTACTGCAGAAGTGTTTTGTTGTGAACATAGCACAAAACAATTCTGCTGCACACTTAAACACCTGTGTTTATGCGTTTGGGACTTATCTTTTAATCCAGGCCCCAAAATCAAAGTTGGATGACACCCTTCATCATCTGAAATATCATAAAAAGGAGCGACGTCAAATCTTTATAACTACCACAATTTAAGCTATAGTGAAAAGCCAGCTGTCAGTTGAGCTCAGACTACAAAAGCACTTAGTGTGGCTGAAAGGGTTAAATGTGACTCATTCTTACGATAGACATTTCCTGCATCAAACCAACACTGAAACTTGATTTCGGTTAAATTTGTGCCAATTTGTGTCATTCTGTGCCACTGGGGAGATTTCTTACATTTCATATGTTAGTGGTGTGGCTTTAACCCTCTGACTTCATTACTATTGATTGCTTCAACTGAGGCCAAATTGAGCTAATTTGTATGTGAGCACTCAGCATGCATCTCTTTGAATAGGAGTATCAGCTCAAATGTCTAAAATGTCAACGACTGTGTTTTGAATATTAATGAAGGATGAACACCCATCACCTAAGGAAGCTGTCCCTCTTTTTTAAATACAGCCACAAAAGGAAGCATTATTTTAATCTTAGAGATATGACTGTTTGAAAGCCAAAGCAGTTTATTCCCAGTGAGGCGAAACCTTTATTTTTCTCAGGATAGTTTATCGCTCTCAGGAAAATTCTCCTGTGTGCTGTTATAAGTTGGTATGCCATCCTGTGATGCATCCAGTACACTATGTAGAAAAGTGGTAAAAATAGCTCACCAAATAGTTCCTAAGTGGCCAGGCAGGCAGGACTGATTAACCATGCAAGATTTCTGTGAATCTTCAAGATAGAAACTGCACCAGTGCTAATGGCACATCCACACATGTGCAATAACACTAAGTGCAATAATCTTTTCTGGCATCGTTGTATTTTTACTCAGTTGTATATAGCATTTGTATTCTATTTTTATCTTATTGTATATTCTATTCTACTGTATATAGTATTTTATTTTATTTTATTCTGTACAGTTGTGTACTGTATTCATTCTTATTGTATTCTAATTTTTGCTTCATAACTTTTGCACTGTCCACTTCCTGCTGTGACAAAACAAATTTCCCACGTGTGGGACTAATAAAGGTTATCTTATCTTATCTCAAAACATCTACAGCTCCTCAAATGGCCACTTGACACTCCAAAAGCAAGTCAGTCCTAATAGACTCCCATGTTAAAGCATCTAGCTTGAGTAAAAATGAAGTTAAAATTTTTGTACAACTAGAAACAAAAGTATGTGGAGCCAATAGCCATTGGCTGTCAAGGCTTGAGTTACTGAACTGGACCTTCTAACTGTGTGGTGGCGTGTTGGTGACTTTTGGAGAATTTCTTATATAACTGTTTCTGGATTGCATCACTTTAAAAAAAAAAAAAGTGATGTAATCCAGAAATCGAGAATTCGTGAATTTAAGGTAAAAATTTGCATTGCACTTTTTTAAGCTTTATTACCGCTTGGCAAGTAGTAAGTGAGTGTTTGCAGACATGTCAGTTTTTTCAATGCAAACTACAGGCAACTGTGACAGTCTGCTCGTGACCAAAGCAAATACAAGGAGGTTTTTGATACAGCAACGTCTTTGCAGACAATTTCAGCAACCTGCAGGAAATACTTGGCAATCGGTCAGGGATTACAGATTTTTCCCTAGCAACTAGTGATTATATCACATCCTGTTTGGCAGACAACTCTTGGGTTATTTGTTTATGACATCACATGAGTAACTTTTATAGGACCATCAGTCTTTTTGTAAGTGCTTTCACCACCAGTTAAGCCTTCAGATAGATTGCTTTTTCTGAATACATTTTCAGACACAGACGCTGTTTACTGTTTATAGCCAGAAACCAGAAGCCGATGTCATGGTGGTTACGACTTTTATACATATATGCAGCTTATACTGGTAACCCACCTGTCTACCTTCTTTTAATGTTTAGCAGGGAGAGGTTCTTGCAGTCTGTGATTTCTTTGTTTCATCGATGCTCAGTAACAAATTGAGCTTTTACACCATCCTACTGCTTTGCAGATTTAATCTCTGTAGGCTTTCTAATTCATATTTAAAGTTAGTCCCAGTGCTATTGTGACATATTCAGTTTTAATGATTGTTTTGTGTTCAGGCTGTGTGGGGAGAAGTGGGCTGCATTTGTCTGTAGCCTTCCAGTAAATCTGACTGTGGTGGTGGTAAGACAGGAAATCCTTGATTCATACAAATAGGAAGTTATTGAAACCACAAATATTGAAACCTATCAGCTAATGCAGAGCTTTAGTCAATACAAAGCATCCTCACATACTATGCCCTCTTCTGTTTAAGATAGGTCAGTGTGACATGGAGAGCCATGGTGATGGCATTCTCTGTGGATCTATAAGCTTTGTAGGCTTACGCTACACAGGGGTAGAGGAAGGGTGGATATGTTCTTTAATGCCAAGCACTTTGACATGATGGGTTTCTGAGCCACTAGTCAGTTAGACATCTGATGCTCATAATGTACCTCATCTCATGTTGTTTTTGGTATTGTTGTTAACATTGTTGCTGCGCTTACTGTTGCAAATCAACATAACCTATACTGTTTTTTTCTATACATATATTAAAATTACACTGTGGTTGAAGCATCTCGTAACTGTTTTGTGTGTCTATAGCTTCAAATTAGTAACTACAAATGGATTTATAACCACCAGTGTTAGGTCCATATATTTATAGATTAGCTACATTTAACAAGCTATTCTAAAAATCACAAATATTCTCATTATTGACTATACTCTTTTGATGGGTACTGAAAACGAGCTTTCATATCTGTTTGATGTTATGTTTGTGTGTCCTCTGTGCAAAAATGGGAGAAGAGAATGGAAAAAATTGCTCACAAAAAGCGTGCCCTCCTCCTCCACCACCTCCTCCACCTCCTCCACCTCCTGCGCATCATCTCTGTCATTTTCTATTTCCACTCTATTTGTCACCCTTTCTCATCTTTCATTCTCAACTTGTGCTTCACCCTTCACCCTCTCTCACATCTCTGTCTTCATCTTTCTAGTTTTCCCACCTTTTTTCAGCCCTCTGGAGAGAACATCCTACAGGTTGCTGCACTTACTGCCTGCCGTTTGGAATGCTAATGTGGTCGGCTGATGCGTGACACAGTGACCAGAGTGAAGATAGCTTGAAAGGAGGAGAGAATTGGGGAGTAGTAGGGAGGGAAATGAGAAAGCCAGAGTGAAAGCGAGAGAGCATAGGACCTCCGGGTTTTCAGGGGAGGGAGGGGAAGGTGAATAACAGAGCAGTAGAGGGGAGGGATGGAGGGATGTGACGTGAGCGAGCGGGAGTATGGAAACTGATCATTGCAGGCAGAGCAGCGCTGGATGATTTTACTCTCCCTCATCCTCTCTCTCTCTCTCTCTCTCTCTCTCTCACCACCCCACATCCCCTGTGATGCTGCTCTGACCAGACTCTGCCTCAGAGAAAAACAAACACTAACCCATCCACATACTCATACACTGACAGGAAGCAGAGAGGGCTGCTGCTGCTCCTTCCTTCCTCTTTTTCTTACACAGATACACACTCTTCCACTCCATCTAATTGCACAACACCCACCTTGCCTTGCAGCTAAGAGAAGATCAAGAGGAGGGCACGGCAGGAATGTGAGTGAGGAGCTGCATCTGAAAACGCCTGCCCAAAAGGACTCCTCCCTCATCTGTCTTGGTGATTAACTCCAGATCTGCAGCAGGTGAGCGAGGCATGTTGAATTCTCATCTGATTCCCTGTGTTGCGTGTCGCAGTGGCCACTACCTACTGATTCTCTGTGTCAAAGCATTAGTGGTGTCTGAGCTAAGATCTTCTCCAAGTGGTGTGTAACACATGGTTCTACATGTTATCTCCTCACTGCACTACTAACGGACAATGAAGCTTATCTGATAACATTTGCAGAGCTGGGTTTTGTTCAGAGGATGCCAGCTGAGTGTTTTTGTGGGGATGCACTGCAGTCAGGCAACGCCGAAAAGGAGGATGATTACAGTGCAGTGCGAAGCAGGAACGTACTGCACACACCAGTACTATATTTGAGATTGTATCTCTGTGCTGGAATTAGACTCAGTGGAGATCTGATATAAACAACAAGATTTCCCATCAGCTCCTTTTCTTTTCTTTTTTTTGCTGCCTGTGCAAAACATTAAGAAAGACAGTGCAGAGCGTTTCTAGTTTAAGCTCCAGAGGCAGATCAAAGTTTATGTGAGGGAGGCTGATTCCCACGCACGCAGTGTGTTAAGGCAGCAGCACCGGTGGCTTCATATTGTGTTGCTTTATCTTGGCTATATAGTGTATATAATAATAAAGACACTCAATTAAGTATATAGGCTTGATTTAGCCTATCACCTCTTCAGAGTAACTGTGGCACAAGCTTTCTGAACATTCATTCACATGCGTATTTACACACACACACACACACACGCACACACACATGATCTTAGATATGATTTCAAACTAAAGTACACAAATTCATACCTCATACCAAGCACATTATTGTATATTAAATATACACAAGCGTACAAACACACACACACAGTTATTCTCCACATGAATGAACACTTGTTGATCCAGATTTTCAGTTCCCAGTTATTGGGTCAAATCCTTCACAGGCAATGTGAAACACACGCGCACATACACACACCCACACAGATGCCTGAGTGACACCTACAGAAACATCCAACTGCATCCACATTCGTTCCACAAAAATAAAAGGGAAAGCAAGGTCATGTGGATCTGAACAGCAGAGCTGTGATGTTGGCTGAATTGGTACTACTTCAGAGATGTGTTTGCATTGCGTGGCAATTCAGTATTTGCTTTAATTAAAGGGCAAAAATCAGCGAGGCATGTTATCCATTCTCTGATACGATATCTAATCCTTAATACTCTCCTGTCAAACCTGAAATTAATGTTTGCACACCTTTGTTTTACATGTGATTGATGTTCTGTGTTTTGCCTTTGCTAAGTGCAGCACAATGCTTTACATCAGCCACAGAGTCTGACACGTTTTGTTTGACATCATGCTTTAAAAGCTGTTATAATGCAGACAAAAGTACTGGTGAAGCACAAACATTGACGCTACTTAATTTACCTCCAGTGAAACCCTGGATGTTGGACTCTGCTCAAAAATGGAAGTACCTGCCTACAAAAACCCATTTAGCCTGAACTTGATCACGTTGTCTTCATAGCAACCGCTCAGGATGATGCTTTGAAGCAGCACCAAGGCGGATCTTTAATCTTTTAATGTCCAAATTAGGATTTTTTTTTTAAATACAAGGATCCCTCCACTTGTTGCAGACATTTCATGATGTAACCATTTAAGCAAAACAGATGAGCTGACTTTAGATTCAGGGCTTATTTTCTTTCCTGCAGCGCTGCACATACATCACACCCATGGTCGAATTATGTATTTTTATAACTGGCTTTATTTTTTTGTAATCTCTTTATTGAAATGCATATTCCAAGTGCAAGGTTCAAAACCACCAAAGCAACGATAGGCAGGAATATACTGCAATATTTGAGTTGTGACATTATGTATAACACAAATATTACACTTCCTGGGTTGATAGTTTTTAATTTTCATAAATTTGAATTGTGAATACATGGGACTAGATATCACTTGTTTGTTTTTTAGTGTTGGGACTTGTTTCTATGTATAAAAAGATCAAATTTTTTAATGATAGTGTATTTTGTACCAACATGTCTTAAACTTTAAATTATTCATCCTGCTCTGGCTAACAAACACGAATCTCAATGCTTGAAACACCAAGATCTAGCAGAGGAAGAGGGACATTTTAGTTGAGATGGCAGCTGCAGAAGGAGGAACAGGCAGGAAGAAAAAATGTGCTCTGATTATCAGAGGAAAAATACTGTATCTATTTCTTTATTGCTTTAAAATGTGCCAGCAAATGTTTGCTTTCTCCAGCTAATTAGAGAATATATGTAATCCTGTTGTGTCTTATTCAGCAACAAAGCTGTTGCGTCTTACCAGCTTTGCTTTTTGTACTGACATTATGTAAAGAAAAGATGTCTGTGGGGGTGAATCGGGCTGATTTTGATGTCTTGTTGTGTTCCAGTGTGAGACTCCCTGCTGTGTGTTGCTGCACGGGGAATGCACGGTGGATATAGAGACGTGGCCTGAACACAATGAGCAGCCAGGACAAATGGGTCACACTGACCCCAGCTGAATTCGCCTTGCTACAGGAATACACTCAGTGTGAGTAGAGGAGGTACTCTCAGTTTGTATCTGACTGTGTTAAGGAAGCTGTGCTTTTTCTTCAGGGACAATAAGAGGTGACATTACACAGTCTGGTTGATATCTGTGTCCTTAAACTGCAGCCTAAAATGTATATTGTATACAAAAGTTGGACTTGCAACTGGCGTCTTCTAGTCTTACTGACCATTCAAAGTACTTTCACAGCGCAAACCACTTTATCTGCCTTACATAAGTGGCCAATTTAGAGTCACCAATCAATCTAACATGCATGTATTTAGAATACCAGGAACAGGGAGAAGTCAAAACTGCACACAGGATTGACCACAGCACAGGAATACAGCTTCAAGGTCTGAAAAGACAAACCAGTGCCTTAAACCTGGAATCTTTCTAATGGCCAGCAGGAAGATGACTCCCCTAGTTCCAAAAAAGAAGCTTGGTCATATGGAAGTCTATAGGACAATGACTGTTTGTCATCCTCGATGCCTCAGTAATTCTGAGCTCAGTCATTAGTTGCATGTGTTAATAAATACAACATGAATTTTGTAAATCCCAGTTAGAGCCAAAAAGGAAGAAAAACGTGCAGAGCCCCTCTGTTTGTCAGTCAGATCAACCTTTTACTCATCACATCCAATTTCAACAGCAAAAATGCTCAGCCTTAATGTGTTACGACATGACAGTCTATGACCAGACTTCAGAACCATGGTAACCTCAGAAAATTTGCTTAGATTCTTCTGAAAGGATGAATTTTGTTTCATTATTTTTTTTTCTTTTCATAATCACAGTCAGGTAGCTTGAGAGTCAATTATTACAAAGTATTTGTGATGATTTAACCTAACAGCAGGAGACTGGAACTTCAGTCTCTTGATCAAATGTTGGTAACTTGATATCTACTGTGTACTTTTTCCATGTTTTGTAGTAGAAATACACCAATATGCTTTCTTGGGAATGCTTAAAGCCAGATTCATTGTCTGGTTTGTGTCTGGTTTATTTAGTTCTTTGTCTAACCAGAGAGGGTTATGAGAATTAAACTAAGGGATAGGCAAAGGAGATGGACTTATGTGCAGTCTCACAAACACCGTGTCACCAAACAGTCATTATTATTCCCTCTCACCTTTTCTTCTGTTTTTCTTTAGCAACAAGATTTGTTTACATCATACTACTCCTTATTCATTTTTTGTCCTGAAAGTATAAAGTTTTGTCTACATTCTGAGTGCAGGATTTAAGGTGAAAATCTATTTGGTGACATCTTAATAAACTGTAGATCACCTACAGGTTTAAGTTATATACACAGATCCATCTTTTAAACTAGTTTGTATTCAACTGTGTTTTCAGCCTACATTCGAACAGAAGTTAAATCAACAAGTTTCTTGATGTTCTGATCCAAACGATAAATAGTTGAAATGTTGAAGTCATGCACGGTGACTCCTCTGTGTGATACCGAGATCTACAGTTGCCATTAAAACACTTCTCTGTTCAGGTCAGCATGAAACATGCTTCTCTGTAGATACGTCATGTATAATCAGAGGAGGATAGGAATATGAAAATGTTTCATTGTTTTGATTGAAGCTTAATGCTGACTTTGGTCTTTGAGCAGATGAGTGAAAACATTTATTGTGAAGAAGCAGAAAACTGCAATTGACTTTTCATCAGCAGATTTTTTTAAATAAAAGAGATACTTGGGATTAGATAACTGAGCCGGTAAGTATACACGGACATTTCCTGTAATTTCTCATCCCAGCATTCTGGAGAATATTGTTCTCTTACTGGGATCTATACAATAAGACTGGGCCTCATTCTGCACTTGCTTAGAAATGTTTTTCCTTACAGACAAAATGGATATGCATGCAAAATTACAGTTTCATGAAATGCATGCACCTCCCAGTTTTGTTTTTACCACCATGTTTGTCTTAGTGAACCAGAATCATTTTAAATTGAAAAGCCTGCACTCTATATTTGGAATCAGCATGCTGTTGCTGCCACATTTCGTTTACCTCAGGGTGTATCATGAGGAGAGCACTGAAACTGAGAAAAGCCCGATCACTCACTAGGCCAGTTTTAGTTATGGACAGAGTTGAGCTAATCCCACCCAAACCATCTTCCTGCACAGCCAATTAAAAGTTGAGAAAGTTGTTTTCAGCCAATTGAAAAAAAGCACAGAAAACACTTCTGATTGGAAAGACAGATTACAGCCCACCTCCAAAGTCTCCTGTTGCACAGCCTTTAAATGCAATCAGTTAACACACAGAGGTGCTCTTCTCCCTTAGTTAACCCACGCACTTTAACATAAGGGTAGATCATCACATCATGTTTTTTTTTTCTGCAGTTTGGAAAATGAGTATTTTGCTTCTGCTAAATCCATAGGAGACTTTTCCATTAGTGCTTCTTTTCTCACAGGCTGCATGGCACTGAGACAGAGCCTACGACTGTGTGACTGCATTTACTTTTCCAGTAGATGTGTTGCGCATTTTATTCTTTTTATAAAAGGATATTTTTACTTGTGTACTACCCTGGCAGTGAATGAGCATCATAACAACAAGAAAATAAAAAAAATAAATAAAAAAATAAAACAATCCTGAGAGAGGAGAACCCACCAACTGAACAAGGACTCAAATCAGCATCTACAGGTTACATGTCAGCTGTTATAACATCAGGTCTTTGTGTTGCCCTCCTACTATTTATGACATGGCAGGCTGGAATTGAAAGCAAAGCTTAGTCTGCAATAACTAAGGCAATGAATGTTTTGTTCCCTGAGTGGTTGAGGCCTATAAAGATTAAAAAAAAAAAAAAAAGAGAAGGAAACCTGTTCTTGAGGAATATCACTTTTGTTGTTTAGAAATAAGGTTCTAATAATAATTTACTCTACGTGCCTTTCATATTCAAGTAAATGTGTTTTGTAATGAATTTAAGTCACTCTTAGTTAGTTTCTAATTGGCAACAGGTCGACATAGTTTTCCTTATATAAAAAAGACGAGAATTTAACCTCTGCAACAACAAAAAATGGCTATCCTGTTTGCTAACAGGCTGAAACATTAAAGCTGTTAGGATAAACATATCCTAGACTGATCCCTCCACAAAAAAGGAAATAGATGACGTATTCTGCTCGAACTCTCTGCTACAAAAGCAAAACAAATATGTTTAAGTATCTCCTCATTAACTCGTGTCACTGCTTTGTTTATTTAATTTTCTCCAATTCACACGTGAGTTTTGAGTTGAGGCAAGTTTTCACTTCGTCACTGGAAGTTCTTGGAAAGCTGGCAGGATTTCAGCATCATGCCTTCCGTAATCCTCCTCATAAATGGAAGCAAAACCCAGACGTTCCCGTGCACTACGCACAAACACATATTCTCTCCAGTAGCATCAAACCACCACGGTAACAACAACAGTGTGTCTGTTAATGTAAACTGCAGTGCAGCTAGAGTCGCTGTGGTTAACATCAGTTGTTCTAATTATATAATCTTGACGTTGTAATTGCCTGCTCTAACTTGTCTTGCTGATGTAGAAAACTGAAGCTGCTGAAGCGTTTAATCTTTGTGGCGAGCTATGATTGATTCATTTGCAGCCCAACAGTTGGCTTCCCTGCTCACCAGGCTGCGCTCTGGATTCCTGGAGTTTATGTTACACTCCAACATGTTGACACATTTCATCATTTGAAATGGTACCAGGAATGGAAAATATGATGATACCTGGCATGCTGCAGGACGCCGTGCACCACCCACGCATGGTTTTGGACAGACGCTGGAGATACGAACACCAGTCACAGTAAATCGTTTAAAGTGAGACAAATTATGGAACTAGCTGTGGAGAAGAATAGTTGTTACGTATTCAGTGTTTCTACAACCTAAGTGGTGTTTTTGTAGTGTCCTTGTGTAACGTCACAGTAGATGTTTCATATGTCAGTTATTTTCAGTCCCAAACAAGACATCTTTTAGTCATTTGAAACAATTTTTTATTTCATTTGCTCTTAGTTTGAATCTTAATAATTAATGCTTTCCATCTCTTTAGCTCTTGTACCAGCTTCTCACTTGGTTTAAAACAACATTGTTCTTTATTCTGTGAAACGTTCCTCTTCTTTTTGGCACATAGTGCATTATGGTGGGTTTTTACGTGTTTTGCAAATATTTTGGGTTTGAATCATTCAAAATAGAAGAAAGGGGAGAAGGGAAGAAGTATAATAAAAAAAAGACACATAGTGGTCATAATGGGCAATTATCTACACATGTGTGGAGGCACATGCACGTGGATGTGTGTGTGTGGAAGACAGTTTCTGGATAATTATGTTTCAATGAGCTTGGGGCGATTCTTTGTGCCCTCTGCAGCTACAGGTTATTAAAATATCCCTTTATCTGAGCTATAACAATGGACATCACATCCCCTCGCCTTCCTTTTTAATCTCTACTTTTATCTCCCTTGTACTGCATCTCACCCTTCATTCTCATTAGAGTGAGGAGTTCACACTTTCATAACGATTTAATGGCCGTGTGCTGAGGCAGGCACCTAAGATCTGGCTCACAACAATTAAGAGCTTCTATCCATATAATAGATTTACTAATGCAAGTTATGTGGCAGTGAGCTGTTTAACAGAAGGGCAATTATTTACCAAAGAAGGTAAAAAAAAAATCCTCAGAGTGTTTATGAGCCTCAAAAACATTACATCTCTGTTCTGTAGTTCCTCATTATTGTGTGGCACAGAATGGTTAAATCATTATCCTGATAGAGAAAACACACTGTAATTCAGCTGTGCCTGCTGAATGTAACAGGCAGTGGATACATAATCACTCTGCTCGGTAATGGTTTTGCGTAGTTGGTGTGCTCATAAAGATGGTCAATAATGATGACACACAGTCAGTTCAGTGTGGGTTGTTTATTTCTAGTCTGTATTGGTAAAATGCGTCCTGAGAAAATCAAAGATCCAAAGCTATTAGTGCAGGAGGTGACAAATTGCTGTCGAGAGGGGAAGAGAGCTCAAATGCAAATGCAAATAGAGACAGAATACCTGCTATTATTAGCAATAACACATAGATTTTTGGACATGTCTTTTCTTCAGAATCTGCAGTGTGGTAAATAAGGTCCAAGCTCTTGTATAGTAACTGGTGGCTCTATAGCAGACTACATCTATTTAAGGTCTGATTCTCTGAAATACGTTTTTTTTTTTCTATCAAATTCTTTTTATACAGGTTTATTCTTATTTGCTTTATTTCCCTTCCTTAACTGCAAGGCTAACCTCTCAACAGATCAGATGATTATAAATCTGGGGCATGCTGTTCGGTTTCATAAACAGCAGCATAACCTCAGTTTCCCGGGCTGCTCGATTTACCTCATAGCAGGTTGGGATTTTAGTTCTAGAAACATTTCTTCAGCTCAAACACACAAGCAGACAAACATGTGTTCACTGGACACTTCAGTTATGCCCTGTTGGAACTGGATTGGAGCCCATTTTACCTTGAGAACTGTTCTAATTATTCATGGTACAGATTCAACAAGGTGCTGGAAACATTCCTCAGCTTTCATCCCTGTCTTCTGGTACCCAGTTTTGGTGATCCCATGTGAATTATAACCGCAGCTTCATGTTTTTAAGCTAACAGAATCGGCACTCAGTGTGGTCCTCTGCTGCTGTGACCTGCTTCAGTTTTTTGATATGTTGTGCATCTAGAGATGGTCTTCTGCATTCCTTGGTTGTAACAAGTGGTTTTTTGAGTAAGGATTGCCTTGCTATAAGCTCGAAGCAGTCTGCTGATTCTCCTCTGACTTCTGACATCAACAAAGCATTTTTGCACAGAGGGCTGCTATTTACTGGATAATTTCTTCTTTTTGGGCTCTTTATTGTAAACCGTAGGGATGGTTGTGTTGAAAACTCCCAGCAGATCAGCAGTTTCTAAAACACTCAGATCCACCACCTGATGCCAACAATCATGCTGTGCACAAAGTCCCTAAATCATCTCTAGTCACCATTCTGATACTCAGTTTGAATTTCAGTAGGCCGTCTTGACCAATATTTATCTGTTGGTGACGATGAAAAACAGTAATTAAACAGTAATTACTTATCAACATAAAAAATATCCCTCACAGGCCTTTTTCATTTGTATAAAGAGAGCAGAAAGATACCATACGTGAAGCACAAACTTAAACAAGCTTCTTAATGTAATTTGTAATGTGCACACACCAACTTGTGCTTAGAGAGAAATGTGAGAAAATTAACTTCACTAACATTAGAACCTGGTATCTGTGGTGCAGCAAATTGATTCAGCAGTAGGGCTCATAAACTCTCTGTAGCATGCAGTAATTATCACAGCAAATCTCTGCCTGATGAAGTTATTTTTGTCCAGTGCTGAGTGCTTAAACAGAGAGTGAAAATAATGAGCCACTGTGGTGATTTCAGTCTGTTTTTTAGTCACAGCAGTCTTCGGCATTTTGTCTCTTTCAGGGAAATGACAATAGTTATATCATTTTTGTGTGGTTCAATTCAGATTTTTAACTTTACATAATGTTTACATTTAATATTTACCCATATCGAGTTGTATTATCATGTAATATATGCTACACGCGACTGTGACCACAGTTAAAGTGGGCACACCTTCAGCTGTGTGTGTACGACTGCTTTTAGAGAGATAACTAGAGCAGATATACTGTATTCATATTCACATTTACTACATTCACCCACCTTGTCCCCCAACTGCCTATGCTGAGTCTGACTGTCCCATATTAGTCTGCACTGGATGTAACAATACCTGCATGCAGTAGCAGTGGCACATCTGTCACAGAAATGCTGCAGGTTGAATTGGTAGTGGAATTAAAATTATCCAGCAGATAAAGAGCAGCAGAAGGATGAAATCCCAGCTGCAGCTGAGGTCCGAGCAACAACCACACCGAGGCACCGCCTCAATCATCAATGCTAGACAAACATCTGCATCTCAGCCAGTGGGTGTATAGAGATTGGTTATTAATAAGTAATGAGCAGTAAATATTTGCTTAGTTTTCCCCTTAACTTGAAAGATGCAGTAATTTGACTATACAAATACACCAGCTGTTCATATGGACTAGAAGGAATACAAAGGTTTTGGTATATTTAAATCCTGTACACTCTACCTCTAACAATAAAATTAGATCATACTGTATATAAAATATTCACACTTGTAGTTTTCTAGCTGTTAATTTGCTACAACTATAAACTGAGTGTTCAGGATTTCTTTTTCCATGTCACGACAAAATATAGCACTTACATCATAAATGAGAAGTATTTTTTAAAAATGCTAAAGATGTATCTACCAAAAATAAAAAATGAAAATTATTCAGGGCTATTTTATTCTTCTGTCTGCCTTAGAAGTAGTACCTTATACAAGTTAAGTGTATTATGTTTGTGTATTATTTTATTTCAAGTGAATACTTTTTCCCAGAACTTGTAATTTACCACATTTTTTTACATCTTAGGGGAATTAACCTGATGCATTTTCCTTTATCTAAGTACTAATTCACTTTGCAAGCAGCCTGCATATTTCATTAATGGTCCATCTCTTCCCTGCTGAAAATAGTTATTTGGTATTGTATTTGTTTTAGTATGTTATTGTGACCTTTACATGTGTTCACAATTCTGTTTTATCTAGTTGTTATCCCCGGTTGGTGTTTTCAACTCCTGCCCTGTATTTGAACTTGAGGTACTTTTACAAATGTCTGCCATGCCTGTTTACGTGTCCTGTTAAAGGCCATGGCTGGTTTGTAGTTGTACTAAATGTGGATGATATATTTTATGAAGCCCTGAATAATGGTTAATATAAAAAAAATGATCTAAAAGATATTAAGTCAGGTTTCATTCATGGTCTGACCTTTACAGTTGGTAGAGCAGGATACATCTTCACAGGTCTGACTCACATATGGAGGCGTGTCTCCCTGTAGGCATCAAAATGCTGCATCCAAGTTAAATCAGCAATACTAAGTGCATGACGTGCATACCTCTATAGCACTTACAGGTGCATCCACACCTGCATGGGTACAGAAAAAAATGACACCTACTGCAGATAGGGTAATTCCATGAACCCACATTTGTTTTTATAAATTAAAAACCAGAAGATGCAAAGTACTTTGAACTATATCATATAACCGAATTATGTAGATATCAATCATATATAAAACATAACACAAATAAAGTATGTCTGAATGTTTTCTCATAGACTCAACCAAGAAGCTGAAGGATGTGCTGCAGGAGTTCCATGGAGATGGTGTGTTGGCTAAATACAATCCAGAAGAGGTATGTTCAGTTTATACTGGATTATATAACACATAGTTTATAGTCTATTGACTCAGGAAATGCCAACAGCAAGCATATATCACACTTCAGCATTTCTTTCCGAAAACATGAGTAAGTGATTTAGAGAGATTTTAAACATGCATACATTTTAAAGATAAAACAATAATCAAGAATGCAACTAAAAAAATGCATACTCAACTACTAATTGCTGCATCATAACAGTTCACAAATCTCTAATTCAATAACAGATAATCACAACTACATAACTGCATTTTCAAAATGTGTGTAAATATGTGATGTGCTTGTTTTGTGCATTTTAAATGACATAACCATGTGATACTTCCATGAATATGTCGCGATTCTTTCTTTCTTCAATGCTGCGGAGTGTAGAAGCAGGAAATTCTCAGCCAGGTATCTGCTGTCTCTTCCTCTTGATTTATTTTTCATTTATTGTCTGTGTTTTTCTAGTTTCTCTAATCACTAAATAATTGAACTCTCTTAAGGATTGTAGAAACTTCTAGAGGCAATGCAACCTATTGCAGGAAAATATTAAACCCTTAAAGTGTTTACCACAATCTGGTAATAATCATGTGCGTGAGCAAAATGATGTTTAAAAAATAGGCTCACTGTTGTATCTGTCTGAACACAACTTGCAAATTGATACAGCTAGCAAAACACAACAAAACAAAAACAGTTGTCATCAAAGCTGCATAAAAAGGCATCTGTATGAAGGCCTCACATAGTGCAGTAAATAAAAGAAGCTAAAAGAAGCTAAAACCCAAAACAATTCAGACATAGCCAAGTACAAAAATGTGCAACATTTTGCAAAATATTGAAAACATGATACTGAAAATCCTCGGCAGTTAACTCAAACCTGAATCCAACAACTAGCGCTCTTATTTTTATTTTGTTTTAGGAGATTGACTTCCAGGGCTTTAAGGTCTTTATGCAAACATTCCTGGAGAGTGAACTCCCTGAAGAGTTCTGTCAACACCTTTTCATGTCGTTTAGCAACAAAGGACCCAAACCCAGTCCCTCATCTTCTGACAAACCTCGAGTCTCTGGTAAGTGTAGAAAAGAAATTCTTTCCCTAACATGCCCTCAGTTCATAAACACAGCATGTTGGTGTTTTATAGTCAGTGATGTGCATAAGAAAACATCCCCACTTGTGTTGCTAAGGTTCAGCCAATATGTCAGTTATTCTCGTCCTTCACAGCGCTTCTTTTGGGGATTGTTATTGTCATCGTAGAGAATGAATCACTTTACTCTTCCTTTGCCGTGTGAAAAAAAAATGGTGCCATCACTGTTTCTGTTTTGTGCCATTGGACAATTTATTCAATTTAATGCCAAGTCCAGCCCGATGGCACTCAGTGTAAATTGTAGTGTAGAAGCTGCCAATTGTCTTGGCAATAGTTTTGTTTGTTTATAGCAATATACTAATGTCTCATTTGTGTGTGGTAATGACTAACTGATATTAAAATAATACTTAACACTTCAGATCAGTCCTCATTCAGACAGCATCTCCTGCACTGCCACTTGGCTTTGACACCTCCTGGACTGCCTACCAGCTCAGATAATTAATAATAAAGTCTGTCTCGTGTCACTGAGTGCTAAAAAGCAACATGTGTTTTATCTTCAAGTGACCAGGCTCTCTAGCTCTCATTAGATAAGGTTTTTATGAAGTTTCATTGTCCACAGAGGAAGGAGGTTGGGGTGGATGATTTGAATTTTTGAGACAATAAACTCAGAGTAAGTTGGGCAAAACAGTCCTGGTATTGTTTTTATTACACTTCTAATATTGGCGGCCTTTAATAAATCCTCAATAAAAATGTCAGAATACAAAATGTAATCTTAATTTATGGTTTTCATAAACTGAACAATAAACTTGTATAACCATAATGTTCAGTTTATTGTGGTATATTTCTCCAGTGTGATATCATGACACACAAGGTGACTAAGCAGTGAGAACAGTGTGTATGTGAACTAGCTATTGACTATACTGCCAGAGCTTGAGTTGGCTAATCTCCTGGTTCAGCTTTACTTCATGTATAATAGGTCCAAAAGGAAAACTTAAGCAGATCACTCAAGGTTTAAAAATAAATAAAAGAAAATGAGGGAAAAATATTTTCTCTTCCCATAATAAATAAAAAAGGTGTTTAAACATCTGTTTGTCTGCCTTATAAGAACAAATACATGAAACATATATAAACTTAATAGCAATGTTAACAACAATATTAATAATGAACTTGCTTGTGTGTGTGTGTGTGTGTGTGTGTGTGTGTGTGTGTGTGTGTGTGTGTGTGTGTGTAAATGAGTAGATAAATAAATAAAAATAAATACAATAAAATAAATAAAGCCCAAACCAAGAGATTCAGTTAAAACATAACATTTCCATATTGTATGCATTCTTTCCTACTGGTGAAGCATTAACATCTGGTACCAAATATTCTGAATTTTTTTGAATACATTCAACCATTTTTAAGATATAGCTTCTTCTTTTCTTTTTACATGCAGTGAACAAATCTGTCATAAGCACTCTGTTTTTGGAGGATACCTTTTCTGGCATAATGCATAGATGGAAAATCATATCTAAGACGTTAGCTGTAAGTGTATATTGTTATTTAAGTGGAGAACTTTTTGGAATAATGGGTTGTCTAACAAAAACATCAGCTTTGTTTTATGAAACAAGACAGCTGCACCATCTGTGTGAAATGTCAGCTTCAGATAAAGTACAACTGGACCTCATTCTAAGTGTCCTAACAATAATTACAAAACAAACTCAGAATTGTCATGACTCCCAGCTTTGGGAAAGATAACCTTGTAGTAGAGCTATTCACAAATTTCTGTTAAAACTATGTAAATAATGTGTAGCAAATGTTTGTGTAGGCTTGATTAAATGTAAAATTTTCATAACTAGGTTTCCTCCAAAAACATTGCATTGTTCCTAATTACTGTGACCTTAAATAACAATAACTAAAAATGATGTGTGATGATGTGTGTGGGCTTTAGTTGTTACATTTGATTTGAAGCACAGTTAAAATAATGGAATTGCCTCCCAGATTTAGACATGTTTCTGCCATTGAACCACAGGAAAAAATGAGTTTATTATAGAAAGGTTATAAAAAAAAATGTTCTCCAGTTACTAGTCTTATTCTGTGACTGGAAATTGAAAACTTTCCTTGTGGGGATTGAGGAGTACTCGAGTACATTTACAGCAAAACAATGAGGTTTCTATAACTGCCATTCTATAAATTCATTTGTAGCCTTACATAGAGGCATTATTTTTTTCTTGAAAGTAATACTTGGTTAGCTGGTAGTGCATTAGTAAGTAAATTAATAATCATAAAGAGTAAACATAATATCCTAATATAGTTTGAATACACAGCCTGGTAATTGGTTTGATTCAAAGGTTTAAAGAATCTTAACAGGTTACTGTATTTACTCATGTATTAAATGTAAGTTTAACTCAATCAGGATAAAAGCTGTCCACAGAACAAAAAAACTTAGAAAAATAACAAGAAATATAGTTTACCTAAGGCCATTAACTTAGATTATTCATATCATGATCTTTTGTACATGCAGCATTTGATCACGTTGTTTGCCCCAATTACGAGGCTGTGTGAAACTGGATCAGTGCAGCCTGTGCGAGTGTTTCGATTCGCCCTTATTGATCCAGCATGCTAGCTATAAGCCCTCCCATCATCCTTTGTGTCCATCTAATGACACAGAATGAAGCAAGTGATACGTTTTAAAGAAGAAACTCAGACATTAATGAGAAACCAAACCCAAATTCCTGTTTTCAGGTCCAGTAAATTTAAAGCTTAGTCTTCACAGTTCATTTGGTAGACGGTTGCCCTAATTTGTGTCATTAATAGCGGACCTTTTCTTGCACTTATAAGGGACATATTTTTCTAATGTATCCGTTTTCTCTTAAACAACAGAACTTCTCTATTTATGGTCACTTAAAAAACCCAGTATTCTCTTCAGTTCATTGTGTGTCATGACCTATGACATTTATCCACCCATGGGATGAATGTGAGGTCGTTATGGAATCATTATTGTTAAAGTTACCCAATCTTGCTACTGCTACTGCCGTCTGAGGAATTTTGCTAAGTATTAACTTTTAATGGCACTCATTTGTCATGATTGATTTTCCCTCTCAGTTAGGCCATTGTAACACTATTTAAACTGGTATCAATCAGAAATCAGTCAGTAAATTAAAAATGCAATAGAAAGACCCCTAAAAATTTGTTTTCAAAGTGACATTAAGATTTTGTTTATTACTTTAAAGGCCCTTCATGGCCTGGGAGACAATAGAATTGGAGAGACAGTAGAATTCATGTCTCAGCACAATCTGACATTTTGTCATTTTACTTCTTTAACTATTACATTTAGTTTAGGTTATTAGGTTATTATTTTGTGCTGTTTTGACTTTGCATTTGAGTCTTGCGTGTCTTTATTGATGTGAAAATGGTTTCTAAGATTTAATCTTAGTGTTTACATTTTTTAGTTTTTTAATCTTTGATTTGATGTTGTGTGTTTTAATTTTGTAAAGCTGGTTTTTATACATACTCCTACAGAGTAGGAGTACAGATGTTACTCACTCCTGTAGGCTTTATTTTGAGCTTTAGTTTTCCCACAACAAGAGAAACATTATCTATTTATGTTTTCTGTTTGTTTTCTTTTATTTTATGTGAGCACAGTGAATTGATAATGTAGCTAACACTACTAAGTGTTTGCCTCTGCCCTACCCTCTCTGCTCACACTGCATTTTAACACTGACAAATTTCGAGTAAATCTGTTCTCATTTGCATATTTTTCTCTTTTTCTTGTCACACTGTGGTACAAACACGGAATATTGAATGAAACACAACCCATTAAGACTAATGTAAAACAGCTGCCCCTTTCAAAACATTTATAACCTGCTTCTCTGCACAGCTAAAATCCCAGTGTTACAGCTTAAAAACAACAACAAAGAAACAAACAAAAGACAAACAAACAAAACAGCTGATTGGGTTTTTCTACATGTTGTACTTGACTGTAATGTACGTGTTATGTACTATATTGTGACGTTTATAGCATTTTCACTGAACAGCTTAGTTCTCCAATACTCACAAATGAGAGGCTGTCACAGTGGCATTAACCTTTATGTATATAACCACTATAGTCTCATCTTCAGTGGACCAGCTGACCTTTCAAAGGAGAGTGGGACCTTAAAAGGACAAGAGCTAAAGCAGAGTAAACAGCAGAGTTGCAGCAATGTAGAGCATGAAAATATGTGTCAATTTGTTCATTTTATGCCAAATTATGAGGCTGTAAATAATAAGTATATTGATTTGGACCATTAAACACAATGTGATAGGGCTGAAGTATTGTCATCCCTAGACACCATACACATGCAGATTGTTCTGACTATATGACTGATATCAGACATCCAAACCCAGTAGCTTATTGGGCTAACATTAGAGGTGGCATAAAGGATGTTTTAACCTTTCATGTGTTGGTCCTGCAGGACTAAAGCTGATCAAAGGCAACTCCACCCCTCTGAAGACCCCTACTCTGCCCAGGCCCCTAGACACAGTGCAGCTTAAGGACATTGTGTGTTACCTCTCCTTGCTAGAGGGTGGGCGTCCTGAGGACAAGCTTGAATGTGAGTATCATCCTATGTCACATGTCTGGGGCCTATGTTAATATGCAGTAAACATCAGCAGTAATGTGCAGATAGTGATTGTACTTCTCCTAACACTATGCAATATGCAATAAACACTGGGAACCTTGAATATACAAATAAAAAGATAAAATGCAGATGCCAAACTACTGAGGTACCAGTAGGCAGAAGAAATGTCACTGGTTGTTAGAGCTCAGTGGGTGAAAAGCAGTTTTTCAGGCCAAATAAGGTCAAACTGAAGCCCAGTGAAAAAGACAAGAGGGTGAGAGGGAGCAAAGCAGTGACTCCTGGCAAAGCGATATCTCTTTGTCTGTGGATGCATGCTCTAGTGTGTGCTTATTAGCAAAATAATAATAAACCACACATGCCTCATATGCACCAACCTTTCTGTTAAGAAACTGTGACTCTTTGGTCAAAAAAAATAACTCATGGTCAAAAAATAACCAGTGTTAAAACACATCTCTGTGAACTGAATGAGATCTAGAAAAAGACTCGTAACGGTGTGAAGTGGTTCCTTCTGAATGTGCTTTTTAAGTGTGGGGACAACCTTAAAAAGAACCTTCAGTAAAGGTTTGAAAAATGTTGACCTTTGTTCTCAAGCTGTGATTGTGCTCTGAAAAGCTCTCGGTCCTTGACTTGCCTATGGATGTTTAGCTCAGCCAGTTTTTCACATTTTCTTTTTCTGTTTGGGCTTTGATGAAAGATTTGTGGAATCCTTGTCAGTGGTAGACTTTTTTTAAACGAATAACCAAAGAAGAATTTTTTTTAAATGGAATATATTTCCTGTTGCAATAGTAAATGTTCATATAGACCCATTCATGTTTTGGTGAGGACTCAGTGCAGCTTTATTTTTTTTATTTTTATTTTTTTGTATCCAGTAGGAGTTTGTCTGTATATAGTCCAATTTCTTTTAAACTACTTTGAAGTATAATTTGAGTGATAAAAACTTTGCTTCATGAGGTAGTCAATTGAAATGGTTTTCCAACAAGATCTCAAATTTGGACTCATCAGACCAAAGCACAGATTTCCACTGGTCGAATGTCCATTCCTTGGGTTTCTTGGCCCAAACAAATCTCTTCAGTTTGTTGCTTTTTCTTAGCAGTAGTTTAATAGCAGCTATTTGACAAAAAAGGCCTGATTCACGCAGTCTCCTTTGAACAATTGATGTAGAAACATGCCTGCTACGGGAACTCTGTCTTGCATTTACAATGGCTTGCAAAAGTATTCGGCCCCCTTGAATTTTTCCACATTTTGTCACATTACAGCCACAAACATGAATCAATTTTATTGGAATTCCACGTGAAGGACCAATACAAAGTGGTGTACACGTGAGAAGTGGAACGAAAATCATACATGGTTCCAAACATTTTTTACAAATAAATAACTGAAAAGTGGGGCGTGTGCAATTATTCTGCCCCCTGAGTCAATACTTTGTAGAACCACCTTTTGCTGGAATTCCAGCTGCCAGTCTTTTAGGGTATGTCTCTACCAGCTTTGCACATCTAGAGACTGAAATTCTTGCCCATTCTTCTTTGCAAAACAGCTCCAGCTCAGTCAGCTTAGATGGACAGCGTTTGTGAACAGCAGTTTTCAGATCTTGCCACAGATTCTCGATTGGATTTAGATCTGGACTTTGACTGGGCCATTCTAACACATAGATATGTTTTGTTTTAAACCATTCCATTGTTGCCCTGGCTTTATGTTTAGGGTCATTGTCCTGCTGGAAGGTGAACCTCCGCCCCAGTCTCAAGTCTTTTGCAGACTCCAAGAGGTTTTCTTCCAAGGTTGCCCTGTATTTGGCTCCATCCATCTTCCCATCAACTTTGACCAGCTTCCCTGTCCCTGCTGAAGAGAAGCATCCACAGAGCATGATGCTGCCACCACCATATTTGACAGTGGGGATGGTGTGTTCAGAGTGATGTGCATTGTTAGTTTTCCTCCACAAATAGCGTTTTGCATTTTGGCCAAAAAGTTCCATTTTGGTCTCATCTGACCAGAGCGCCTTCTTCCACATGTTTGCTGTGTCCCCCACATGGCTTGTGGCAAACTGCAAACGGGACTTCTTATGGGTTTCTGTTAACAATGGCTTTCTTCTTGCCACTCTTCCATAAAGGCCAACTTTGTGCAGTGCACGACTAATAGTTGTCCTATGGACAGATTCCCCCACCTGAGCTGTAGATCTCTGCAGCTCGTCCAGAGTCACCATGGGCCTCTTGGCTGCATTTCTGATCAGCGCTCTCCTTGTTCAGCCTGTGAGTTTAGGTGGACGGCCTTGTCTTGGTAGGTTTACAGTTGTGCCATACTCCTTCCATTTCTGAATGATCACTTGAACAGTGCTCCGTGGGATGTTCAAGGCTTGGGAAATCTTTTTGTAGCCTAAGCTGTTATGGTAAGGACTAATTCAATGGTTCATGCAGCACCCTCTGGTGGTTGTGCCGTGTGTATTTGTTGTTGCAGTTTGGCAATAAACGGAGTCGCCACGTTAAGACAGAGCTGTCCCAGTGTCGTTTATGGCGTTGCTATTAAAGTCACGAGAGCTACCAAAACATGGTGTCAGAAGTGCTCGGGAGAGAAGAAGAACATAACGGAACACGGAAACTTCCTCACCGGAGAGAACTCGCCCTGCAAGTTTGCATTAACAGCCACAGTAAGAGCTAAGCTAACAAATTAGCAAACGCTAACTAGCATCTCGCGACTAGCAGCATGGCAGCCGCACCAGCAGCCTTTCAAGTATCACCGCCGTCGAAGTTTGATTTTTCAAAGCCGGAAGAGTGGCCGAAATGGATCCGACGCTTCGACAGGTTCAGGATAGCATCCGGACTCGAGCTACAATCGGACGAAAACCAGGTTAACACTCTGATATATACAATGGGCGATGAAGCTGAAGACGTGATCACCTCGTTGAACCTGACCGAAGAGGAGGCGAGTGAATACCACACTCTCAAAGACAAACTCGAGGCACACTTTGTAGTCAGAAGAAATGTTATCTTTGAACGTGCAAAGTTCAACCAAAGGCAGCAAGAAGCAGGAGAGACTGCAGACAGGTTTATTACATCCCTATATGCCTTGGCTGAGCATTGTGGCTACGGGGCGCTGCACAGTGAAATGATAAGAGACAGACTCGTTGTTGGAATAAGAGACAAGAGACTCTCGGAGCAACTACAAATGGATGCGGAGCTCACATTAGAAAAAGCAGTGATACGGATTCGCCAAAGTGAACTTGTTAAGAAACAACAGGATCTTCTTAAAAACAACTTCAAGCAGGAGAATCTTTGCAACGTGGACATTGTTAAAGCAAAAACGAAACACTTCAAACCACGAAAGACTGTACCACAAACCACAGAGAGGAATGTGAAAAGCCAATGCAACCGATGTGGAAAGACACCCTTTCACAGCAAACACCAGTGCCCAGCCAGAGAGGTACTCTGCAATCAGTGCAAAAAGAAAGGTCACTACGCAAGAGTATGTAGGTTGGGGCAGTGGGAGAGAAAATACGTGCAGCGGGTGGGTAACAGAGAAGAAACGAGAAATAGCATTTCTGGAAACAGTAGCCTCAGATAGAACAGAGGATGCGTGGTTGGACTTAAAGTTAAAAGTTAAACAATGCAGACTGCTGGCTAAAAACTTGATACAGGAGCGGACGTAACCGTCTTGCCTGAAAAAGAGTACACCACTCTAGCACAAAAACCGCAGCTGCAACCCACAGATCTGAAACTATATGGGGTGGGAATGTCTCCCTTAACAGTTAGAGGGAATTTACTGCTAACTTGAGCACTCCAAGCAAAGCTAAAGTACAGCTGTGTATGTAGTAGCAGACCTGACACAAGGATTACTAAGCCTGCATAGCGAGTGTAGCACTCGGGTAGTGGCTAGCATAGAAACTGTGTCACTCACTTCAGTTAGAAACAGTGAAGCAGCAGTTTCCAACACTATTCAGTGGGTTAGGCCGGATGGCGGGGGAATAAAAAATTGAGCTTAAAGCAGACGCCAAACCGTTTGCCCTGTCAACTCCAAGAAGAGTCCCGCTTCCCCTGTTACCCAAAGTCAAAAGAGAACTAGCTCGTATGGAAGAGTTAGGTGTCATCTCCAGAGTAGAGCAGCCTACCGACTGGTGTGCAGGAATGGTTCCAGTACCTAAACCAAACAGAGAAGAAGTGCGCGTGTGCGTGGACTTGACCAAACTGAATAACTCAGTGAAAAGAGAAAGACACATGTTGCCATCAGTTGAGCACACTCTAGGTCAACTAGAGGGCACGAAAGTGTTCTCGAAACTCGACGCTAATTCAGGGTTTTGGCAAATACCTTTGTCCAAACAGTCAGCTCTTCTCACAACCTTCATCACGCCATTCGGAAGATTCTGTTTTAATAGACTTTGTTTTGGCATATCTTCGGCCCCCGAACACTTCCAAAAACGAATGTCTCAGCTTTTAGAGGGGCTGGAAGGAGTCGTCTGCCAGATGGACGACATTCTGGTTTATGCTGACACACAAACCCAGCACGACAAGAGACTGATCGCAGTCCTGGAACGGCTCACAAAAGCTGGGGTGACATTGAAAAGTGAGAAGTGTGAGTTTGCAAAGACCTCAATCAAGTTCCTCGGACAGATCATCGATGCTGCAGGAGTCAAAGCAGACCCGGAGAAAGTGAAAGCAGTCAGCAACATGGAAGCGCCCACGGATGTGGGTGGAGTGAGACGATTCCTAGGAATGGTTAATCATCTAGGCAAGTACCTTCCCCACTTAGCAGAGAAAACACAGCCGTTGAGAGAACTACTCAGTACCAAAAACATGTGGTGTTGGAGTGAGGCTCAACAAACAGCATTTGACAACATTAAGGCAGAACTGAGTAAACCACCGAACTTGGCACTCTACAACCCCAAAGCACAAACAACAGTATCAGCTGATGCATCCTCCTATGGACTAGAAGCGGTGCTACTTCAGAAACAAGAGGATGACGCAACCAAACCAGTGGCCTTCGCTTCAAGAGCATTAACCCCCACGGAACAGAGGTACGCTCAAATAGAGAAGGAAGCGTTAGCCATAACCTGGGCATGTGAGCGATTCTCTGATTTTCTTATAGGCATTGAGTTCCATGTTGAGACAGATCACAAGCCTTTAGTACCACTTTTGGGCTCCAAGAACTTAGACGAACTGCCACCACGAGTACAAAGACTGAGAATGAGATTAATGCGGTACTCTTTCACCATCTCACATGTCCCAGGCAAACACATCGCAACTGCAGACGTGCTGTCCAGAGCACCAGAAAAAACTGTTTGTGACGAGACATTAAGAGACGAAATGAACCTGTATGCACATCAGGTGATTTCAGGTCTTCCTGCAACAGAGGAGAGACTACAACAAATAAGAGAGCAGCAAGACAAAGACGAAATACTAAAACAAATCAAACTCTACTGCAAGAATGGCTGGCCGGACAAACTCAAAATACCAGGTCCATGTTTCCCATACCACCAGCATGCAGGGGACCTGACTGTTGAAAATGAACTTCTCCTAAAAGGTATGCGTATAGTTATCCCAAGAATATTACAAAAAGATGTTTTGACACGACTGCACACAGGTCACCAGGGCATTGTAAAGTCCAGGGAACGAGCCAAGCAGTCGGTATGGTGGCCAGGACTGAGCTCTCAACTACAACAGCTGGTAGCAGAATGTGAGATGTGTGCAAAGGTGAGACAGCAACCCAGAGAAACACTCATGCCAACTGAGTTTCCTACACGGCCGTGGGAGTTAGTTGGTGCTGATCTTTTTGAGTGGAGTAACAGCCAGTATTTGGTTGCAGTGGACTATTTCTCACGATACATAGAAATAGCTAAGCTGTCCTCTACCACATCAGCAGCAGAGCAGTGATTGACCACTTAAAGTCCATATTCGCACGCCACGGCATTCCAACAGAGTTAAGGTCGGATAATGGTCCACAATTCTCCTCAGAACACTTCCAAAAGTTTGCTTCAGAGTGGGGCTTTGCCCACACCACTTCCAGCCCAAGATTCCCTCAGAGCAATGGTGAGGCTGAAAGAGCAGTGAGAACAGTAAAGAGCCTTCTACAGAAAGAAGGAGACCTATATCTTGCTCTCATGGCATATCGCGCCACACCACTTGCCAATGGACATAGCCCTGCAGAGCTTCTGATGGGGAGGAAACTTCGTACCACAGTTCCCATACTTCCATCCTGCCTCAACCCAGGCTGGAAAAACATCACTAAACTGAGAGAGAGAGAAGGGAAGGAGAGAGAAAAACAGTGGAAATGGTTCAACAACAGGCACAGAGCACAAGACCTCACAGGACTACACCCAGGAGATCAAGTCTGGATCACAGACATGAAAACAAATGGAACTATATCAGGCAGAGCAGAGACGCCGCGATTTTACCTTGTTGAGACCCCGAGAGGACTTCTACGTCGAAACAGGAGCCATCTCATCACACTAAAAGAGACCAAGACGGAACCGACAGAACAGCAAATCCCTGTCATACCAGAAGACAGCAGCAGCCCGGTTTCGAACCAGGCACAGCAGTGTCTTACACCACCGAATGACCGGATTACTGAAAAAAAGATATCCCACCAGAGACAGAAACCCACCGAGATACCTTAAAGACTTTGAAGTAGGTAGTAGGTACTCTCGAGCACCTGAGTGACCAGCCAGGGGCAGAATAATCCCCTCACTCAGCGGAAGGATTGGGAAGTCTACCCCACCTTCATAGTTGGATAAGTTCACACAGTTAAATAAAATAATTGTTATAAAGTGGAAACAATAAATGTCCGTTACAGAATAAAAGTTAATGTAACAGCATTGAAATATTCAGCTACAAGTTAAGTTGCAGTGAATGTAGTGTTGACATAAATGTGGATTAGCACAGGAAACATTATGGTTATAATGTACTCAGAAAGGGGGATGTTATGGTAAGGACTAATTCAATGGTTCATGCAGCACCCTCTGGTGGTTGTGCCGTGTGTATTTGTTGTTGCAGTTTGGCAATAAACGGAGTCGCCACGTTAAGACAGAGCTGTCCCAGTGTCGTTTATGGCGTTGCTATTAAAGTCACGAGAGCTACCAAAACATAAGCCTGCTTTAAATGTCTCAATAACTTTATCCCTGACCTGTCTGGTGTGTTCTTTGGACTTCATGGTGTTGTTGCTCCCAATATTCTCTTAGACAACCTCTGAGGCCGTCACAGAGCAGCTGTATTTGTACTGACATTAGATTACACACAGGTGCACTCTATTTAGTCATTAGCACTCATCAGGCAATGTCTATGGGCAACTGACTGCACTCAGACCAAAGGGGGCTGAATAATTACGCACACCCCACTTTGCAGTTATTTATTTGTAAAAAATGTTTGGAATCATGTATGATTTTCGTTCCACTTCTCACGTGTGCACCACTTTGTGTTGGTCTTTCACGTGGAATTCCAATAAAATTGATTCATGTTTGTGGCTGTAATGTGACAAAATGTGGAAAAGTTCAAGGGGGCCGAATACTTTTGCAAGCCACTGTATCTGTGCTCTAATCTGAGGTGCTGTTAACTTGCAATTTCTGGGGATGGTGACTCGGATGAATTTATCCTCTGCAGCAGAGATGATTCTTGATCTTCCTTTCTGGGGGTGGTCCTCATGTGAGCCAGTTTCGTCTTAGCGCTTGATGGTTTTTACGACTCCACTTGGAGACACATTCAAATTTTTAGCAATTTTCCAGACTGACTGACCTTCAGTTCTTAAAGTAATGATGGACTGTCGTTTCTCTTTACTTAGCTGATTGGTTCTTGCCATAATATGAATTCTATCAGTTGTCAAATAGGGCTCTCAGCTGTGTACTAACCTGACTTCTGTACAACACAACTGATGTCAACAAAGCAAAGGGAGACTACTTTGAGGAATCCAAAATATAAAACATATTTAGAGTTGTTTATAAATTTTTTCTTGACATAATTTCTTGACATTTTTCTTTACATAATTCCATATAAATTGCTTCATATATCTGATGTCTTCAGTATGTGTCTACAATGTATAAAGTAGTAAAAATAAAGAAAAAACATTAAATGAGAAGCTGTTTCTAAACTTTTTACTCTAATGTATATATAATCTACTAACAGAAACCCACCTGCTGTTCAAACTTTTTGTTTGGTTGGCCGATGACAAGAAAGTTGGGTTGGAAGAAGGAAGCTAAAACTGGTTCTGTAAGAAATTGGATGGATCGACTCATCCAAAACTCCTTGATTAGAGTCCAAGAATAAAATTATGGAATTGGAAATTAGCAGTTAGTTCCCTTTATTATAAATGATGCTCAACAATTAGTAAAATACTCAACTCAAACTTTCTGTTTTAATGTCTTGTTGCAGTCAAAATATTTCCTTAATAACTTTGTACCTGCTGGTTTCTTTGTTTGGTTTGCTTTTTTTCTCAGCATTTTATCTGAGTGAGTCAGACTTTCCTGAGATGTTTTTGGTAATTAAGAAGTGCATTCAACCGAATTGTTTTTCTTATTGCATTATTCTTTACTTAAAACGAATTAAGGTAAAATGTTTCCTCTTGCAGCCAGTCTTATCAGCCATTAACATTTTGGGTTTTCTAAACTCAGAGGTTCTAATCTGGCCACAGCCTAAATGCCTATTTTATTATAAATGTAAAAATCAATCTTTTTTTCTGCATCTCCACTTTCTGTCTTAATGCAGATCACCTTCTTTTAAAGTGATCTTCTGAGCTCCCATAAAGCTTTACCAACAGGTGTTTGATACCTCATTTTGGCAGTCTATTGACACACCTCTTAATTGCAGTCATTGCATATATTATTCACAAAGTTTTCTCAATTGGACAGCAGCCGTTTTTTCTGTGTTGCTATAATGCTCATGCTTCTGCTAAATTATCGAGTAATGTTGCTCCCATTAAGCAAAGGGGATTATTAAATAATTCAGCAGATGGTACCTGTGACTGGGAACACATTATGGAATTAACTACGGGTGATGTGTCATTGCTGCACCCTGTCCCTGTAAACCGCTGTGGGCTTTAACATGTTATTTTGGTAGAGGATGGCTCCCTCTTCTGGACTGTTTGAAAAGGCACAGCACAGATTTAAAGTGGTTCTTAGACATATATGTGCTGCTTTATTTACATCAGGTTCATTAAAAATTAAAATAGCTTTAAAAAATACAAATTGCATGTAAATGTACAAATAAAAATGAGAAAGACAATAAAAATAAATTTAAAAATTCCCACTTTCAGGTATTTTTGCTACAGGGCATTAAAGACTTTAAGAAAACACTTCTTATGATAACAAAATGATTAAAGGTCAAAACTAACAAAAACTTACAATACCGTTTTTTCTTTTTATTGTTGATTTTTAAATAAAAGGTAGTTTAATTATTTATACCTAATATTTATTTCTGAAATAAAATGTGTAGTGAAGGGTTTATTTTGGTAACATTATTCCACTAATAAACAGGGGGCAGTAGTACACATATACAGCAATGCACCCACACTTTCTACTAAATGTGGATGCAAACTTAATCAAGTTGTGGCTTATTAAAGCTGTTTCTGTGGGGGAAAATTAATTTTGGCAGTTTGTTAAAGGTGAGTAAGTTTTTTATTAATTAACTTTTTAAAAATTATTTATTTATTTTCAATGCAGACCTCCTGGGACACATATCAAGTTTCACTTACAACTGTCACACTGCCGTTATTTATGTTTGATCCCTGTTTACAGTTTTAACTGGCCTCACCAAAGTCCATAAAATGTAGTTCTCATTTTTCTTTTAGATGATAACAATGACCTGAATAGTAATCAGGAAACAGCTGGGTTTGAGTGAAGATACATTTGAACTTATTTGCAGTCACAATTATTTTAAAGATTTGTATGTTTGAAAGAAATTTCTTTTCTTATTTCAGCCCATTTGTACTGCATGGTATCATGTCAACACCCTTTTCGCTCTTTTTACTTTTGGGTCCTCTTTGATCACTACAGTCACCCCCTTCTAACACCCTCAACCTCCACCCAACAGCAGACACCAGGATCAGCCACCACCATCACCTCTGTTTCCCTGGAAACTGGCAATTAGCTCCTCGTTAGTGGCCTGACAAGCTGCCATGTGACATCAACTCTTTAGTGATGATGTCAGTAGCCACGATGTGCTGCACCCAAGCCAGGCTGGAGGTGGGGCAGTGGTTTTTTTTTCTATTTATAGGCATTAGCCTGAAACAGTGTGCACAGCCATTTCCTGTTGATGTTGTTGTCACAGCTCAGCAGGACTTCTTATAGTACTGTGCAAAACCCTTCATATCATTATATTTTGCAAGGAACATCAGAAATAGTTTTAGCGGTGAAAAAACTGCAAACACACAGAAATACATGGAAATACCATAGTAAGGCAAAAAAACAGAGTTTGTGCAGTTATAACTAGCTTGAAAATAGCCACCCTTGGCTTTGATGTTGGACAAGCTTTTAAGTAGTTCTTCAAACTTCTTGGAGGATATTACAAAAGTCTTTGGGTGATGCTGGCTTTTGTGCTGTTCCCTGTCAAGATGTTCCCCCACTGCTTCAATAAGCAAATAAGGTCTGGGCTCCTTTCAGGTGCAAACACCAAAGACGTCTAGCTAGTATTTTTCCTGGAAAATTAAAAGTAGAGAAGTGCTTAAAACTTTATATAACTCTGCAAGAGATGCACATATGCACATATGCTATGTGTAAGGTGTTTTTGCCTCAAGTTGTGAAACAAGTTTGCGGTTCCCACCTTTAGCTGGAAGTTTTCTTGCATATTTAGCAAAATACTTCACTTTGTTGCAGTTTGATGAAGCATTTTAGGTACTAAATCATCATTGAATGTTTACATGCAGTTCTGACTCTGTTGCTATTGCAACAACATTGCAATATGACAGTTTTGCATCAGGTAAAAATTTCTAACAGGCAATATGATACGCAGCAGGCTTAATTCCAATGTGAATCATAATCTGCTGATACCTTTCTGTGTTCATAATTTCATTAATTCCGACAATATCCCCAACACCACTGATTGAAATGCAGGCCCCAAACCATGACACAGCCTCCACCATGTTTTACACATGACTGTAGATATTCAAATTTAAATTCGTCACTCCATTAGGCCTGCTGCCACTGATTTTCAGTCCAGTTCTTATGTAATTTGACATACCCCAGGCTTTTCTCACCATTTCCTTTCCTTCTCCCGGGTCCTGTGTCAGGTTTTCAGATACTGTTTATATGCTCATCTGCTGTAAATAGGATTTTAGGCCTGCTACTTTTCTGTCCTCTACTTGCTCAGTTTCCCTACGGTTTTTAAGGACACACTGCACATCGTCTCGAAATACGCGTTCAACTCTTCGGGGATTCAAAAAAACAAAAACACTATTTTGCCTATCAGACTGTGCTATCTTTTAAACTTTTTAAATATTCAACTAAACAAATTGTAACAGTAGACAGACGACTAGTAACAAAGTTGCTAAATTTTCTGCTATGTGCTCCCCTGGGGGGGGGGGGTAAGGGGTCTTTTTATGCTTGAATGATCCACAGATCATGGTTCAACGAGTCCAATACATTCCCCTGTAAGGTGCAAAGAACCAGACTGAAAATAAGAGCAAGACTAACCAAAAAATAAAGGTCAGAAATATTATTGGTTTAAATCACAAAAAAAACAGACTTGCTTTTTGACACAAAAATATAAAGAAGTGAGGAGTGATTCAAGATTTTGTCACAGTGCCATAAAATTACTGACGTTAAGAGATGATCAATCACATCTGTGATTTAGGAGCTGTCCGTTTCCATGGTGACACTTTTAAGTGGTAATTGGGGGACACTTAAAGTTGCAGCTTCAGAGGCTGATGAGACAGCTGCTGAGATAAAGACTTTGGTTTTCCTCTGCGTACACTGACGTGATATTGGCACTGAAGAGTGTAGCCAAAGCTAGAGTGGCACTAAATACTGACCTGAAAGGCGGAGAAACTTTGGAGAATCCAGGATGTTACTACAATAAGCTGACATTTTCTTTTTGTCTCCATAGTCATGTTTCGACTCTACGACACAGATGGAAATGGCTCCTTGGACAGCTCGGTAAATATTTCCCTTTTGGAGTGTTTGTTTTGATTTACAAAATCAGGATCCTACCTCAGAATACTTTAGTTTTTAATGAGCAAAATGGTTTTGTTATTGTTTTTTTGTGAGCTTTTATGGCATTGATAATATTATATATGCAACATTATATAAGCTCAAGTTCCACTTGCCAATTAGTATTCTTGACTGACAAATGGCTGACTGGCTACTGTGATTTACCCACATAAGCAGATGAGTTTATAGAGAAAATCCATATGAGAGAAACAGAAAAAAAATCCAGCAATTATATGGGGAGAAATGGCTTGTTGATGCCAGAGGTAGGTGGAGAATGGCCGGATTAGTTTGTTGTAATAGGAAGGCAACACTAACTTGGCCAAGAACAGGAATCTGAGGCTGAAATTCAAACGGGCTCAACAAAATTAGACCTGTCTTCCCATGTGATGTCTGTGCTATGGATGTATGGTCGGAGGGGTCCTATTTCACTGCAGGTGTAAACTTTGCATGTGACAAATAAAAGTCTCCATCCATCCATTCATCCATCCATCCATCAAACCAAACACTGGGAAAATGTTACCTGGCTTCTTGAACATGACAATGAGTTCACTGTACTTAAATTGCCTCCACAGTCACCAGATCCTATAGAACACCCTTGGGATGTGGTGGAATGGGAGATTCCTATCATGGATTTGCAGCAACTGTATGATACTATCATGTCAATATGCAGCAAAGTCTCTGAGGGATGTTTCCAGCCCCTTTGTTGGATTTATGACATGAAGAATAAAGTTAATTCTGGAAACAAAAAGTGGTCCAAACTAGTACTAACAAGGAATATCTACTGTCATAAAGTGGTCAGTGAGCATTTAAGCAATCCAGTGGCTTGTCCGATGACATAGATTTTCAGTTTTTCAGGGTTTCTGAGACTTTTTTTCTGTCAGGTAACAGATATCCAGCTCTGTTCACCACTTAGATAACTTTTTAAATAAAAAATTATAATATTTAACAGCTAAACTATCATCAGATGATAGTCGATGGTTTCAAGGGTGGATTCATAATAATAGACTATATGATTTGCAAGCTGTCTTTTGTAAACGTAAGATAACGTTTTTTGCTGATTATCTTTCTAATATCTCTGTATTTTCTTCTTCAGTTCTTCTCCCTTGATCTTTTTTTCTAAATGTTATCAGTTAATCTCCATTTTTTTTAATCATTTCTGTCCATCAGATTCTATTTCTCTGTATGTCTGTTTCTCCATCAACAAAATCATTTAAATAAATTAAGTAAATTAATGGATGAAATGGGAAGAGTAATGGAGAAAAACAAGGATGAGTAAAATCTGTGGCTCGGACATAGTTATGAATGAAAGAGCACTGCTCATTATCTGTCCAGAGTGTGTAGGAGGGGGTGGGGGTTTAAATTAAAGGGTTAAAAGGGAGATAGAGAAGGTGGAGTGGGTTTGGTAACGTATTCAATTATTAGTCATCTCTCACCCATTATTGGACGGCAGATAGAAAGCATAATAGAAAACAGAGGACTAATGAGAGGGCAGAGAGAATACAAATGTAGGCAGAGATAGCCATTCAGTGGGACCCAACTCATACTCAGAATTTAAGAGAAAATGAAAAAACAGTATGAACTCTTCATTTACACTCATACACTCTAGTTTTTAAAGATAGCCTAAGTGCATCATAGTGATTCAGTGTGGTACTAGATAATAACATCACCCGCCTCTGCCCCCAAAAACCAACCATTGTAATTAAACCTTCAGCTTCAGAGTGCTTCCCACACTGCCTTTGTTTTTGCTGTGTGCAACTCTTCTCTGCAGAAGAATGACATTTCCAACCTGCTATTACGAGCTGTTCATCAGTCTATTCATGCCAAAGAAATTTAGTGACATTAACTTAAGGCTGCGACATACAGAAAGGTAAACACAGTGTTTTTGTGCCTATAATGACCGTCTGTGGTGTCGCCGCAGGAGTTAGAGCACATTGTCTCCCAGATGATGCATGTCGCAGAGTACCTGGAATGGGATGTGACTGAGCTGAAACCAGTAAGGAGTATATTCATACCCTATGTTGCTTGAGAAATAGAGTATGCATGAAAATATTGCTTACTAGCCTGAGACAATCATGTGTACTCATGTGTACTCAACTCAATATGGTTTTTGTTGTTGTTGTTGTTGTTTTTACTGTAGATCCTTCAGGAAATGATGCAGGAGATTGACTACGATCACGATGGTACTGTATCACTGGAAGAGTGGATCCAGGGAGGGATGACCACCATCCCCCTGCTAGTCTTGCTGGGCCTGGAGACAGTGAGTCCACAGAGAGAGTCACATTTGGTGCTAATACTGAGAAGCCCAAAGCTTTCTTAGATGCACAGTGCTATGCTAGTACAGTACTATGCTAAAACTAAAATTCTCCAAGTCTTTAGAAATTGGCTGCTTTTTCACTCATTTCTAGCCCAGACTTTGACTTGACCATTCTCAGAAGAACACTTTTTGTTTGATACAGCAAGCTGTACAGTAAGGCACATAACTCGAGGGATGAAGCTAGGCACAGAACCAATTTAAAGTTGACTATTTAAGTTGTAAATGTAAAAACATAGCATAGTTTAATTCCCAAAGAGCTACAACATTAGCTGGACTTTTCAGTTCACTCTTTTTCCACTAGGTGGAAGCATTTGACTACCTTTTAATAAAAACTTACCACGTATCCTTTTTTATGAATGAATATTACTACAAAAGAGTAACAGAAAATCATGCCTTCTGTCCTTACTGAATTTAGACTGCTTGACCTAGAATAATATACAAAGAAAATCAAAATGCTTTGTCTTGATGACATCCCCCAAAAGTTGATTCTGTTAATCTGAATTCAGTGTTTTCAGTGGGAGAAACGTTTCATCACTCATCAAGTGACTTCTTCAGTCTCAGCTAACTGCATGTTTCCCAAATTTTATAAGCACTACAAATACATAATGACGGAATCTAGCACCATTTCCTAAGAATGAGCCATGAGGGTAGTTTCATGATCATTAATATGCAAATTGTCATCGCCATTGATTTGTGGCCATGAGAACTGTTCACAGAGAGTTGGAGAATGGCTGCAATCAAAGCTGTAAGAGAGTGAACAGCATCCCAGCGGACTGGGAAGCAGAAGAACATCATATCAAAGAAGCCCTGAGTAAATGTGGTTATCCCAGCTGGGCATGGGAAGCTGGGAAGAGGCTTGGAGAACACTCCAGGCAATCCAGGAGAGAAGACGGAAAAATGCTGCCTAAGCAAAAACCATTGGCGATCCGTTATGCATCAGGAGTTTCGGAACAGCCGAGACACATTTTTTCAAAACAGTCTCAATGACTTTTAAAGACCAAAAAAACTCCAAAGATTCATCCACCGCAAAGACCCAGTTTCCTACCTGAAACAGAGCGATATGGTGTACACGATTAAGTTCAAGAGGAAACCAAACACAGCGCAACATGGAGGAGCTACCCTGTCAGGCCACTCATTCAGTGATGAAGATGTGCACAGGGAGGAAGGCTGGTTTGAGCATGGAGTCAAGGAGGCCATTTATGTGAAAAGGAAACAACGGTGGCTGAACCGAGGAGGGGGCCTGAGATGGTGAAAGATGGACTCTTATCTCATCTCTTGATTGCAGCTGTTTCACAAATCAGCTGAGACTGAAGAAGTCACTTGGGTAAGTGATGAAATGTTTCTCCCACTGAAAACGCTGCATCCAGAAGAACAAAATCAACTACAAAGTGCTTTTGTACAGAATTCAACTTGCGATAAAAGGAACACATTTAGTCAATCAGATGATTAACTGGTGATTGTCCAGCCTGAATATGAAGCCATGTGATACAGCGGTGGATTAGTGACTCGGTGACTGTTCCATCAGTTAATCGTTGCACCTGTTTCTGTTGCTGCAGAACGTAAAAGATGACGGGCAGCACGTGTGGAGACTGAAGCACTTCAATAAGCCAGCCTACTGTAACCTGTGTCTCAACATGCTAATTGGACTGGGGAAGCAGGGTCTCTGCTGCTCATGTGAGTAATTCAGTCAGTGTTACAGGTTTGACAGATGCACTTATCTGTTTAAAAAGATGAAATGTAACATTGCAAGATCTGTAAGATCTGCGTGGCCTTTCATGCATGAAAGGTAGTGATAAGGATATTTACATAAAACAACTGACATCAAAAAGTAAATGTCTAATAATTTTGATTTAGTGCCACATGATTGTCTAAAACACAGGACAGGTGGAGATAAAGGAGAAGTAAACAGTTTAACAGAGACTTTTATTTTAAAAGGATAAGACCTGCATGTGTTTCAGCCTCCTACAGTGCACCCTTTACTGAGTTATAAAAAGATGAACAAACACATAACTCAAACCCTAGTGTACATACTTTACAACAAAAGAGAAGTTCTTCTTTGTTCTTTTTTGTTTTGCTCATTCAAAACAATGTTTTTGTGTTTTGTTTTTTGCTCCAGTCTGCAAGTACACAGTCCACGAGCGCTGTGTGGCTCGCGCTCCGCTGTCTTGCATCAAAACCTATGTCAAGTCCAAGAAAAACACAGAGGTACGTCCAATTGGAGTGTTTACCAGTCGGCACGCTTGGATCAGCAGTGCTCCGTGGAGCTTAGGATAAGGGCTTCTCTTCCTCTCATGGAATTGCAACAACTCAATCTGCTACTAAGCATTTCTAATTACCAGGATAAACCTAGTTTAGAGACGGGGATGCAGACAGCACTGTTTGCTTTGCTTTCTCCTCCTCACTCTCTGTTTTTCCTTCTTGTTTCCTTCTTGTTCCTTCTTGCTTGTTTTTCCCTTCCTCCTTGCTTTCTTTAATTGTTGTGTCACTTGTGCTTTTGTATATATCTTGTTTTTCTGCACCATGTTTCTTTTCTCACTTTTTTCCCTCTCTGTGTGCTATCTCTCCTTTTCTCTGCAGGTAATGCATCATTTCTGGGTGGAAGGGAACTGCCCCACCAAGTGTGACAAGTGTCACAAAACCATTAAGTGTTACCAGGGTCTGACTGGGCTCCACTGTGTTTGGTGTCAAATCACGGTGAGCCGACACCCGAGGAGAGCCAGCCACCTCCTTATTATATTCCCACTGCTTCTTGTTGTTTAGGGTTTCATTTTTGCACCTCTCCTACCTCACAAGTCATCCCACCAATTTACACTCCCAAAACACTTGTTTGCAGTTGCACGTTAATAGAAAATAAAATGGAGACAATGACACATGTAATGTAAATTAGTCTGGAGCATATACCTGAAATTGTACACTTAAACATGAGCTCTTATTGACACGAGTTGGTTGTTAATAACGGTTGCCACCTCCTCCAGCTCCATAACAAGTGTGCCTCACATGTGAAACCTGAGTGTGACTGTGGACCCCTGAAGGATCACATCCTGCCCCCCAACTCAATCTGCCCCATCGTTCTGGTAAGACTTCACTTCTGATGGGTCAGCAGTCCCGAGGCTCGGTGAACCTGACCTCGTTTGGAACTGTTACCTGAGGATCCAATCATCAGCCTGTGTTCTCCCACTGAGCTCTGAAATGGCACCAAATTATTTTGTAGAAGTTTATTTCCAAAATTGTATGAGTGCGCTTCACGAGGAAGGACTCTTACTTACTCAATAAAAACTCCATTTAAACTTATGTGGGGAAAGTTTGCCAGAAAAGGTCAAAAGCCAACATAAAAAGTTACAACATGAATTCTTTATTAATAACCTCGTTGTTTTGTATTTATGTTTGAAACTTTTTATTTGGTTATGGCAGATTTGTAAGTTGCAATATGTAAAATAAGCTTTTCTTTCACTGAAATTCTTCAACTAGCAACAGATTAAATGTGAACTTATAGGAAAACTACTGGGAAATTACAGATATATAATATTAAGATTGACAGTTTATATTCTGACTCCTTCTTTCTGCTAAAAGTAAAAAAAAATGTTAGAGATTACTAAATCTGCAGCCTACACTAAGCTGTTCACGTCATTGTAGTCATAAAACGAGCAGGTCTCTAGAGACGACTTTACAGCAACAGATACGAGACACACAGTTCACTCCAATTCTGGCAGTAAACCATGTATTTACCTATGCACTATTCTATCCAATAATAATAATAATAATAATAATAATAATATCACGGTTCGATATTTTTTCGATACAAAAAAATGTTCATGCCGTTTTAATTTGTCATTTATTAAAATTATAAATATATATTTTAACTCAAAAGTACAGTTTTTAAATGTAATGTTGCTGAAACAACAAAATAATTTAAAAAAAATAATTTGTCTGATCGAGAAATCACTCATCTTTGGAAAAGAGAGTTTATTACAGAGAAATGGCTCTTTCCAAAATAAAAGCTATACTATACGCTTCTTCTGGGCTATATTCTCAGCAGCATATTAAACATATCAGGTTCCCATAATGAGAATCATGTGCTGACGGCTGTCTAAATGACTCGGGTAAAGTTTGTAGCATGCGTGCTTGTTGTTTTTGTCTGCTTCCACTTGTCTTTGCACTAGGATGATGTCGGCGTAAATGTGCAGTCATACTCGTTGTGTTCCCACTAGTGCTGTCAACGTTAATCTCGTTAAAATGACGTTAACGCCACAACGCGGCAAATCTCCGTTAACGAGTTACCGCGGATCGCCCCGTGCGTGGGGCTGGACATCAACACGTTAACGAGCTAACTGCGCCAACGCACTAGTTCCCACCCATGTAATTGAGCATTGCGTGGCACATCTGACATACTGTTTTATGGTGGGGAGGTTTAATTTAGGCTACCATTTAGGCAGTTGCCATTTGCAACGACCTTAACTTCTGTCTCGCTAGCTTGCGCTGCACTCAGTGGATCTGCGCTCGACAGTGCAGCCTAGGCGGAGTAGTTGAATGCAGATCCACTGAGCTCTCAACACAGACAGCATCGTCAGAAGAAAAGTTGATAAAATAAATTACAAATTTTGAAATTTTGTATTGTTCGATATATATGCGTACTGAACCGAAAGCACTGTATCGATATGAGTATTGTTGCACCCCTAATGTGTATATATATATATATATATATATATATATATATATATATATACACATACATATATATATATATATGTATGTGTATATATATGCATATATATATATTTAATTGCAGGGAAAAAAAACAATGCTCTTGTAATTGTGTGACCTTTGACCACAGGAAAGACAGTCTACACTGAGGAAGGACTCTCGGTCAAGTCAGTCAGGCAGAGGAAAGATGCAGAGAGCCAATTCTGTCACAGTCGATGGCCAAGGACTGCAGGTTGTACTCAAGACATTTGACAGTTTTGTGCCTTAATATTTTTTTTATAGTTTTTATTTACTAATCACAAGCCCATACTACAGTGAGTGCAGAATTCGTGCTTTGTTGTTTGTTTTTTTGTATTTTATTTGTTTTTAGATATTTCATTGATAATAAGGTTATGCTTCACAGTTTGAAAAGGCCCACAATGAGGAGAGGGGGTTTGAGAAATCCTTAATTTTCAGATTCATTAATTTATTTTAAAATTACAAAAGTTGAAAAATCTGTTAGTAGTTGAAAAAATCTGTTTTAATCCAGTGAAAGCACAAGTCTTCACTTCACAAACAAGCGAACATATACGACAGTCCGATTATTTGGGGTGCAGGTGCAGAATAAGTGGTTATATGACCTGAAACGTTTTGTGGATGCCAAGAAATAGGCTCATTTTGAAATAAATAAAAACAAAGAGTAACTGAAATACATGTTAAAAAGCTTGCTTGCTAAATTCTGCACAGCCATAAATTGGATACAGTCGGATTATTTTAAGGTCCCATCCAGAAATCAAACCGTTTTTCATGAATACTGAGTTTTTAAAATGAAGCTCTGTATGATGGGACTCTGCAGGCCCTGCTGGTAATCAGTATCCCATGGCAGAGCCTTGTCCAGCCTGATGCTCTCTAATATCTGTCAGCCAGCATGTTGGCGATGGAAGCCTGCCGCCGTCTGTGGCGACTGCACGTCTACGCGTGGATGAGAGAGAAATATGATGAATCATATCCCAGGCACATCCATCTATGCTCCTCGCTGGCTAACCAGCGTAATAATCAAGATTATTATTTATAATTACAGGAAGTAATGGATCACTCTGAACTGGACAGGGAGCTCATTAATTCACCCTTGGCCTGCTGGGATAGCAGGCAGGGGGAGTTAAGTGCTTCATCTGTGTCAGGGAGAGCACTGGGCGAGTTGTTGCAGACTAACTGCAGGAAGGGTAATTCAAACAGGGGCCGCTGAGTCAGAGCTTGTTTATGTGGCGCTTTGTGAGATCGGCCTCTGACATCGCAGGCTCTGCCTGTCCACAGATTCACTACCACTCAGAGACACTGGAAAATCCGTTCTCACGTCACTCAAGGCAAACTGTCTGGCTGATTAGAAAGCAGTCGCAAATAAGTACTTGGTATCAGGTTGAGTACTGACTGACTGTAAGATAGAGGACTTCTTGTTTTTTATGTCAGAGGTATTTACAGGGCTTTATGGGCTCTGAAGCCAGAAAAACAGCTTGCATTCAAAAGTTGAGTTTAATAGTCCCAAACTTTAAAAATAATATTTAAAAGTATTTAAGGATAATGTTGTTGTCAGCTTGACATTTTATTGGTGTCAACAAAACCCCCAAAATAAAAGAAAACAAGACAAAAAATATCAAAAAGTGATGCTCAAACATCAAGCAGGATATGGCTTATCTGTCTTTGATGTAGAGGTCTGTTATTGTCAGAATGTTTAAAGAGAACATGAATTAGTTTCTGTAACGTAAGGTGAGTTGTTTCCGTGAGTGATGTGTTTGTGACTTTAATTCACCAATCAGGAGTGGCACTGCCACACTTGTGTTTTGCGTAGTGTAACAACAATAAATGCTTTCTATGCTATTCTATTTATTGCTGCCAAAAACACAGATGCTGTGGTTCATTTTGAGGCAATCCTGATTAATTGTCCTGGACCTGGAGCTTCTAACCACTGTAGTTCACGTGTATTAATTACCTACAATGGTGGTGCAATTGCCCACCGGTGGACAGTGAAGATACTGCAAGAAATTGTAATTAAAAATTTTGCAGTGGAATTTTACATTTTCATTCCAATTTCTACTTTAAAAAACAAGTAAAACAGAAAAATAGAACCTATGAAACAAACCTACTGGATTTCAAAATGAGATGTTATTCATCATTTTCTGACCTATTCTTGATCATCATCATTAGTGGGAAAAAGTTCAAATGGAGCGGTTGTTATGAGGTCGTAGTAAAAGTATTAACAGAGATATTGTCTCATGAAGCAAAATGAGGAAAAGATATAAATGAACCAGGGGGAAAAAATAATGAAGGACATCCTTTGTCATATGCTCATCTGCTGGTTGAATATCCAATGAAAGATCTGAGTGGGTCGGCGTAAATTTGAGAATGACTCGCCTGCGGTGAAAAACTATATTTACTTGAATTATTTGAGTAAGAATGAATACATGATTTTTTTTGACAATAAAAAAGCAAAACCAGGTGTCTTTGAAAATTAAAGGTATCAGTTCCTCAAAAATCAAGGGACCTGTGATAGTGTATAATGTAGTTTCAGAGATACTGGCTAAAATCTCCATCACAGCTCTTCCTTTATAATTAGATATTATAATTAACCCAAGATTAAGTTTTTACTCAGGCGAAGAAACATGAAGCACACACAGACATTATCCCAGCCAGGTAACAGGAAAACTGCAGTATGTAACGAATCAGATGACTGGCATGCCTTGAAAGTGCTGTATATACTTGGCAAAATTTCTGAGGGATATGGCTTGAAAGTGAATTCCTGTGAAGCATCCTGCAGTCTCCAAACACCAACAGTTTGTTTTGACATCTCCCATTCAGATCACAACAATAGAGGGCACTCATCCTCTGCTGGTGTTTGTCAATCCGAAGAGCGGGGGGAAGCAGGGAGAGAGGTAAGTACACAATCTGTCTCAACATGCTACATGAAGCCTCTAAAGCCCCGCTCCTCAGCCGCAGAGGGAAGGCAACAGCGTGGCCTCTGGCCGCCAAGTGCTTTAGGCTTGCTGAGTCAAATAAAAACAAAATAACATTTACCTAAAGCACTGGACGCCTCTGCCGTCAGCTCTCTTTTCTTTCTTTCTCACACACACATACACACACACACACTCTTGCTTCAGACAGCCTTCTCACTGTCATGTCACTGGCTGGTTCCCCTTCTTTAACCCAGGGCTAATTGGGTTATTACTGAAACATATTCATTCACTCCTTATTACTCCGGCCCTCATTTGTTTAAATTATGAGATCAAAATATGACTTCAGCCAGTTGATATAATGAAATTGAAATTAAAATGAATTAGTCTTTCTAATGGTTTCTCCTCAAGGGGACTTTGGGTATGTCCCACCCCACTGCCCAGTCCACTGCCTCGTTACATTGTGATTGGACCCTGGACTGCATTTGCACTTAACAGGCTAAATTCCCTGAAGTGGAAACGAATGTGTGATATTTGAGAGAGCGACATTTGCATTGCTTCTTAGTTTTTTCCGATGTTTTTTTATTTTTTTATTTCTTCTGTAGGATTTACAGAAAGTTCCAGTATCTTCTGAACCCAAGACAAGTCTACAACCTGGCTAAAAATGGACCCATGCCAGGGTACGTTTAGTGATATCTCACACATCTGTAGTGTGAGATACCGTTTTAAAAATGTATTATTTCCATGAAAGAAGCTAAATGTCAATATAATATATTTTTTCACAGGTTACTTTTTTTTATGTTTAAAGCATCCAAATTTCACACTCATATGACGATTGAGGTTTGCTTTTTTAAAGTGTTTCAGACACATAAATATGGTGAGAGGAAAAATCTTTTACCAATCTAAGATCTAAACCCTAAAAGCAGGTATTTTCCAAAATGATTTGTGTTTAAAAAAAAAAGATTATATTTAAAAACACTGTAGCTTATAACCACAGATAAACACAGAAAGCACATTAGCAGCCTTAACAGAAATGAAAAGGCTGTTTCAGTGTACTCATGAAAATCAGAGTATTGTTTTCTAATGTAATTAAAAAAGTGAACATGACTGCTCTTAGATTATTAAATCCCAAAACAACTGCCATGATATATCTAAAGAACTGAAAAAATAATAAATAGTAATAATAATGATTATAGTATAAACAAAGCAAGAAAAAAGGAAAAATAAAGATTCACAACTTCTTTACTGATACACTATGCTGAGCATTAGTTTTATATTTTTTGTTCTATGTGTTAATATTTCTTTATTAGCTTTATAACTGGCAGCAGTATCTGTAGTAAGTTACTTTGCATTAAGAAAATTGTCTTTTTATATAAATTATTGCGGAAAAATTGAAAGAACTGTTTATAAAAGGAGAAGCAAATATAGGAAAAACACAAAATCTAAAAGCATCCCTTTGTTTGTTACCTCACTAATCAGATCAGCTAATGAGCTTCTGTTTACACACCCAGTAGTGTTTTTGGTTGTTGCCCACATATAATAACCACCATCACATGCAAGAGAGGCCTGTAGCATTAAACCTCTCACTCGGTTCCCTCAGACAGAACAGACACAAATGAGGTGAGTTCACACATAACAAATCCTGGAGACGATAGCATCATGCTGACGAGCAGCGACTCCATATGCATAAGGCTGAACGCAGAGCTGGTGACACAAGTGACTGACGGATAGAGAGAGGTGAAACGCTCGCCATACCACATGTGATCGCGCATACAGACAAGCAGCTCACTGCAGGCTGGTGGTGTGGGCAGCTCCAGGTTTCCTATGGTTCACATTTGTGATTAAGAAAATGAATGGATGATTTACATGCACAACGCTCCTCCACTTTGCTGTTTGCGTCCAGCAGCGTTTAAACACACAGGAATGCCTCAGCGTCGTGCTGCCACGTTGTTTGGCTTTGATTAGATGTGAAAACAGAATCTTTGTGTCTTATAAAAAATAAATACACAGCAGCACTCACAGGGTAAAAAAAAAAAACCCTCCACGAGGTTTAGACTGGCACAGCTTTCACTGCGCCAACGCAACTCCCAAGTTTTAGGGACTGACCTTGTGGCCACTGTTTGTTTCTCTGTTGATGTGGCTGAAGCGTCACCTGCCTCTCCTCTGCAGTCTGGGGTCGAATCCGTGGCTTCTTCCTAGAGTTGAGAACATTCCAGATGACCTTCTCCTACTATAACCTTGTTAATATTTTGTCAAGTGTACTCAGTGCAGCACACATTAGCAGGGTGAACGGTCACCGTCGGACACTGCAGGCCGAGGCAGCCGCACGCACTGCTGTCAATTAGCTGCCTCAATAATGCAATTACAGCAAATTAAGTGTTTGTTTCTTGGTATTTAAATATCCCCAAAGTTGCCTTTCATGTTTGCGGCCGTCTGTTTTGCGTCTAATATGGTTTGTGGTCCCAGTTGGAGAGTAATTGAGCGAATCATTTACCCGCCATACGAGGCTCGGAGGCTGGCTCATTCAGTTAGGGCTTTGTTATTGTGAAGGAACGGAAGAAGTTGGACTGAACACTGCCTGTCATGATCCAATTAGGCCTCGAACAGGCAGGCTAGCTCACTGAATGAATAATTATCAATGCGACATGTGTTATTTTGTGGGATTAGATGGGGGTTTGCAGTGAAGCAGTGTGCTGTTGCAGTAGGCTCAAAAATATGCTCATAATATGCACACCGTGTCTGTGTCATGTGAATTTTAAACGCAAGAAAGACTGAAAAAAGAGACATTTTAATGCACCTTCACTTTTAAAATCATTTTCAATTATTTTCAGGGAAAACTGAAGATAAAAGATATCTTCTGTAACCAGTGCAAGACATCTAAAAGTAAGACGTTTGTTACAGGTTGAATTTCTTCAGAGATGTTCCTGATTTCAGAGTGTTGGCCTGTGGAGGTGATGGCACTGTGGGCTGGATCCTGGACTTCATTGGTACAGAATATGCTACTTTTCAATTTTTTTTTTATTTTGTCACAACTTTGCCAAGAATTTGGTCCTCATGTTCATTCCAAAAAAAACAAAAAACAAAAAAAAAACCTGCAAGCCTTCTGAGGTGCTACAGTACATGTGCACATACTGCATTCAGTTACCTGTAAAGTAATAAACATAGTACTGTAGCACTTAAACACCCCATTTCCTTTTTTGGCAAAATTGCCTTTGTTTTTATTATTTTTCAAAGGCTGCTGCACTCTTGTTGTCCAGCCTGAAATGGTAAAGCGTAATAAATGGGTTGTATATGAACACTTTCATTACATCCAAGCCTGTGTATTCAGAGGTGGTAAAATGGGATGATTACGTGAGTTGGAAAACAACATATTAGTCATCATTTGAAGGGAAAAAAAAAAACACCCGGCCTTCTCTGTTTGGTCTTGAAGATGTGTTACTTGTTTGGGCTCTCAAAAATTGCCTCAATTTTTTATCAATCAAAACAAAGAGAGGTAATAACTGTCAGGCAAAATGTGCCTCTTGAAATAGACTGTACAACTGGACATTCATGTTGACTTCTAGTATTACTAGTTGGGCTGAAAAAGGGATTTGATGGTTTCTTTGCAAGTTCTTGCAGTGAGTTTGTTTTCTTGGTTTGGCCTTGTTTCACATCTTGTTGTGATATTTGTCCTGCTGCTCTAGATAAGGCCAACCTGGACAAGAACCCCCCTGTGTGTATACTTCCTCTTGGCACGGGCAACGACCTGGCAAGATGTCTGCGATGGGGAGGAGGTACTGACAGAAAACAGATACATAACAGTCAACAACATGGCCTCACATCCCTTTGCTGTAGTGAAAGGTAGAGGTATAAATGTCCCGCATTAGAAATCCAGTGTTAATATTGTTTGTAACACTCTAATTATTCTGGAACATCAATGTGGCTAAAACTAATAATTACTTTATTTGGTGCTCTAAAAATAATATGCAAATTAACTGATTTAATAGAGCAAACAGTGGAATGCCCAGAGTGATGTCTACATGTTTTGTACTTTCCAGGCAAATACATAAATATTCAATTATATAAAACAAAGAAAAGCTGCTTTTTAAAAAAAAAAAAAAAAAAAAGTTATTTATTTATTTATTTTAAGAGACTGCTTTGAGTTCATGGGCAAGCACTTAGAGACATGCGGAAGGAAAAACTCCCTTTTAACAGGAAAAAAAACCTCAAGCAGAACCAAGCTCAGCCATCTGTCATGACCAGCTGAGGTGGATGTATTGGAGAATTTTACAGAGACCAATATCACCTAAATAAAGCACCTTCAACAATAAATAAATAACCTTAGCCAAAGCTGTCCACACAGTGTGTTAGTCTGTTTTACTGCTCAGGAATTTATAGATTTGTATTCTATATTTCACAAGCATTTAAAAATGCTGTTTTGGCCGTTTTTATTCAAAGCCGCTACATCTCTAGAAATACTTATTTATATGGGGAGTTCACATTTGAAATTAATTTAGAAATTAAACTTTGAGACCAGAACTGGGTTTTTTTTTCCAACTAGGCTGTAGACATTTTTTTTTCTGCTGTAAGTGAGGCAATTTTTAACTCACTTTGGATCCAGCCTCAAAAGGAAATGCCGTTTTTGGCACTTGTGAACTGACTTAATTTTTTCACAATAGGTCAAAATACCAAATAAAGACCAAACAAAAATGTCCAACACAATATAACCCAAGGATTTTATAATAACAAAATCATTAAGTATAAGTAACAAAATTGAGTAATACTGGAGGTAAATTGTCTATATGCACGTATAAAAAATTATTTGGAAACTCACTTGTATTTTCGTGTATTTGCCCATGCACCTGTGTTTGCAAAGTGTCAGTCATGTGGCACGAGATATTCTAGACCCATTTTAACATCTCACTTGTCTCATCTTATTCTTCCTGAGGCTATGAGGGCGAAAGCCTCCTTAAGATCCTGCGGGACATTGAGAACAGTACAGAGGTGATGCTGGATCGCTGGAAGATTGATGTCACACCCACAGACAAGGAAGAGCGAGGGGACCCAGTGCCTTACAGCATTATAAACAACTACTTTTCCATTGGAGTGGTAAGTTGAACACTGAGACAATAAGGTGCAAAGATACCTTTTGTTGGTATTTTATATTATATGATTTTGATGTAGTACCCTTTGTCAGATCTTCTCACTTTGAACAGTATTTAATAGTGTTTAGTGCTGAAGAAAAAAACATGATGTCCACATTAAATACATTTAGATGTAAATAGTCTTTGTATTTGATTTTATGTATAATTGTTTCTGCACACACACAAATGGCAGCTAATTGCATGTTGCTTAGCAATTGCATGATGCCTCTCACTACAAAAACACCTGCTTGTGAAGGGGATTGGGGTAAGTCTCACGTTCTAGGTGTCAGATGTGACTCTCGTGTTGAAACAAACAAAAGAAAAAGCAGTAAACTGTTTAGCATCTGCATATTCTCAGGGATTTTGGTGTTATTTCTTCACACATTTTTAATAATCAAAATCATCAACATAAATATTTTGACTGTTTTTGATTGAAACAAAAAAAAATCTATGAATAAGTAAACTTGCTAAGACTATAAAAACAAAGAACGATGTGTAAAAGAAAAAGGCAATGTGCAAATTAAGATAAAATTAAAGATTTTATGGGTTTAAAAAGTACTTTAGCTTTAGCTGGAAAAAAACTACAATGAAAACCAAAAATTCAACCTTAGGCTCAATGTGTAAAGTGATGTGTTGAAATATAAATACTACTAATAATAAGATTACAATTTTAACTTATATAGATGCTGCATTCCCTGGTTGGGTGTAAAGGCTTTAACACGCTTATATCACAATGCAAGACATAATAATAAACAATAAAAAACAACCACAATAAAGACTCTCAACGATGAACCAGTTGCAATATAAATTTCCTTGTGGGGCTCGCGTGCTGTCCACTAATCACAGGGTTGATAGTTTGATCCTCACCTTTAGCAAGATACTGAACCTCAAGCTGTTTCTGCTGGGAGGCCAGGGCCATTGCTGTGTGAGCATGTGTAAACAGGTGAATGGGAAGCATTGAAAGTGTTGTGCTGAAATACTGTAAAGGCTCTCTGTAAGTGGAGACAATTTATCACTTGTGCACTGCTGAGAGAATGTGAATATGGCACCTTTTTATGCCTTACACACCAAAGGAAGGTTCAGTCTTTGTAAGAAAGAGTCTCAGACAAAGAATGATACCAGTAGACAATTTAACCTAGAAAAAAAATAGAAATAGCTGCTAACGTGTGGACTCCTGTGCTTAAAATTAAAATTCCTCTCTCAATAATTCTTCTTTCTGACTGTTTTGGAAGGTTGAATACAGAAGGTAGAACAGCGAGTGGAGTACATGCAGTAACAGCCTAATCAGTCAATTTATTTGTTGTGATCACATTGTGGTTAGACCTTTATTGAGATGTGCTCAAACCTCTACCGTCTCTGATCGATAAACAGGGCCTGTTGTGTATTTGCATGAAGTTACGCATCCATTAGCACCTCCCCTGTCCATCAGCACCATAATGACACTGATTTCACGTAGCTCGTGTTAGCCATTACTGATAAATGTCAGGGGGAAATATGGTAATTGACATTTACAGGTGGTAGAGGAGGGAGTCGCTCGGGTTTGTCAGATTTGTAGAGACCATGGCAGGGACATAAGTGATGCATGGCCCTAGAAATGTTAGTTGAATAACACCTCCAGCCCTGGGCTCTTAATGACGATGTTTGAGGATATTAGAGGACGGGTCTTGTTAACATTGTGATAAAGGAGAACAATAGCTGTAATCTGTCTACAGTGATGAACATATGGTGATGTGTTCAGGGGGAAGTGGTAACAGTTTGAAATACATCCCAGAGCATTCATCCAAATGTTCAAATGCATTAATAGCCTAGCATAAATGTCAGACACACAAGTTACTTCATCTGCTGCTTCATTTGGAGAACTTTCAAGTCAGATTTATTTGTGTAACATTTTCAGAAACAACAAGTAAGTGAACATTCAAAGATCGACTTCTGAAAAAGGCGATCACAAACAAGAAAATAAATGTATTGCTATCAAATTATATAATATCATTTATATATTAGCATTTTTCATCATTATGTTAAAATGGTACATTTTTGTCTACTTGATTGTAATGGAGATTGTTGATGGTAAAAACAACATTCAGCCAAATGCAAATGGGCCTTTTTAAAAAACACAGAATGTACAAAAGATTGTTGTTACTACTGTGAAGCCATCTTTTGTTTTGTGTCCTCTCATACTAGCTGCAACTGTGCACCATGATCTTTTTTCTTCAAAGTCAGAAGTGACTATGTTTGAATGCGAGGGTAGAGTACTAAGTCAACTAAAGTTAACACTTGCTATCTTTGTTAGCAAAGTGTATCAATACCCTATATGCATGCATCATGCAGACATAAGTAGCTGCTAATGTATCAGTAACACAATTTAGTAGCAGAATTCATGTAGCCAGGTGTGTCAACACTGACTTGTTACCTAACAATGCATAACATTAACTCTTAATGCATTTTAAAAAGTGAGTTATTTCCTGCTTTTTTTCTTCTTTTTTCCCCAAACTGCCAGGCAGACATTTTTATTTCTTGCTTCGAACTTCGAAACTGATGTTAACTCTCTTTTTGGTACCTAAAAGTGGTCATTCAAGAAAATTTTGATACTTCTGCACTGGCAAGACTGCGATTGTTTTAAAGGTACAACATGCAGCTTTGAGCAGTTGTAGAGTTGGGTTTCATTCTTTTTCACTGAACATTTAACTTAAGTGATAGAGAAAACAGTGAAAATTGCAAAATAATTGCAGTTGTGTGCAATAACTTTGTGATCTTGTTGCCTTTGAAATGGTTGCTTTGAAGGCAAGGACCAGGTCTGTTAGCACTCACAGCCAGTTGTCATCTTCAAAGCGACTTTGGTGTGTCAAACCAATAAAACAGAGTCAGTCTACTATCAGTTTGACACTGAATGAGGGCAAGTTGGCAACTGCATCGAATGTGTTTACATAATCTGGTGACTAACAGTAATAAATTGGCAAAAATAACAAATGTATTGCAGGCAATGACAGACTAGGTGCAGGTTGGCAATTTAACTTCAGACTGTGGTGCTCTGCAACCTTGCTATTATATAGAACTATAACTAGAGTAAAACCATTTGATAACTAGTTGACTCAAGTCCCGTATTGACTCACCAATTACTGGGAGTCAAGTTTCCTTCCAAATAATTGTGACCTGTGCAATCCAAAGTAGGGTCTCACACGCAACCTCTAGGTGACCAGTTGGTCGCAGCAATTACTCGCAATTGATTGCCAACTGTGACAATCTTCAGTGTAGTCACCAGGTTACCATTGATTTTTCCTAGTTGCAAGGAGGCTGCCATCCTGTTTTTACGCTTGTGTGACTGAAACATAAAGATGCATAATTTTGCTCAAAATGTGGTGGATTTTAATGTTAGTACGTGCAGTCAACCAAACATGCAGTACTCTAAAAAAACGTGAAGTTTTAATGCTTTAATGATTGCTTCTTGTTGAAGCAAACATTGAGAGAAAACGTCTTTGGCCTGACATCTTTGGTTCATAAACTCATTATAACCCCTATTGTCTTTGCTCTGTTGGTGGGATTAGTATACAGTGGGCGCGATGATGACAAATGAAGTTGTTTGTGGGGGATTAAGAAGACTTTGAGGTCTCTATGGATTTGAGTGTGATACAATATTTTGTTTGCATCAAATTTTTTGCTTTCCGTTGAATGAGAAAATTACATTAAAGATTATGCGACAAGTCAAGCTAATAATTACTTCAGAGATTATGCAGATGAAGAGTAGATTGTTTCTGTAATGACACTGTTGAAATCAAAAGATCAGCAATAGCAGCCAACTCGGACGATGACTGTCACTGGCAACATATGCTTGAAAGTCATTTCCATGAGTCCTTTTAAATTTGTATTCATTTTAGGATCCATTTGGAGGATCCTAAAAGCAGAGTGGTTATGGCACATACCAGACAGATTTTGGCCATCATCTCTTTGTGCATTTCCTGTCTTTCCTTCTTATGTCCCCTTGTAATAAAGGCCAGAGGTGTTTAAACTTGACTGACTGCTCTGATACTGGTCAGTCACCAATAATGCGTTATAGTAACCGAAGAACAAAAGAACAATACTTTCTCTGATCTCATTCTTGTCCCACAGCACAGGTATTTCTTCTTCTTTCTTTTTCTTGAATTTTTCCAGCCTAACCTTCTGCCATGGCCCAGTTGGGTTGAGAATTAATGACGCCATCCCTTTGGGAGGATGTGGAAGTGACGTGAAGTGTAATGATCTCAATCAGGGCCAGGGGTGAGAGACAGAACTAATCACTGAGCGCACTCCGCTACCATAATGCAGTCAGTCGCCCTAATGACCCTGGCACTCCTGTCAAAGCCATTACTCTCCACTGTAGTGAAAGGCACATCAAACCGCTGAAGCCCACTCATAATTGGACTAAACTTTGAGCTATGAGAGGACATTACACATGTCCTGTATTAATTTGGGTGCCAGATTTTTACATTGGTAATTATTTGAGGGCAGCTGGGGGTGAGGGGGGGGGAGTGAGCTGACGGCGCATCAGACCTGTGAGGGGGTCAGTGCATAAGAATGTGTCATACATGTATTCAAGGTTTGGCCCACTACTCCTGTCATATTGGTGTTTTATTGTGTTGTTTTTACACATACAGTCAGAAAACTAGTAAAATGTATCCAGTTAGACAAACACAACAGCTTAACTAACTAACTAACTTTTTTTTTCAACTCAATTTTGCAGAACAGCTAAAATTACACTCAACCAAGAAAGCTCTTTGTAACTTACAACATTTTTTAAAAGTTATTCATCAAATTCTGCTTAGATAAACATAATTAGATATTAATTAAACATTTGAAACCCATTGAAACAAAAAGATATTTCTTGATAAGTCGTGTTTGGCGCAAAAAAGAACCCTGAAACAATTTTGTCATTTTATACTACACACATTTTGAGCGTACCCTTGACCGAGATGTGCAGTGCACGCTGGTGTATTAGCATGGTGCATAGTGAATAATTTAAAAAAGAAAACAATGAGCAAGGAAGAAAAAAATAGCTATTCACCTGCTGCTCACTTGTAATTTATTACAAGAATGGAAAGAAAAGAATTTTATATTCAGAATATTACAGTATTGTAATTCGCAAATTTCAATTTTATATTTTAGATTGGTCCAAATTGATTTTCACAAAATAATTTAGGAGGTAAAAGAAAACATCAAAAGCACAAAGTGATTTTGTTTCAGAAGCTTTCCAGGTGGGGTTGTTTCTATTTGTTTTCTATTTTTGTTTGTGTTTCTGAATAAAAAAAAATTAAATAAAGCTAATATAATAATATTTTTGTTTTTGTTTTGATAGAGGTTTTGCTTTTCTGTGTAAATTTGTATATGACTTTGAACAGTTTTCATGTTTTTATCAAACATTTGTACAGATAAAATTATATTTTGTTATATATACTATATGTGAATACTGTAAATGTTCTGTATTTTGGTTATAGGAGCATTAGAGTGTTTCTTTTTTAAGTTTTTTAATTTAAAGCAAACAAACAGTACAGCAATGTAGAACGACAAAGTGCTTTATCCACTCTGGGTTGCTTGAAATCGCTGTTTACTGTTGCAAAGCCACAGCTCCACTTGTACAGATCTCAGATAATAGACCCCAAACCAAAGGGGAGACAACCTCTCCTGGCTTTTGCTCTCTTGTTTGCAGCTATTGTCCTGTTTGTAAGAAAATCAAGTTACAATCTCTCAGATATATCCATCACCTCACCTTTCTTGCTCACGATGGAAGCGTGAGGCGAGTCTGCGGGGATCTTGAAGAAATCTTTTGGTCTTCTGCTTACAGCGTCTTGAAGAGACATCAAGAGAAACTCCATTGATTTTTCTCTTTTGGCTTCTTCTAAATTTCTGTACAGAGAGCTAGCAGGGGGTCCTCCCTGTAGGTGCTGTTTCAATAGTGCCACTCAAAATGGAGTGGGTCAAAACAGATTGCTTCAGCGGAGGGGGGGCGAGGAACAAGCCCAGAAAGTTTACAGCAACTTTTCCCTCACTCTTTCTTGAGATGTCTTCAGAGCAAGATAAGTTTTCATCAGAGTTTTTTCACAAAGGCCAGTACACGTTTTTCTGCTGACACGGACTTGGAAGTGTAAATTAAAGGAAATTTATGTTTTTCCTTCATTAGAGTCCGGCCTCACGCCCTGAGAGGTTTTGTGCATACTTTACGGCATATTTGAGTTCATATGTCATGTTCACCTGCTTACTGGTGTTCCGATTAAATACCCTGTTTAGCATTTTTGCACAAATGCTCTTTGATATTAAAATATCCAATATATTTTAACTCAAACTGCGGTGCTGTGCTCCAGTACATTTAAACAGTTAATGCCCAGGTTAATACAAAGAAAGTATACCACTGTGAAGGGAAATTTATTAGTAGGCAGTAGTCTTTTTTTTCCATTTCAAAAATGAGATTACAGGTAAACTAAAATGAAACACTTCATATACATTTAAATCGTTTATTTAAAAGTACCTTTGACTGCATTGTGATTTTATGAAAAACTGTGCAATATTCAAAATGTTATTGTTATTAATCAACAAAAACCTTTGTCATGTGAGAGAATGATGAGTGATTATGGGTATTTAGGTTTAGAAGTAGATTGGAGAAAATCTGAACTGCAGAGAGACGAGTGGCGAGGTACATACAGAGAAAGAAAACAACTTGGTTGCTGAGGTTTCAGCAGCTTCCTGTAGGGTGGTTAGGAGCAGTATGTGTTTAATTAATTAGCCCGTATGGAAGCAGCATGTTTTCATCAGGGTCTCTGTCAACTTCATCCAAAGCTTAGCAACCTTCTGCGTACTACAGCTCCTGTAATCTTATAGCGATAAACACCATGGACATCCAAGATGTGCCTGCAATGTTTGAGAAGTGTGGAGTAAATATCAGCTGACATAAATTTAAACTTTAACGTAATAAAATTTTGCATGCTATTAATTGTTGTAATGACATGAGTACAAAGGATTATTAGGGCCACATTAAAAAAATATATTAAAGAGAAAAAACTTGAAATGTGGTGATTACAGTTGTTTTTTCAAGACTGTACCCTCTACAAAATGCCTTGTGTGGATGATTTAGTGAAACGAATTGATCTGCCGTTTTGTGATACAACATGCATCCTCTTTATTGCACGAGGGTGTAACCATCAATAACCTCGCATCTGTCCATTACCAGTCATTTCATTTCGTACAAATCCACTCTTCCAACTTTGTGTGGTTTTTTCCATCTGACCATTTGCAGCGTTCTGCACCATCTTTTCAAAGTCCTTACACTTTATCACCGCACTGTGTTTATGTGCTAAAAGGGAAATCATTTCCTTCCTTCTTACTAAAACTGGCAGTTTGTCTTGAAAGAACAACTGTAAGCTCCACCTTTCGATTTTTTTCTCAAAATAGATTTTTGATTTTATTCTCAGAATTTTGACTTTAACCTAAAAATGATAAATAAATTTTTTTCTTAATGAGGTCCTAATACTTTGTTGTAGAGAAGAGCTTATTTATTAATTAATTAATTTTTTTACCTAGAGTTCCATACACTAAAGTGTCCAAAACTAGAGGTTGCAAGACTGTAATTCACTTATGATCTGTTGTTAAACTATTACACCAACTTGCTTCAATAAAACATACGATTTTATTGTCTCTTTCAGGATGCCTCAATCGCACATCGTTTCCATGTTATGAGAGAGAAGCACCCTGAGAAGTTTAACAGCAGGTATGTTTCTGTTTTGTTCTTTTGGGCCATTGGAGCTATTGCCATTGGGCGAGAGGCATTGCACATCCTGGACCAGTAAATGGCAGGGCTCACCCGGAGAGACAGACAACCATTCCCCGTCACATCCACATCTATGACTAAATTCAAATCACCAATCAACTTAACATGCAAAATCCTCAAAGAGGGGCCCTGCTTAAAATCAATATCTCTTAACAAACATATTGATGAGTGGTTCCCCAGTTTTTCAGCTGGACCACTATTTTGTAGATGTACCCAAACAGGCATTGTTTGAAACATCCTTTTGTTGCATTGTTTTTTTGAAAATATTGACTGCAGTTAATACATACAGTTTGTTTTGGACGTTACTAATGGTAGAGATCTATTGTCTGGTTTGGGTTTACCTAGCACTCTCTTCACTAACTTGTCCATACAATCCTAGCACTACGGAAGTTTCATGGCCTCACTGTGCTCCTCCTGTTTCACTATGTGCTAGATTGTCTTGTAATTTATTAAATAGCAATAGTTCTCTAGTCTTTCTAAAGGTCTTTAAAAGGTTTTTAGGGTTTTTGTTTTTAGGAAAGGGTTTTTTGTTTGTTTGTTTTTTGGACATTGGCTGATTGTGTCTGACACCTTTTTTCTGCAAAATGAAAACTAGCATCCTCTGAAAGACAGCTTAACAAAGAAGCAATTTTTTAAATTGTATCTTTACACACTTTGCGGTCCTTGTTCCCATTTCTTAAGCTAAGATAAAACAGTTTGACATAATATTAGGCATAATTATTGCACCAATGGGGTGATTCCGAGAGAGTTACTACCTGAAAACTAAAGCAAGGACATGCTGAGATATATATCTTGGCATGTGGTGTCCCCCAGTAGTGTCCTCAACTAGAAGGAAATGGAAATGGCAAATTTCAAGGGTAAAAACTATCCACAGTGCAGGAACAGTATCTGAAAGTCAGGACCACAAGACCTGAGATATACATCTATCCTTTCAATTGATCCACCTATTGTTGCATGACAGTAATCCCCAAATCACACAAAAAAGCATCATCGGTCATGGACTGGCCTCCCCAGAGCGCACGCCATGTGGGGTCATCTTGACAAAATGGAATAAAAAGCAGCTGACATCCAAAGAAGACATTTGAATGTCCTTCAAGAAGCCTGGAAAATTGTTCCTGAAGGCTGCTTTAAGAAATTACAAGAAAGTTTGTGTAAGAGAGTTCAGACAGTGAAGAATCAAGGTTTTCATACCAAATTGCTACACCCATTTCACACTTTCCTTTTAAATATCAAGAAAGGAAAGGTGACTTAAGACGTTTGCACAGTATTGTTGATCTGTAGCATTGTAATTTGCTAGTGAAGGGAATCAAGGAAAAATCTGTCTCACTTATAACTTGTATTGGACCCCCTGCCTATTTTTGGATGGTACACCATCATTTAATGAGTGTGGCAGTGATTGCAAAAGTACAGGGTTTGTGATTATCTAGTATCTTGTTTATTTCTTTCTTGGAATAAAAGCTATTATGTGACATTGCAAGGTTCAAATTTTTTTTCATCTACCACCCATGTCTAACTACAAACTCCTCCACCTTTATTCTTATATTTCTTATATATGTTGGTACAAAAAAGAAGGACATTATGATAGATCATTTCTACCAACAAGCTCAATGTAAATAAATCTCAAGTTCATAAAACATAAAAAGAAAATCTCAGAGAAATCAAATCATGCATTTTTCACAGTCTAAATAAACCTGCAGTGCATTTGCAGAACCTCTGTTTGACCCTTTTTATGACAGCACAACATGTTTCTTCTCAGCAGGATGAATGGACAGGCTACATGTTTAGCATTTGTGATTACCTTGAGGAGATGCGTTCACCTTTGGAGATGAAAAAATGTGGCATCTATGTTTCCATCAATATTTAACATCTCCAATACATCTCCACTAGCGCCAGGGAGTAATTGCAGGCCTAATTGAATTTGCTTGGCTAGTTTGACATCATGGATCAGTCAGACTGATGACACACAGCCTCCTAATAATCCCATTTGTACTCATTATCATATTTTACTCTGGCCTTAGTACAACATTTAGCCAGCTATTCTTCTGCTGCACGAACATGCAGATAAGCCAGTGAAATGGTCCAAGCGGAAGTAAAGGGGGTTTCAAATAAACACGGGCCTGTTAGTCAATGCTGACAATGATTACGACAGATGTGGCAACATGTTGGAAAAGAGCCAGCAAGCAAGAAAGGACTATATCAACTCTGAATTTCCTCATTAAACAAAGAGGGTGTTATGTGGTCATCATCCACTCCAACATGGTGCCACATCCTTTGCAGATGCTGGTAAATTATTTTCCTGTTTATCACACTCCATCAGATTGTGCGTCTACATTTTAGGCATACAGACTGCATCACTGTTGTTTTACCCCATCTTAAGTCCTAGTGAAAAATGATTGAGATATTTTAAGAAAATTATTCTGTCTGTTATTTGAATTCAATTAATAATTCACACAGGGGAATGAGTTTAGGATCTCTCTATTACACACTATCCTTGCCAATTCAATAATGCATGATTATAGTTTTTCAAGGTAGCATAGATTTTGTTAGATTTGTCCAAAGGGCTTATGTCCATTGGAAGTATATTGCAACTTATCACTGAGTCATTTTCCTGCAGCTGGAAGCTCTTTTTCAGGAACTTCTATGACAACTGAAGCAAAGGGTTGCATGTCTTGAGGGGAAGATTTCATTCCACTGTTATTAAGTAGGCGTTGGTGCAAAGCGAATTAAAGAAGACTGAGCAAGTACAATGTTTTTAACAGTATTCAAAAATCATGAAACTGATTTAATATATTAATTCACTTTAAGGTTTCACTTAAACATTTGTCACTATACGGAGCTATGTAATGATACTTACAGTTTGCTTTAAAATAAAAAAGTAAAGTGAATATACCTTGTAAGCAATATTTCAATAAAAAGAAAATGGAAGCATTGTTACTACGAAATAAGTTCAGAAAGATCCAATTTTCTTCCTTTTTTTTTGTTTTTGTTGGGTTTCATATAAAATATACACACAAGGTGCACACGATCTTTAGAGCTGAGACGATGCAACATATGGTTTTTATTTCTGTTATAACTGATTAACTCTTAACAGATGATGTTTAAATAAAATTGAAATATTCCTTTTTCGGTGTTTAATATACATGCTACATTTTTTATAGTATAATTATAATTTTTGTGATTCTTAAATTAAAGGAGTTCCTAATTGTCACTAAAATAAGACAACAAATTAACAAATTTACCATGTGTGGGACTAATAAAGGTTATCTTATCCTAAAAAATGATTTATCGTCCTTTCTACTCATTTCATTTTAACCCCCTTGTTTTGCTTTAATTCTTCACATCAAAGATTCGACAAGGTGCTAGAAACCTTCTTAGAGATTTGGGTCCATATTGACATGATAGTATCACATAGAAGCTGTAAATTTGTCAGCTACACACCCTGTGATGGGAATCTCCCATTCCGTCACGTCATAAAGGTCCTAATTGGACTAATATCTGGTGACTGTAGAGGGCATTTGAGTTTAAACCAGTTTAAAATTATTTGAGCTTTGCTCTGACCTCTGATATCAGAAAGTGGTATTTTTACCCAGAGAACTATCACTCACTTCATAGTTTCTTCTTTCTGGACCATTCTCTGTAAACCCTAAACATGGTTGTGTGGGAAATTCCCAGTTGATCAGCAGTTTCTGAAATAGTCAGACTAGCCCATCTGACATTGACATTTGAATCTTTTTTCTTTGCCGTTCTAATGCTTTGTTTAAACTTCAGCAGGTTGTTCTGACCATGTCTACATGCCTAAATCCTCTGAATTTATACCATGCTATTGGTTAATTAGATACTTCTGTTGATAAACAGATGAATGTACTTCTCTTTTGATATCACTTTAAGAATACAAGCAAAATCTGCAGTTTTATAAATCCCCAGTTAATAAACTTCAATGCAAACCTAAGAATGTCATCTTAATACTGATATTTAAAATGTAGCCATTGTTTATCTGTCATCCTTTTTGATGCTTTGCCTTTGCTCTAGATTTAGTTTCCAGGTCACGATATATAATAAAAAGTATGAGACATCAGTACAATGTGTGAAGAGAGAAATGTCAAAGCGTGACTGTTTTTATATGACAGCAGTAATAGGTGTTTTATGAACAAAAATCTATATATTTATGTCACCGCTGTGACCTTACAGAAACTACGTGTTTAACCAGCTTTAATTGCCAGAGAAATAACATAATTAATGAACAGCACTAATTATGAAATGAGGGGATTTTGTTGATGAAATGCTGGGGTCATATTCTCTCTCTCCTTCCATTTTTCTCATTCTTTCTATCTCTTGTATTTGCACCTTGGGGTGATTACCAGGGTGAAGGTGTGAAGATTTGACACTCGGCAGATAGATTCATTTACTGCCACTGCCGGACCTGGAGGTGATAATGAGGTCGAGGATTAAAAGCAGACAATCAGTCGGCCCGTGACGAGGGCCGCGCCACCTCCTCCCCCTCATGACACTCCTCCTCGACCGCCTTGTTAAAATATACTGGTCCCTTTCCCCCCCATTTTTTGCTGATCTCCCATGTAATTATACACTAATCTCTAACTCTGAGGGGAGAGATGGATGGTGAGAGAAACAAGGAAAGAGAGGTGGAGAAGCAGAGAGTTGAGAAATTAACTTTGATTTTTGTGTACAGTTTCATTCTTTTATACTGTTAACTTTTTTCATGTTCTAACCAGTGCTCAGATTTGGCACAACCCTGGTACAGTTTACACTAATGTCATTTTTTTTACACAATGTAACTCATATGAAATAAAGTGACAGCAAATTGAGGCAAAATAACAGTCACAAGAAAGGTTTTTCTGTCTTCCCTTAAAAATGATTGGTAAAAATGTTCTGGCTTGATAGTTGTACATTTCCTAAACAATCATCTCAGCCTTTTTGTTTTCTTTGTTATCAGTTTGTAATTATTTTTCCAGTGTTTAGCGCATTTTACTTATAACAATACTTATTTGAATTTCCCTACAGCTTACAAATTCTTGTAGAAATTACCTACCCAAATTGATATAAGCTGCTCTAAGACTTAATTGCAATGTGTAACACCAGAAAAAACAGTGCACAATAGAACCCAGTGTAATCACATGCGGTGTGATAGTCTTGAACCATTGTTCTACCACAACTATATAACAATGCACAGTGCTAAACAGAACAATGTATTTATTGTAGTCTTGTTTCAAGCCTCATTTTATATAGAATCCACACATTGTGGCTATAGCATGGTTACATCTAAGAAAAGATGGCCATATAAACTGGATGTAAACAATGGGCATGTTAAAGTGTCCCTGTATAAGATACTAAACGGGAATCAGAATGTCAGTTATCAAATAAACTTCTATATTAATGTGCGTGTGGATGTTTGGATGAGGCTTGTCAAATAGAAGTGTTCTGAATTCTCAGTAAGCTCTTTTTCAGGAACTTGGATAAAAAGAGAATGGTTGGATGGATAAATGGCAGTTTGTTGTTCTCTAGCTTTCAGGTGTGTGTTAACTCAATGCTGCAGTCTTCCCAGGAGTAGGTATTTCATCAAAATTCAGCCCAGGGTTAGACCATGTAATGCTGAAAAAAAGACAGCTACATCTCAGGCCCTCAGGCAGCATGTTAAATGTTAAGGTTCATGACAGTACTATTAGAGAAAGGCTAATATGGCTAGGGAGAAAGCCTCTTCTCTATGAATAAAACTAACAAAAAAAAACATTGCAGTGCAGCTTAGGTTTGCGAAGTTGCATCTGAACAAACCACAACATTTCCGCGACGAATGAGACCAAAGTAGAGCTTTCTGGTGATCATGCACAGTCCCACGTTTGCAGAAGATTTATCACAGCATATCGGCACAAGCACTTCCTGCTCGTTGTCAGTTATTTGGGCTTGTTTTGCAACCACAGTGCACTTGGCAGTCACTGAGTTGACCATGAACTCTTTAATATACCAAAGTATCCTAGAGTCAGATTTTGAGATAATCTGTTCTAAAAACTAAAGCCTGATGGAAATTGAGTCAGCAAATCTGTGACAGAATGGTTGAAAAAGAAAAGGAACAAGGTGTTGCAATGGTCCAGTCAAGTCCAGATCTCAACCCAACTGAAATGCCATGGAGGGACTTTAAGGGAGCTGGAAATAAATAAATGCTGCAAACCTCGATGAACTGAAGCAATGTTGGAAAGAAGAATGGGAAAAAATACAGAAAGCAATTACTTCATGTTGTTGCTGCTAAAGGTAGTTCTTCACATTGCTGAATCATGGGGTGAAACCAAGATTGCTGTGAAAACGTTCTTATTCATATAACTGTTTGTTAAATATGATTTCCATTCCGTTTTTTCCCATTGGCATCGCTTTTCACTAGAACAATGATAACATGATAAAAACAATGAAGTCTCCGTGCAGCATTTTCCACGTTAATCAGATGATTTTAGATCTGTGAGGGAAAACATCTGATTTGGGACCTTTCGGTGTGAAAACTGCTCTGGCTGCAATGTTTGTTTGTTCTGTGGCATCCGTCGTGGCACCTTGATGTTCCGATGATATTTGCTCTGCTTACCCAGATCTATTTTCGGTCCTGAGACATCTAACACCGTCAGCACACTCCTCCAGAGCCTCTCTGCCCCTGTGTGCCCACAGGTTCTTGCTGTGCTGTGTAACCATCCTGAGTTAACCTTTCCTGAAGGCACAGGGAAGCCCAGGCATGAAGCACTCTTTAGCATAATGAGTATGTTCATCAAAGCACTTCGTTGTGCTGGATGGGGCTGCTGGATTCACCAACGCACACACACCAGACAGCCCATGTTAATGTGTGTGTATGCATGTAGGTGTGTATGCGTTTCCTGCTGAGCTGGAAGCAGTGCCACAGGTGATGGCACTATTACACACACTCAATTACACACACACACAAGCATGGTGGACCTCAGCGGAGGCTGCCCTCATTTGAGGATGAAATCATTTCTGCGACCAAAGTGTCATCTATAATTAATGACCATTTGTGTGTAATTTAGAGGGATCTCACCTGTGGCCCTGTCCTCAGCTCAGTGGGAGCACAAACAGACCCATACGCAGCAAAAAAGGTATAAACTGAACTAAACGCGCAGGCAAAAATGTGCACATAGGTAGCAACCTTTAGGGACGTAAAAAAATAAATAAACAATTAAGTGATGAAACTTTAACCTGTTCAAATTGATACTTATACATTAAGCTAAATCACATGCCCACCTAACTGAAACAAACAGCTCCCTGCTGGTGTGCTGCTGATGTGTAGACCGTAGATAAATGTGTTACTAAAGTGCCTGAAGTCGTATAAATAATATAAAATCATTAATAACAGTATTGCTGTGTTAAGTTTAATTAAGGTGTATAAAAACCCTAGAATGTCTTTTATTTCATCTGTTAAATAGAGACATTTATTTACTCAATGATTTTTTTTTTATTAATGCACAAAATAAAATATTTAACTCAACCTACGAACACAACATAACCCAAAGCACTACCGCTGTTAACTTTGCTCATCTAAGTAACGTTATCTCGATTTAATTAGGGTTTTACGGGTTGGAGCATGTAGACGTCTGGACAGATACATTTTAAGGTAAATGGTAAAATGGTAAATGGCCTGTATTTATATAGCGCTTTACTAGTCCCTAAGGACCCCAAAGCACTTTACATATCCAGTCATCCACCCATTCACACACACATTCACACACTGGTGATGACAAGCTACATTGTAGCCACAGCCACCCTGGGGCGCACTGACAGAGGCGAGGCTGCTGGACACTGGCGCCACCGGGCCCTCTGACCACCACCAGTAGGCAATGGGTGAAGTGTCGTGCCCAAGGACACAACAACTGAGACTGTCCGAGCCGGGGCTCGAACCGGCAACCTTCCGATTACAAGGCGAACTCCCAACTCTTGAGCCACGATCGCCCCAAGGAAGCGAGTCACAGTGATGAAGCAACTGGAGATGATAGAAAGTCAAAAAGATTCAGCATCCTCAACCGGCGGGAAAAATGCTAGTAGTACCAAATGGGCAGGTTCCGAGTTAAACTTTTCTCAACATTGAGGCAAGTGACTGAAGTGACTGCCAATAACCACAAACACCTGGACAAAAGTACTGGGCCACACCTCTGAATCTTTGAATTCAGGTGTTTTTAATACCGTTAGCCCAGGTGTATAGCATGACCTAGCCATGCAGAATGTCTTTACAAACATTTGTGAGTTCACTGAAGTTGAGTGTGCTATATTACTGCATGAAGCAAATCTGACAAATTTCTTCTTGATATTCTTCAATCAACTGTAAGTGGAAGCATTTGAAACCACCATGGCATACAGACCTCGAACGCTCTGCTGACTCTGCTGGCTTTACAATCAGCACAGCTGTACACCAGCAGCTTTTTGGCTTGGGTTTCCATGGCCCAACAGCTCCTGTATGTGTAATGTATAGGTGGCCAAATACTTTGGCTATATACAGTAGTATATATTTGAGGCTTTCCAAAGCAACCAGTGCTCGTAAAGTCCACTCCAGCAGCCGGTAGTGACAAAGTGATGCATGATGAGCAATCACTTCCTGCATCACTTCCTGTGTGTGCACGTGAGTTTAATTTAACAATGAGAATTTTAAAGACATTGTGTTAGCGAGACCTGTCTTTGGCACACAATTAATTTGCTTTTGTTTATTAACTTGTTTGGTTTTTTGGATTCCAAGTGAAAATTTACATCTATCTATCTATCTAGAAGCGTATGTTAGCAAAAGGACAGCTATTGCTTCTGCTTCAAGTGTAGTCAACAATTTCATTTAAAATAAGTTTATGTCAGTTATCAATGAATGCTGACAATTGTAAAGTTAAGTTCACGAGTAGAACCACATCATGTGTACAGCTGCAACAACATAGCTTTATTGTTTCATATTCATGTGGCCACTGAAATGGTGAAGCGCGCAGCTCCGCTTGCGTAACTATTTTCTTTGTTAACCAAAGAGATTTAGGATGTCTGGCTTATCATTTCACTCACAGCAATGCAAGATTTTATACATCAGTTTTATCACTTGTTTTTTGTTAAGAAAAACACACACACACCCTTGAATCCATTGCAGTGCAGCAGAATACCTTTTTCAAGCTGCTTGCTACATCTCTGAAGGCAAGACGATGCACCATGGGTCATTTCTCAAACTGCCATTCGGAGTTGGAGCACTCCAGGCAGTGTCATGTTAAACAAAACAGTGCATTGATGCAATGCACAAAGAGTTGGTTATGTCAATGTGATATTTATCACCTCTGATCAAGAAGAAATTAGTGTGAAAATAAGGTCGTAGATCATTGTGGGTTAGATTAAGTGTCAGAGGGGGGGCAAAAAAAAAATCAATGACCATGAGCTTCATGTTCAGTGTGGCCAGTCAAAAGTGCATCTAAAGGTGCTGTGGCCTCAGGACAGCAATGCTACACTGAAGCTCATCACCTATGACATCCTTTATTTGTAACCAAGCAGCGGCAGTTTTATAAACATTGTTCAGATTCAGGCTGTTTTGTTGCTTTCTCCTTTTTTTTCCCTTTTAGCTTGTAATGTTTTTCTAAAGCTCTTTTCTTTTTTCCTCTTAGTCACACAGTTTGTGTTTTCCCTCCTTCTTTCAGCTTGGTTTTGTGATTTGTCTGTGCAAATAAACCACACTTCAGTCACTCTGGAAACCTGAGCCACTGTTTTCTTTTGGCCTGCCAGCTGTACGTACTACAGCTGATCTGACATGTACACCGCTAAAGTTATTACTGCAGTGCACTTTGCATTGATACACTGCAGCTACAATCACAACAGAGGTGCTGCAGCTACTCGGAGAACTGCAAACCTGCTGCACATGTTATTATTGCTGATGTTTGGGGGTTTTTTTCATCCTTAAAATGCAAATTGCTCTCACCAGCAATATAATTTACTTCAAAGATGCCTGCAAGGGTTCGACAGCATAACATCAGCCAACATTTAAGTAAATGGGTACTTTATGTTTGCTTTTATTACACTTAACATAGAGTGAGTCCTCCTAATCCTCCTTACAAGCATCGTCTTATTCAAATGGTCTCCCTACTCTGGTCTCTCTATTGAAGATGCTCCTCATAGTCAGTCTGTCAGATGAATCCAGCGTTTGGCATCGGGCAGCAGATAACAAATGACAGGACGATGTAGCCAATGAGATTCTCCTAATTATCTAATGACCAGGGACATGAGGTGATTTGTTGCCCCAATGAGCTTGTTAGGTTAAGTGGTGGGCATCGACAGGGCGGTCAGATGTTGTCTCTTGCTGTATCTCTTATTAGTGTGTTTTGCTTTCCTGCATTTGACTGTAGTTTTTCGGGGTCACTTGCTATGAAAACCAAGAAATATTTTCCCTTTCATCATACTCATGATACAATACTCTTGGGATGTGATCCGTTATACACACGATATGTTCCAGAATGATCATCTATGGAAAATCCCAGTATTTGTGTAACTGAAGATTAAAAATTACCCCCGAATAGGACTCACGTGGTCTGCTTTCCAGCTATATTATCTTATATAAGTTAATCAACTTTCAGTTACTTTAGGTTATGCAGCAGTACCTTTTGTTACGCTAATGTTATCATTTGTTTTTTCCATCTCCTACTCACCTTATTTGCTTTTTTAAACTGCCATAGAAGTCCATATCCATATTTCGTCATAGGCCATAATACCAGAAGGAACATGAGATACTGTTTCCTCAACATTTTGCTCACGACGAAACTGTACAATAATAATGGATTGCATTATTCCACTATTCATTCACTCTCACATTCACACACTGGTGGAGGCAGCTACAGTTGTAGCCACAGCTGCCCCGGGCCAGACTGACAGAGGCGAGGCTGCCATATCGCGCCATCGGCCCCTCTGGCCATCACCAAGTTAGCTACAAGTAACTAATAGTTATGATAAGGAGTAGGATACAAAGCACTCTGAAAGCACTTTCTTAACCCTGAAACAATTAACACAATCACAGTGATTCATCAGATTTTACGCTGATCCCTCTGGAGCTAGAAACTTGTTACAACTTCTGTTTCATTACTTAGTAATTGTCCCCAGAAAGCAGATTTTGGTTTCTTGGTGCATCTTCTCATTACGATGTGTTCACATTGAATATTAAACAAAGTTTATTTATTTGGTTAGTTTTAAACTTTGGGTTTTATTCCTTTACGTCACAATATTCATATGCAACACTTCCCTGGGTTACTATGTCACAACCAAGCTGGTGAATTTAAATGAGGAGTGATGTGAGGAACAATGCTGTGTTTGACAGCTAAGATGCTGATTGCAAAATGTAACAGTTGTATTTGTTATTGCACTTTGTTTTCTCACCGTTTTCGTCATGCCTCCATATGTTCTACATTTGCACATTTTGGAATAAGTGCAAGGTTATATCTCCAGTTAAAAATATACATTTATAGAAAATCTCCAGCTAAGTTTATGGCACTTTGACACAATCTGTGTCTGTTAACTCTCTTTTTGTCAGTGAATGCAGTTGTTGTCTTCAAAACTTTGCATTACTTCTAAATTTGCCTAAATATGCCTTCAGCTACATCTCTCTCGCTATATATATATATTAGGGGTGCAACGATACACAAAATTCACGGTTCGGTTCGGTTCGATACTTTGGTGTCACGGTTCGATATTTTTTCGATACAAAAAAATGTTCATGCATTTTTAATTTGTCATTTATTAAAATTATAAATATATATTTTAACTCAAAAGTACAGTTTTTAAATTTAACCCTAACCCTTGTGCGTGTTTTTTATTTTGACAGCGAATGCGCACCTGCAGACCACTTATGTGCAGCCCTGGTTATTTAGCTCATCATATTGCAGCCACAGAAATTCTTTTGTCCATGAAACCATAAAGCTGCACTTTCTTTTTGCCTTATAGTCTGATTTGTCATAACTTCTCAGTTTTGTGGTAAGCTTTTCTTTGGCTGTCACTTCTTCACCCTGACCTGTCTTATTTGGCTCAGCAGAACTGAAATGCTTTTACACGCTCACTCACATAAGCTCAGCGATTCTCTGCGCGATCAACCTCTCACATGTTTAAGCTTGCTGCGGGAGATTTCACTTGTCATGTTTGCATAGTAAGCTAACGATTAATAAGACGATGTCAGAGGAATTGGTGCACAAATTATCATCACTCACAGATCAGTGCTGTCGCTCTCTATACACAGTTGGCACGATTGCAAAGTGAAAGCAAAAAAACAAGCGCAAATTCAAACGCGACTTCAATATGTCACATATTGACAGTGGCTCACCGATGCCAATGACATAATTACCCAGCTACATTTCTGAAAGAATGCAAAAGCATTGACATATATTTTTCCTACAATAGCCCGACGGGCAGGGAAGAGATAGATTTTGGTAGCCCGACTGAAAAAATCGCTAGCTTCGGGACGTCGGGCTAGCGATATTGCAAGCCCTGTATCTGATTGAGGAATCACTCATCTTTGGAAAAGAGAGTTTATTACAGAGAAATGGCTCTTTCCAAAATAAAAGCTATACTATCCGCTTCTTCTGGGCTATATTCTCAGCAGCATAAGGAGAATCATGTGCTAACAGCTGTCTAAATGACTCGGCTAAAGTTAGTAGCATGCTTGTTGTTTTTGTCTTTGCACTAGGATGATGTCGGCGTAAATGTGCAGTCATATTCGTTGTGTTCCCACTAGTGCTTTCAGGTTAATCTCGTTGAAATGACCTTAACGCCACAACACGGCAAATCTCCGTTAACGAGCTACCGCCGATCGCTCCGTGCATGGGGCTAGACGGCAAACACGTTAACGAGCTAACTGCGCTAACACACTAGTTCACACCAATGTAATTGAGCATTGCATGGCACATCCAACATACTGTTTTACTTTAGTCCATGACTCGCTTACCTTCAGGGTCATACGTCACATGAAAACCAAAATAATTCCAAACGCCAGATCTGAATGTTGCAAGTAGAGCTTAACTTCTGTCTGGCTAGCTTGCCCTGCGCTCTTCCTTCTGACTATGCTGTCTGTGTTGAGCGCTCAGTGGATCTGCGCTCGACAGTGCAGCCTAGGCGGAGTAGTCGAACACAGATTCACTGAGCGCTCAACACAGACAGCATCGTCAGAAGGAAAATTGATAAAACAAATTACAAATCTTGTATTGTTCGATACATATGTGTACCGAAAGCACTGTATCGAACGGTTCAATATCGATACAAATATCGTTGCACCCCTAATATATATATATATATATATATATATATATATATATATATATACACAGGGAGTGAAGAATTATTAGGCAAGTTGTATTTTTGAGGAATAATTTTATTATTGAACAACAACCATGTTCTCAATGAACCCAAAAAACTCATTAATATCAAAGCTGAATGTTTTTGGAAGTAGTTTTTAGTTTGTTTTTAGTTTTAGCTATTTTAGGGGGATATCTGTGTGTGCAGGTGACTATTACTGTGCAGAATTATTAGGCAACTTAACAAAAAACAAATATATACCCATTTCAATTATTTATTTTTACCAGTGAAACCAATATAACATCTCCACATTCACAAATATACATTTCTGACATTCAAAAACAAAACAAAAACAAATCAGCGACCAATATAGCCACCTTTCTTTGCAAGGACACTCAAAAGCCTGCCATCCATGGATTCTGTCAGTGTTTTGATCTGTTCACCATCAACATTGCGTGCAGCAGCAACCACAGCCTCCCAGACACTGTTCAGAGAGGTGTACTGTTTTCCCTCCTTGTAAATCTCACATTTGATGATGGACCACAGGTTCTCAATGGGGTTCAGATCAGGTGAACAAGGAGGCCATGTCATTAGTTTTTCTTCTTTTATACCCTTTCTTGCCAGCCACGCTGTGGAGTACTTGGACGCGTGTGATGGAGCATTGTCCTGCATGAAAATCATGTTTTTCTTGAAGGATGCAGACTTCTTCCTGTACCACTGCTTGAAGAAGGTGTCTTCCAGAAACTGGCAGTAGGACTGGGAGTTGAGCTTGACTCCATCCTCAACCCGAAAAGGCCCCACAAGCTCATCTTTGATGATACCAGCCCAAACCAGTACTCCACCTCCACCTTGCTGGCATCTGAGTTGGACTGGAGCTCTCTGCCCTTTACCAGTCCAGCCATGGGCCCATCCATCTGGCCCATCAAGACTCACTCTCATTTCATCAGTCCATAAAACCTTAGAAAAACCAGTCCTGAGATATTTCTTGGCCCAGTCTTGACGTTTCAGCTTGTGTGTCTTGTTCAGTGGTGGTCGTCTTTCAGCCTTTCTTACCTTGGCCATGTCTCTGAGTATTGCACACCTTGTGCTTTTGGGCACTCCAGTGATGTTGCAGCTCTGAAATATGGCCAAACTGGTGGCAAGTGGCATCTTGGCAGCTGCACGCTTGACTTTTCTCAGTTCATGGGCAGTTATTTGGCGCCTTGGTTTTTCCACACGCTTCTTGCGACCCTGTTGACTATTTTGAATGAAACGCTTGATTGTTCGATGATCACGCTTCAGAAGCTTTGCAATTTTGAGACTGCTGCATCCCTCTGCAAGATATCTCACTATTTTTGACTTTTCTGAGCCTGTCAAGTCCTTCTTTTGACCCATTTTGCCAAAGGAAAGGACGTTGCCTAATAATTATGCACACCTGATATAGGGTGTTGATGTCATTAGACCACACCCCTTCTCATTACAGAGATGCACATCACCTAATATGCTTAATTGGTAGTAGGCTTTCGAGCCTATACAGCTTGGAGTAAGACAACATGCATGAAGAGGATGATGTGGACAAAATACTCATTTGCCTAATAATTCTGCACTCCCTGTATTATATATATATATATATATATATATATATATACATCTAACACAGCAAAACCAGTTTCAGTACAACAGCAGTAAGAATGGAAGGTCCAAAACATTGCATGTAGTGTATCTGGGTCCATTCTCTGCATTAACCACAAGATTTGATTACGCTTTTCAGAGTAGCCACCTTCATTTGTTTATTTGCAAATTTGCACAGGTTTTGTTTATGTGTTCTCCTGGGCTTTCCCTCTCGTCTGCCCAGTTTACAGACTCATGATGACAATGGTGGTGGAGGAGATGTAGGAATGTGTTATGTAAATTCTCCCAGCATGGCCCTGGTCGTCCTTATACCTCTTACCACCTTCCTCTGCTTTCTTCCCTCTGCTATTGACCATGTTGCACATTATAAATCAAGTGTACCTTGCTAGTACTCTAATGAAAGCTCATTTATAAAGTGACTAAATGGTCCTGACAAAAGTCCTAATGAGGAAATCAATAATTCAGTGATTGTTGCTGTGCTTATACTAATACGTTCCTCTTGTAGTGCTTTGATCCCAGCTAGGAGAGTAACATTTGTTACTGTATTCAGTTCTGCTTGTCAGCATTGTTGTAGTTTTTTTTCTTTCCTTGAATCTTTGAGATAAACGATGTCCCGTTAGAAACATCAAAAGCTGTCTCACATGTTCTTCAATATCCAATAAACTTCTTTTTGATGAGGAAAGAGTGAAGAAATGTAAAAAATATTTTCACTTGAATTGTTAATATGAAACATTACTCTGGTATTTGCTCGGCACAAATCACTGTGATTAATGAGAGGTTTGATGTTTTTATTGAATTGCTTGCAATGACCATTTTTTCTCCACCATCCCACCATCTACTGCACTGAAGTACTTTTCACTGAAGTCGCCAGCAGGAGGTTTGGTTATTTGCCAAAAAAAAAAGAGAAAGTTGAGAAGAAACATGTTGAGTAATTTACCTCATAGCATGGTGAAAAAAGTTAGTGTTGACTTATTGTAAAGCAGTAAACAGAGCTGAATGTAAAAAATCTATGACCTAATTCACTGTATTTGTTTCACAGTGTCATAACCTGTTAAGCAGTTATTTTTATTAGTATCACACTCACATTAGCAGTGCAGTGTTTTACAAGTTTTCCATGACTGTCTTAAAATAACCTCTAGGCTTCTTTTACTCCATCCACATTTCCCCATAAATACAGTCATTGTGAAGCTGCTGACCTGATCTAACAAGTTCGGCTTAAAGAAAATAAGTTCAAAGATCCAGCCTCCTCTAATTGCATGAAACCGAGCTAGTGATCAGTAATAGTTCTTTCAAATCTTGTTTAAAGCAAAGTTGATGAATTCTTCTTGTTCAGGGGTTTAAATTATTAAAGAAACCAAATAAATAATGCAGTATTCAAATTATCCTTGACATGCAGTTTTACTTTCACCTGTTTTACACAAAGATGCACATATTAATGTTACTTTATTAATGAAAATCAAATTACAATTACAGTTTTATTTTATTTGTGTACCTGAGAGAAAATACAATACAGTATAGCAGTGTTTGGACAGATGGTGACTCACCCCTGCAAGGTCATTGATCATCAGCCTTAGGGACTGGAGTGTACACTGTAGGAAGCCTGGGGAGCAGCACCCTAGTCCTCTGTTAATTGCCAGGGCAGGTAGATTACCCTCTTATGCCCCTCCCTGCTCCTTAATGTTGGGCACGGCCACCCGAAGTGCTCCCTCAGATGCCTCCTTAACTAGCTTTGAATTCAGTGATTAATGAAACACATTATACTTCTTTTGGATTAATGGCTGTGTGGTTTTAGCAAGCTGTAAATGGTAAAAGTACATTTCCTGTGTAGATTAAAAGATTCTTTTTCAAACACGATTCAAGCACAAACCCACCTTTATGGAGTGGTCTTCTATTTTTTTATATAATCCAGTATAGGAGACTAAAGACAGAGAGCACAAGCTTCAGATTTTGATGTGGGGAAAACACTTCCATGTTTCCTTTTTTCTCGGTCCCTTTGCAGTTCCTGTTGTTTTGTTTTTTTCAGAACAAAGAATAAGCTGTGGTACTTTGAGTTCGGCACGTCGGAGACCTTTTCGGCCACATGTAAGAAGCTCCACGACTTTCTGGAGGTTGAGGTAACTCAAACCATGTATTTTGTTTTTGGAGACTTTTCCAAGAAAAGAAACAAAAGCAAAAGCATATATTTTGAAATTTGTTGCTTTGTAACTTATTCTTCTTTATCTCAGCTCTTAGATACGAAGCAATCATGTATTCTTTATTATTAAGGGTATTTCACTAGCAGTCAGGTAAGAATATTGATGTCATTTAAGATATTCTCGTCTTCTGCTGCTCCATAAATAGCACTAATGTATACTAGTTTCAGATTCACCCAGACAAAGTGTGGATGTGTGAAGGCTATCTGTGCACCTCCCCACCCACTTCTCACATAACCTTAGTGTAACACACAGGTAATTAGCCCTACACGACCCTGCTGTGTGTGATATTGAGTGATAATGAAGATGGTGTCTATACAATTCATCTTCCCTCTTCTCAGAGCTATCCACACAGTGCAGAGGTCTTCATTAATTAGGGCTGAGTAGTGCTTACATTACTGAAGAAGGACAGGTAGGGAGATGATGAGACATCCCTGAGTGATAAAATGCACCATTTAGAGTAATATATAATACAATATTTCTGGGTTAACACAGAATAACTATAAGGACACTTGCCCCTTCATGCTGGGCTCTTTTAAGCATAATTAAAATGAGTGCAGGATGGGTCAAGCAGTTAGTACAAAGTGTACTTGTGTTTTAAAGTTATAACAACCAGCTGCTCTGGTTCTCTCCCATCTTTCTAAAATTCTGATTCCTAGATCTCTACTTGATAAGATTAAGCATATATTAGCTATGTGCCTAAATTAAACCAAATAGTGGAGAGTAAGCAGAAACTAAAACTTGTCTTACCTTAAGAACACTTTAGAAATAAAGATTTGATTTTAGGTTATAAGAGTAATATTTGAACATCTGGGGTTGTAATTGAGCTTATTTCAACTCTATTTTTCTAATAAAGTAGTTTTTATACTTTGCTGAACAGTAACTGAAAACAGAACTACACAAAGTGGACTTCCAGTTCATGGATTGAAAAATTTATATCTTACCTTCTCTTTCAAAGATGACCTCCCTGTGCTTACTAATATTTTTAACAGCCGTGTCACGTTATGACACAACAGCAGCATTGACACTCTGGGGTGAGAACTGGTTAAGAATCAAAGGTTCGTCTTACTTAGACAAAGCAATATATTCTGGTTTAGACATTGGGGAAAAACACTGTTTAGGGTTCATCATCTTATAGATTATTTCAGTATCAAACTGTAGTACAAAGCTTGAGATGAAACGGATTGTATCTGTCCTTCTCTTTCTGTGTTCTTTTAAAAGTGCGATGGTGTTACTCTGGACCTTAGCAGTATTTCCTTGGAAGGCATTGCCATTCTCAACATTCCCAGCATGCATGGTGGCTCCAACCTTTGGGGTGAAAGCAAGAAGAGGAGGGGCTACCGCAAGGGAGGAAAGAAGGGTCAAGACAAAAGGACACCTGTGCTCGACCCCAAAGAACTCATGTTTGCGGTTCAAGGTAGCTCTGACACCCGAGTTTTACGGTTGTTTACATAAATGCTGAAATCATTGTGGTTAGAAAGCTTAATTACATTACGAATCTAAACTCACAGAGAAAATGTGTTATTGCTAAATAAAATGCTCCAATGACCTGTGTTATACTTGGCTATGTGGCTACAAAGCCACATTTAGCAACATAGCTTGAAGGAGCATGTTGTAGCCTATTGATTTTTTGGTAAGTGGCCACTTTGGTGTAGTACATATTGCATTAACTGATGTGAAAGTTCAGGCTCTAGCTGCCGGGCTGGGGTCTGCATACACTCAGCTTTAGCATCACTCTGGGGGTTTTCATTAGCTTTGTGTTAGCATGTTTTCTGTGCACATGCTTCCAGAGTGCCAACGTAGTGTTAACAGAATAATGTGGCTGTGTCTGTCTGTGAAGCATTTCGTATTTGCATTCGTCCTTTCATTCAGTCAAAATAAAAGTAAGGTTCATATCCCTATTCCTCAAAGCTGTAGACCACTCCAGCATTTTCCTCCTCCTGCACACAAACTTAAATCAGCTGACAGTTTTGGAGGGTTTTTGTTGTCAACCTTGTGTCCAGATATATGAAGAAGATGTATGAAGTAACACGAGTAACAAAATAACTGACTGAAAAATGTAATGTGATTACTATAACACACTATTTTGGGAGCGGTTACGCCCACTATTTTTTCAATAGCTGAACATTTCTGGCTAAATCTGTCGGCATGTAATTGGTGAGTCATCAACAGCAGTCAAACCTCTGCATGCTACATACCATGGTTGGTTTGCTCTGTTAAACAATAATAGTGCAAGTTAAACAGCTTTGACAGTGTAGGAGGTTCTTCTCCCTGAAGCCCACATCAGACACTAACAGTCTGTGTCCTTGCTCCTATCAGACAGATCAAAGACTAAACTTTGGGCCAAACTTTTCCTGAGCACATTAATATTTCACTGATGACAAGGTGAATCACAGCCAGCAGGTTTTGTTTGCAAAGAAGAGGTACAATCATGTCACAGTTTGGAACTGTCACTTGTGTATTAATGGTCTGTGTGGGCACCAGTGGACAGGCTCTGTTAATAGGAGCTGACTGAGTGGGGTGTTGGGCATACCCCTGAATCCATTTACGTCAAAAGGAAGCCCATCAATGGGAATATATGAATGAACGAAACACAATGAGTCAGCTGCTCTGTGGAAACTGGTGAAATTGTGTGAGCCGCTTTAGGGAGTTAATAGCAAAGGGTAGAAAATATCCAGAAAGCAGAATGTTCTGGTACTGCAGTGAAAAATTACAGACAATATAATTTTTCCTTCAAATACATAGTAAGAACTAATATATATATATATATATATATATATGTGGCTTAATATATCATCACTGCACAAGTGTTTTCAGTTATTGTAGTCCTGTTGAAAGGGAATACAATTTAGTTTTACTTTTTGTTAAGCTTTCATATCAATATCCCCCAATTTTATCCATGTTTACAACATAGCTTGAATGACAACGGGTTGCTAATCTGTTCTTTATTGAAATAATTTTATTACTAATCATTGCTGTTGAGTCTTTCTAAATTCTTTTGTAGACTCACAGCCGTGAATTCTGGATTTACTTGGCTTTTGTATTTTATTTCTATCATGTCTAACTGTGCCTGTTCAGGTGATGCACAGTATGTTTTTTAGGGTTCCTGCTGAGATGGTGTGTTTGTACCTGGGGATGAAGTGGATGTTACAATCAGTGTCTGGCTTTGAGACATGACGAGCCAGCAAAGATCTCCAGACATGGCTGCCAGTGATCCCTTATGAGACTTCACTGGCCATAGCACAATTTCTGGAAAATAAAAAGCCCTCTGTGAAGCACACTATGGAGCATTCATTCTTTTTAGTTGTGATTCAATTTTCTGTTTCCTTTGGTGCTGCTTTGCCTTTAAAGATGGTTAAAGGTGGCACATTTTAAATTGGACTCTTTTTACACAGTCACAGCATTTATTGTGCAAAATGAATCTGTTTTATGTTGTTTAAAAAACTGAGAAAACAAGTGAGAGACAGTGAGGAAGTAGACAAGGAAACACAACTCAGTCCTACAATAAATAACCCATAAAAAAGTCATTCTCCAGTACATTAACATCACCTTTTTGATGCTTCGAGCTGAGCATTTCCGTCAGTAGGCTTGCCCTGTAACATACTCTGCTGTGTCATCTTGGATATCAAACATGACCATCATTTAGAAAAGAAATGCAGTGTTGTATTTAATAAGACTCCTAATTTGTAACCAGGACCATAAAATTATCAAGGACATGTTCACCGATGGCAGTTTTCTCACTGACTTCCATACAACCAGACTTCTTTTTTTGGACGACCCCCTGCTGACAGTTAGAAAAATCGAGGTTTAAGGATTTCAGTAGACTTCAGGTTAAACCAATGCAAAATCATAATAAAAAGGAACCATGTGGCACATGTGCACTGTGAGGGACACATTTGATCAATGCAAAGCCCAGCTTTGCTATGATGAACACTCCATTTATCCCTGAAAAAAAATCAATCACTTCTGTGTTTGTATTTAAAAAAAAATAGAGGCCACAGTCTAAACCTGGAAAGGCACTTAGTGTGAGTGGGGAGTATTTCCCTTTGTTTATGTGTGTCCATACCCATTTGAGCCTGTGTATTGATGCGGGTGGGTGTGTTTGTGTTGTCCACCTGTACTGTATATCTTAGAATAGATGCCCTTGTGGAAGGTGCCCTCAAGGTGAGCAGCCAAACTTGTTAGATCAAGAGAACAGCGTATTTAGAGGTAAACACACAGGAGTGCATTAGCCCAGAGGGGCAGAGGGTGACGCACAGGACTGTTGGCAGAGATCATTTTTTGTCAAGTTGTATGTGTAGTTGCATCTGTGTGTGGATGGGGTGGGCTGGTGGGTGGCTAGGGGATGAAAAAAAAAAAACCCTGACCTTTCGGGAGCTGTTAAATCGTCCCGCTGGTGACGCCAGGAGACAAGCCCCTCAGGTGGAAGGGAATGGCTGCAGAGTGAATTATTTAGAATAGGGGCTTCATGTGTGGGTGGAGGGGTTGATGCTTGGGACTGATCCCCCGTGACAAGCCCCATGAAGCTTTCATTGGAGGATCGGCCTCCACATGCCCTCCCTCCTTGTTCCGCCATTCCTCTTTAGTTTTACTTTCAGCAGATCGGCTGCTGGTCCTGCTCTGCTCCGTCACTGTCTGTCTTTTATTCCTCTGCTCTCACCCTGTCGCTCCACATGTGTCAGTGCAGCCACTGGCCTGGACAGGTAGTTGTGTGACAGTGACAAGGACGTTGTTTCTAATCTCTCTCTCTGATGGGAAGATGTGGCTAAGATTAAAGTCGCAGTGTGCTGCTTTTTCATGTCCCATACGGACACTGGTTCATATCATTGTTTCATTCACTATCACTTGTAGTGTTTATCAATTTGAAATCCTGATTTCTTGACCTACGTAAGGGATATTAATTCGAGATTAAATAAATAAGATGATTTGGTTTATATTTGGCCATAGACTGCTTATCATGACTTTTTATAAATTGGCCTCTTTCTAAACGGTTAGGTGATTCAGTTTTTCTCCCAGTTTATCTCTGAGAACATGTTGGTTTTTTACTATATTTAGGCGAGTGTGCTTTGTATTGTAGCAGGTGAATCATTTGAACTTCCCGTAAATGGAATAATTGATGGTGATTCAAGAAGAAAAAATGGAAATTCACAAAAAAACCCACTCGAGATAAAATATGATTTCAGTCCATTAAGACCCTTATTGAAGTCGTGTGTCCTCGTTTCTTAGAAAGAGATGAAAATATGCCTAATTTTAAGTTTTGCCTGAAGGCCATTTCTCCTCCAAGACTAGTGCTTTTGTACTATTTTGCCATATTTCATGACATTTCATGGAGAGGTGGAACATGGACATATTAGAAAAGATTCTGATCAGAATCAATTTCCTTACAATTCTGAGACAGAGGATAGCTTCTGTAATTTTTTTTATCATTTTGAAAACTATTTTTTTCAACTCTTAATTTGAAAGAACAATTTTTGCCTGAAGGTTCATTTCAGGCTTTTGTAAAAATGAGACCGAATGCTCCTATCAGGAAATACAATACAATTTAATTTGTAAGGGTAAGGGTTTGTTGAGTTTTAAACAGTTTCATTATTCTGTTTAGTTGTGCCAATGGACATATTTTAATTTCTTTGGACTGTAGATCCAGGTAAGGTATCAGCATCAATGCAAATAAGTGTACACTGCAAGGCACTGGAGTGTAAGAAAGTCAGTAAACTCATTTTCAGAAAAGAAAATAAACTTAAGTTACAGTATGTCAAGTTGTATATTGCGGGTGAGCAATATACAACTTGATACATAACTAACATTAATGATTTGTCACAACCTTAATATACTGCATCAGCATCTTTACTTTTAAATTAAATATACTTGATATACTTTGGTGTAGCTGACTTTAGAGTAAATAAACTTTGAAAATGTAATTTTGGAAACTTATTTGGACCTTTAAATAAAAGTACTTATATGGGAGACAGATGTTGTACAACATCAGAAATGTAGCTCAGCTCTAACCACACTACTCTTCTAGAGTACCGTGCAAAAGATTTGAGCCACATCGCATTTCTTTACATTTTACTAGGACACGCCCTCGGCTGTGTTTTACAGATGGCTGTAGACATTCACTATGGTACCTCTCATCTTACCTCCTCCATACATTTGGATTCATCTCATTTCTAATGGGGAGTCAGTGAAGAGCAGATAGATTAACTGAAGGCCTATATCAGGTCTTTATTGGCTTTCAGATGCTGTTCACCTGTAGATAGTTGGAGTGCTACTTCTCCTTTTGTCCTCTATTTTACACACAAGAAGGCCTGAAAGCTCTAAAAACAAAACAAATTATAAAGAAATGAGTGATATACAGGACTGTATGTCACTGCAGCAACACGATTTACAACAAGAATTCACAAAATAATAGGCTCGTTTTTTTCATCAGGGTTGGTCTTTAATTCTTTGAGACATCGTAAAAGTTGTAACTAAAAGCAAATTTGTGTCTGTGAGTGTGTTTCAGTGTGTGTGTGTGTGTGTGTGTGTGTGTGTTGGCTGCACAGGGTCCTCCTGCCCTTCTTAAACCAGCACAGCTACAGCCTTTGCATTCTTTCCCAAGCTAAGAGCTCTAGAGTATAATAGATCTTTGTAGCTCGGGGCAAACAGGAATCCCTATCGCTTTGGTGATGCTGTCCATCATATATGTCACCATGGTCCTGCATGAGCCGTTCACATCAACGTGAGAAGTCACGTGACGGGGGGAGCAACTTTAAAGCTCAGTGTCAGGGAGGTCAACCTGCTCTGGATTGTATGTGTACACACTCTTCCACTCCGACCCTGGAAAGTGCTGCACTCAAAGTCCAGCGTTGAGATAGGGGCAGACGCATGTCCATCACCATGGTGACAGCTGGACACCACAGCTCGGCGGCGGCAACAACATCTCACCGCAACAGCAACATTGCCCACGACACTCCTTCAGGAAACCAACACGACTCACGTACACACGGCATTGCGGGGCTAACACGCTCACACACACCGAGTGCCTAAAAATGGGTCTTAGTTTCAATTAGTGTCTGTATACTACCAACAGCGAGGCAGCAGCTTCTTAATTTGTGGAGGGATGAGTTGATGGAGAGTCGGAGGCAGAGCGGGCCTCCGAAACAGATGGGCCCTGCGTGACACTGGGCTTCCAGCAGGGGCAAAATCAATGCTCATAACTGAAAAACAGAAGAGAAATTAATAATTATATTATCACAAGATTGCTTTGCATTGCCGGTGCAATCTAATTAATAGCTGTTTTGTTTGTAGCTTGTTGCCTTTTTTCTATCTTTTTTTTTTAAACAGTGAATATTAAATATTTCAGCAACAGAAGGCAAACTCTGAAGTGAGGAACGTCACATGTCATGTTCTTTTATTCTTCCTCACCTCCTTCTCACTTTCCTCTTCCCCTCCTCGCTTTTGTACTTTGTTTCATGTGTCTTCTCACTCCTAGTACGAGTTTTTTGCATTGTTTACCTCTCATGTGAATGGTAGCTACATTCAAAAGCAGCAGTGATACTATAACACAATGAGGACAAAACTTGGCTGGACTTTGCATGGTTAAAAAAGTGTTTTTTCTTTGCTTTGTTGCTTTTGTTTGCTTTTGTCTCAGACCTGTCTGACCAGCTCTTGGAGGTTGTGGGACTTGAAGGAGCCATGGAGATGGGTCAGATCTACACTGGCCTGAAGAGTGCTGGACGACGCTTGGCACAGTGCTCCTCTGTGACTATCAGGTCAGTCTTTAACAATGTTTTGTGCCTGTTTCTTCCAATTATTATATTGTTTTTAGTTTATTGTGGTAGCAAATGCTATGGCATATAAGAAAAAGCATAAAAATGCTACGAGTATAAATTAAGGTGATGATTTTTAAGCATCCTGGTGCAGAATGCTTTTATTTGGTTTTATTGTGAAGATTTGTTACAGCATGTTTTCTCGTTCTTCACTTACAGAACCAGTAAATCCCTTCCAATGCAGATTGATGGTGAACCTTGGATGCAGACTCCGTGCACTGTAAGTTGAACTGCATTTCCACAAATGGTTCATCCAAACTAAAGACAGTTATATGCCAATATAAAGTAAACTGTAAGGGCAGTGAAAGAAGAATCGAGCAAAGTATTTTGTAATCTCCATTTACAAAAAAAAGATTTGCAAATGAAAAAATATTAATACGTTTTACATATGGAATCTGCAGTCTGACAGTCATATTGATGCTTGAGAATTTTTCCAACATGTGGCAATGAGCATCCATGACTCATTCTGTAAATTCAAGTTTTCAAAAAGTTCTTTGTTTGTTTTTTATTCTGAGCTTAAAGAGTAACATCAGACTGTTTGAGGAACCTCTGAGGAAACACATAGTTACTGTTGTGTGGGAGATCTTGAGTTCTACTATGAAAATGCCCCACACGAGCATCATGAAGATAAAAAACAAAAGTGAAAAGTTAAATGCTTGTTAGGTGAAAGACAATGGTTTTGAAACCACATCAGTTATTTAACTGTATGCTAACAAAGCCCGCTCTATTGCAACTGCATTATAAAACCAAAACAGAAAACTTATCCCTTGTCTATGCATCTGCATATTCATAAGAAGGTATTGGTTTATAGACATTATGGTCTAAGATGTTAAGATGTCCAGGAGTCATTAATGCGACCCACCTTAGTGACTGATTAAATCTTCTTTCAATGACTTCTCCCATATGGAAAAGAAATAGTAAAAACTTATATGATTTACTCATGAAAGTGGCCACTTTCTCATTACTTTCATATATTGTTTTAGTAAGAATCCAAAACATACAAGTTTCATTATATAATTTTTCAAGGGATCTTATATCTGTTTTCACTCTTGTATGCTTTTCATACAAGTTTCACACAAGACAGATAGAAACTTTATAAGATTTATATATATCTTATATATAGCTTTCTGACAAACAAACCAAAAGCTGATACATGTTTAAAAAAATATCAAATATATATGCTTTAATATTAAGATTAATATAACAGTTCAGCTGTTGCTGCTTTATATTCTAGTGCATTAATTTATGATAACAAATTCTTAATGATTCAAGTCTTATTTCTTCTAATTTGCTCATCGTCTAGATCGCAAACGTGTACCTCGATAAGTGTTTTCTCTCTGTCCAAGTTGCTCGTTTTTCAAAAGGAAACTCCTGAGTTTGCGTTGATTACGGTTGTGTTTAGCTTTAATTAGAACACCACTGCAGATGAAGTGCTGCCGAGATTTACATATGGATCGCCCAGCCATGACAAAACAAGTGGCCTGCAAGTGCTCTTGTATCTGCTGGCACAACTACACAGAGCAAAGTTGGGCTCTGACGATACATAATTGTGCTGCAATGATTTCCAAGGAAAGTTTTTCATTCTGTATGTCTGAACTGCATCTGAATCACTTAACGCGTTAAATGCCTACAAAAACATCACACTTCAAATTGGATGTTGTTCCACTAATTATTAACAACAGGAGCTATGCAAATGCATATCAGTCTCTGCATGCATACCATGTTTAACACCATAACCATTTAAGATTTTAAGCTAAATGCAGCATGTGTCACTCTGATGAGTAGATCTAAAATAACTGGCACCATATTTCCAAATTTGATTCTGGTACAATGCACCTTCATTAGGGTCTAAGTAAAATCCCCCCTCGGTTTTCTTAATTTGGATGATTAATTGTGACCTGGTAGCTCATTACATCCATGCTTCATTTGAGCAAATTATTTTATTTTCTGTCTAAAAGCCATATTGTTCCATGGGCCCTTGAACCACATAAATACTTAATGCTGCATTTTAAAGAAACAGAGCTTGATTACCATCCAAATTTATTTCAGGTATCACTTTAGATCTTTTTTTCTTTTTTGGCCACTGTCTTGTCTGTAAAGACTATCATGTTTATGGCAAAGTACTTGATGAACATTAACTTCAATCATGTTTAATGATGGCAGAAAGCCCACAAAAGCTAAGTAATTGCTCCAGCGTCAGAGTGCAAGCACAATAAATGGCAGCTTTCCTTTGAAGTGAATGTGGTCCTTTGAATGCAGATGGTAGCATTTCCCCTCCCCATTACTGCGTTTAGACTCTTAGTGCAACTCTATAATGATGTGCTTAATATGACAACCCTTGATGGTTGATATTTGGGGTTCCATCGATCTACAGTTGCAACTCCTAAAAGAAATTGCATCATTGCAGGCAAACAGGATATTGTCAGATAATATAAAATTCAGTCTTTACAATAATCCACAATAATATGTTATCGGAGTCACTAACCCCAGGGATTCTCAAAGTTTGTTGTAGTCAGGACGTTCAAATATGCATTCATAAGCCACTTGACAAGAACCCATTTGGACGCAACATCCATATGGAGGATTTTTTTTTTAATTGTTAATGCATTGCTGAATTTGCTTCTGTGGGGATAAAGTGCTGGGTATAATGAACAGTGGATGGAGACCTTATTATTTCATGGGGATAACCTTCTGAGATTTAAAAGAAAGGTAAACATAATTCAAAAAAGTCATTTGTTGATTATGGAGGCACTTTCATTTTATGGGTAAAAGTCTTCTGTAAATGAGCTGTGAAAGCTAAATAATAGTTTAAATACCATTGTTTTTGTTGTGTTTGTGTTTATTGTTGTTGTTAATTGTGGCATCACATCAATACATATATGAAGTATATGTGCTGTAAAATTATCGCATTATGTTTATCTGAAAACAAGAAATGTCGTACGAAAAAAACCCCAAAAAACAGACCAAACAAAAAAAAAACATAGTTTCACAGTATCAGGAGCTGTTTCAAAAACATGGATTGTGCACTAAAACAAATAAAATAATTAATACAGAAAGAAAATGTGCTTGAATCAAAAGATAAGTAGACTATATTATGTGTTAAGTGTTATGTGTCAGTATTTTAGCTTACAGTCACGTCTGGCATATATATTTCAGTGGTTTGAGTCTAAATCAGGGGTGTCAAACATGAGGCCCGTCAGCCCATTAAAGACTTCAGTCTGGTCCGCTGGATGACTTTGGAAAAAGTCAAGGAGAACAGAAATTTTGTACTTTAATTGTTTTTTCATAGGTTTACAAAGGAGTCTAAACCTTTTCAGACTGACTGATCCTAAAGAGTTTCTTTTTCATCTGTTTTGTGTTTTATCTTTAGCCAACTGCACTTGTATTATACACAGGTTCTATTTAAGTCATTTCTCGACTCAGAATATCATAGGGCCTGGGTGTGGTTAGTATTTTTTTGGTTAATAAATGAAGTCATCATTTTACAAACACAGTTTTGTGTTTACTTGGGTTGATTTTGTCAAATGTTAAAATTAGTTTGATAGTGTGATAGATGCAATTATGACACATATGCAAAAAACTAAGAAATAAGGAAGGGAACAAATACTTTTTCACAGCACTGTACATAGCAGGCGTGCTGGAGTAAACAAATAATAAGAGTGGGTGAATATGGCTTACAACACTTGGCAAAGCAGAAAGACAAATTGACAAGACATCAGTTTTTTTCATCGTGGATTAAAGAGTGAATGCTCCCTATAAGCCAGGCAACATTGGGAAAACTGCCTTTTATAGTCTACTGTATAGTAAGCACTGAGTGATTTCATAATGCTACTGAAAAATGCTATGTGAAGATGTTAACAGACAGCTTAAAACACATTTCCTTTCTGAGCTAAATCTCAGCTCTCTCTTTTCTTATACCAGATTGAGATCGTTCACAAGAACCAAGCTCCCATGCTAATGGGACCACCACAAGGTCGAAGCTTCTTCTCTTCACTGATCAGACGAACTCGCACTGAGAGCAAAGACTGAACCTTCAAGACCTCCGAGTGCTCACACACACCTGCAGGGCAGTAGTCACCGGTTGATCTTAGCTGGGCCTGTTTGTAAAGGAGCCCTTTGTCTGATTGATAGCCCAGCATACAGTAGCAAAGTGTAGGATCAGGATGTGTCGCCTGCAGCATGGAGATGTCACCGAGAAGCCCACATTGAATCCAAAGCGAGGCGAGTTTAGGACTGACACTTTCTTCTACAGTCTGTGGTGTAATTTCGCTCCAAAAATATTGAAGCTATTTATGGAAGTTCACTTCTGTTCTTCTATTTTCTAAACTTCTGTTTTTATTTTTGCTGTTGTGCTCTGTGCCATGCGTAACAAACCCACCGCTGAATGTGTTTTGTGAGATGTATTTATTTATTTATTTATTTATTCATATTTAACTGCTATTGATGTTTTCTAATGTTTTATTTTTGTATTTGCATACCCCTGATGCATGATGGACAGTGAAAGAGGCTGGTGCTGTTGGAGATGACATATCTGGAGTTTGCATCTGATTTTTCCCAAAGTGTTTAGTAAAAAGTGAAGTGTCTCTACCCGACATCTCTTCTACGCTTCAGTCATGAATGGCTTCAAATAGTGCAAAGACAGAGAATCTGCTTTCGTTTCATGTTTCCTGCAAGTCATCCTTGTCATGTTTTGATTGGCTGTTTTGCTTCTCCGTCAGTGGAAAGATTAGGAATGATTATTGATTGCTCATAAAAAATGCATGACACTCTTTGTTTTACGTTGCACGAGAGATTTCCAGACAGTTTTACCAGATCTGTGCACACTTTCTGTTGCATGAGTGACCATGATCTCTTTTGACACTTATGGAAATTGATCATTTTTGAATCTGCATCTACAGCACAGCTCTGTTTCAACCACATCATCATTTATCTGCATTTTTATGGGATCCTGTGCTTTCTTAACAGGTACTCAGGCATAATAGAATGAAAATCTTTGAAAAGCCACAGAAAACAACATTATTTATCTTGTATAGTACAAGTACTTGTATAGTTATGTTCACAAGAAGCAGCTTGACCTTCTATGGTAACTCATTTTTTTCTGATGTTTGTTGATGAGGGTTTACGGTCCGCTGCACAAGTAAGCGTCCATTAAACAGTGAAAGATCTACAAAATTACTATTGACATTCATGTATATACAGTGCTGTGCAAATTCCTCATTTCTTTATATTTTGCTTCTAAGTATCCAGACTGTCTTTAATTTTTATAGTGTTCCTGAGCAACAATTCTACAGGCTTTCAAAGTTTTCCTTTGGATATTGGCTGTTTTTACACTCATTTTCAATCCGGTCCAATTTTCAGAGGATTTTTTTTGTTTTTTTGTTTCTTAAGCTACTTAACACTGATTTTTAAATCATTCAGTGTTGTCTACGTAACAGACAAGTTAGCAGAAAGACAGTTTTAATTTTTAACTTTAGCACCTTGTTAATAGCATGATCCCATTTCTTTAGTTGAATATCCCCCCAAAAAAGTTAATGCCAAAGATAACTTAGTTTACTGGAATAAAATAGTGTTTTGGACCAACAAGGGGATTATTAGCCAAAAATCTGGCTTATTTTAGCATGTCATGCACTATGTCCTTAAAACAGCATATGGAAGTCGTGTCCTTCAGAAACAGCAAAAACACCTGAGTCAGGTCTCTTTGTCAATACAGACTTGACCCAGAGACCGGAAAGATGCATCTGGCCTTTCAATTGATCCATCTCCTTTCGGCAAAGCCCCATCATAAATGTTCTCAGTATGAAGGTGGCTATGAAGAAGCCATTCTTAAAGAAGGGAAACAGGGAAAGAAATCACAAAAAACGACTATAAATCAGCGGTAACAGGTCTTGTGGAGTTGATCCAAATGTTACATTTTGAGTTAAAATATGTTTGGAGCAGGTCAGGAGAGAGCAACCACAGTGAGTGTCTACAGGCATCTGTAATACACAGTGGAGGCTCTGTCATGGTTCTGGGCTGCATTTCAACCAGTGGTGTTGGGGATTTTGCCAAAATTGGAATTATGACCGTGCAAAACTACCAGCTGATTTTAATCCACCATGATGTACCATCTGGAAAGCATTGGATTGGCAAAAGCTTAATTCTTCAGCGTGACAATGATCCCAAACTCACTGCCAATGCAGTAAAAGTATACGTGGATAGAAAAGCACAAAACAAGACACTAAGTAATGGCTTGGCCTCCATAGAGCTCGAACCTTAAGATAATTGCAGCACTGGGGGATCATCTCCACAGAGAAGAGACCAAAAGGAAGCCAACGTCCAAAGTAGAGCTTTGAATGTCATTCAAGGAGCCTGGAGAACTATTCCTAAAGAAATATCTAGAAGGCTGCCCAAGAGAGTTCAGAAATTCAACATGTTGGTAACAACCTTTTAAAGAATCAATACTGAAAATCAGTCACATTTTATAACAGTCACTAACATATGCACAGTTGCCATTTATAGATAATCATTTCCTATGAGTATCCTCCTTAATACAGAGCATTAAGTGGCTGGATGGTATTGGTCTTATTCAGTGCTTTTCTGCACTAATTTCATTCAGGATGACCAAAGACTAAGAGTACTCACTTATTCATATTCTGGGGACATTATGTTACAGACCTACCAGCGAGACACACTTGATAAATGCATTTGTTTTTATAGAACTTCACATTTGCATGTTTTGGGAAGAATTTTAGGCTTGACTGTTTCGGTCTTTATAAGTGCCATATGCCGGCGGAGACGATAGCCAAGGAGTCTCCCATGTCTTTTTGCTTTGTATTGTGTAGCGTTTATACAGTGAGGTTGTATTTTTGTACACAGTATTATTTATTTTTCTGCTTTTTGCTTCACTCTAGAACTCACACCATTTTGTTGTTGTCTAAAAAGAAATTATGCCTGCCAGTGTTGACTGAGAAAAGTGATGGAAACAATAAAAAAGCTTGTTGTTTGGCATTGTGTTCAGGAATTTTTTTTAACCTTTTACTCCTTAATGATGCATAGTAGTCACATATTAGTCAAAAGATTGTTGGTATAACAGATTCAAATTCTACGGGCGTCACAGTTAGCGCTGTTGCCTCAAAGAAAGAAGCTTTGAGGCAACAGCACGATTTGAATCAGTGCAGTCTTTATGTCCTCTCTGGTCCTGTGTTTCCTCAGGTGCTCCATCCTCCTCCAGAGACATGCATGCTAGATTAATTGATAATTATATGTATGACACAAATATGAGGTAGGCGCTTTAATTGCAATTATAATATTGTGTTTTCTGTATGAACAAAATTGACAAAAGGGCGACATAAATGCAAGGCTGTTATCGGTCAGGATATTGTCTGCATTACTGTTTATCAAATTTAGCATAGCAGTGTATCAGCAACGGTCTACTGCTTTCTTTCACACTACTAGAAATGTTTAAGTAGAAGTTAATGATTAGAGTAGAATTAGCTAAATTACCAGCTCTGTTTCCACAGAGGCACAATGGGGACATCATGCAGTCTTTGTACTAGAAAAGTAGCACTTTATAGAACACTGATGGCCAGTGTGACTAAGTTGGGTAATTTCTTTGTCACATGCAGTACAACTCTGGTCAGTACAGTTAGGTCTATAACTTTTGGGGCAGTTACACCACTTTTTGCAATGTGCCTCTGTACACCACTGCAGAGTTTGTGGCCCTCTCTCCATTCAGTTTTGTATTTAATAATTAAAAAGCATGTTCCACTGGGTTGAAATGAGGTACCTGCCTTGGCCATCGAAGAATAGGGTTAGGATCCCATCTCTTTGTCTTGAGAAACTCTTTTACAATATGCTTTGGTTCATTATCCATTACACACTATAATAACATTGCCAACACTAATAGCCCAGTTCCACTGGCAGCTATACATGCCCAATGCCATAACATTGTCTCCACCATGTTTGACAGATGATGTCGTATTAATTGAGTCATGAGCTGCCTCTTTCCTTCTAGATGCCTTTTTCCTTCCCATTATTTCAGTACCAGCTAATCTTGGTCATCATCTGTCCAAAGTCTAACCTTTCCTTCCTGTTCTTCGGTGTAAGTTGTGGTTTGGACCTTGTTGCATCTTTAACATTCATGAACGGATTTCATGCAGACCTTGACAATGATACTCCCCCCTCATTGAATGTTCTTGACTGGGCTTTCTCTATCCAGTCTTCTGTGGTCTTTGGGGATGTTTGGTTTTGCTGAACTGGCCAATTCCTCCATGTTTTATAAGAATGTAACAGATTCTTGACTTGGACACCACTAACGTTTTTGCAATCTTTCTGATAGTTTTATTTTGGTCCCCCCCCCCAAATCTAATGATTCTAAGGCTTCCTTAGCTTGCAACAGTATCTCATGGGACTTCATACTATGCAATAAAAATACCAAATGCAAGTTTGACCCAAGTCCAGATCTTTAATCTGCTTAATTTGTCATGGGACAATGAGGGAACAGCTCTCAATTGTCCAATGATTCTGTGCCTATGAAAATGGGGCACAGATATAAAACATCTGTAATAACATTTGTCAAACCCCTTGAATTAAAGCTGCAAGTCTATACTTCAATCTAATTATGATCATTTAAAGTCAAAGTTCAATGAGGTGGTTTACAGAGGCAAAATTACAAAACTTTTGCTGCTAGCCAAAAACCTATGGACCTAACTGATTCTCTGAGACAATGGCTTTAGTTTCATTTTTGTGCCACTAGTTTGCAGCCATTTGTTTCTAAGCAAACCCAGATAGTACATGGTTTTTCATCTCTTTTCACCAACAGGGAGATATTGACTTGGAATTTGAATCTACATAACTCTAATCTCTGTATTATTGTAGAGTCTTTGCTTACAGTATAAAGCACCTGGAGACTGCTATACTATAGCAGTCACTATTGCTATACTACATAAATAAAATTGAATTAAACTGAATAACTACTCATTAGTTAGTATAACTTGCCAAGATTAATGCTCATTCCCATTAAATATATTCTGTTCATGTTAGTTTAACACCCTGTGAATTCCTGATCTTCAACATTTGTTTTTCATCTTGCATCCTAGAGGAGATAGCTCTATTTCTCTCTCTCTCTCTCACTCCCATGTGAGTGATAGTGAAATTACTAGAATGTAAAAATATTTGGCAATAAGCTTTCACTTGCCACTAACTTTTCTTCTTCTTTTTTTTTTAATAGAACAAAAGAATGCAAGAAATGTTTCAATAAATGCTCAAAGAGGATAAGCAGCAAATGAAGTGGTTAACTGTCTTTATAATGATTATTCTTGTCCCCTATTTTTAGTCACCTCAATTTTGGCTAAATAAGTACAAGTGAAATACAGTGTAGTAATCTGGAGTAACTTCAGTGTCTTGAGTTTAATTTTTGAAAATAAAACAGATGGGGAAAACCCCAATTATATTCTTTTGGAGTGGCACTTGGTTTAGGGTATTGGCTGTCTCAGTGTCAGATGGGTAGACTCCTGCACTTGACCTGCGTTTCTCCATCCTCAGGGTGTTCAGCAGGAGTGACACAGTACTTCACTTCAAATCCACTTCACCTGCCTGGTAATGGAACCCTGCCTGGATCCAAGATGGCACCAGCGTGACCACCACTGACTTCCGATATGCCCGTCTTTCAGTCAAGTGTTTGATGCACTGGTAAAGTTCTCTTTCAGGGTTTTATCCTAGATCTGTTCTGTATCCTTGCAAGAAAATCTATGTTGATTGTTATGCACCCAACACACATTTTTACAAATTACAACTTAGCTGCAACAGCGACAAAAAAGCATTCCTGACAGTGGTAATGATTATTTTTTTGCCCTTGACCTTCTTTCAAAAATAACGCCTGTAAGCTTTAAATATAGGTGTGCAACCAGGAAACTGCAGACATCCTACAACGGTCAGACCAAACAGGAAAAAGAGATCTAAGGTGAGAAACTTATCAGATTCACAAAACAAAGTAGTATTTTATTCGGAAAAGTCTGATTCTTTAAATCTCACAGAATATTTCTTGACATGTACAACACGTTCAAGTTTATTTATTGTTGTGATGTACATGCTGTTCTATTTAACTCAAAGCCACGGTGTCAAACTTCTTTAGTTCATAGACCACATACAGACAAATTTTCATCTTAAGACCAGTAAAATCATTTCATACACACTTAGAAAAAAATTCTAAGAATAAAGAAGTACATTCTGAAATTGTTCATCAGAGCTGTAGCCAAGATTTTTAAAAAGCTGAAACCATAAACCTAAGAAAGACATTCCCCATCCAAATCCCTTAAAAATGTGCCAGACAACAGAAGGCATTATTTTTTATTAATTTTGTTGTCATGTAATGAGTGATCCATTTATAGAACAGATGAAAAACAGCCTGAGATGCATGAGGAAAAATTAGAAATTCCAAAACTATATCTCAATGTTATGATTCAAAGATTCTGTTAAAAAACATATAAAACCATGTAACTTTCCTAATACTTTCACTCCAGGCTAGAATAATTCCAAAAAACAAAAAGATTTTACTCTAGTTCTGTCACTGTATTGTTGTATTTATTGGCAGTTTTGGTCCTCGGGGCTGTATGTTTGACATCCCTGCCCTTAACTACTTTGGCATTGAAAATAATAGTTAAATTAAGATTTTGTTATGATAAATAACACTTGCTGGATGTCACATACTTACTATTTTTAGAGTTTATTCGGGCTCTGAGAAGAATTCATGGTAAATTGCGAAAGCGTGTTCATGCGAATAACAAATAAGTACCCATATGTCCAATACAAAATCTTGTTTTGAGTATTGACACCAGTGTCATCAGTTTAAGGCCTAAAAAGAGAAACATAAGCACATCGATATTCTCCGAAATGCTGGTTTTTGGTTATTTCACATAACTAACATTTTCTATGTATTGTTTAAACTGAAGAAAAGAAATGCACAGATCAGACGTAACCTGTTATTAGTATACATTATCACAGTGGCTTTTTGAAGTCATGAAGCCATATTTTTTTCTATTGAAAGAATAAAGTGCATTTGCAACTTTTAATGTTTTAATATCGGTGTTAACTGCTAGTAACTGTACTGGCCAACCTTGGTACTGGTATTACATAATATTAAATGTAAAGCAAATGTTATGCTTTAGCTGTAAAACTACACGATTAAAACTTTCCATGACATTCAGGTTTGGGATCCGGACTTCCCTCTTAATTTAAAATGGTTTGAGGAAGCGATGGTTTGAGGAAGCGGGGTTCAGTGGGATTTCTTTGTTTGTTTGTTTTTGTAGGATTTTTTTTTCTGCCCGCTGACCTGGACTTTACTTCCAGGTCAGTGCCTTCTGCAGGTCTCAACAAAGTATCCCTTTACAGGAGAGGGAAGAGCTGGCGCTTCAGCAAGTCCCCCTGGAGGCTCTTCAAAACACCGTTACCATGGACACAAACTTGACCGGGAGAAGAGTGAGTGGTGTGTTTGTGTGTCTCACACTGTATGCGATTGCGAAAAAACGAGAAGGAGAGGGGGTGAAGACGTGCGCGAGAGGGCGGGGGTGTGCAGGTGCAGTTTGCATGTGTTTCAGTGTAAATACAAAATAGTGACACCAAGTTGTCATGAAGTTTGGTGGCTAGTTTCGGCTTAAAAACGCAAAAGTCCAAACTTAAACAAAGCGAGATGAGCGCACGACAATGTTGTCATTGACTTCGCCCGCGCTTACCGCCTGCAGCCGTGCGTGATTGACTGCCAGCAATCTGATCCAGTGAAAGACATTGACAACCAATAGGAAACGGAGTGCGGCTTGTTTCCATGGGAGGCCCCGGGAGGCGATGCCAAGCCGCTAGAAAGCAACACAGTGAGCGGGGAGAGGCGCAGGCAGCAGCCGGGACTGTGGAGATCCTGCAGCCGCTCTGTAGCTCTCAGCAAATGAAAGCGGCGCGAAGTTGGTAGGTAAGTACATGCAGTTTTACACACTTCCTCTCATTTCTAAGTTTATTACTAAGCGAAAAACATTTTGGTGCGCCCTCTAGCTCAGCGCGCTGCTCGTTTACGCACCAACTTAACTGTACCGCATGATCGCCGGAGGTGCCGTCGGTCATTCCGGGCTCAGAATAATATCAGAGGGTTCATACACTGAATAAAACAGAGATTTAAACCCGAAGTTCTTCTCCTCCTTATTCCTGCTTCCTATTTATCTGCCTGTTTGAAGGGTGGCCGGACAGGAGACTGGAGACTTTGCAGATTGCTCGCCCGTTAAAGCCACAACAGTGCAGAATGGATGGATTTCACGATCAGCAAGTGCCTTACTATAACTCCAGAGTGAGTGATCACTGCCTCAAAAGAAGAAAAGTTGAAATGAAATCAGTTTCACTCATCCTTCTCTTCTTCCAGCTCCCACCCCATTAAGGAAAATACTTCATCTTGATTTTTTTTCTGCCTTTTGTACTGTGGATGGCTGTTCTCTCTAATGCATTCTATTTGTTCTGATCTCACCTCTGTCTTTCTCTCTGCTGCTGCCAACACTCATTTCTCCCTCAGGGACCATTTAAGTTTCATCTAATCATCAAAGATAAACAGCCAAACAAGGTGCCCATTACTTTACCCTGTGTTATTGGTTATGCACCATGTAACAACTTGTTAATTATGCCTGATAAGTGAAGCACAGACCCCTTTGCATGGGTCAAGCTTTAGAAGTGTGTGAGGCATTAATCAGAGGCTCATTGAGGCTCTTTCATTTGCTATTTCAGTTGCACATGTGATGCAGCCAACAACAGAATTACTGCTCCAGCAAGAAGAAGAAAAATTGATGAGTGTGTGTGTGTTTTCTTTCTTTCCCAAAAGCTGCAAGAAAAGACAACGAGCTGCGAGAGGCCAGCAAATGACAGAAAGAGAAAATTCATTAAGTCCGACCTGGCTCTGGACACTGAAGGTAGGACAGAGGGAGAAGTTAATTTCACGGCTTCTAAACATTTAGCAAAATTCAATTGGTTTGTGGCCACCTGTGCTGCTAACTACAGAATCTCAATTACAGCACAGCGGCCTGTGATGATTCTCACAAGCCTCTTTTCAGTGGTCAGAAACACAAATTGACTTGTTATTAGCTGCACACATGCCCAGTGAGCTCCAATGGCATATCAGCCAGTAATAGTGAATGCACTTGTTTCTGATACTTCTCTTGAGCTTTGACTGTTTTTCAACTGCCTTCAAACCTTGATCTCTGCCTCGGTTTCCCTTTCAGAGCTCTTCCAGGACCTCAGTCAGCTGCAGGAGACTTGGCTAGCAGAAGGTGAGTGTTTTAAATCTTGAGCAAAAAAAGGAGGAGAGATGGGTAAAAATGAATAGGTTGTGAGTGTTGTGGGGGGGGGGGGAGGCTGCTGCCTGGAGTTACATGCCTAGCGTCGCAGTCCAATTAAAAGCCTGTGTGGAAGAGGCACCTTGTGTGTCATGCATACATTAGAGACTGTGAGCGAGGGGTCTTGAGGGAGACCGAGGAGGCTCTACCCAGAGAGTGTCATCACAAATTACCAGGAGAAGGCTCTCCGACGCTCACTGTCTCTTCTGCTTTTGGCAGGAGCTAACGCGCTGCACGCCAGCCGCCACTACCTCCACCTCCACCAGAGCTCTGCTGTAGCCTACCAGCTCTCTTACTCTCACTCACTCTGTCATCTCCTCTCTCTCCCCTTTCTCTCTCTCTCTCTTTCCCTCTCTCTCTTTGCTTCCTCTCAGCACACCTCTCTATCTTGTACAGCTGTACCTTCACCTTGTCTTCTTCAATTTCATTTCTTGGTGGCAAAAAAAGAGAGAATGGATCTATGAGAAATTTTTTTTCTCCGCAAACTTCCAAAACAGCAGCCAGCTCTCAAAGCGACAACTGATTTTTATTTTTTTTTTAATATTACAATTTTCTTGCTTTTTAAATTTTTTTTTCTCTAATGGCAAGACTTGCTCATTGTGGTCTAACTGAGACGTGATGCTTCAGGATTTAAGTGCGAGCGTCCTCTTTCCTCCGTGTCTGCAGCACCGAAGTTTTGGTTAGTGGTGAATATTGTTCACTTTTGCTGTATTTCTTTGTGCATGCATGTTGGACTTTTTTGTCGACATCTCAGAAAGATGTAACGTACCTTAATATTGCATGTAATCTCAAAGTTTATATCCAAGTAAAAAAATATTTTTACAGTAAGAAGTATAATTTGAGATATATGTGAAGTGTTTGCTTTGCTTGCAAACAGATGGTGTAAAGTTGTACAGTGTGAGAGAACACAACTGTTTTATAAAGTTGGATTTTGAAGTAGTTTTTGCAAATATATATAAACCAGAACAATTAAAACAAATTCTAGTGTTTTGTCTGCAAAATGTCCAAAGCACAGGGTTAAAATGAAGTTTGTAAGTCACTTGATTACAATTGCCCCAATTATTGTACTAGACTATTATTATACTAGACTAATTCTAGACTTTGCTTTACTATAGCTCGTTGGCTAATGTATAAAGTGCTATATGTGTTAGAAACTCACTGATTTATGTGCATTTTTCATATAGTTTTAAATTAAGGTTTGATAATGAAATATTAAAATTGAAAATGTTGTAGAATTGTATAAAACTGGAGTTGGAGTTATTATATTGTAATGCTAAAATGTTCTGCTTCATAATTTGGTTCATTTAAATACATTAACACCAAAAAGCATTTAGTCTAATGAGACGCTGATGTTAGTTTTACTGTACTGTCTTGTTTCATTTAAGTCAATCAAGTCATCTGCAGTTTGTGAATTTAGAATTTTTGTGTTCTGTTACCCGTTTGCAGCAATAAAAGGCTGCCTTCTTTTTTTCTAACAGTTCACACGTCGTAAAGCAATAATTCTAGTTGTCGTAGAATAACGTGTGCAATATAATTAAATAAACTTTAATACTTTTTTTTAACCATAGGATAGAGTCGTAAAACATTTACTGGAAGAGTGTCGAGATGAATTTTTCGCTTGCTCCCTTTACGCAGCCAAAGAAGACTCAATCATTTATTCGCTCCATCTATTCTTTAACACATGTAAAAACGCTCGCAGTGCAATCCAAAGCTTTTAAAAAATGAGAAGTATTCTTTAAAACAGATATTGGAAGAGTTGAGCCGACTCGGAGCGGCAGCGAGGTGAGATGAGGCGTCGCGGCTCGCACCGCAGGGTGTGTAAAAGAATAAGACACGATTTTAATATTTCAGTATCCAAAGTGGGAAAAGAGACAGCGGCTGATAAGAGGTATTACTGTTAAAGATTACAGTTCTGCCTGTCATGGATCAATGTGATGATGTGCGCCTCAAGATTGTAGATTTAATGAATGACTTCCTGTCCATTAAGATGAAAAGGAATACCTTCCCATTTCTGAGATTTATTAGTTCAGGTAATTGGAACGAGAGGAGAAATTATGAGCGACAGACTGAATTTCCGAATCCCGAGACCCAAGATGTTGAAGGTTGATCGTTGACATGCGAATCTGTGACCTCCCCCCCCCAAAACTACATCTGCCTTCTTTCTTCCATACAGTATTTTAAACTCGTTTTAGTTTCTTTTTTGTCAAAACAAAACAACAACAAAAAATGTATTGTACTTCTCAGATTTTTTGCTTTAAGATTGTTTTTCCTTTTTCCTTTGTTCACGCACTGGTGTCTCTGCAAAATTTTTGTGCTGATAGCGTCATTTGTCTTGGAAATCGTCACAGGCAGAATGATAAATTTGTTTAAAACTCAGCCCTGCTTACTGCTGTTGCAGGTTTAGACAACCATTCAAATAGTCTCAGGCCTCGTGTTTACAACCTTCCTCTTCTTTACCCTCGCTCCTGTTTTCCTTCTGTCCCTCTCCCTCCTTTTTTTGGTTTTGTGAATGGCGGCAGATTTCCAACTCTGCCGTTCTCCCCAGGAGTTTGTTGCAGAGATCAGCTGGCTCATTCACAGACTGAGGCCAGTGACTCATCCATCCTGTACTTCCTTTTGGTCACAGAGAGACTGCCACCTTCTTTGTGTTTAATTTATTAATTTATTTTTATTGTTTCTCCTCTGTGTCCGCTGAAGTTTCGAGAGATGTTGTGGTGCTTCAGCTGATTAAGAACTTGGTTTTTTATTAGGAAAAATTTGATTTCTTTATAAGGTTTGAGTAAGTGTTTTCCTAACACTGTATCTGTTACATATTATTACATTTTCTTTAATTTATTACAAAAGTAGCCCTGTGTAAAATCTCCTGTTATGTCTTAATTGTTTCCCGCCAAATTAATTCCAAAAGGCCAAAATAGAGAGCTGGTAGCTCTACTACACAAACATATGGAGTGAAGTTGCTTGTGCATATTTATTTTCTGGCGTCTGCACCCGCTTGACATTTTTAGAAAATAAGGAGCAATATCTCCTCTTCATCTGTTAATTGTTTACCCTCCTCAATTCTCACTTCTGGGAAGAGAAATAAACCCACGCTTGACCACATCAAGAGTGACAAAAAAGGAATATCAGTCATTTAAAAAAAAAAATAGGATCTCCAGACATGTCAAGGCATGCTGCACATACTGTGATAATGAGGATCCAGCTCATTTTGTTTATAAATAGATGTGCTAATGACACATTTAAATCTCTTTTTGCCTATCACCAGAGAGACTGAAACTTAAGGGACATGAAGAACTGTCACTGAGTGTAAATATGTGTTATATAAATATGTACATGCCTAATTGGAGCCCGAGTGGAGCAGGGCTTCATTATTTTAGCATTAGCCTGAGTGCAGGGGTGTTTGAAGCGCAGGTGAAGCTTTGGAGGGTTTGGAACAGACCTAACTCGGTAGGTACAGGTGGATTCACCAGTAGGGAAGAAGCCAATTAGATACTGTTAACAATGGGTGTTTGGCTGCTGGCAAGGAGCGAGAGCCGAGGCTGCAGAGCAGTCAATGGACAAGTCGACCTCAGGAAGTGAAAGTAGACGGTCAAAATATTATCTGTCAGGTACGAGTTTGTTGGAAAATATGACTCAACTGCTTTAGTAAATATCAGGGAATGTGTTAGTCACAGCAGTTCAAGGTTATTTAGTCTTTTGATTGCATCAGAATTGTCGTCTTGGGGACTTTTTGTCCCCTTTCAAGCCGTGAAAGTCAGATTTTATTTTCAGAAAGAAAAAAAAATTAAATTAAGCTCTTTTTCTACAACAAATCAAAAGTGTTTTTGCTGTTTTCTTTTCTCTCTCTCTTTTTAAAGGGAATGATATAGATATAAAATTGAAAAGAAGTGCATAGAAAATGGACATTTGAACAACTGGGCTATATTTGGATAACAAATGCGTAAAACCACTGAAAGTTTAAGAATGGATAAAAAAAAATCTTTATTAAGATGTGTTTTTTTAAATTCATTAATTGATTTTAATTTGCATGATTATTTCTATGACTCTGAAGATTTACAGCATATTGAAATCTTCTGCACATTTAAAATGATAAACACATTAAAAACACTTTTTTAGGCTTCTTTTCTTTTTCTTTTTTTTAACTGACAACAGAAGCAGGCAGTGCTGGGATTGGCCAAACTAACATCCCAGAGGACTGTTTGCCAGAGGACAAAGCTGTGATCAGTGCTGCGGTGTCCATCAACATCAGAAACAATCAATCCCTTTCTTCTTCTCTGCTCGTGTCTTTAGCTCAAGTTCCCGACAATGATGAGCAGTTCGTTCCAGATTTCCAGACTGAAAACTGTGAGTAAGAAACCATGTCGCTTTTCTCTGTGTCTCTTTGTCTGTGCATGTGTTATGTTTATGTGTGTGTGTGAACATCTGTGGCGTTTTTCTTTTTTTTTCCACTCATCTTCACTGGTGTGTTTGTACTGGCGTAAAAAGCAAGTGACTGTGTGTGTTTTTCCATGTCTCTCAGTGCCCTCACCTTTGCTTGCACAAGTGCTCTCAGGAGAGCTGCAGCAATCGTGCAGGTCTACAGGTGCATGGTTTGGGTTGGGGGGTTATCTGTGTGTGTGTGTGTGTGTGTGTCTCTGTTTTCCCTTGTTGTTCTTGGGACCGCTACTGAGATATTATTGCACTGTGACTTATTTGCATAAGAAAACATCAAAATATTGTGGCTAACTTTTTTTTAGGTAGTTGAAGTGGTATTTTTAACTCCAGGTAGTCCAAACTGCTGTCAGTTGATGTCTGTTTTGAATTTTCTTTTTTAATAAAATCTTAAAAATATGCTCCTCCTTGACCTTTCCCCAAACTCCTTTTTTGTGCAAACCATGGAGTGTGGTTATATTTTCTAAATCAGGCGGTGTAATATTAAGTACTCCTGCATTTATCCTTCTTTACTTGGAGGTTGGCTGGCCTTCTTTTACACTCCCTATCCTTCACTGGAGATTTTAAAGCATGAAAGCAAGTATGATCTGTTTTTTTGTGCTTTTTTCCTCCTTGCTCTACATATTTTATCCAACAAAAGGACAAATTCTGTTTCTAAGAATACTTCCTAAAAGTTTTAAAACATTTTCCAATGTCTGACAAGAGTTCATTTTTCACTCACAGTGATGAGGATAAGCTAGTTGGTCGTACTTCACCTGGCTGTATACGGTGGTTGCACACGGTGACTGGTTACTTGGCACGGCCCATTTCTGGAGGAAGTAGTGCCAAGGTGGGGACAGAAATTGAGTGAGTGGAACTCAGTGGGACCCAGATAGAGCACATGTCTTTCATTTGAGCCAAAATGCACATTAAACTGTGAGAAAAAATACAAAACCTCCCGGTGTCCTCAACACCCTTTAACCTGCAAATGAAAGTTGAACAAAAGGCAGAAGTTAGAGTTTTGAACAAGAACAAAGAGAGAAGGTCACATCTGACATTTAGTTTGGCAACTTTAATTGCATTTCAAGATTTAGTGGTCACAGATAACAGTTTGGTAAAATGAAGCTGTAAGAGATTTGGCATCAAGCGAGATCACAGGCCTTTTAACTCCATGTGACTCAGATCACAGCCTGAGATTCTCGAGAAGGTTCCCGTTGGTGGGCTAGATTAGAAACCCGAGAGGGGTTTTTCTTTTTTCTCACTTTATTTTGCCACGAGTACTCCTGCTCTCTGGAAATGACAAACCTGAGGGGATTTGCTGGGCTACAGGCACTTGACTTTAGATGTCCTAATCTGATTTGGCTTTTAATTTAACTTGTGATTTAAGTTGCTCCAAAAGTGAATAAATGCGCCTTAAATCTAAACACATAAAACTGCATTAAACTAGTTATAATAGTCTAAAACATCCATTAAATGTCTGCACTTTATTTGATTCGTTTCATCAATTTTACTTTTTATAATTGTTCAGAACACTACAACACTAAAGACAACTGCTGTGTTAAAGGCAAAACATTTAAACTATGGGTGTGACTTAGCCTTGCCTAAAACCCAACATGGACTAGTGTGGTGTACAGTAGATAACCAGAGGTCACCAAGACTGTCCTGATGTCCTTCAGAGGTAGCCAGGGTGGGTGGCCATAGTGGCAGGAGACTGCTGACCATCTGAATTGTCCTGTTGGCAAACCTGCAGCAGGCTGGAGAGGCACTAACAGATGGCAGGAGGGTGAGGGCACCGTGGTTGGGCGCATGAGCAGGCATCCCAGCCGGCAGCTCTCCCATATGGGTTTTCACCAAGCCGAGAGATGGAGAGGCAAACGGTGAGACAGGGAGAAAAAAAGGTGAAGGTGAGGAGAGATAAAGCTGGAAGTTAACCCTAAAGAAAAGGCAGTGAGAAGATAGGGGCCGTTATGAAAATGGCAATATTAAATACTTTTAATGTCACCGAATCTAGTGAGAAATCCAAAGCTAACAGACAACTGATTCCACACAAATCAGTTACAGCAGCTTTTTCGTCTGTGAGCTCCATTGTTGCTCCAAAAACACTGAAGTGACTCACACTGTTGCACTGGGTAACATCTCCCTTTGTTACGATCAACGTGGGCACTCTCTGTTTTGTGTAAATCCCACATACTACCTCCTTGCTCCAAAAATACTCAGTACTGCCCATGTATGTGTTGTATATTTGTGTTAATCTGCATTTGAAAATAGTTGAGTCTGAAAACGTGTTTGAGCCAAATTTGTAAAGGTTACAGTGCTTAGCCCTTTAAATAATTTTCATCCTATCCTCAATAGCGTGGTGAAAATAGAAAAACAATACATTATTTACTCAGATTTAAAAAAACTAAAAATTGAATTTTACAACATTAAAATAATTCACAACAGATATTAATATGACAGTTGTGAATTATTAATGAACTTATCAAATTTGATTTAAATCAAACGTAAAACAAGCTAACAGTTAGCACAGTTAGCATTAGCCAAGATGTCCTATTTAGTTTGCTATTGATGTAAGCTAACTGCTACAATTAACAAGAAACATCTTATTTTATTGAGATGAATGTTTTCAAAGAAAATAAATGTTACCCCTAAATTTTTGTTCCTGTACTGCTGAAATAAAATTGGCAGCAATAGTGAAATAGCTGTGATTTTATATTCCTAACAGAATAATAATAAAAAATCTGAAAAGAATAGGAAAGACATTTATTTTGAAGGCTTAAATATTGCAGCACATGAGCTGGTGTGTTCTGTATTTTCATGGCCAGACTCATCTTTCCTCATGAGAAGCTGTTGCAGCTTCTCTCAATGTCAACTTTGCACTCTGCGTCTATGCGACACAGAACCAGCATGTGAGCGGCCTCGAAGCGAAAGTGTCCTCAGGCTGAAGGAGGAGAAGGAGAAATTTCTTTGTCTCAAACTCCAACACAGATGCTTACCATTAGCATAACTTAGCAGGGAATGGAGGAGTAGAGGAGGTGTAAAATGAGGCCACACGTTACCAGCAGATCTGAGCCTCCATCATTTAACAGCAAAGGCGAGCACCTACAGTAGGTGAAAATGGAATGGAAGGTTTTTCGCTGTTGCCAAAAGACCTGTATTTTTTTATGAATGGACTAGAGAAATATCTGCCAAACGTAGGCTCCCGTTCTGCCAAAACGCACAATTTGTACCTTCAAAGTTGACAACAGCCGGAGCCAACAGTTATCTGATAGTGTACTGAAAGGACTGGCAAACAAACGGCTGCTAAAATAAAAATATTCGAATTAAGTGTTGTTGGAAAATGCAAAAAAAGGTTTTTTTTTATTTGCATGTGCCACGATGTTTAAAGGAAAGATTTCTGTTTAATCTGTGCTGCAAAGGCTAAAGCAAATTGCCCAATGTTTAAGTCAGTGGTACAACGAAGAAAAGAACATTTGCATTCAAAATAGACCCAGTAATTGTTCTAACTGCCTCTTCTTTAAAACTGCCTACCATCTTAGTTAATCAATATGTAGATAATGAGAGCAATCAAGCAGTGATGGGCATGACATTCTGGACTAAAAGGGAAGTCTCTGTTTTAGTCAGAGGCAATGCCCTCGCTATTGATTTGTGTACCTTGGCACCCCGCTGACAAAATCTATTGTGACATTTCCATTTCTAATTTAATGCCCTGTGCTGCAGCACACATGAAGCCATTGTTTAGAGCTGATGTGGCGCTTACGTTTAACGGCAGCATTTTTATAGACGTTGTTTCAATGTCATTCATTGTTAAATAAAGAAAGGAATTATGGTTCAGCTTCAGGTGAGCTGTAAGCAAGAAGCCGGTGGAGTCGGCTCTTAAACTAAACAAATTCATGTGTGTTTAATGTAAACTGTAATTAGCCTGACACTGATTGTGATCTTGACAGCCAAAGCTGAGGTATTGTTTTGAGTCCATAATCTCTTAACAAGGCTTTGCGATGCCAGCGTCAACAAAGGTCTCCCCTCAGGAAATGTCTCTTTGACCTCCGATCGATGACCCAGAAAAGGTCAGGCCCCCAGCGAGGGCTGCAAACAACCCCTGAGCTTTGTCATGCCGGGCCCGTGTGGCCCATCACCCAGGGGGCTCGACTGTGCGTCAGATGGGGTGTTGGCAGATCGACCCCTGCTCGTACAGCAGCTGTCTGTCAGCCGTGAGAAAACTCCTCAAAACATCCTTCTCTCTCAACTCCTTGTAGCCTCAGAGACCTTCTTGTATTTAAAAGAAAAACAGTCCTTAGCCACATATTTAAGTTTCTCTAGTACTCAAATATCTAAATGTTTGCACTTGAGTTGGACCAAGAGTTGATGGACTTTCTCCATTCATAATTCCTGGTTATAAAAGGAGAGGGCCATCTCTCAGTCTAAAACATCAATCAAAAATGATCGTCTTCAACCGCGGCTGGTCCTCTGTTGTGTTTGATAGAGCGCTGTGGGATGGCTTCGCTGTTGCTCTGTGAGCCGTCGCGGTGAGACGGCGATTGGCGAGGCAACCTGAGCCTGACTTCATTCTGACTGACTGGCTTTTTCTTCAGAAGCACAGTCAATTGGATTAGCGTTGATCATGACTCTAGATGATGGGATGTTAATCAGGACTGATCAGGCACTTAACAGCCTCTCAGATGCACCGAGCTCACTGTGGGGCCATAGGTAGAGATCGCAGGCCCCCATTCAGATCAATGAGACTTGTTGTTGTCGTCTGGAACTTATTGACAGCCAGCTGAAAGCAGATAAAGCATTTATTGGAGCTCACCGCACACCCTGTTTCATGATTGTCATATTTCACTACCAGAGTCCCCGTCAGGAAAGGCTGAATAAATGGGATTTGAAGTGAGTTGTTTGTGTAAGTGATGGCCTCAGATGTCATATCCTTTGGCAGATGGATGCTTAGAAAAGCAAGTGTTTTTAATATATCCATCACGAGTTCTCTTAATTAGTGATGGCTTGGCACATTCATGCCTGCTTGTATCTGCACTGTAACATGACTTTTTCCATTGTGGGTAGAGCTGCTGTGTGCAGTTCTGAAATTTAATTGTATTTTAAGTTTTGAAATTGAATCTGCTGTACTTAAATAAAACAAGCAGTATTTTTTTTCCAGACTGTGATCATCTCATTTAATTTTTGTGAAGGATCTGTCAGATGTAAATGAAGACAGCGGTTTTAGTTTTCATTCATTTATTTTTTCCGTCCTGTGATTGTACGAATTCTGTCTCAGGTACTTACAAGCCAATCCAGAAACAGTCTGCTGCTAAATGAACAAAAAAATAGTCACAACCTTAAAAAATGTTACAGTTTGACAGAGTGTAAATGTTAATTGTTCTTCCTCCTTCCCATCGTAGTGGCGTTCCACGGACTGCAGCTGAAGATCAAGAGGGAGCTGCACAGCCCGTGTTCAGAGCTGAGCTCCAACTGTAGCCAGGAGCGGCCCTTCAAACTCCAGTATGGAGAGAAGTGCCCGTACAGCATCAGGTGGGCTCCCCCCCACCGACACTTAAAACATCTTTTACAAATTATTTAAATGCTTTTGTACATGATACCTTTTTCAGATTTGTAAAGAAAACACAGAAAATAACATTTGGTTCCACATTCCTCACTTTAACAGAGGAATAAATGCAGGTGTGAAGGTTTATTGTAGGACAGTGATGACTAAATACTCACTTTAGCTTATCGTCAGTTTACTCTTGGTGAAGAATCTTTATGCTTTCTATACATTTGACATTTTTTTGGCTTTTTCATTCTGCATTGTAATTTTTATTTAACTGGAAATGACTTGCTAATCATTCCAAACTGCAAATCAAAGGACATCGAGATATGTACAGCTTTGGGTGGTGACTCTGAAGACATTAACGAGATATTTCCAATCAGAGGTATTTATGTGAGATTATGGCAGTCATGTTAGTTTTAATTGTCTGTTATAACTGAACTGAATCAGAGGGTTTCTGGAACCGCTGATTATGGAGTGGTTTAAAATGCCATTGATTCTAACTGCAGTCTGACATAAATGCCCTGAGGTAGTTTGTGATGCATTTCTTCACTTTGTGACATCTGCTCAGAGTCTTTACATCCAAATCTTGCACAAGGCTTCATAATTTATACAGTAAATCAAATCGGTTTAGAAAACAGTGAAAGGATAGTTGAGTGGGTAGGGCATTTGTTCCAAACTACCCTAAATACAGACATCTTAAGACGAAGCTATCAGTTAAATAATCCTTAATTAAAAAGAGTTTAAATCGTGTAACGTACACTGGCAGTAACACAGGCATCTTTGACTCTTGCTATTACCCCAGTGCCTATGAGCAGAAGCAGCCCACAGGAATGAAGCCCTCCAGCCCAGTGACACCCCCCTGTAGCACCCCTGTGTCCCCACTTCATCATGGCTCACCCACGACGGCCCCAACGCCCAAACCAGACAGGACCTACACCCACATACCGCCCTCGCAGCCTCTCCCTGATAACGCCTACACTATGGACCACAGGTACTGCAGCCTGCAGCCTCTTACATTTACATCACATTTACATCTGGTGATCTTAGCTGGCAGTTGTACCAAGGATAGATTACAATAAGGTCACAGCAGCAGATGCACATCTGAGTTTCTGTTTTTCATTGAGTGAATCCTCAGTGGGCGGGGCCTGCAAACGACAACTTTCCCAACCATCGAATGCCATGTGGTCATCACTTGACTTTAGTGCTTTGAAATAGAGCTCATTCAATAAATCAATAGCAGAATGGAAAAAACAAAAACAACAAACAGACCTACTAAGTTAATTATTTCAAGCAAAAGATTTTTTTTAGGTGTGAATTTTCCAGTTTAGGAGTAAAAATGTCAGATTTCTCTTATAATGTAATATAATGGATTTAAATGACACTTCCCTTGTGATTCTCAAATTATTAAAGGAGAATAGAGTTAGCTAACATTAACATCCCTCTGCACAGTAACACAGTTGGCGGATGTGCACTGTATATAGAAAATACTTTATACATGAAACTTTTCAAAACAAGTTTTGTGGATTTTTAGAGTAATCAGGACACAAGAGGCATTTTACTTCTGAGTTACTCCCATGAGCACCACAAGCCAAGTGCCATAGGATAAACATGTATATTTGATTTTGGTTTGAGATTCTTTAATTCAATTTTCAGACAAATATTCCAAACCTTTCCTTTATTTTTTGCTTTTTTTGGTCACCTGTAGGCATAAACATAGGGGAAACAAAAAGGCAAGCACTTGAAAACATCATTACGGATTTCAGAATTTTCACTTCTCTTATTGATTCATTGATTAGTAAAACAAAATGTACATGTTCTTGATTTATCTCCTTTTTGTCTCATCAAGTCGTTCACAATCAGGAGTCAGTGTCATGAATCCACTGAATTTGTCGTCTGTCTCAGATTTCGACGTCAGCTCTCAGAGCCTTGCCACTCGTTTCCCTCCCCGCCGACAATGGCTCGGGACGGCCGGCCCATCTACCACAGGCAGATGTCGGAGCCCAACATCCCTTTCCCTCCTCAAGGCTTCAAACAGGAGTACCCCGACCCCCTCTTCGAACACCCGGCCATGATGGGGGCCCCTATTCCCCACACATACCCAGCCGGCATGATGATCAAGCAGGAGCCGAGGGACTTCACCTATGACTCAGGTGAGCGATTTGAAAAGATTTCTGTTGTTTGTGCTCCTTCAAACTCCTCTGGTAAGTGAAAGAGCAGAGAAGTGATAGCTGCCAGAGCATTATCATTTCAGGAATGAGAGAAGACATGGCGGGAGGGGGCGGTTTTATTGAGTTTGCCCATTATTAGGGCAGGGGATCTGGTTGGGCTGGGTGTCTGTGCTGTTCGCCATTTCCTGTGGTGCTCTAATAGAAAAAAAGGAGGGGGCTGAGCCTGGTCACAATCCAGAATCTGCCCTCCCACGCTTGTCCGCTCCCTTCGGTTAGAGAGTAAAGGGACCTAATCATCAGCCAGAGGCTCTGTGGAGCCTCTGTGGAGCCTGAGGCTACCTCAGGACATGAATGAACATTCGCTGGATTGCCGGGTTCATTCAGAAGGCGACAGAGTGGACCCAGGAGAGGAAGAGCTGGAGGAGAGTGTGTGTGACCAGTCAGGGGGAAAAAGCAACCTCCAAACACCAAAACATGTGGTGCCTCATTCACATCTCTTTAAGTTACACCTGGTTTTCCTAACAGCAGCTCTGCAGTTTTTGTCATTGAGGAGTCAGGCAGCTGTGATTTTTGGTGTTTTCTCGCTTTTCCAGTGGCAACGTTACTTTGCAATAGATGTGTTTACCGAGTTTCACAACTATGTGGCTTCTAAATGCCAATTAGCACAACTGAAAAATGTATCAAAAAGAGAAAAAAAAAAATAGAAAAGAAAAGAAAAACAAGGTTCGGTCCAAAATAACCCTGTTTTTTCACAGTTTCTTGGGTTTCTTCTGGCCTATTTGCAGCAATGTTATATGCATCAACCATTATTCTCTTGTTTTATTCGGGTTTTTTGTTCGCAAATTTGGCCAAATACAGGCAAAAATTACAGAGCCCAAAATGACACTGGCAGCTTGATTTTCTCTTTAGTAATAACAGTCAATTCTTACATTTCACCGGGTGAAGCAAAGTGTTTTTTCATAGATAAATGAAATGGCTTTAACAATTAGAAGAATTGTTATTGATACAAGTAAACTGTCTACAAAGAATTGTGTGCAATCATAAAGCAAAAGTGGTGAAATATATTCGATCAACTGTTAAAATACCAAAAGGTCTTCCTTGTGTTGTGTCCACTACTTGGACCAAGATGTCCAAGAAGGAGCATCAGAGTGAATTTATTAGCAGCCACAGTGGGGCATGTTGACTGGAGCTGGACTGTTGAGAAGGATGGGAGGGGATCTGGTAATTTCATTAGCAGCAATTTCCTCTACAAGTCCATTACTTTGATGAAGCTCAGAGAAATGTTTATGGGTCTAAATGAAGGGCTTCAGTCTGTTTATTGAACATTCACTTTGCAGCCCATTTGGCTGTTTTTTTGATCGCAGCATCTCATCTGTGTTGTGGGAGGTTTGGACATATACAGTAAATGGAAGAGTCGATTGGACAATGTAGTAAAGCCAACCGGTAAATGAAGGAAGAGAATTATGTAGTGGGGCATTTCTATCTTAACCATTTAAACCTACGATTTAAAAAACTGCTTATGTCTATATAAAATTACATTTTTGGTTTAAGAATTATTCAAGTCTTTATTTGATCTCTTGTTATAGCCATGATATTGATAAACCACGAGTGAGAACTTTTAAAGGTGCAGTTCACTCAAAAATCTATTTTAGTTGGTTGGTAGATCTTATAAGGAAAAGAAGTGCTTTGAAATCAACAAGGTGGGTGCGATTTAGGAAAAGGCAGATATTTCTAGAGCTGATATCTTTAAACCTGGCAAATTTGCATTAAAACGATCTAAACTTGGAAAAACACAGAACCAGAGGAAGTGTGTTGGGGGGGGTGAATTGTTCCTTTTTGACCCCAGAAAAGTGACCGTCTGCATTTTGCACAGTTTATTTTAACATCAGCTGAAATGTTGCTCAAACATCAGGACTCAATGTTAAATATGTATAAAGTACAGAATCAGCGAGTATTTATCACCACTGAAGAACTGAGCTGATCTGTCTCCTCAGGCCAGTGTGGGCGTGGCCTGATGAACAGCGAAAAGCATCATAAACAACATCAAAAAGTGTTTGTTCACATTTTGAATGTATTGGTAGTATATCTTGACTGTTTTACAAAAGCGTGTGTCCATTTCAAACAAGTGAAGAACTCGTGAAGACAAATAAAAGAACATGTGAAACAAAGCAAACAGCTTTGGCAGAAAACTGTATACTCACACTGGATGCAGTCAGTCATAATAAGAAGCTGATTGAGAAGATACACGTCAACCGTTTTAGCTAAACGTGCTGCAGCTGCACAGCGAAAACGTCAAAGAAACTAACACCTGCAGGTCCGTTTAGTTTTGATCTCAGAACGTGTGTAAAATAATCATCATGAGCCCTCGTATTATGAAAAAACTTACATCGTGTCAGCTCCTGTTTTCACACGAGCGCTGTGTTTTATTCAGTTGTAAATCTTCCTCTGAGTGGAGATGCTCGGGGCTCGTATCGGCAGTGTGATATAGTGAGCTCGCCCGTGGCTGGAAGCCATCGCAGCGCTGATGCTGAAGGGCATTTTCTTTAATCAGAGCCAGTGGTGCATTGAGTGAACAGGCTTTGACTGCTCTCAGATAACTGAGATAGTGTTCTTAATGCTGCCTTCGGGCCCTTTAACACCCACTCTCATTCTTGCCTGGGTTTCAGCAGAAGTGCCTAGCTGCCATTCTGTCTACTTACGGCAAGACGGCTATCTGGCTCACACTAACAGGACTGAAGGTACCAACGATGTTACGTGTGGATGTTGTGGTGGTGCACGTATGGGTTTTTGCTTCATGTGATATCAAACTGTCTTTTTTTTTCCGATCTTGTTTTCCAGGTTGTATGTTTGACAAAGTGGCGAGGCACTTCTACGACGATACCTGCGTGGTGCCTGAAAAGGTGGAAGGTGAGTCCTGCAGTGACTCTTAAAATGAAAAGTATGCCACGTACCAACGATTCTGCCCATCATACAATAACCATTTTGCCCCGTTTTCTGTAGGCGACATCAAACAGGAGTCGGGCTTGTACCGTGAGGGCCCGTCGTACCAGCGCAGAGGCTCGCTGCAGCTCTGGCAGTTCCTGGTGGCTTTACTTGATGACCCGTCCAACTCCCACTTCATTGCCTGGACCGGCCGTGGCATGGAGTTTAAACTCATTGAGCCAGAAGAGGTAAGAGACACGCAAAGGCACTGTCACAAAAAATCTTATTTTTCTATATTGTAATCCTGAATTTTACTCCTTTAAAAAAATCTGTTTTTATTTTTCATGGCTTTTATACTTAAGCTTTTTGGACAGTCTTAGGTAAATGTTGCATTGTATTTCACTACATATATTGTTCAATAAAATCTTTAAGAGGTTTACCTACTTTCAGCTACTCAGAAGTAAATATTTGCTGCTTTGGACCGTTTTATGTAATTACAACTTAAATATATTTGGGTCGTAGACTTTTGGTTAAAAAAAACGAAGTGATTAAGCAGTGAAAGAAGGTAAGAAGGTAAGGTAAATCACTGCAAAACCAAATGAGGTCAGAGGTCAACGTGTGAATCAGTAATATTTTCTGCTCTCAAAATGCAGTAGACTTCTTTAAAAAATAGTTCTTACTGATCAGAAGACAAAGAGAGGAATCATTCTAACTGACAGGGAGCAAAAACGTCTTACATTTAAAAAAATATATATTATTGCTTTTCTTTAACACACAGGTTGGGGTAAGGGTTTGGAGTTAGGATTGGGATCATCACAGACGATGACTTGGACCTCAGAGGGTTATATATTCTACAGTCCACACTAAAGCCAACCAAGTGACCCTGATGACCTGCTCCTGTTAAATATTTCACAGGACATATTCCTAAAAATATAACCCATGTTGGCGGTTGGGCCTTTTGAAATGGAAACAGAGGCAGGGTTTGTGTATGGCCACATCACACACAGTGGGGCTCAGTCACTGCTGGAGGATGAAGGAGGATGCAGGGTGCAGGCAGGGGGTGAAAGTGTAGAATGGAGGAGATAGATGAGTACCGGGCAGTGGTCCACGCAGCCCGATGGTGTCTAGAAGCACGAGCCAGCTGCACCTAACAGGGGGCCCCATTCATGCCATCAGGTGACCAAACGCATTTGCTTTGAGGCGCCGCAGACAAACGTTAGGTAGCGGTTTCTGCATTTGCAGCATGTCAGCGGTTGCGGGGACAAGAAAAAATGTGAAAAAGAAAAAGCAGAAAAAACACAGTTGCATTGATCGGGGAAGGTATTATAGGAGATAAACTGTGAGAAACAAACAAAAATGAAAGTAAAAAGCAGAGTTTAAAAAAAGCGAGCAGCTAAGAGAATGCCGTGGGGCTGTGGGTTTGGACCGTGAGGCCGGGTGGCGGGTGGTCTGGTAGACAGGTGCTGTAACATCTGCTGCCTCCTCCGCTGGGTGTGTGACAAGCTCCTAATGAACACATCCCTGGTCAGGTCTGCACAAGCTGGACGCGCTCTAATTACTGTTATTAGGAAAATATGGATCGCTAAGTTTGTTTAACATTTTAGCTGCTGCAGCGTTCCTGTCTGGAAATCAGGGCAACCGTGCTCGTTTGTGTTAGATAAGTTTGCTTTCTGATAATGCTCTGTTTACTGACTGTCTTTATTGTCTTCATGTTCGTGTGTGTGATAAAGGTGGCACGTCGGTGGGGGATACAGAAGAACCGGCCAGCGATGAATTACGACAAACTCAGCAGATCATTGCGCTACTACTACGAGAAGGGAATCATGCAGAAGGTAAAAAAAAAATACAAAAGTTGTATCAACCAGTTATAGTTCATCTGTTACACTGAAAGGGATCCAAAACTGTTTCACCTTTTTTCTAAAAGATTTTTTTGATGTAAACATAGTATGAAAACAACTCATTTGGCTGCTATACCTGGCCTGTGTTAAAGGCGCTCCCATTCCCCCAGGTGCCTTATATAAGGAAAAGAGTGTCTCAAAAATGGTGAAACAGCTAAAAAAGTTCATTTACACTTTATAGCTGAGAAATTGTAATTGTAAAGCTTTTTTCTGTATTGTGTGCAAAAATCAGTTTTTGCCAGGCTTGCGGCTCGTGTCCGCTTTACTCTTAAAGTGAAACACAGATATGTATGTTAATTTATCAAGTTATTCTTTGAATTAATCTTCATTATAGTGCATGTAGTATTTATGTAGTAATGCCAAAAACAGATGTTTATAAACAGCAAACAAATGAGTAATAAATACATATATTTCTTCTTCTTTGCAAGCTACATATTCATTATATAAGGGAAAGTAATCAGTTACATCATCACCATCAAACATCACTGTTTGATGAACCAGCTACGTCAAAGTGTCCCTGCAGTAAAACAATTGTTCAGCAAAATATTTACAAAAACAATAGATGTGCAAATAATGACCATTCTTTTTGAGATCAGCTACCACGCATGTATAATTTGTAAGGATTTGATTGTTATACAAATAATTTCCATAAGCTGTATAGATGTTGATTAACTTGGTACTGGACTAAGTTTCTTTCAGATCAATTAGTGCGTTTAGAGTTAGGACCTACACTGCATATGCTGTGATCATTGTCATAAGATTATTTATGCAAAAATACTTCAGATCAAGAGTAATGATTTTTTTTTTAACAGAATACTGGATAAACACACTTTTCTGTCAGGTTTTTTGTTTCCTGAGGTATTAGTTTGACAGTTAGAAGCATCTCCAGAAAGCATTCATTAATAGGCAGGTCAGAAGAGGTTGAGCACTTTTAGGTGGAATTATACTTTGCTGGTTGGAGGTCAAGAACTGCTGGCCAAGTTTAAATAAAATAAGGAAGAAACAGCAAAGAAAACATAAATCTGCTCCTGAGATCACTTTTACCTCTGAGAAGCGATGAACAGTTTATAGCTCCTTTATTTTCTACCAAATCCACGTGTGACATAAGACGTTTAAAAAAGCAATCAGTGTCTCAAAGATAATTTTAGAAAACTTAGTAAAACCACTCTATATAATTTATTCTGGTGTTTTAAAATAACTCTTTTAATGGATAAGCTGTTTTCGCTTAGGTTGGGGATAGTTCATTTGTTTGAAGTGGGTTTGTATAAAACACTGATCCACAAAAAACAAAACAAAAAAAACCAATGCATGGTGGTTAGGATGCCCCAAAGCAACAAAGGGGACCAGCACAGAAGCTAAAGCCACGTGCTGCTGTGCTCTAGATCAGGAGCACGAAGCATTTTAGTCACCTAAAAGTAGTTTTTGTGCACTTTTTAAAATATTTGACTATTTAACGATTGGAGAATTGTCAAGTCATTGTATCCACATCAAAGCCAGCAGATACTATTTACGAGTTACTGGACTATTGTTGTCTCGTTTGGTTGGTTGGTATGTGTTAATGTGTGGTGCTAGTGTTTTAATGGCTTAATTTAGATCAGATTCGATGTGTGAAAACGCAAAAGTCACACGGCATTAGAACGGCCATTTTTTATTTTTATTGTGAGTGGGGGCGGGGCTCCATGAGTCAGAGAGTATAATGAGAGAGCAGAGATGCAAATACTGCAAATTTTAATGAAGCTTTTTGTAAACAAACATCAAATGATATGGATACAAATGCTATTAACTAATCCTGTATCTTGTTTGAAAACACTTAAAGCTCAAAGCACCTCTTCTTTAGTGCGGTGTGGAGGCCAAAGCAGAATTGTTGATGACATTTGGAGATCAGCTTTAAAAGTTTAAAAAATGTTTTTTTTATTATTTTTTTTAAAGATATTTAATCTTTTTTTTCCATCTGGTGGATTAAAGTGAAAGATTACACTCAGTCACTGTAGAATATGCTGTGGAAAAATGGTTTAAAAACAAGACCTCTCCGTCTTTCTCCAGGTGGCTGGCGAGAGATATGTCTACAAGTTCGTGTGTGACCCCGAGGCCTTGTTCTCCATGGCGTTTCCTGACAATCAGCGGCCGGTGCTGAAAACTGACATGGAGCGGCAGATCAACGAGGAGGACACGGTGCCGCTGTCGCACTTTGACGAAAACATGGCATACGTACAGGAGGGACCCTACTGCCAGCCGCACCCCTACAGCGAGGGCTACGTTTATTAACGTCAGCCCCACAAAACCCACACCTCCACCCTACCCTCCTCCCACCTGCCTCCATCCGTACACATGAGACTGTCGTGTCCTCTAACTCGCAGCCGCTCGGGGAATTAGACTGAACACACACATGCAGCGGCGCTTCCCTTCCCCTCTGTCTCAAACACGTACACGTCCTTTTGCTCTTGTCTTTCTGACCGCACAGCAAGATGGAGAGTGCACTTTATGGACCGGAACGGCACGATGTTAGCCTGCCGGGGGCTAGCTATGTGATTGGCTTTTTACTCATTTAAGTTTGTACATTAATGTGGGAATCATTCCGTTTGTTTGGTTGTTTTTTGAAGTCCTTATGATTTTGAGCATGTGCCGCCCTAACGAGACTGGACTAATTTACGGTCACTTTGATCTCCTGCTAAAGAAACCGTCTCATCTACACTCACAAAAGATGGCCATTTGTTTGACTGTCTTTCTTTTTGTCTTCATCCTGTACTGGAAACGTGTTAACGATACTTTTATGGTGAAGTGACATGATTATAGACTTGAAAAAGTAATGTGATTATAAAAGAGACATTTAGCTATCAGTGAGAACTGCCTCGCCACCGGTCTGAACACCGCACCTCTGTCCGTCAATGCCCGTCGTCCAATCAGACTGTAGATTTCATCATGTAAGTGTTGTAATGACATAAACTCCACTGGATCCTCAGCAGCTCAACAACCTTGTGGGTCAGTAAAGATGAGACTTTCGCTTACAAGGACGCACTCCGGGAAAAAAAAATGTCTGGATGACAAAAAAAATACTTTCTCTGCGTCACACGTGAATGGCCTGTGTTTAGGATCGAAGACAAAGCTACAGGCTGCTGTAAAATAAGTCATTCACTGTAAACAGCAGTGTAATGCGTCAGAGCAGGAGTCACTCATTCGTCCTTCAGGTGTTCAGTTTTTCAATGGATAACAGGTGAAAAGTGTATGTACAGTCAAAGTGGTTACAGCAGCCAGTCAGTTCATATTCAGGATAATGTTTGCATCCCCAGCTAAAAAACAAAAAACATCTGATTTCATTGGCACAGACAATAAAAAGGAAAAAAAAAGATATAAAATCAAATTTCTCCCTTGAATTGTTTTCGGTTTTGTTCCAGGTGAACGAGAGGTGTATATTTTGCTTAAAAACTGTTGCTTTGCCATTAATAGGTTGCTTTTTGGTTAAAAAAAAAAAAAAAAAAAACAACGTAAAAGAAATATTTAGAGTTTTATAATGTGATGAATAAAAATCATGGTATATTAAATTGTTCCATTGTATAATCAGGTAAATGCACATTTTGTTGCTGCTTCAAATTGTAAGTGTATTTTCTAGTCTCGAGAAAATGACAACAGGGGGGAAAAAAGAAAAAAAAAAAACAGTGCAGCAGCTATGGCCTGCTATTCTGGATTTCTCTTTTTTTTTGTCTCTTTTTTTTTCCGTCAATTTCAGCATTAAAAAAATTACTCTGAATTTTGTTCTCAAGATTCACGTGTGTGGGATGGGATTGGCAATAGGAAAAATTCTGTAATAAAATAGTTCTGAAAAACAAAGTGATGAGCACTTCTCAAATGTTTTAATTGATCATAATATAAAGAAAAGTTTAAGAGCTTCAGTGTTTCTTCTCTTGGCAGTTTTATGTATTCCTTACATATGATAAATCTTTTTTTTTTTTTCAATCAAGCTGAATATTTATCATGTCTGTCCCGACAAGGTCATAAATTTACAAAGTGGAAGTGGGAAAAGAAAACACCATAGCAGGTGTGTGTGTGTATGTGTGTGTAGACTAGCAGATTATAGACTCTTGTCAATTTCCAAGTTGGAAAGAAAACTCCCAATCACAAAGCATTTAACCAAAGTGACACCTGAGGAAAAATCAATGGCTAATTTAAGACCTCGCTTTTTCATGTAGGTGAATTGTTTCTGTCCTTTTGTGTCTGGTGCTGGCAGTAATGAAAAAAAACCAGCAACAAAGAAAGCAGCAACACTCCCTTAAAGTTATCATTTCCTTTTGTTAGGTGTCACTATTGCTAAAAATCAATGACTAATTTAAGGAAGCATTGTTTAATTGGTTCCACTGATTTGAAAAATGAAAACGGATGTGTAAGTAATGAAAAAACACCACTTGCCTTAATTTGTCAGAGCAGGTTACAAGCCGAGCCTATTACAGTCCCCACGCTTAGGTTTTTCTTTTTTATTGATTGTCTGTAGGGAAGGGAATTGCCCTTAACTTTAAACACCTGATTGCTTCCCCGAGGATATTTAACAACATCTAATCCGACATATACAAAAGTAAAAACAGCAGTGCGGCTTTTAATATGATGAATGACGCTTCTATTTTGGGTTTTCCTCTTAAAATGGCACTAAACTGGAGTAAAGAGTGCTTGTTCAGTATTGAAAAAGTAGGTCAATGAGGTGAAGACGGGGCTACCTTTTTAGATAATTAGTTATATCCTGTGTGTTTACTGTCTGAGCACTATAATCAAATGTAAATATTTTTATCAAAAATATTTCAGCACCACACTTCTGTTCTTAAGAAGAAAATGCACATAAGAAAATATAATCCAACATTTAATTTAAGCAGATTATTGGAACATGTAGACATTATCATTGGTGGTGGAGGAAAGAAATTAAGTGCATTTATTCAAGTATAATTCTTTGTACTTTGTATTTGTACTTTTTTTTTAGCTCTTTACCTTCTACATGTATTTACAGTCCTATCTATATTTAAAGATAACAGATTCCAAGTTGTTTATGCCTTATAGATGTAAAACACTATATGCTATACAGTGGTTTACAGTAACATATGAAACCCAGCAGTTTATGTGCAGGCCTGCTACTTTAACAGCAGGACTTTAACTGAGTGCATTTCACTAATTCAAAGATGGGTTTAAAGTATCTTGACATTATGGTACTCTTTCACTTAAAGGATTTCCAAGAGGTAAGATTCCTTCTGTAAAGTGCTGGACTACATAGGCGGACTATCCCTGAGCAGCTCTGTGCAAGGAGAACCAGTTTTTGCGTCAGAGGCTGTATGTGGTTTGACTGTTCAAATGAACTTCACGGTTACAGACCGAACACAAATGACTGTGGTTTATTCAAAGTCCCATCATTGAAATCCAATGCAAACACTTTGGTGCTTTAAATATGTGGTGAGTTTTCCATGTGAGCGGTGAGCTGCTGGTGGGACAACAGCACTGCAGCATTTTCCACCTGTATGTCGTGAATAGTGTGAAGGTCACTTGCAGGATTAGTTGTCTTACACCTTTTAAAGGCATTCTGTCGCTGAGGCTGAAAATCGCCATGCAAATCCTGTTATCTGGCCCCAACTCAGGGAATCAGGGCCTCAGCTATCAACATATTTACCATTTATGGACATATGCTTTACATCCTGTGCCACCAGCCAAATCCTCCCCTCCTCTGCTGCACTACCGGCTAATATTCTGTGTATCTGAACTGTGAATTGTGGTCCTCCCCCACTGTAACAAACAGATGGCCGCTCGATCTTGAGTCATCACAAACCCATTACCAGAGTGACTTGTCCTCAGCCAGGCTGCCTTGATTCGTGCCCGATGGCTCTCGCCAGTGTTTGCTCAGGCTCTTAAGTCATCCTCAGGCTTCACAGCGCACTGTGTTTGCTCAGGTTAAATGGCTTGTGCTGCCCCTGGAGTCTCCTGATTGGCTGTGACACTGCAGTGTTTGACAAGTGAAATGACACCGAGTGGCCCCCGTCGCAGCAAATGTGTTTGGCTGTTTGAAACAAGTTGGCTTTTAATACAGCGTGTTTACACACCAAAAAGCCCTAAGTGTGTTTCTATCTGTGTTGCCAGGGTCTATCAGTGGCCAGACCAGTGAGCATAAATCATTCAGAGGTAATTCAGAGGAACAACAGAGGCTCTAAGAGGAAAAAGCAGGGAAATTATAAAGCCTCTATAATGGAGGCCCCTATTACAGCTGCTGGTCCAGTTTAAGACGGCCTTATAAATGGTTTTATTATCTAGGAGGCTCTATTTTGGCTACATCTGTTCAGAATCACCATTTCTGAGTACAATTCTGAGCAGTAATCAAAAAGTTTTTGAAACACCTTCATTTTCTTCAGAGGTCGTGATTCCTAAATTCAAAGTACAGTCAACTCTTTACTCTTGCATTTCTTTTTTTTTTTAATCAATTAGAGAGCACTCTGCAGTGTGCTGCAGGACACAAACACACACACACACAAACCTGGGTCATAATTTCTTTCAGTCACCGGGGCCGGCGTGCGGATCAAAGGTCTCGGAGAAGCTGCTGACTGCTGAAACAAGCGTGGTTGTTGTCTAATTTAACAAGGATCCTGTGTTTTCGGGAGGTTTCAGGCAACACCACAGGTCCCTCACTCATTACGCTTTTTTCTCTCTTGTTGATCATCTTCCTGCTTCGAAACAGATGAAACACAAAAGCTAACTCCCCACCCCTTCCACCCCCCAACACAAAGACTGTGACAGTAATAAATAGCCTGTGTGATCCAGGTTTAGAAAGCTGTGAAATTGGATATTGAGATGCTCTCCGGAGCTGCGGGTCGGGAGTAGTTTCAGACTAGACTGTGGGAATCGTCTAATCCGATCACCCGGAATGTAAGACGGGCTAATCGCCTAACAGGCCGGGCCTCTTGTGCCCACGGGGCATTGGTGGTGGGGAATTGATGCCTTTCTCTTTTTAAAATGGGATTTATCAACTCTTTAGTTTCACTGAGAATCATAGAAACACTTTTAAATCTTTTGTTTGTCAGAATGTTGGCATATTTCAGGAGTAATTAACTGTTACTGTGCAACAGAGTACATTCTGTTCATGTTTTACAGTAGCGAAAACACACTTAGTCATTTTCTTGAGTCCATGAAAAGCTTTTCTTCCATTTAAAAAGCTCCTCATAAATTCCATTCAAGACATGATAATGCTGTAAACAAAATAAGTGAAACTACTTTGGTATAACGAAACAGATCCTTAATACAAACCTAAACTAAATACCATTCTGTCAGTTGTAAAAGTTAGCAAAAACTCACAGTAGACCATTATCAGTACCCATTGAATAGAACATACTGCTCTACAGTCAATGTGTTTGTGCAAAAAAAATCATTCCATCCAAGTGAAGTAGCCACATGTTATGTTCTCATTTCGGAGACTCTATGAAGACACCAGCGTTTGTGCAAACAGCTTTGATCAGAGTCTGATGAAACCTAATGAAAGCTGTTTGCTGTAATGTTGGTGTCTTAATAAACATGAGAACACAGCGTGTGGCTACTTCATCTCAATGAAAAACTGGATATTGGACACTCCTGTTTTTCACTGTCGATGTAATAAAGAGTTGTTTTTCTGACTAACCTGACAAAATGTTCATATTTGCTCATATCTTCAAATTATATTTGTATCTATCACTTTCAGGATAGCATATGTGCATGCACCTTTCACAGTACTCTGTGCAAGAATATATATATATATATATATATATATTAGGGGTGCAACGATATTCGTATCGATATTGAACCGTTCGATACAGTGCTTTCGGTTCGGTACGCATATGTATCGAACAATACAACATTTGTAATTTATTTTATCAATTTTCCTTCTGACGATGCTGTCTGTGTTGAGCGCTCAGTGAATCTGTGTTCGACTACTCCGCCTAGGCTGCACTGTCGAGCGCAGATCCACTGAGCGCTCAACACAGACAGCATAGTCAGAAGGAAGAGCGCAGGGCAAGCTAGCGAGACAGAAGTTAAGCTCTCCTTGCAACATTCAGATCTGGCGTTTGGAATTATTTTGGTTTTCATGTGACGTATGACCCTGAAGGTAAGCGAGTCATGGACTAAAGTAAAACAGTATGTTGGATGTGCCATGCAATGCTCAATTACATTGGTGTGAACTAGTGTGTTAGCGCAGTTAGCTCGTTAACGTGTTTGCCGTCTAGCCCCATGCACGGAGCGATCGGCGGTAGCTCGTTAACGGAGATTTGCCGTGTTGTGGCGTTAAGGTCATTTCAACAAGATTAACCTGAAAGCACTAGTGGGAACACAACGAATATGACTGCACATTTACGCCGACATCATCCTAGTGCAAAGACAAGTGGAAGCAGCCAAAAAAAAGTAAGCATGCTACTAACTTTAGCCGAGTCATTTAGACAGCTGTTAGCACATGATTCTCCTTATGCTGCTGAGAATATAGCCCAGAAGAAGCGGATAGTATAGCTTTTATTTTGGAAAGAGCCATTTCTCTGTAATAAACTCTCTTTTCCAAAGATGAGTGATTCCTCAATCAGATACAGGGCTCGCAATATCGCTAGCCCGACGTCCTGGAGCTAGCGATTTTTTCAGTCGGGCTACCAAAATCTATCTCTTCCCTGCCCGTCGGGCTATTGTAGGAAAAATATATGTCAATGCTTTTGCATTCTTTCAGAAATGTAGCTGGGTAATTATGTCATTGGCATCGGTGAGCCACTGTCAATATGTGACATATTGAAGTCGCGTTTGAATTTGCGCTTGTTTTTTTGCTTTCACTTTGCAATCGTGCGAACTGTGTATAGAGAGCGACAGCACTGATCTGTGAGTGATGATAATTTGTGCACCAATTCCTCTGACATCGTCTTATTAATCGTTAGCTTACTATGCAAACATGACAAGTGAAATCTCCCGCAGCTTAAACATGTGAAAGGTTGATCGCGCAGAGAATCGCTGAGCTTATGTGAGTGAGCGTGTAAAAGCATTTCAGTTCTGCTGAGCCAAATAAGACAGGTCAGGGTGAAGAAGTGACAGCCAAAGAAAAGCTTACCACAAAACGGAGAAGTTATGACAAATCAGACTATAAGGCAAAAAGAAAGTGCAGCTTTATGGTTTCATGGACAAAAGAATTTCTGTGGCTGCAATATGATGAGCTAAATAACCAGGGCTGCACATAAGTGGTCCGCAGGTGCGCATTCGCTGTCAAAATAAAAAAACACGCACAAGGGTTAGGGTTAAATTTAAAAACTGTACTTTTGAGTTAAAATATATATTTATAATTTTAATAAATGACAAATTAAAAATGCATGAACATTTTTTTGTATCGAAAAAATATCGAACCGTGACACCAAAGTATCGAACCGAACCGAACCGTGAATTTTGTGTATCGTTGCACCCCTAATATATATATATATATATATATATATATATATATATATATATACATATATATATATATTCAATGCACATGTGCACATGTGGTGTATCAAATGCTTTGTAACTGAGAAAAACTCGAGTTTTATTCCTGGAAACTTATTTTGTCATCAAAAAGTTAAGCATATTTAGTGTATTTCATGACAGCCTGTTAGAGAGGCTAGTACTATCTCATTAGGGTATTGTGGTTTTAAGCCTCACAGAAAGACATCCCTCAAGACTTTTTTTTTTTCAGGTAGTATGCAAACATGTAAAATATCAGCTATCTGTGAGTTAGTTCTAAAAATATCAGCACTGGCAGCTTCCTCCAAAACCCTCGAATTGAGCCCTAACACCGTCTCTGCCTCTCTGGCCTGGCACGCCACCCGTCTCTTCACCTTCCACAATGTCGTTTGATCTCCGCGACGCTGTCAACGCCACAGATCAACCTCACGACAGACCTTGTAGCCACAGCCACCCAGCGAGGTGGCCAGCCATCTGTCACAGGGGCCTGGAGACCTTGGGCTGCAAAGGGTCCAACCCCCTCCCATGCACCCCACACCCCCTCCCAGGGCCCATTAGCTCTCCCTAATGCAGCCAGTGTAGGCCCTAACAGGCACAAAATGGACTGCTACTCATCCTCCTTAATTCCCAAATGAGTTCTCTTTAGCATATACATAATTCATTTCTTGAAGTCACTTACGGGCGTCTTTCACCCATTTAGCAAATACTCATGTCGGGTTTATCTTTTTTAGTTTAACAGTTTTCAGGTGCGTAAATCTGATCACAGCTGCTATAAAGAGAGATTAATCTTGGTGGGAAAAATAATCTGAGTGTGAAATACACAAGCAAAAGAGAGGTTGGATTTCAGAGTCATGCAATGAGATTTAAATAGCAAGCAAGGAGCCTGGAAAAGTATACTAATGTAGTCAGATGAAGATAGATAATACGGGGTAAATTTAGACCACCTCACATTCATAATACCTAATGCCCTTTAAATAGGCTTAAGAGGAGGACTAGAAATAGGCTGTGTTAATTAATTATTTTCACTAGATTCCTTCTTCTTCTTCTTGCTTTCCTTTCCACGGGCGTGTTAATTCTTTCTTGGCGAATATGTGGCAGCCATGTCAAATCTACTAAATAATGCACTTGTTACGATACACCTTAATTTCTTGGATAGAGAGGAATTCATGAGGTATTCGCCAGTTAAATTGAATACAGAGAGTAATATTTTTTCTTAATATTATTCTGGATTCCTGCTCAGGGTTAAGTGTGGAGACTAATGTGAGGAAAGCTGAGGAAAACTGTGTGTTTTGAGAAATGTTGGACAGTAAATAGCAAGTGCAGCAAAAAGGGAGGTTTGGGAGTAGATTTTGGGAGTCATCAAGCAGACAAGCAAAGGTGTTAAACATGATTATAAATACACTATGATAACTCTTTTTGCACTTGTCATTAAATATCAGATAAGACTAAAAAAGCACCACGGCCTCGGTGTTAAATGAAAACATAGTAAAATGTATTCCAAGTGAAAATAAGCGAACAATTATAAGCACACAGCAGACTCTAAAAATAACAGGAAAACAAACCCCGCTGTGGTTAACTCATATTTGAGGCTCAGTCTCAAAACACATGTCATAAATAGGAGTGACAAAGATATCTCTGGCTATCATAAAAACTGCAAAACACACATGGGACAAGCGCACCATTGTCCTCATAAGCCACATGAGAAACATAGGCATAGTGTGATAGTACAAATGGCACGCTTCCAGGATCCCCTCCGCAAGCCACACGATGAAGAGCAGAGTAAATACATTACACTCGAGGACCTGTAGGCACAGACACAAAGGCTGCAGGAGCAGGCTGAGGCAGCAAGCTGACCAAACCGCTCATGTGAAAAGAGATTCTGCTCTGGACCCCCGTTGTCCTGTTTTGGCAACAGAGGGCAGGGGGACCAAGTGCTGAGCCAGGACAATATGTTTTTTCAAATGCCCCTCAGCCAATATTTATTTAGCTACAAGCTGGCATGTCTGAGGAGCCCGTGGCAGCCAAGACGGGCGTGCAACCGTGATTTTCAAGATGTTACAAACATCAGGCTTCAGTATGATTCTGACCTTGCTAATGTCCAATAAATTACAAATGAGTCATGTGTGATAACTGCTGCAATGCCACATTTGGTGCTGAATTATGGGATGGCAGTGAAGGCAAAAAAAACAAATAGACAATTTTGTTATTTACCAGGAAAACAGATGGAATAAAATAGTTTTCTGACAGGCTACTCCTTCATTCAGAAACAATTTTAAAAAGCCAATAAAGGGCAGTCGAGATTCAGTCTAGTCGCAGCAGTAATTTTGGTAACTAGCTGTAGATTGCAAATGATGAACAGTGAGGTGCAGGATAATAACATAGCCCTGCATATTGTAGACTTGTGTTAGAAAGAGTAAATGGGGGAGAGAGGAGGAAAAGAGAGGGAGAGAGGGGGGACTTTATTTATTTCTTTCTGGCTTTTAAAACAGATGGTTCCTTATGTGCTGAGCGGAAGTGTCTGTTAACTCAGTTGGCTCACTATTGGTGGCTGCCGGCCAATGACAACAACGGGATCGGGGAGTGTGAGCAACAGTGCAGTTTGCTTTCTTCAGATGCTTGCGAACAGAAGGATGGCAGCCTGCAGATACTGTTGCACGGCCACCCAAGCCTGGCAGTGCCAGCGGAGGCACCCATCACACCTCTATGCGGCACCCTCTCCATCTCACTGCTGCAAGTGTGGGTTACAGGACAAAACGAGGCCAAAAGCTCAGGGAAAGAGTTCAAGTTGTAAAGGAGGAGAGTTTGTTTGTATGGAATTCATTTAGTATTCGTTTCTGTCCAGCCCATCTCCACTTGTGTTTCAAATGACCCGCAATATTTGCATCTCAAGCAAATCATGTAGGGATCAGGACAATATAGGTGCATTAATAATTTCCTGTGTTGACTGTCAGCTCCAGACAATTCCTTTTTAGCATGTTTAGTGGTAGTGTTTTTTTAAACTGTTTTGCTATACAGGAATATTACGTTTCAATGTCATCAATAGCGTCATCTCAAATGTCTCTCAAAAAAGCTTTTACAGTGTCATGAGAGCATCGTACTACTTCTATCATTGCTTCTTGGAGAAAGAAGTAAGATCAAATCCCCAAAGTATTCACAGAAATTCAATGGTTACTGGATTAATTGACACCACTCTGTACAGTGCAAGAAATGGTGAGACTTATCAAGGAAGAAAGAAAGGGTGGTGGAGGTTGGGGTGGATGATGGGCATGCATTACATCACATTTGGTCCTTTTTATTAAACATAAGCATTTTCTTGATATTTCCCAAACTGTAGGATTAATGTTGCCATTTGACGTTGAAAAGTTGGATGTTTGACTTTCCCTGTCATGCGTATGATTTATACATGAAAAAGGTTTCTTTGTGCTCACCTTGGAAAATATTTGTAGAAAATACTGAAAATATACTCCTAGAATAAAAAGACTAAATGCAATATTAACCATTTTAACTTGCTAATTTAACTTTTGTCTTAACTTTAACTGTTAAAACAATTTAAAAGGTTAAAAACAACAACAGCTGTGCAGTGGCCTTTGGAATTTGCATATTACAGAAAATATTTTTTTAATGGCGGTGCTTTAGGTGAGGACTGAGCTGCAGGCACCAACATTTAAGTGCAGAAAAGTGCAATTCCTCCAATGTCCACTTGAGGCTTTCTTCACAACTGAGTCGATACTCATAGACTTCCATGTTAAAATACCTGATTTTATGGCAGACATACAGACATTCACAGCCTAGCAATACAGACGGTTTTGGTTTCTTCAGCTCATTTACAGCTTTATGAAAACTGAATGGATATGTTTTTTAAAACTGTATTTTTTCTTTTTAGGAGTGTGGCTTATTTGAGTAATAACTTGGTAATTTTTCATGTTGACTGTTGTAATAAAAGACACTTGATGGAGTTGGTTAAGTTTCTTCACAGCCTGCTTTTAACTACTTAAAAGTTATTGCATTACTTAGTATTAGAGTGAATTACGAAAATGCCAGATGAAAGCTCCTCAGTTCTACCCTGTGATCCAAATGTGGTCATTCCAGATGAAAGTAAAAGGCTCAAAATCTGAATTCAAGGCTTCAAAAATATCTTATTCAGCCACAAACAACATGGCATTTGTATGCATGTTTTTCCAACTGACTTTCACTATTATGCGGGCATATAAGCACACTAACCTCAGAATATGTTGTAATGCTCCTCTGGTCTCTGCTACATGTTGCATTTATGCATTATCTCAAGAACTCTAAAATATTTTGTGTCAACAATACAAAAAACAAAAAACTTATGATGCATCATCTGAGAGTTACAATAATTAAATTACTCTATATGTCTTCACACTAAGAGGTCCAGGAGGTGTAATCAGTCTATAGGAAATGTGTCTAATTAACTAGTTGATTAATCAGTATGCTAATGAAACCATATTGATACAGTTCCATGTATCTGATTTGGGGCCTAGCATGGAATGAGATCAAATCAGAGCAGTGGGACAGTTGTTGTGCTGAAATGATGGCTCCAATATCTGACAATATGCTCCAGAGCAAAAAACACACATGGAAACACTTGTGTGTCTACCCATATGGTTGCATTTGTAGTGCATCTGGCTCAGCATGCCATATACAGTTACCAACCTATACTTCCAGTTGTATTCGCACCTCACGATGCCACGCGCAAAGTGAAAATTAAAGGCAGAAGGCTTGTGTGATGGGATTAATTAGACGGAGGCCAAGTGAAGTCACACTCCTCGTGGCATACATGCTGCAACCCTCAATTACTCACAGTGAACAAAGCAATTAAAAGGTCTGTCCTATAGAGTTACCTAGGACTGGATTGTGAGCTGTCTATAGTGAAACCCCCAGGGGCCTAAGGAGCTCCACTAGCCAGGTCCACAGGTAGGTAATTACTATTGATCAACTGGCATTAGAGCATGAGAAACGACATTGTTATTTTTGCCAGTGCTCTATTTTAGGCGTCCTCTTGAACAGCAGGGTTGAGCTTATGTGCTGATACAAAGAAAGGGATTCAAAAAAAGACAGGCAGGCAGATAGCAGAACTGCTCTGGAAGTGCATATATGCATGAGGTACAACGCATTTAATATACCTGACTGTGATGAAAAGAGGCCATCACCCTTTCTTGATGTGCAGTTTTCCATATTTTGGAATAATACCTGTTGTTAGAGTTATGATAAGTAAGTCAAAGCTAGAATCAGATTTAGTTTGAAATGAGAAAAAATAAACACAAAAATACAGGAAAAAAATAACCATGAGAATAATTACTTTAATAGGCAAATTACATAACAGTTTGGTGCTTTTTTGTAAATAAAGATGTATGAATAGAAGATTTTAACCAGTGAGCCAATTATCAATTTGTAAGTTTAATTAACATTTAGAGACACTTGACTTACCATCAACCTCCAGAGAAGTCACAGTGAGGCTTAATGAGATGCCTCCTTTAAAATACTTAAAACCAGGGTAGGCAACATGTATTTGTCATGGATGAATATTTTACAATAACCATTTGGTATATTGTAATTTCAGTAATCTGAGAGGGAGCCCTGCAGCTCTGCTGAGCTTTATTTCCAGGATTTATAAAATCTAGCCCATTTTAGGAGATTGGGATTAATCATATTGGTTCCAGATCAGATCCTACGAGGACCATAAAGAATTATAAAATGGAAAAACCATCAGCTCAATACTGACAACAGTTTATGTTTGTATTAGCACATTCCTTGACTTTATCTTTTTTTTTTTTGAATTTTTATGAATTATTATGTCTATTTTTTATGCTTAAGGACAACAGATGGAAATTAGCCCTTGGCTATAATCTGGTATGTTTACATTCATGTAATTTTTTTTTTTTACATTTATGTTCATTAACATGCACTGTCCTAAATAAATAAATAAATAAATAAATCTGTATTCGTACTCAGTGAATGACAGGATGCACAGTAAGCCTTTGACCACATAATTCTGTTATGCTTAAAGAAAGAAATGATCCACAATGGTAGGTTACAGGTGTGGTGGAAGCATAAACCATCTCCTAAAGGCATATGAGTTATAATTCCACAAAATTCTTTGTAAGGGTTATTAAGGGTTACTTTTAGAATAACAATAAACAAAGATTTTACACGCCCTTCTTCAGAGCACACAACTTTATACTTGTTATGACAACTTTCTTCTATACTTGACAAATACCCAAATCACTACTGAATGAAAAGATCCTTAGCTGTCAGCTTGGCAGACAAAGCCATCTTATCTCCTCTCCAAGGCCACTGCAAGATTTGAGAAATAACAAAGTACAAATACTCACCGCTCCTTATTGTTCATGTGAAATAGGCTAAATATATAGTTTATTTATCATTAATAGTGCTATACTCAGTGGTTAGAGTGAGCTGAAATGATCTGGAAAAATGGTTGTTTTTTTGGTGCAGGTGTCTACAAGTTGTAGTCACGGTACTTCTGCACCTAGCCAGCATTACAGAAGAGTAGCGAGCATAAAGGAACTTATATTTGTAAATGGCAGGTAATTTCATATGCAATGTGTCTAACAGCTCAACAAATATCAGCAAACATACAAACTGTTTCAGTTTGTCACCCAGTGTGTCTGTTAGCTAAAGGTACAGCTGACATATTTCCCAGGAAGAGAGAGGACTTAACAAAGATATGGAGAAAAAGGTAAGAGAGAGAGAAGATCAAGTAGCAAGAAAATTTAAAGCTGACTGTGCTGACTGTAGTGAAGTTCATGGTGAAAAACTGATAAAGTGTCATGACAGCTGTTCATATTTTTATTTTAACTTCTGCAAAAGGAAATGTAAGAAAGGAAAAGAGGTAAACTAAACACTGATGTTGGACAACAACCGAGTTGTGCATCATGTAACTCTTACCAACATGGATGCACATAGAGTACACTACGTGGCATCTCCAACAATGAAGCAGTGAACTTAACATGTTGGCTTCCTTTACTCAGTTTCTTCCATCCAGACGCTCCTATTAACTGTATACAGACTGCAGTATCTCAATAGATTCATTGACTGTTTTATCCCCCTCCTACACGCACACACACCTACACACACACAATGGTCTTTTATTAACTTTGCAGCATGCTATGCTTCAATTGACTTATTCACACACTTGCACGGGTAAATACAGTATATACATGTGTGACCAGAGCAGTGACCTCGGAGCAGGGTACTGCCATCACCACACTGATACCATCCAGCACTGTTCACACACATGCACGCACGCACACTCACGCACGCACACACACACACACACACACCACGCCCTCAGACTCTTGACTGATTTAGACTGATTGTCCCAGTGTCGTGTTTAGTCCTGAGCCAGTCCAAGTCACTGCCGGGTTACACTGATAATGTTTACATCGTTTGACTCCTTGACAGAGCCATTGTCTCATTCACACTCCCTCCTGGGTTATTTTTTTTTTCCCCCACTGTCACCCACTTCCTTTTTTTCTTCCCCTTCATTTTCCCTCTCTTTCTCTCTACCTTTCGTGTTGCCTCACTTTCTCACTTTGCTGCTTTCCCCTCCCCACCTGCAGCTATTCTTAGCTGGGAGCTGTATGCAGTGACTGTCTCCACCTCAAAAACAAAAAACCTTGAGGGAAGAGTGATTTGAATACAGGTTTGTACCTCAAAGCAGTGAATTTTATCCCTTTTTTTAGAGACTCTAGAAGTCCATCCAAAAAGTGCCTTCACTCCCGGTCCTTGGAGGCCTTTCAAAGTTTAATGTGCTGTAATTGAGATTCCAACAGAGGATCCAAAGAGTCTTCCAAGAAATGATCTTCAGCATCAAGCTTCCATCGTTTGAGTCTTCACTTAACAAGAGATTTTCTTCAGACACAGGCTTTTTAATCAAAACATTTAACATATCGTTTTTGAACTCATCCCAAAAGTAAAACATGTTACTAGAAAAACAATATGTATATGAGAAGTTCTTAGAGTACACTTACTATGTTTTCTTTATTTTCTGTCATACGTTGTTTGTCATATATATATGGATATATGGATTCCCATATTAAACTTGGCCAAAGTTTCCAATAATGAAGTCAACATATGTCGGAGTAATCCATGTGAGCCAAAATCTGAGATTTCAGACTGCTTTCAACACAGTTTTTCCCCTCTGTGCCCTTTATAATATCAGACACATAGCTCTGGTTGTGAGCACAGCAATCCCATCCACTTGCTCTTTAAACCTTCTGTTTGTGAGGTGCAACCAATCAGAAGGCTAAAAGGGACAGGGACCCAAAAGGAAACCAGCTTGTTGCTATCAGTAGATGAACTGAGGGTCTGCACCAAGGGCCTCATATAGGCATTATTATTATGAACTGTGAATCATGCAAAGCTACTCTACTATAGTAAAATATTTAAATTAGAACTGTAACTGTTCCCCTGAAAATCTGATATACACTACCACTCACTTTTTTTACTACTTTCTACATTGTAGATACAGAAGACATCAAATATAGGAAGGAAGATATATGGAATTATGTAGCAAAGAAAAAATGGATACGTAAATCTCAATATGTTTTATATTTTAGATCCCTCAAAATAGCCGCCCTTGGCTTTGTGGACAGGGTTGCAAACCCCTGGCCTTCTTCCAGTGAGCTTCATGATGTAGTCACCTGAAATGTTTTCAGGTCACAGGTGTGCCTTTTCAGGGTTCATTTGTGGAATTTCTTGCCTTCTTAATGGGGTTAGGGGCAATTCGTTGTGTTGTGCAGAAGTCAGGTTGGTACACAGCTGACAGCCCTATTTGAGAACTATTAGAATCCATTTTACGGCAAGAACCAATCAGCTAAGTAAAGAGAAACAACAGTCTATCATTACTTTAAGAGCTGGAGGTCAGTTAGTCCGGAAAATTGCTAAAACTTTGAATTTGTCTGCAAGTGCAGTCACAAAAATCATCAAGCACTACGGCGAAACTGGCTCACGTGAGGACCGCCCCAGGAAAGGAAGACCAAGACTCACCTCTGCTGCTGAGGATAAATTCATCCGAGTCACCAGCCTCAGAAATCGCAAGTTAACAGCACCTCAGCTTAGAGCACAGATAAATGCAAGACAGAGTTCCAGAACCAGACACATCTCTTCATCAACTGTTCAAAGGAGACTGAGTGAATCAGGCCTTTTTGGTCAAATAGCTGCTAAGAAACTGCTACTAAGGAAAAGCAACAAGGAGAAGAGATTTGTTTGGGCCAAGAAACCCATGTTATGGACATTAGACCAGTGAACTTGGTGCTTTGGTCTGACGAGTCCAAATTTGAGATCTTTGGTTCTACTCGCCTTGTCTTTGTGTGACGCAGAAAACTTGAACGGATGGTCTCTACATTCATGGTTCCCACCATGAAACTTGGACATGGTGGTGTGATGGTGTGGGGGTGCTTTGCTGGTGACACTGGTGGGGATTTATTCAAAATTGAAGGCATACTGAACTAGCATGGGTACCACAGCATCCTGCAGCAACATGCCATCCCATCCAGTTTTCATTTACTTGGACCTTCATTTATTTTTCAACAGGGCAATGACCCCAAAAATCCCTGCAGGCCAACAAGTGCTCGTGATCTCTGGGAACTCCTTCAAGACTGTTGGAAAACTATTTCAAGTGACTGCCTCATGAGAATACCAAGAGTGCGCAAAGCAAAGTAATCAAAGCAAACGGTGGCTATCTTAAAGAATCCAAAATATAAACCCTCTGCATGTCCTCCTTCACTAAATCTATGAATCATCTATGTAGTTTTCCTCTTTTTGGCATTCCAGCACATTCAGTCAAATCCTAATAGACTAGATAAATACAAAATCTTATCATCAATATAATATTGTCAAAAAACTATTGATTGATTGATTTTTTTTTTTGTGAAGGCAGCTGGTGCCCCAGTTCCCACCTACACACTCTAGACCAGTGATCCCCAACCCCCGGGTACTGGTCCATGAGTCGTTTGGTACCAGGGCCTCGGGTGTGAAATCGATGGTTTTCTGTGTTTTTATAGCTTTTTATCGTTATTTTTCCCTGGGTCTTTTCCTGTGTGTTATAAATAATCTTTTTTTGGTACTGGTATTAGTTTTTTTTTAAATTGTATTTATCTGTGACACCGTAAAGCCCGGTCCGTGAAAGTATTGTTCGACATAAACCGGTCAGTGGCGCAAAAAAGGTTGGGGACCGCTGCTCTAGACGTTCTTTGTTTTTTGCCTTCCAGAAGCTACCGACTTCTGCTGATGAAGTGCAACCATAGATGGTGTAACTTGGTGTTTGTTTTTTTAAAAATGGCAGGTAATTTCAAAGGCAGGTCAAAAAATATCTGTAAACACACAAATCATTTCCATGCAAGTTTTTTTTTTGCCAGCAAAGCAGTTGCTATATTTTAAGGCAAGGGCTGTCCAGCAAGTGACATTTGATAAAGAGAACATTTAAAAGTTACATTTAATAATAATTTGTGTTGTATTTTTTAAATCAGACAGTGGACCTGTACATGATGTGTTTCTGAGGTTATCCGTATATTTCATATAGAGAAACAACAAATTAAACTGAAAACTAATTTCATGTTATTCAAAGGTCATACTGACATTAATTGGAGACTAAGCTGAGTTAACATGGTATAAGTATACAGTTATGTTACATTAGTGGTAGGGTAGACTGTAATATCCATGCTTACTGCTACTTTAGGTCCTGTCTAGCAGCAGAAGTATAATATGAGAGAAAAACGTGAGAGCAATGACAGCAGCACAGGAGCCATTTTCGCTTTTGTGTACATAGAAAAACTTTTATCCTATATATTGTCCTATCTACAATACCCTGTAGATGTGGCTTCAGAATAACAGTCCAAACAAGTGCCAGGTGTGGTTTTAGAGTATCTTGACTTGCTTACAGGAGGACTTTGGAGTCATATATTTTAATGTATGTAACACTTGCCAAGTTCCACCTTAAAAACTAGCTTTGTAGTGGTAGAAAATCAGCTATAACAACATGAATCTCAGATAATTCACTTGGCCAGGACCACGAAGAACAACAAATCATACAGTAGCAGCACAGGTCAGCTGATAATAGCCTGTTCCAAACAAAGAAAACTGATTTGTGTAACTTATTTCTATGCAAGCGAAGCCTCCTCCTGTCAATTCCCAGATTAACCTCCAGTCGTTATATGATCAAAAGCAGCAGCTAAGTGTGCCTTTAGGTGAGTCAGATGCTGTTGTTGAGGATAAAAATTGCCTATGAAAAATATATGGAAATAATCTCATAATTTAACAAGAATATTTACTCCGAGAATGCCAATGCTAGAAAACATTCGCCCTGCTTCTTTCCTGTTAAGCATCAAGACATCAATCAGGGATTAGAAATTAATTTCTTGAATATCAGATTGGCTCAGACACAGCTCTGCATCTGTTCTGCTGCTTCTGGTGTGTATGTGTGTGAGGACACAGCTAACACAATCAGGCCTTCTCAGGAAAGAAAAACAGGTTTAACTTCAGCAATCCTTGGCTTAATTCTCATTGAAGCCCCAAATTGACATGTCTCCCTTATGATCTTGACATATTATTAAGATTTAATGGTGGAATTATGATCATTAAAACAACATGACTGATACAGGGGGCAGATGATGAGCTATTAATTTAACCTACTCTTCCTGTAATAATATTGAAACAGACAGTCTGCCAGTTATTAGATCATAATTAGCTGGTGCAATCTGTACGGAATCCAAGGAAATGACGCCAAGTTAGCCGCACGGAGCGGCGCAGCTCACTCGTCGATTAGCCTGAGAGACAATCAGACGTCGACAACCTCTTTTCAGTCAGTTTCACGAAACAAACAAATTGTACGGCGCAGGAGTCCGTGTTTGAATAAGGGCTATATAATAGACCAGATGGTAGAAAAAGAAAATAAGTGGCACTGCTTTCATTGGTTTGCTGCCACCCAAACACCAGGCTTTGTTTGACTGACGTGTGTTTGTCTGCCGTTGTTGTTTTCTGCTCTACCATGAAACTAAAATGAGGCCTCACCGAGTAGACCTTTATGCCCACAGTTTTATCCTCCTTTTCTCTCTTCCATTTGTCTTTTCTATCCCTGCATGCAGTAAACATGAATTTCTGTGCTTTTAATGCTTTGCCAACTACCACACCCTGGCTCTCTGATTTCCATACAGAGTGTGTGAGCCCACTTATGTTTATGTGTGTGTGTGTGCACCTACATTAGCTGTGCCAGTTTAGCAATGAAAAATCTGCACCCTCAGCTGTTTTACCCTTAGCACAGAAGAGAGAGAAAGCACACCACACTGTAGGCGTCCCTCTCTCCTAACTCTCTCCTCCGGCATTTCTCCAGGTAGCGTTCGCCAAAGTCGTCCTATTAATAAGCAACATATTTGATTTTCAATGCGCAACGTATTATCTCAGGCCCCCAAAACACCACGAGATATGAGACGTATGGTCGGGGCAGAATTATTCAGAAGAGTTGAAGAGTGTGGGAGAGGTGTTACGCCGCCCTGGGGCGCCCAACATGCTTTGGGTGGGTGAGAATGTAGAGCTGAGAACATGGAGCTCAACAGCTCAGACGCCCCAGGTGAGCGGGGAGCTGAGAATGCCAAATCTTGCAATTAGATTTCATTTTCCTTGTCACAAAGAAAAGAATTGTTTACCACATGCAGCACACGGAAGCTCAAACTGTCCCGAAACAACTAATCGTGAGCATTGCGTCACAGATTTGGTAAAAATTAAATAATGTGGCAGAAACTAGGTGTCAACAGAAGATTAAAATAGACATCATGTGTCATAGCTAGTGTTCGAAAACACGTACCCGTAAAACGTACTGCCATGTAGATGTCTTGTAATGTGATAGTTTGGACTCAGTACAAACAATGTGATACAATGAGTTCTGAACTTGGAATGCACTTGATGTGCCAATTTTAACAAGTGCTCAAAATTATTAAATTGTGGTTTCTTCCCACTTTCGTAAATAAGCATTTTTTTTTTTAAATAATTTATTTTTATTTAGTTTTAGGAACAGGACGTAAATAAGCATTTTAAGAGTTCCTGAAGCATGGAAATGCTTCCACTTCAAAGGGCCAAATCAGAAGAAATCTAGCAGAAATCTAGACACAGATGCTACAAGAAAGATCAACATTAAAATGTCAGACACTGGTTTTTGTTTTTGAAGCCTCAAAATTAACATTTTAATTGCTACCATGCTTTTTTGGAGCCAGAAATGACCAAATATAGACCTGAGGTTGGAGTGCTTGCTAAGTTCATCACTAATACAACAACAACAATCTTTATTTATAGAGCACATTTAAAAGCCAAGGGCATGCCAAAGTGCTTTACATAAAAGAATAAAAAAATAAAACAATTAACACTATGATATCAGAGTCATATAAGTGTGGAATTATGTTCACAGGTAAAAACCACTAATAAGAGTAAACTATAGCACATAGCTATAGCAAAGTAAAGCTGTACCATCATAATACAATACAATAATAATACAAAAGCTGTTTAGCCAGCTGCACCCATAAACTGTACAGAAACAACACCAGAAACAGCAGCACAGTAAGTAAAAGAGTAATACAAAAGGCATATACAAATAGAATATAACTCTTCTAGAGAGGAGACAAAGGAGACAACCAGTTTAGTTACATAAATTTTAACCATTAAGTTAAGTTTTTACCAAGATTTCATGACAAGTGAGCATTAGAGTTTATACTTTAATTCTATACTGTTGTAATTGTTTTTGCTATCAGAGGAGTCGCCCCCTGCTGCCCATGCAAAAAAAATACAGGTTCAAGACAAGTCTGTGTTGGCTTAATTTTCAAGCCCTCGTTTCCATCTTTTGTATACAGTCTGTGTGCATCACCCTGATTTGGTTTGTTTATCAAAGCTGCAGAAAAGATTGATACAAAAAGTATAAACATATATATATTTTTTACCTTAAGATTAAAAGTATCCTTGTCTGTTTTGCATGTTTGTTGAAATCTTTTCGGCTTATCGGTGAAAAAAAAAAACAGCCTCAAAAACATTAATGATGATACAGAGCCAGGGCCAGAATACATCATATAAAATAATAAATAATAATAAATAATAAACGATGATTCATTTTCAGAAACATCTGTTTGTGATGCCCCTTAACAGTGGAAGGTGGAGTTTTCCTCTAAGCTCTGTTCACTCTGTTGCCACCATTTGAATAAACTCCACTCAGGAGGTTCCTTTATAGATTTTACTAAACTAGTGGTTCAGTGTTTTTGTTGCAGGAGAAGAATTTACATTTAAAGAAATCAAAACCAAGAGCAAGAGACAAATTAAAGCTAACATTATAACAAGTGTGATTCACAATAAAACAAGCAGTCATTTGAACTTTTTCATTTATTATTATCTGTGACTGTATTTAAAGTGGCTGATTTTCACTTCACTTCTCCCATGCAGTGTTACTTTATTAGCTTAATTAGGATTAACCGTGACCTGCATCCACACCAGTTCCTTATTGCCCATTTTTACTTTAAAGCGATGTAAGTCTGTCATTTCTCCGTTTGGAACTCTGACCTACTCTCTGCACTTTTTTGTTCCCACACTTCTACGATTTTGTTTTCTTTGCTCTTCTTTTTGCATCATTCAAAAGCTTTAGTCTCACACCAACAATGCAGTTTTACACCCCCCACTCAGAAAAAAAAACAACAGCGTATAAGATGATGTGGATATGCGGAGACTCTGACTAGATCATGTCTCAAAATCACAAAGTTCCGAGACTATTTGCAGACAAAACAATAACATGAGATGGGAGCCTGCTGCTTGGCCCATTGCTGCCCTTGGTTAGGGAGTGGTGAGCAGCGGTGACTGTGTCCTGTGCTGATTACAGTACTGATGGGCCTCCGTTTGTCACTGCTCTTGCGAGCTCCAGCACAGAGCAGCAGGGATCCCTGATTACTTAATTGCTTGTAAGAGCTCATTAAAGCTTCCTATCCATCATAAGTCATATGGCGAGTATCAATTTCAGAGTGAGAGATGGAGAGAGAAAGAGACAGAGAGATGCTTAGAACTCTGATGAGCAATTAGTGACGTGAAACGCCTTTGAATTGTTAAAGTCTCATTTCTTTGTGAAATATCTGGAATTTATCACATGGATGGATGCTGCTGCGTTACCATCCTCTCAAAGTTTTCAAATTCAAATTCAAATTCAAATTTTATTTGTCACGTACACAGTCATACACAGTACGATATGCAGTGAAATGCTTGGACAACTGCTCGTGACCCAAAGAAAACAAAAAAAGGAAAGGCTATGAATAAGATAGGAAATAAATATGAAAAATTAAAAAGAAAAATTAAAAAGGGTAAATTTAACTAGGAAGGAATAAAATATAAATTAAGGTTAAAAATGAAATAACTGTACAACACAAATTAGAATGAAGGGTAAATTTAACTGGGAAGAATAAGATAAAATATATAAATTAAAGTTGAAAATAAAATAACTGTACAACAAAATACACAATACACAATATAGAACTATATAAGAATGTATGAAGAAATCTAAATATAAATATATATACACAATAACAGCAGCTGTACAAGTATTACCGGAAATGAAGAATATAGTGACCAGTGTTGTGCAAAAACAAAGTCCAGAAAGTCCAGTGTGTGTGTAAGAACCATATGTGTGGGTCAGTACTGTGTGGTGGTGTGATTGAGAGACCGTATCGCCTGCGGGAAGAAGCTCCTCCTCAGTCTCTCTGTGTTGGTCTTCAGGGAGCGGAATCGCTTTCCTGACCTCAACAGAGAGAACAGTCTGTTGTTGGGATGGCTGAGGTCCTTCACGATCTTCCTGGCCTTGGTCCAGCACCGCCTGCTGTAGATTGAGTGCAGGTCAGGGAGCTCGGAACGGATGGTGCGCTCAGCTGACCGCACAACCCTCTGTAGAGCTCGTCTGTCCTGCATGGTGCTGTTCCCGAACCAGGTTAAGATGTTTCCCGCCAGGATGCTCTCTATGGTGCACGAGTAAAAGTTCCTGAGCACCTTGGAGGGCAGTTGGAAGTCTCTCAAGCGTCTGAGGTGGTAGAGACGCTGTCGGGCCTTTTTCACCACGGTGTTGATGTGACAGGACCATGACAGGTCCTGCGTGATGTGAACTCCGAGGTATTTGAAGCTGTCCACTCTCTCCACTGGGCACTCGTTGATGACAGGGGTCTGGTAGTTCCTCTCCTGCTTAGTGCTGAAGTCCACTATCAGCTCCTTTGTCTTACTGACGTTTAGAAGGAGGTTGTTCCTCTGGCACCAGTTCTCCAGATTCCTAATCTCCTTCAGGTAGGCCGTCTCGTTGTTATCAGAGATCAGGCCCACCACGACGGTGTCGTCAGCAAACTTGATGATGGTGGTGGAGCTGGTAGTGGCCACACAGTCATATGTGTACAAAGAGTACAGCAGGGGGCTCAGAACACACCCCTGGGGTGCTCCAGTGCTGAGAGTGGTGGAGGCTGAGACATGTCCGCCCATCCTTACTGCCTGTGGTCTGCCAGTTAGGAAGTTGGAGATCCACTGACACATAGATGAGCTGAGTCCCAGATGCTCCAGCTTGGTGGTGAGTGTGGAGGGAATTATGGTGTTAAATGCAGAGCTGTAGTCTATGAAGAGCATTTTAACATAATTCCCCCTTCTAGTGTCCAAGTGAGTGAGTGATGTGTGGAGGAGATGAGAGATGGCATCGTCTGTGGAACGATTTGGACGGTAAGCGAACTGTAGTGGGTCCAGTGTGTCTGGTAGTGAAGAAATGATGAAGTCTCTGACCAGGCGTTCAAAGCACTTCATCACTACTGAGGTGAGGGCTACAGGGCGATAGTCATTGAGAGAAGCAGGGTGGGGTTTCTTCGGGACAGGAACAATGATGGACTCTTTGAAGCATGTGGGGATCACCGACTGAGATAAAGAGATGTTGAATATCTCAGTGAACACAGGAGCTAGCTGGTATGCGCAGTCTCTGAGGATACGACCTGGGATGCCGTCTGGTCCTGCTGCTTTCCTGGTGTTCACTCTCTTGAAGGCTCTCCTTACTTCATGCTCGGAGATGACGAGCACGTTTCCGGTGCTGGCAGTATCTTCCTGTCTGCAGCCGTTAGCGCCGCCAACACTAGCATTGTTGGAGACCTTAGCTGCAGCCTCGAAGCGAGCATAGAAAGTGTTCAGCTCGTCTGCCAGAGTCACGGCCGCGTTCGTCATACCGGTTGTTGGTGCTTTATAGTCCGTTATTGTCCTTAGTCCCCGCCACAGGCTCCTAGAGTCACTCTGTTGGAGTTGTGACTCTAGTTTCCTCCCGTAGCGCTGCTTCGCCTCTTTCACCGCCCTCCGCACGTTATATGACGCGGCTTTGTACGGGTCCATGTCCCCCGTCATGAGTCCCGTGTTGTAGGCAGCGGTGCGGGATCTCAGAGCGTCGCGGATGGTTTTATCCACCCACGGCTTCTGGTTGGGAAACGTTGTGATAGTCTTTGTCTCCACGGTATCATCCGCTAGTTTCCCGATGAATCCCACAACCGCTTCCGTAAACACGTTGACGTCATCGTCGGAGCTGTTCCTGAACATGTCCCAGTCTGCGTCATCGAGTGCGTCCTGTAACGCGGCCACCGATTGGTCCGTCCAGCGCGCGACCTTCCTCTGAACCGGAACTTCCTGTTTCAGCCTTTGTTTGTATTTTGGCATGAGGAAAATGGCGGCGTGATCAGATTTGCCAAACGGGGGGCGGGATTGTGCCTTGTAGCCGTCCTTGACCGTAGTGTAGCAGTGGTCCAGTGTCCTTTCACCTCTGGTGGGGCAGGTGATGTGTTGATAAAAGTTCGGCGCTGCGCGTTTGAGGTTGGCGCTATTAAAGTCCCCCGTCACAATAAGCGCAGCGTCCCGGTGTTGTGTCTGGTGCTGTGTGAGTGCCTCATGCAGCTCGCATAAGGCGGTGACCGTGTCCGCTTGTGGTGGAATATAAACGGCACTTACAATGACCGATGTAAATTCCCGAGGTAGATAAAAAGGACGACACATGATGGACAGTAGTTCCAGATTTGGTGTGCAGGAGCGTGTGAGAGGAACAACGTTCGCACTGTTGCACCAGTTGTTGTTCACCATTAAACACACGCCGCCTCCCCTTGACTTCCCCGAGTCCCGTGTCCTGTCCATGCGGTGAACCGAGAAGAACTCGGCCGGCTGGATGGCGTGGTCCGGCACCGCTGGGTTCAGCCATGTCTCGGTGAAGCAGAGGAGATTGCAGTCCCGAATGTCTCTCTGGAACTTTATCCTGGCCCTGAGGTCGTCAAGCTTGTTCTCCAGTGACTGGACGTTGGCGAGCAGGATGCTAGGCAGAGGTGTGCGGTGTGCACGAGCTCTCAGCCTGTTCCTGACGCCGGCTCGCTTCCCTCTAGGCCGCCTCCGCTTCCCTTTGTTCTCCCTCGAGATCTCACTCGGCCAGCTCGGATCCGGAGTTAAAAACTTCGAATTGTGAGTACATTGTAAACCAATAGAAACAAGAGTGTCACTGTCATACCTAATGTACCCAATGGTGATGATTTTGCCGATTTAGAAACGCTGAAAACTAACTTAAAAAACAAGTGTGACGATACAACAAAGTGAGTTTCCTTTGGAGATAACAAAGGAAGAAGTTATACGGATTCAAGGAAAGAGAATAAATGTTCAGATAGTTTTTATTAAGAAGTTGGAAAGAGTGTTTCTTTTGCCCCTGTGTGGTATGTTTGTGCAGATTTATTTTTGTATTTATATCACATTGTTGAATCAGAGTAAAAGACCCCACACGTCATTGCATTTCTCACCCCTCAGCTAAATTCTCTTTTCATCATCTGAAGAACAACACCTTTCAAGCTAAACGGTCATTTTCATGGTTTCCACTGATGTTGGTCTCAATAGGTTATGGACTTTTGCCATCTTTTTTTCTTTTCCCCCTTCTGCAATCCCCGAAGGGAGGGGGGGAAAGCATCCAGTAATTTGGATCCATAGCTTAGAAGAGCTTTACAAGATACTCACAATCTTACCAGGTGCAAAATTAGAATTGGATGCTGTTCGTATTAATTGGTGATCATTTGCAAAGCGGGTGGAAAAAACGTCTTTTGCCAAGAGCAAGTCTTACAAGCCCCCAGCTGGGGTTGTCAGGGGCAGGCTTGTTGGCATTGTGGCAGCATATGTTTGGTGCCAAGAACACCATTGATTTGCATTTCTTTTATATGAATTTTACAAAGCAGAAATGCTCTTTTGTGTAGAAGTGATCCCAAAAGTGAGTGTTGCAATTAATCACAAGTGAAATTTATCGGCTGATGAAAAGCCATAATTCTACTTGCAATCTTTTTTTTTTTTTTTTTTTTTTTTTTTTTTTTAGGAAAAAGTGGCAGCATCTGCAGTGCACTCGCTTTTTGATGAATGTGCCTTTAAAGCTGTGCAGTTTGGCTCCATTTAAAACTGGCTTGAAGGAAGAAAAACAGCAGTGCGATCTTTGAGATACTGCAAATGCCATAAGTCATGAAAATAGTTCTTCTGTCTGGAAAACAAGCACTGCATAATGTCGCTCAGTGACGCAAACTTGAAAAAGTGCTTGCATGATTGAAACGAAACTGTGACATGAGCAAATGGATATTAAGTAAGATTTAAAACTTGTGTATATGATCGAGATCCAAATAACTCTTAGCACATAACAACCTGGATACAAAAACCACTTCAATAATATTTAACTCACCTACCGCACATCAACCTATTGGGATACGTAATTGATCCAATTAAGCAATTAATTCTTTGGTAGGATTAAAGACGATCCGCCTCGTATGTGTACAGACGAGACTGCCCCTGCCAAGAGATGGACAAGCTCCAGCTTTTTGCTTCATCTCCAAGGTGGCTCCAGATGGGTTGGGGGCTTGAGACTCATCTGTGGCCAACTGGTCTAAACCTCACACTGAGACTAGCCTACAGTATCATGAACCCAAAGTCCCTGAACAAGACTCAGAAACGTGTTTCTGCATCTTCTTGTCAATATTGGAAAAGCATTATTAAATGATGCATTTCCCTGCTGATCTCTCTCCTCTCTACGCTGTAAAGATACCCTTTGGAGCTTTCTTGTAAACAGCCTCACCTTTACTTCTTCTCACCAATGCATGTCTAGCAGACAAATCAGTTTCCAGCTCAAACAGCTTTAATCGTTATTTTTTATAATAAATATGTCAATGTGGCAATTTTAGAAATCTAAGGCTGTCTAACTTTAAAAAAATCACCTAAGTCTGCCTCTGTTTTGGCTCACTCTCACCGCAGCTGTTTTTGTTTTGTTTTTTTACAGAAAAACTTATATTTAAAGTTAATTGATATTGAAAAAAGAAACAGAAAGATACACCAATTGCACTGTTTGCTAACATCTTAGGCTTAAAGGTCGACCTTAGCGCTGTAAGACCCAACCCATCAAAAAATAGCAAGAAAATTCTGATTTTGGGGGGGGGAACTGAGATGTTTATTAACCCTTATAACAAAATCCATTTTTTTCTTGTTTTATCATGTTGTGATGATATATTTTTATCATATATTTATTATATATTTTTTGTATCGCATTTGATATATTGGCAACTTTGCTTCACAGCTTACTGTTGGCGACCAGTTTGGCCAAACAATACATGAGTTGTTGCAGATTTACAAATTAACCAAAAAATATGAAGACTTGAGATGCCAAAACTCTTAAAACATGAGTTTTATCAATGATGTTTTTAGTTTTCAATACTGCGCTCTTTTTACAGTGGTTATACTGTGTGGTTGTTGCTGATCAGTTTTGTTCAGTGTCTCATTTTAAATTCCACTTTGATCATGTGTAATATTTCCATTTACATCTTTAGTGCAACATAGAGGCTTCCGCAATAAAATAAAATGCACAAGGATATAGTGAATTTTCCTTTAGTTTATATAATTTATTAAAAATCTATTAATTAAGTTAAAATAAAATTTAAAAAATAGATAAAACAAGGCATTCACTGAATAATAAAACCTCACTGCAATTAAAGTGACCTTACTGGACCTGAACATATGAGCGTGATAAAAACAACAACAAAAAAACTTTAAATAAATTGAAAAAACGTCAGACGGATGCTCAGTTTTCACTTGTGCAATGTAACATTTCATTTTCTAATTATTACTGGCAACTGATACGCTGATATGCTGAGCATGAAATACAAACAGAACTTCAATGTGCTTAAAAATGAAAAAACATCTCCACAGCAACACAAAAGAGCCCAAAGTGGCATGTTAGAATTTTGCACCAGTGTCTTGTAGCCTTCAGGTAAACCTTCAAGGCAATATTGTAGTTTAAACGTCTCATGTATCTCAGTGGTTTCACTAAACATAAATGTTAAAACAAACTATTTTCAACAGTGGATTAGGATCCAGATCCTGAGTGCGTGTCAGATTCCCTCAGACTGAGCTACAGTACGTATGTGTGTCCTCATTGTAATGAAGGAACATATTCCTTATGCAACAATGATTAAACTGCGTGGTTTTAAAAGCTTTTGTGCAACAATGGAGCTCCACAGCACAAAGGAATTGCACACTTTAGACTTCTGTATTTGTTTGAAACTATTTGTTGCTGGTTTTGGTCTTTTAATGTTTTTATTGGTTTTACAACTGAGGAATCTTTTGAGATCAAGATTTCCTTCCTTCCTTAAACTGTGATGATGCTGATTTAGAAAAGGCAATGGCACAACACAAAGCGGATGTCACATGCACTGGAAGATAGATGATAGATCACTCAGTGTGGCCCACGAGACTGAAAAAAGTATTTGAGCTCGTGACACTTGTGAGAAAGAGTAAACTGTTGGTTCGACAAACTTTCCCAGCCTCTAAGCCGACTTTCTGTTCTCCAAGAGTTCCCCAGTGATCAATATTAAAGAGGGGAAGGACAGAGTTCCACCAAGGGCTCCGTGGATAAAACTGCACCCGTCCTCCCCACTGGAGCGGCTCTCTGAAAGCCTTGAGTTATATTCCTGTAATTAGCTAAGTATCCACACCAGCTCCCGCTCTGGTCCCCGTCGACTTCGGTATGCTCATCCCCGTAGATGCGACGCAATCATAAAAACACCAACATGGGGCGAGGCGGGGGGAAATCAACGCATCACAAAACAAACTTTAAACAATGACCCTACTTCTCATCTGTAACTTTTTTCCCCTTACACCTAGCATTTTTTCTTCTGTCATGAGTATAAGGGGCAAGAGCGATGCATCCCTTTTTGCCTCTTCCAAGGATAATGATTTACAAAATGCCTCTCATCAAAGAATTCATTAACAACGAACGTTAATTAAAAAATAAATGAGTAAACATCAATATCAAATCTCAGCACTGTGGAAGGGAATACATTATGCAGAGTAATGATGTTTGAAAGGGGCTTTAGCACCTCTGTGGGACTCTTTTAAACCCCTTACCTCTTAGGCAGTTGCTTATTTTGCAACCCTTTGTTGTTTAACAACAAAGAGAATGGGCTCTCATAATGTTATATTAATCAGCGGATTAATATTTCAATTTGATTTGCTTTATAGTTGAGGTGCTGTTGGCATTTCCATTTTCCCTCCATATGTGCAGCGATGTTAAGTGGTATCATTACCATTTTCTACCTGGGGGTTCAGGGAGATAACAGGCACCAGTGATAGCTCTATTCGGTGGGGGGAGAGGGAGGATTTTGGGGGGCACTCATGCATTTTTAAAGGTCCGTGTTTGGTGTGCCTTCACATCCATTATTCTCAAATGCTGCACGCAAACAGCTGAGTCACAGGCTTTCTGCCCAGCCACAGGACAACAAGAAACAATAACACCCTGAAAGTCAAGATTGGAGTGCCCAGTGTAACGGTGTCCGCAGATATACAGGCAAATAGGATTTCTTCAATCTAAATTGTATTGGACAAATCTTTGTTCCCACTGGAGTCTATGGATCGAGTCAAATGATGTGTTAAAATTATAGAGGAAACACAAGATGAGCGCGCTTAATTTATTTTTTCTGAACTCTTTTTGCAGGTGAGAACAAAGATTTCCCACTTGAAGAAAACCAAACAGAAATAAATACAGGTTCAGTCCACGTTCAGGTGCACTGTGAGATTGTAATTAGTCACCAATAAGAAAGAACACATGAACAAACCAAACTTTGAGTATGAGAAGCCTGACTTTGATATTAGTTGAAAAAAAAAAAACCTACATAAAAGCTTTTACTATTATAATAAAATGAATTTATGCCAGCGACTGACATTTACAAAATGTCAATGGCAGAATATCTTCACCTGTTTTGTGCAAAAGTTTTTCCTAATTATAACCCACTCCTGGGTAAGTACATGTCGCTCTAGGTTTGTAAGTGTTAAAGGGTAATAACAGAAGATAGTTTACTGAACTATACTTTTTGTTGTGCATAAATACTCCATTATACACTCTTTGGCCATTTTCTTAGGTGCGCCTTACTATTGCTGGGTTGGACCTCCAATTTTTCTGTCTTATATTGTCTATTTTTGATGACCCTGTGTGAATTGTAGCCTCAGTTTGTCGCTCTTAGCTGACAGGAGCAGCATCCAGTGTGGTCTTCTACTGCTGTAGCCCGTCAGCTTCAAGGATCAGTGTGTTTTGCATTCAGAGATGCTCTTCTGCATACCTTGTCTGTAATTAGTGTGTGCTTATTTGAGTTACTTTGACTTTCATCCACCTCAGCTCAGTCTGGCAATACTCCTCTGACTTCTGACATTAACAAGGCATTTTCACCAAGAGAACTCCCGCTCACTGAATATTTTCTCTTTTTCTGTAACCCTTAGAGATGGTTGTATAAGAAAATCCCAATAGATCAGCAGCTTCTGAAATCCTCAGGACAGCCCATCTAGCACCAACAACCATGCCAAAGACACCTTTCTTTCTCTCTCTGATTCTCAGTTTGAACTTCAGCAGGTCGTCTTGAGAGTGTCTACAGGCCTAAATGTACTGAGTTGCTTCAACAAACAGTGTATCTAAAAAACTATGTAGTGAGTGACTCTCACGTGTGGATTAACGTGTAGATAAAAATTGCATCTTAATTAAAGATAAATGTCATTTTTCATTGTATTTGTCCTCTAAAGAAAGTCAGATGACTCAGGATGGGTTTAGATGAGATGAAGGTGGCCTGATCTGTCAGTTTGAAGAGTTCAGTCTTTATAGAGTAAATCAGCTGAGAGATACTTGTTTGCATGGATCAAGAAGCTATCCTTTGACTTTTTGTTGGAGCATAGAGGAACCCCAACTCTTGTGAGGTTTTGGTTGCCACCAGTTGCTACAGTCCTGCTCATCATTCCCTTAAGCAGTCTCCCCATTGTTTCTATCACTAGTAGATTAACCACCTTTGCCGAACTGACAGCTCAAGAGGCTGTGAGTGCAGTGCAGTGCTCACTTCTTTTGCTGCTTGCTTTTAGACATGTCGACACATGCCTGCATTGTTTGAATGTACTTTAAAAGACTTAAAGTGTGTGAGTATTTTTGGTTTCTAAGATTTAGAGATACTTTTTCCATATGTAACTTTCTTTATTTCCAGTCCAAATTTACAACCAAGAATCATTTTGTACATTTATTTAGCTTTTTTAAAAGAGTATTTTAAATATTCATTTCCTGTAACTAAAGTGTGATATTTTAGTTTAAAAGTGCTGCATTTCAGTTGTTTATATTTCATTCAAGGTGCTTTTGTGTTGTTAACGCTGGTCAGATTTCAAACAGTGAACTCAGTCACACATAAAACAATATTTCCTGGTAGGATTAAGTGGTGGAATTATTCTCCTAAGTGGAGGCATGGGCATTAATTTCAGTATCATTACTGACATTTCATTTCTTACTCTTACTATTTCATTAGTAATCCAGGTTTGATGTGCCACTACATTACAGAACTAAGGGCCCTGCCTAAAACACGCCCTTTGTTCTTGTTTGAATACTAGCCAGCTGGTTTGGGTGCTCCACTTGGTTCTTGGAAATCAAGCTCACCTGGAATCTTTCCTGGAATTGTTTGACATTCTTGTGGGAACTTCTTATGTTTGTGGCTGCAGCTGATTCAGTCTACTACTGCTTTTCTACACCTCAAATACATTCCAAAAACTTTCACCAATGGAAATGTTCACAGAAAACACAACCTTATCACTGGGTTCACTAACACCGATTGATATGTTACCAAAATATACTTTTCTGAAGTAACAAGCTGCCTGTGCCTGCTCTGTGATCACTCTGTCATCATTCATTACTATGTCGACTCAGTAAAGTTAAAAAGTCTCAGAAGACACAAGGGAGACAAAAGACATGATTGCATTTGGACTCCGCAAAAAATAGCTCCCTATATATTAGGTAATCATAAAAGGCCACGCTCTGCAGATAAACATAACCTGTATGATCAGTGTCAACTTTGGTTTACTTCTCAGTCCCCAGCTAATCACATCCTATCAGCAGTGCACGACTTAAAGAAAACAGACAAGCAATTAGGACATGAATTATTTGTCATAAACATCATTCACTGCCATGCAAATGCAACATAATTGCCCAGCAGACCTTGAGTGACAAGTCATTAGATGATTGTTCACAACGGTTGATTACGATATGACAGGCGTGTCTCACTTCATACATAGCTCGAGTTAAGTGTTGATCATTTTAAGATGCCTCTGCTCATCACATCCAAACCCTCAATAAACAGCAACATTACTACAGTACAAATATTGGCTGTTTTTTAATTATTTTTCAAGCGTTTCCTTGTAGCAGTCTCATTTAGCGCTCTGAAAACCAAACTGAAAGAAGAAAATCTTGAAATAAACGAGATCTGAAAATAGAGCATGACTACATCAGGTACAATGTGTCTGGTGACGATATCAGGGGGTCAGATAGTCTTTGACTGCCTTGATTTGTATGTTAACTTGTCCGATTTCTTTCTGTGCACTATCACTGTGTATACAAAATGTTTACAGATCCTGCAGTGATCATCGGATGCAAACACATACACCCTTAGCTCCAAACTGAAGATGGCAAATCATTTTCACAGCAGACAATTTGACTTGTTATAGTTTTTTTTAAGTACAGGTGTTATGAATGTTAAAATCTTTGTTCTTCAAGTGTTCCCCCAATGGCATAAGTGTAAGAAAACTGAAAGTGAAACAGCTAAATGAAATTCTGCAGTCATTATTTTTATCATGTTGTTTGTCTAATAAAAAAAAGAATTACCTCTGATTGTAGTTCCTTAATAGTTTTTGCATCTTTATACTATAAATACTGTGTATTCCCCTGTGAGCCTAAATGGTTTTATTCCTAATCATAACCAAGTGGATTTGGTGTGTAAACCCAACCAAACAGTCAGCGAAAACAAAGCTTAAATCAATAACAATAGTCACACGGAGGAGTGGAACCTTAGGCCGCGGGTTCAAAATCTGTGTATTATACATTCCCCACTCTTACTGTCTCTTCATGTGCACATAATCTGTTATAAACTGGGATAAAAGTTGGAGATACCAAAAGATTTACCTCTAAAAGAAACAGAGTGCAGTTTTGCAGGATTTGCTATCCAGGCTCGTCACGTTTCATGTAACATTATTTGCATGTCAAAGTGTTATGCAGACCCTGGTAATCTTTAAAATAGGATTAAAAAAACTGTGGGTTAGAGAAAAGTTATCGTCATAGTTATAAGCAACCTGTGACAGTGTTAACAGGGCTAATCTTTGTTCATTCTTACTTTTTATTCTTTTTTTTAATAATTATTTTTATTTACAAAAAAACCTCAAAGGGTCATGCAGGGTCCCACATGAAATGTGTCGTCCTCTCATTAATCTGTGATGCTTCCTAATTACCACAGTGACCCCTTTATCTAGAGTATGTCTGTGAATAGGTGTTCGTACGTTGGTGTAGTTACACACGTTGGTGTACTTACACACCTGTTAATGTGTTTGTGTGTGTATGAGCACGTGCACGCTGCCCTTCATAATCAGGGGTCTGAAAGAGCCCCCACTCTGCCAGTGAATTGCTCACAGCTGTGGCCCCTTGTCGCGCTGGCAACCTCGGCCCTGTCATCGTGCGTCCGCCTATCTGACCTGCTAATTTGGAGCATATGTAAGTGCTCTTAAAGTGGCGGGCCTTTTGACATGCCACAAACAGCAGCTGTGGCAGCTGCCCCGAAGGAAAGCTTTATTTAATTCAATTACATCTTTTGGAGATATGTAAACGAGGAGATGAGGGGCAGGGAGGGGTGGGAGAGAGGAGGAGGAAGGGGAGGGGGTGAAGGGGAGGAGAGAGGAGGACAGGAGGTGGTCTCTTCTCCATTCACCACTACACCTATACTCATCACACCCCTCTAGCTTTCCCTTCTCTTGCACCCAGAAGACCCTCCACCCCGTTTGATCACCGTCGCCTCCTTTCCAACTCCAAACCCGAAAGTGTCAAGGCCCAGGTGGCTCGATAGCAAATGATTGGGTGAGTAACAGTTGCAAAACCCTTACCTCCCCTCCTCTCCTTTGCAGTACCCTCCACCCCCCTCTCACTGTCTCTCCAGCGGGGGAGTCTGAGGGGGGATAATCAGGGTCAGGATCCTCTGCCACACTGATCAGTGCGTCTCAACCCCCGGGCAGCCCTGCAATTAATGCGCCGTTGAAAGGGAGCAAAAATATTCACCATCTGGCAATTAGGGCTCATAGGCTCCCTCTTTCTGCCTCTCCTCCTCTTCTTTGCCTCTCTGGGCTTTAAATGCAATTGTGATCTTATTCTTGTTCCAGCTTCAGTGCCTAACACTGGCCCAAGGCCCATTTGCCACTCAGAGGGCCTATATAGGAATGAACGAACGCAGGATCGCAATCCAGGGCAATTCAGAAACCCCTCTTAGTCCTAAAATGGAGACGTAATAACGACTCTTCTTGTTATTTTTCTCCCCCCCCCTCACTCTGCTGAGGATTCATCCCATCTCTTGCTCTTCCAGCCCCAGCTGCTGCTGGCCTGAAAAGGGGCTTGAAAGAGACTGGTGTCATCACGATCAAATTAACTCTTTCTCTGTGGATGGGAGCAAAGGTTGTCAATGGTACTGTCGTCTGTAGTCGTTTTTTTAACACATCAATGATGTTATGATTAGTCATTTTACTGCCAACAATGGCCGCCAAATGCTTGTGAATGCCCTTTCCTTCAAAGAGGATCGGAGGGCTGTTGAAAGACATTGATTTTGAGAGAAGTCAGACATCTTTCCAGTTTTTTTCCTCCCTTCTGCTCTTCTCCACATGCTCATTGTGAAATTCAAATCTCAGAATGACAAATAGAGTGATTACGTTTACCATTGATCTGGCTAGTTTTGAGTTGCAAATGTGCAACCTCGACATTTGGCTAGTGTGTGAATCAAGGTCTTGGGGACAATGGAGAAGCAAATTTGAGGAAGTAGTTGGTCGCAGATACCACATGCACAGACAGGCATGCTGCAAAGGAAAGCTGTGCATCTCATAAAGGAGGCCAAGAGGGTTTTCCCATTGATCGAGACATTTACATTTTTGTAAAATCGAGACGAGAGCATGTTCCAAATGTTCTCTCAAATGAAGACAGAGCGAAAGGAAAACCACACCGACGCTTTCTTTCGGGTTCTTTCCTTCACGTCACGTAACAGGGCCTGTAAGGTCAGCGATCGTCGACTCAACAAGAACCCCTCCGACGCCTCCCCCAGTTCCGCTGACCTCGATCTATCTCGTCTTTAATTGCTACCACCATCCCTACAGCAAGCTGCCGCCATTGTGCTTTCCTGTAAAGCGATAATTACACATGTTGAATTATTAACAGTCATTATCAAAGCTTGTGCTTAACTTGTTTTGTTGTAGTGTAAGGTTCCTGTGATCTCGGGCAGTCATTACTTATTAACAGACTGGATGCTTTTCCCCCAGTCGCCGCGTGTCGATGCGTGGCGTTAATGACGCACCCATCCTGTTTTCCCCCATTTTAGCTTCAGTTAAATGGCAAAAATAATATTGGGGTTACATTAAGGGGGGGATAGCAAAGATGACTATTTATTGGCCCTAGATGAAATCATTATCATAAAGGGAAATTAATTAAACCAGTATTTTCAATTGACTGTTTGCATAGTCAAGGAGTGTTTTCTGTCAATGTTTTTCTTCGGGGAGGTGCACACTCATAACTGAACCCAGACTGATGACCAACCAGGGCATCTGCAGGCATTATACTGCTCTCAAATGTTTCTTCACAGTGTGAACTTTGGAACAGATTTAAGAACTGTTTCTCATGATTATTTATGTATATATTTTTGCTGTTGTGTAAAGTAGCGAGTCTCTACATAAGGTACACCACAGTGTATCTCTGCTTTTTCAAAGAGGTCATGGGAAGATCTAGCAGCGGTACAATCAGGAGAAATGAAGAAAATGGCCTTTTTTAATTCCACATGTAATAAGAACATTACATTTCAACAGTTGAACCCAACAGTTTTTTTTGCATGGTATGTATAAAAACTGTTTAGGTCCAGTCAAAGTGAGGTCTAAAGCTTGACTGACAGTCCTGCAGTACAGGTTAAATACAGTACTATGTGTTAAGCTTTAGTCTGCAGTGCCCTGACCTTGTGTTTTAGAGAAAAAAGAAAGTTTTTCATGGCAAAAATAATAATAGCTATTTTCCCCTCATTGCTATAACTTTCAATAACAATTTCCAAACCCCCAAAATCACTTACTGTGTTAGCATATAAGTTTAGGGGTTAGAGTCTGGGTACTTCTTAACTCTTGGAAAGTCTTGGAAAGTGCTGAAAGATGTTTCTACTTTGAGCACTAAGTGACTTTTATTGTATTCTCTGCTAGAAATAATTTATTAGAACAACAAGTCAACATTTAGGAAAATGACCACAGACTTTGATTATTATTTTCTCTATATTTAACCGTCATGAGGTTGACAACACACTTGTAAAAGTTGCAGGGTAAAAATACAGCTTCATTTACAGTAACTTTAATTTGATTATATATATATCTCCCTTCCAAACCCTGTAATTAAACAATTTGTGTTAAATTTATGACACAGGATCGTGGCCCAAAGCAGGTGACTTTCAAAACAACTTTGACTGAATTTAGTCTGTCAGGTGAACGTTTGCGGCCAGATACTCCAGGAATACCCCGCGTGACCTTCAAAAACAACCACATGGCCTCAAAATTCAACTATCCAAATGGAATCAGAGTACGAAAATAGAAAAACAAACATTGAGGGCAGAAACCGTGACAGACAACGGTGACCTGCTTGTCCTTTTCGAACCCCTCCCCACACAGAGATATCTCCTGGAGGAAAAACAAGAGCCTGGAAAAAGCAGGTATTCCATATCAAAACAACAAACCGGGTCTGAGAGACGGGCTGTGGCTGTAGATGAGGAGCTATCATAAGCACTTAAATCACAAACAGGTTGACCACACACGCTGAAAGGGGGTGGGAGGGGTGGTGCAGCACTTCAACACAGGGGTTTTTTGCACATGCAAATGTAGCATTTGTGTGACTGGCACACCAAACTGCAGCCAGGCAGGGATAGAGCCAGGCTGAACCTTCACCTGCAAGACCTCCACACAAGCAAAACCCCAACACAGATGCACTTAGTTCTCCTTTTATTCTCCCTTCCGTTCTTTTGTTGCTCCATAGTTTGTAATTCTATTATAGGTCATCTACCAGCAGTGCTGAACATAGAACGCGTAAAAAATATTCTGCTTAAAGTCCAAGCTGTTTGTCCAAATTTTCCCTTGAATAAATGCACGTTAAAAAATGATTCAGTATGTTTACTTTTTTATTTTCTGCACTTTAATCACCAATTTGTCTCTATTTATGCTGTATGATTTCTTTAATAGATCCTGTTTAACTACTTATATGTCACTTGTAAGTTAATCCATAACAATTCAATTTCAATTCAAATGGAAAATGATAAGGATATGGAAAAAAGATGTGCAAAATATTAAATCTACAACATAATTAGAAGCTGTCAAATAAATGTGGTGGAATAAAATAGCACACGAGTAAGAGAAAAATCCTCTCTTATAATTTCAAATCTCCTCTCCCCACCTCCTTTCCTTTCTTTCTTTCTCCTCACATCATCTGGTCCTTCCATTCTTCATCAGTTACCTTATCTGAAGCTCTCACTCCGCTCTCCCCTCACTCACCCTCTCTCCCTCTTTCTCAGCGTTGAACAAATGGGTAATAAGCGCCACTTTGTACCTCTCTCGTCTTTCAGATCCAGAGTGAAGAGTCTGATTAAATAATCATTGGAGGAGCGGTGTGTGTGCGGCTTTCCCCCTACTCCTCACCTTGGGGACATATTGTCCCCTGTCACTGAAACCTCGGGGACAGAAGGCTCCGCCGTGGGGAGGCTCAGTGGGGGAGCAAGGAGCTGATGAAACGAAGATCGGGTAATGAAGGCATGGCCCATGGCTTCCGTGGCTCTGCCATATGTTTCACCAAATGCAAATTGCCCCCCAATTCAAACAACTTTTTCATCTTGATATATGCAAATGTGTTTATAAATACGGGCTTATAAATATAGCATTACAGTTTATACGGAGGGAGCTTTGAATCATTTTCTCCCTCGCTCTGCTGTTGTTATATGTGGCTGCGGCGCAGCGTGACAAGCTTTAACGAACAGACACGTACCTAGCAGCGGCTAATGGCGTCCTGGGGGACAGGAAGTAAGGTGGTCAAACTGGGAGAGCAGCGCTGACTGGCCTGAGAACCAATGAGAGTTGTCCTGATGAATCTCTTATCCAATTAAAATTAACCCAGTTATCACAGAGGCCAATGGCAAATCAAAGAGGGCACGTTGACAAGTGAGTGCAGGAGATGAGGTGAAGTGGCCACGTTTGAACTTTTGACATTTTGAAATCTGGAATCATTTTGCTTTGCCTTGAATTATCTTGAAGGTTCAAAATCCCACTTCAATAGTGCACAATCAGTAATCCTTAATCCAAAAAATATGTGGATTAAGAAGCAAAAAGTCCTGAGTGTACATGAGTTCTGTAAGGCAGATCCTGTGGATAACGTCATCTAAATACTAAAAAGAGAGTGTGAGTGTGTTTGTGTGTTACGCTCAGAGCAATGAACCCAAAACATCAACATCAAAGAGGCAAAATGTTAAATAATGATAAAGCCTTGATTGCAGTCTAATTAACTTGATTGAGCTACCCAAGAGCTGAATGGCTTATATATTTCTAGTCTGACCTGGAAAAACTTTGTGACATATCTTCATCCAAAAGTTTAAAAAATATATATGTGTTTCATCTTATTTGAAAAACTGATTATTTATCAGGTCACGGGCCATTCATAAGCCTCCTGAATCTCTGTCACTCAGGCTTCTCGGGGACAGCTGAGGGTGTTAGCCAATCCAGGTTGGGGGTGCAGTCAGGTGTCAGTCGCTGCAGAGATGATCAGATTGTCACAGTCCCACTGCTTCCCTTGGAGACGGCACCTGAGTCGATGCCTGTGCCAACATCTTCATCATCACCCGCAGCAACAGCAGCTGGCCGCTCTGGACTGGACCGCATGGGTGAAGCGGGCCAAGTGGGTCAGACCTCACTGAGAGCGCAGAGCCAGTCAGCCGTGAGGCCCGTTGTTGTTCTTTGTGGGAGTGTAGTGCATTCTGTGTAGTGTATTCCTATGTACTGGTCTGTTGACAGTGATGTTTATATATCCAGTTTCTTGGAACACTCCTTTTTATTCATATTTCAACAGCGTGACAGATCATAGACGGGGTAAATATTAATCGCGGTAATTATCAGATTTGAATAAGCTCTGATTACCATTACAGTACTTCTGCAATTCAAGTGCAGTTTTACCATCTTTATTCTTACGTGTCAATTATGGATGTCAGCAAGGCCCATTTGTAATTTCTTTGTTGCAGACTCCTCTCAGTGCCACAGTCTGCTCACTAAGTGTGTCACAATAACCCTGTAAAGATGGTAACAGGCACACTTTTGTCAATAATGCACATCTGATATCTAAAAAATGGTGTCTAACTGTTCATTTTTAATGCTTTTGCAATCTTGCCACCTTCAGGCACAATGATTTGAGAATGAAATTAAGCTGAATTAAGCCACAAAAAAAAAAAGATATAAATAGATATGGATATTGTTAAATTTATCCATGATGACCACGGGTTCAAATTCTGTATCATATGAGAGTCATGCTATTCCCTGTTACCAAAAGCCTGGAAGCCCCTTCTATTTCATAAGCTCTGTTTGTTTTGGTAGCACTGGATGTCCTAAGTGTTTGGTGTCTTCTGTTTTGCCTCTAGAAAAGAGCTCAAGGACACTTTTGCCTCTTGTTGATAGTGTAGACACTCACTGTGCTCTCTTATCTGGAGGCAGGTATGAAGAAAACTTTGATACGTTTCATGTGTTTTTCCTATTTCACATTATTTCAGCATGATGCATTGTGTTATGTTTCCCATAACACAATGCATCAATAACACGTCGCTGAGCAATGTGTTGAAATGACGCAAGAGTCACTGTTTCAGGAATCAGCATGTAAAGTGAAAAGATCTTACCATGAGGCCCATTTAGCAGCTACTCTGCTGTTTGTTCCTTTCTTTTCTTTCTTTTTTATTTGGATCACAAAATCTTCCTTGACATCTGGAGTTTCTATAAATTTCTAGTTTTTCACTTTTTTGATCATTTCAAAACTTCTCATTCGTGTTCAAGTAGCAGCTGAGGTTCATTCTTGACCTCAGAAACAAACAGTTTTTTATCTCCAGAAGACATGGAAATAAAGTCCTTAGTAAAGTGCTCAAGAAATAACATTTGAACATACACAGCTCACTTACACATGGCAATACCGTGTACTTCTCAAGATCTGTTGAAAGTCCTATAGAGCAGCTATTAAATACATATAGTGAGACTGAAGAGAAGGTCAGCTAGTCAGCTAAAAGGAAAAAGAAAAGCAATATATATTATCTCCTTAACCTTTTGGGAGTAGATGTGCATCCAATAAAAAAAAATATGTTAAAAATTCCATAATTGATGCTTTGGTTTTTATGTTCAAATACATCTTTGTTAGGTCTAAGAGCTCAAATAAATACTTTAAGATCAGAAAAGCGTCGTAGTCATAGTGGTTACAACAGTAAATCTGCAACGGCACAGAAAGGTTATTACAAAAAGGAACACAGACATTTTTTTCCATTATGTTGAAATAAAAGCATCCTCATAAGTTGAGGGCATTGTGAAGTAAATAATCCACCCTGACCTCTTCCCTCTGTGGAATTTGTGACTCTACAATAACATCAACTTAATTTGTTTGTTGAAAATTGCCATCCGATTGGGCATTTACTGGAGTACCAAAGCAAAACAGACATTAACAGGACAAAAGCCTTAGATTAAAGTTCATTCGAGAATTGGATTACACAGCCCTGCTGTTGTCTTCCCCTTTTTATGTTATGTGGAAGCAGAGACATGATAAGAGAGAGGCATAGCAAGAAAAATCCTGAAAGGAAATCTACAGGAGATTTCCACAACATTGCAAATGGTGGTAGAGGTATAACAGCCATGGGGAAAAGCTTTTTACATCCAGGTGTTGCTTAAAAGCCAGCAAACTGTTGCATTTGACTCAGCCTACCATCATTCATTATTCTATAGAAAATAAAATGCAAACGAGGACACACATGTAAGTAGTTCACTCAGTAGCTGCTGATGTCACTTTCATGCTCTCTCCTACACTGATAACCATCCAGCTGATCTGAGGCCTGCATGAGTCCACTGGTCTTCAGGTCTTGACAGATGAGTTGCGCTGGTTACAGTAACCTCCAGGTTCACAGTGAGCTCATTAGCCCGAGTGCTCCACTGCTAATCAGGGGGGGTTATAACTGGATGCTCATTAATCACAGACAGAGACCTGGCATGCAACTGCAGTTAAAGCAGTAGTGAACGCTGCTGCCACGTAAAGTATACTACAGGTGTAGTGTGTTGGGTTAACGCAGCAAGACAAGGGTTACAGTATTCACTGCTGCTGTGGAAAAAAAGGAAACAAAGAAAGCAGTGAAATAACTGTGATCACAGGGAGTTTAGAGACAAGCCGGTTAAAAAGGGTGTGATTAAAGCCTTTAATTGGTCTTATGAGAAAGAAGGTTGTGAATTAGAACTATTGATGAAGATAAATGCAGATTTTGACTGGTTGTTCAGAGGATGTTTGACTGTTTATCTAAAGATATATACAGTATGACCAATCGCATTTTCATTGAATCGAGACCTTAGCTACAATCACTGTAAAGCCTTGATTAACCACCAGCTAAGCTAAATGCCCCGAGCGCCACATGTTTCATTATTCTTGATGAAATCATTCATTTACACTTAATTTTATGCTAAACAAGGACATTAGAGATGCTTTTTTTTTTTCAAATATAGTAGTATAAGAGATAAATATAAAAATAAGGCAGAACAAAAGTGATTTATCAACGTTTTAGGCCTCCATGAGATGCCCAGACAGGCTCGGCGCTGCTGCCATCGATGCTCCAAGTCTCTGCTGGATCTCAATTTTCCAGAAATATTTCTTATATTATTTTATTGATGACAGAGTTCAAAAGTGGTTGTCTCGTATATCAGATCAAAAATATCTAACAGATGTTCCTTTGAGTTGTTATTTGATGACTGTAAACTTTGACCTCTTGTGCCTTTATGGCAACTTCAGGAGATAAACGTTTCATCATAGGACAAAGGTGATTAATAAGAACAATTCTATATTCATTTCCAGTGACCTTCCTCATAACAAAGTCATCAGATATGATCTTTGTAGTGGTTTTCCTTTAATTTGTCACTTGCACTTGTTTTTTTGTAAATAGCATATTTAGAGGTCACTCCATTTGGCACTGTTGCTTATTTATAGTTTATTGCCACTGAAACCAGTGCTTACTTGTTTGTTTGTGTTGGTACTCTTCATTTAAGCAGGAAACTATGACATATTCTCACCTGATCTCATGAGTGTTTAAAACAATAACATGTTTCAGTTCCAACATAATGGTGCTACCATTTATTTACATTTGTGGTCTTTTTTAAGCAGAAACGTGTGGACCTCGTTCCCAATTGGACACTGGCACCATGTAGCTGGGAAACAGACATATGTTCAAAGCTGGTTCTAACTTTGACTGTGTGCCATCTGGTCCTGAGCAGGTAATGAATTTAAGACTGAAAGTCACCAAAAGACTCTCTAGAGCTCCGTAGATGAGCTTTCACCTGTAAGTGATTCACCACCAAAGCTTTAATCTTTCCGAGTGGCTCTCTTTAAAGAACTTTAACTAACTTTTGAAAGTGGTTTTGCTCATATGGGTGAAGTCTTGTCCTTCATGCTGAGAATCTCCAGCAGAGCTGTTTCATCAACAAGCACCAAGACACTGTCTAATGTCTGTCACATATGTTTACTGCAGGCATGAGACACATCTATTAAGCATCGTAACTGATGAATTTTGCCAAATGTCACAGTGAGCCTGGCTCATATATCTCCGCAGAAAAAACATGAAGTTGTACTGTAATAAACTTTACATTAACTGGATGCTTGCGGGCTGCCATGAGCTCTCCGTGTGTTTAGAGTTACAATAGCTCCCTCTTGAGGGATTGATGTGAGGAAACAGGAGAGCAGAAATATAAAAGAGACAGGCTACTAAAACAGTGGATTCACTCTGTATTATTTATATGATTTAAACTTCATTTACATACAATATTTATAGTTATTTATATGTGACTTTTGCATCTATTTTTTTCTGTGTTATTAGTTATTATAGTTATTATATAATTAGTATTGTAGTTACAAGATTTTTATTATCATAGAAATGTAGTGGGGGTAATTCACACTGGTCATAATATTAAGATGGAAAACATGTTTGTGATCGAATTTATTAACGATACATATCAAAGACAAAAGTAAACGAAGTATCTTTGTACTGTGTGTTTGTACAGTGTGTACAATCACCTACATAAACAGTTTCTGTTTGCATGTGTGCCACACTGTCCCCGGTGCCCTCATTAACACCACAGTGTATTGACTGAAATGAAGCATCAGCCTGCTGCATTGTTGATCACATGACTCTCAGATGGATGGGTGTTGGTGAGAAGGTTGGCAAAGGAAGTGCATGGGTGTCCTCTGTTTCATGTGAGTATTAAAGCAACATCCGAGGTGATACTAAAATGAGTGGCAGCAAGAAAATTTTATGTTAGACTGATTTAACTGATAGGAATCAACCAGATAAGTGAATAAAGAAATTTGCTGCCTCCACATTTAAAGTCCAACATAATGAGTGTGAATCACGAGAGCAGGGCATCACGGCTGTACACCAGAGGGCAGCAAATGACAGCATGCCAGTTTGAGTCAGTACAGATAGTATAGTCCTCTGTAGCTCCACATAAATACAAAAAAAAAAATTAATAGTAAATGTTTGTTTTATATGGATTCTATGTCTGATACTATAACATATTCTTGTAAACGCCCCCTTTTTTCTATACAACGTATAGTTCTTAGTTTTTATTATGACACCAGTCAACAACATGTGGAGGAACAAAAATGCAAACACAGCCTTCAAAATGCCTGTTGGAGACATAAAATCGGTAAATATTTCTTTAACACAGGAATTCTGTAAAATCACTTTATGGTCAAGTGAAATAAGCTCTAAATGCAACATTTGCAACTCACTGATATGGTCCTGCAAATCACCTTGGGGGAGCGGGGGTCATCAGAACACTGGGCAGCATAACATTACCTATTGGTTAGTGAAGTCCTATTGGTTCATCGTATTGATGTTTTAACACTGGGAGTGACGAGTGAGGGTTGGCTCTGACTGTGAAACTGTACACTTGTTAGCGTATCCTGGCCGATCCACTTTTCTGTCTCTTAGAAACGCCATTATCTACAAAATGGAATTAATGTTCTACTCAGCATCAAATAAATCTAGCAACTGAGCTCATAAAGACGCCAGGCAACTATTTACTGAGGTTACATTGCACGGCCTTCAGCCATAAACTTCTACACAATGGCAGGCCTTTTCATAACCAAAGCTAATGCCCCCTGCTGATCACTAAAAGAATTCAGGTTTAAAGCCTTTTTCTATACACATCTACTACAATGCATATGATCACAAGTTGCCATGAATGTCTCAACTCACTGGCCTGGTCAATATTGGCCACCAAGAGAAAGCAGTCCTGTTCTGCAGTACAAAATCTGTGAAAAATGAAGGTGTGGCAATACATCACCGGTTTATCAGCGAGATAGCTTCCCATTTGGACCTTTATCTTGCACTTCATTTTACATCCCTTCTGCTGAAAAAAGACAATTTGAGAGTCATAGACCCTTTTCACAGATGCCATAACCTGGTTAGTTGCACAGTACTGTCAAAGGACACCCTGACCATAACTGAAACACATCAGTTACTTGTATCATTCTATACCCTGGGAAACGAGAACAACTTGGATGAAGGTAGTGAGTCTGAACCAAAACATTAAAACTCTGAAAATGATCAAAACAAAGACACTCAGATCCACTTTAGAGCTGAAGCAATTATAAAGTTGACATTACATATCTGTGGGGTCACCACTATGAGTATTATCAGGATTTGTTGTGAAAGCTCAGTGCAACTTGTATATAAAATATTTGTTTATGTGTGCTGTAGGATGCATCCAGTGAAACCCCAACACTCCACACAAATAGAGTACATTTACTATTTCATGAGCCACAGGAGCCTGCAGTTTAAATGCAGTAATCTCAAAATCAGTGTCTCTCTGCATTTACAGGACAAGAGCACTGAGACACAGCAAAGCATTAGAAGGAGCTTTTTCTGTTTGTTTGTTTTTTCTGTGGCAGCCACCAAAACAAATGTCTTTACTTCCCCCCACTGCTCCATGCAGTCAACCCCCATGGACCAGGAGGCTGAGTTACACACAAGCATGTACACACACCCACAGAGATCCATGTAGTTCTGTTTCCCACACTCCTCTCATTGCTCACATTAAGAGAATTCCCTCCAGACACTCATGCATTAAACAGCCAGGGAGTTGAATGTATGCATGTGCTGTAATTGGCGGATTATAAATTCCAACACTTGTGGCACTGTTGACTTTCCCATCTCTGATTCCCCCGTGTATTCTTTTCAAAGGACTCTGTTTATAGGCTTTTTGGTGAAAAACCACAGTTTAATACGAGTCCTGCAGCCCCAGTCTGGTGAAATACACACACGTTATAATTGGGCCCTTTTACATGGAGATAAATTATGCATGAACTTAATGGTTGGGGTTTGTGGCCCCTGCTGTAATGGAAACTGCAAGGGTTTGAAAATCTCTATAGGGAATCAGCAGAAATATATAATGTATACTTTGTTCATTAAAGTCATACGTGGTTACTTTAATGCAAGCCCTCAATCATTACAAGGAAAATGAGTGTGACATTTTCCCTTTTTCTCCAATGTGCCAGGATTATAAACGCTGATATCTGCCTTTATTTTTACTGCACTTGAGACATCAGAGCTTCTCTCAGACTCAATAACAATAGACTTAAACTGTAGCTTCTCCCTTGTCTGTCAACAATATAAAGAAAATGCACAATAAAACTTTGGAGCATACCTCCTTCTGAGCATGCGAACACATGCACACCTTCACCGCATACACAAATTTTTAATGTAGCATGAAAACCACAGGCTGAGTGGAGAAATAACCACCAGCTAAATGCTGTTAAAGACTGGCAGGATATCAGCAACTATTTTAAAGTCCCATTCAGTTGTTCAGATCATTCAGTGTTTGGCTATTTAAAAAAAGAGTGCCGATGCAGTTTTGAATCCAGCAGCTGAAATTAATGGAGGAAAAAGCTGTTTTCCTGCCTTGCATGGAGTCAGGCCAACTTTTAAGGGTGTAAATCACATTTCTTTTGAAACAGTGACTAAAATAAACATAAAACTTGCTTCATCACCCAGGCACTTTGCACATTAAGACTTGCTATAGGCAACAGAATCACAGAGAAGTATGATAATTCAACCTAATGTCTTGAGATTAACTGATTTTACAATGTGCCATGTGCTTACTTGAAGTATGAACCTAATCGGTGTTGGTAGGTAGACAATAGGTGGGCTGTAGCAGTAACAACCACCCTAACTAAGGGTTAGGGTTGTCAAACATATAGTCTGTGGGGCAGACTGGGCCTACCAGAGGGTCTAGTTCGGCCCAGTTTAAAACTTTGGAAAATACTGGAAATTACAGTGAAGTCATAAAATAATCCAGGCAATCAAAACATTTCTGGTCATCTATGTTGGAGCACAAACCAGTCAAAACATCAAAACACTCCAAGTTGAACACAACCCCAACTGCTGGCACAATAACAACAATAAGAACTGTCTCAGAAATAAAAAAGAAACTAAATCCAAAGTGTTGATGACAAACGGCATTAAATTTTATTACAGTAAAGCTTTAATATAATCATTTTTCTCAGGGACTCCTTTCCAGCAATATACAGACCTCCAGTCCCACCTGACTGCAGACTCTACTGTGCCAGCCTCGGTGTGTTACCACCCACACTCCTCCAACTCTTTCTGTCTCAGTGAATGAGGGGAATGTCGTTAAAGAGGAGTTTGGAACCATTTGGGATTTACAGTTAAACCAATTATTCATGAGGTCATGCAAAGTCTTTGCGTTTGACCGATCACTGATAAACCACGTTATCAGCCTTGTTGGAGCAAAAGAGCCTCTGAGTCACACAGAAAGGATGAGAATGTTACTTTGTAGGAAAGCCAGGGGCCGGATTTATCAAAACAAGACAAAAGCCTGAAGATTTAGAAAGGTTGCAGTAAATTACAAAGGTGAAAAAATGAGCATGGAGGGCAATTTTGATACACTGAAAGTCAAATAAGAAAGGAAAAAAATGATACATTACTGAAGAACATAATGGAGGGATATTGGTAGTAGCTATACACAGCTAAACATGAAATGCTACATGCAGCCTTATAGAAAGCAACCTGTACAGAAAAGCATGTTTGCACATAGGAGTACACTCATGTGTTGCTCATTTGAGCCGATATGGAATGAATGCAGGTTTTGCCTTATTTAAAGAAGTCAGGCATTGAACTATGAGTGTGTGAGGTATAAGATTCACATGATTTGGATTTACCACTCACAAGTAATCTGACTTCACAAGTTCTTTGAAAGCTTAAATTAAAATGTTTTGGTTTGAGAGGACTGGGAGGCTTTTTTCACGCAAATGCAACTACAACTCCATCTATAGAGTCAAAATCATTACTTCAGGTTTAGGATAAGTACAGCTTTATGTACAGTGTAAATAATTTAAGCAGCAATCGAAAGATATATTCTGTTGTTACAACTTGGTGATTAATTGTGTTTTTGAGGTAATTAATACTGCTTAGTGCTAACCCTAACCCTTACCACACAAGGGTGCCCTTACCCTTGGGTATTGCTGCTGGGAGCTAATTGCTTCTCTTTTCCATTTTGTTTTGTAGTTGGCACTCTGTTAGTCTACCTTTTGGTTTTCTTCCTTTTGAGTTGGCAGCACCCTGCGGTTTGTCTCTTATTGTGCTTCCTACATATATTTTTCAACAATAAATATCCTTACCAAAGCAACATCTGCTTGCATGTTTTTTCCTTCTACCCTAGCTGAGATGGGGCAAAGAAAAATACTCGAAGGACAACTGTTAAAGCTCCTAAAATCAGCATTTTTATATTCATAGTGGTTGAAACGCCTACTTCATGCATTCATTATGAAGTGCCAGCAGAGAATTATAAACCCAACATTGCAGACTTGCAGTACATTTATATCTCACAACACGTTAGGTAACCTCAATGATCTCCCACGAGCAGCATTTGGCGATAGTGTGAATGGAAAATCTTCATTAAGCTAAATTTAGATTCAAAATGTACAAATTCTTTTAGAGTCGGCTTTTCAAAAGCTCAAAAATGACCCAGTTTGATTGCTAGTACCCTCACCCCAGCCCCACACGACTGATGTGCTGCTGTCATGTCATGTGAACCCAGAAATAGCTGCTGCTGTAGTTGTAAATAGAAGCAGGAAATTCTCACATATTTTTAACCCCCACCCCACTTAAGACTGAGGTTTAGATTAAGATTGAGCTTTTTAAAAATGTATTACTTTCTATTCATTTTTCCATACATTTTATATAATGTATTCCATTTATTATATAGATAAATGTGAAAGTGGACTTCTTAGTAAGGTAAAAGGAAAGGTTGGGGAAAGGAAAAGAACAACTGAGCTACTTTTCAAAGTGACCCAGCGCTTTGCTGTCATTAAGATGTTGCACAATCATGTGTTATGACGCACAATGACTGCTTTGGCAAGTTGCACAATAGCAGTTTTACTGAATGTATGAATGAATATATTTAGATTTGATTCTGATGTGCTGATACTTAATTTGCAGTTTTTCTTTCTTCTTCTTTTTTCTTTTTGGTGAAATACATGCTGGTCTAATCATCACTCTGATTATCTTGGTTGAGACTGAAAAAAAAAGGACATTTAATCTAAATATGAGGATATTATGTTAAAAGGAGAACATGCTTTTTACAGAAGGTTCAGATCATGGACATCAAAGGAGACAAACAGAGAAAGATAATAAAGAAATGTTTGTTCTCTCTCTGAAAATGCTGATCTAGCTCTGTACTAAATGATTAAACCCACCGGATTGTGATAGCAGAGATAAAATTTCTAGCAATATAGGCATCGGAGAATCACTGACATTTTACACCCTCTCATCCCTGTGACCTAAGATGCCCTTCAGCTCATTCGTGTATGTTTCAAACTCCGAAGTCAAAAGCGAATGAACATACATAATGTATGTTCCCTTGTTGACGAGACAAAAAGAGCACTAATGACTGTTGTTGCTTGACTTCACAGGCCATAATTTTAGGTTTTGAGTTACACTTTTGTCCCCACAGAGTGAGCTCTGAGCACCTGCCGAGGAAAGCATCAACAAACTGTGGCGGAGGAAGTGCTTTATTGTTAGCCTGCTGACTTTTGTGTTTGCTCAGTGACATCATGGTAGGATGTCAAGTGAGTAATGGAGGTTTGTTTACTGACAGGGTGTACCAGGCATGCCAGCAGAAAGAAGTAAGGTTGGGCTTTTATGTACTGGAGCTGGAGGCCTAACACTCTGGTATTCTAGTCCAGATTAAAAGTTCTAAATACCGCTGCAGGGACAGCATCAAAATTAAAAGTCAAGCGAAATAAATTTGACTACACTTCTAGCAACAAATGAAACAAGAAACCAAAAACTCTTATCCTGAGAACTATGTCATGGTGTAAGGTTTAAGTTACTGAGTTTTGGTTGTTCGTTGCATTTCCTCTTTTATTTGAAAGTATTACTTTCCTTGTGTGTCCTTAATTCTTTTACTTCCTTTGTTTTCTCTCACTTTTGTTTGCTCTGCCCTGATTGTTTTCACATGTATTTATTGTACTGTATTCAGTGCTTTAGTCCTCCAGATTTCAGATCCCTTTCTCTTTCTCCCCACATGATGTCTTATTCATGATATGTTTTTTTAAAGTTTTTAAAGACTGCTTTTAATTATATTCAGAATATATCAAACACAGACAAACAGTGAATGGCAGAAGAGCACACAGTTGTTTTAAATGACTAAAACAACTTACAAAGATACTTTGTTTGTAAAGTCTTCCACCCACCATGACAGCGTGTACCACACCCATTTTATACAGTGAGGGTAAAAAGCCACAGAATGAATAGACAGATTGTTGTATCTTCCAGATCTGACAAGTTAACCCAAGTGGAAGTTTCAGGAACTTGCATTCTTTTCCCCAGACACATCTGGGCAACATAAATATTTGCAAAATGACTTCCAATCAAATTTTTGGTCATTTTAAGTGTCATATAGGTGGATTGCACAGGGTATGTTCACTGGCTAAGGACTTGTAATTCACAATAAGAGTGCGGTTTCGCAGTCAGACCCACACCTCTCTTGTCACAATGAGTTTCAAAACAAATAAATGTCAAGCACCGACAATGTTATGGCCAGTAAGCGAATCCGTGTTGATGTTAATCATAAACCATGGATGAAGTGAAGTCTAGGCACTTCTGAGAGACTTTAACTTGGCCTTCGTGTGAAGTGACAAAGCGCTGCACAGCTCGGCCAGAGAAAAGGAATCAAAAGTGCAAAAAAGGCCTAGAGAGTAAAATGGAGGATCATCTGACAAAAAACAAAGGCAGCACACCACTGGCAGTGTTAACGTGGAGGCTTTGTTGGCACTGGACCTTAATCACTTCTTTGCCTGTTTTGACTCAGACAGGACCAGTTTAGCTATACACACCCCAGACCACAGACTTGCTTACACTCTCTTTCCAGGCACATCAAGTGAACCATGTGTTTAGGTCTGTGAATCAGAGGAAGGTTCCTAAATCAGACGTCCCCAGCAAAGTTCAGACTGTAATCCGATTGCTTTTTTCAAGTAACGAGTAAAGTAAGGGATTACTAATGCAAAAAAGGTAATTAGATTACTGTTACACCCCCATAAGCACGCTGCGTTACTGCGTTACTAAAACCGTGATTTTTTTGCGAGAGTGTCTCATGACAATGATGTAAGCAAGTGCGACGTTCTTGGCAACAGCTGTGTGCAGATCAACAATGGATAATATAACAAGTGCGGCAGATAGTATGAGCATGTAGCGTTTAAAGCTTGCGAGTACTTACCTTACTTTGAGTTTGATTCCGTAAAAAGTGACAAAAACATTAGTGTCCGCTGTTCACTGCGTGGGAAGAAAACTTCTTTTTACAGCGAAAAAAACCCCTAAACTTCCAAGCAAGCACCGACAGTACCCTGCCACGGGAATGTCAAACTCCCAGATCCTTCTACTGATCGCTACAACACACCTGCACCAGGGCAAACCTCCGCCTGCCCCACTCCTGCTATACAGCTGAAAATAGAGCAACAGGACCGCTGAGTCTTTGATTTTATTTATTTTCTGCTGTGTTTCACTTGCATTTATTTGAAAGAGTGACTGTAAACACAAAAAAATATTTTATTTTATATTCCGGAATGTGCAGAAAATAGGTTTAAATGTTAAACAAATTTCTTCCAGTCAGAGAATGTTGCAGATAATTTAATGTTTGCTTCAAGCTTAAAGTTAAAAGATTAAAACTAATAAAACTAGTTTCAAAAAGAGACTTTTTCATTTGATTACATTTTAAATGATGGATTATGCAGGAAAAATAGAATTGGGCTGAAAGATCTATTGCTTTATTACCTTTTTTTTTTTTAAAGTAACTAAGTAACAAATTACTTTTGAAAATAAGTAATCACTAAATGTCTGTGAAGGTTCTCAGTCATCCAGGTCATCGTAGTCTGAGGAGCTTGGAACGAAAAGCGTCTGGACTTCTTTGAGTTGCTTGAAGACGTTTCACCTCTCATCCGAGAAGCTTCTTCAGTTCTAAGGGTCAATGGTGGAGAGTCCCAGATTTATCACTAAAGTCACTAAAGTAATGGGATTACTTTTTGGGGGAAGTAATCAGTAATTAGTTACTGATGACTTTTTTCAAGTAACTTGACCAACACTGGAATACCACACATGAATCATATGCAGTAATTGACAGACTGGTGTGTCAGGAACAACCTTAATCTGAACACCAACAAAACAAAGTAAGTGGTCATGGACTTCAGGAGGCACAAAGCTGAGCCCACCTCTCCACACAGTCTCAGTTGATGTGGAGTGGATCTCTGTTAAATTCCTGGGTACTTACATCTCTGAGGATCTTTCCCGGTGAACGCAGCATCTGTGCTAAAGAAGGTTCAGCAGCACCTCCACTTCTTGATGGTTTTCAAGAGGAATAAAGGATGCTGCTTGATGACGGTTGACAGTTGAGAGTGTACTGCCATATGCTATCATTGGCCAGCTGTAATGTGGCTGACAAGAAAGGACTGCAAAGGGTGATAGGATCATAGGATGTCCTTTACCCTTTTTGTATGAAGCTGCTAGCTTTCGATGTCTTTTCAGAGCAAAAAGTATCATTAGAGACCACTTTGATGCACCCTCCAAACTCCTAATCTTCAGAACATGACTTTAGAAATAAGTGGGTACAGTAACTACATCCATCTTTAACACTGTCTTTGGTATATAAAAAACACACTTCCACAAAGGATGCACCTGTGCATCCTCCATCACAGCTCCTCTGCCAAGTCTCTTCTGTCCTTAATCCTCTTCCCTTATAATGCCTCTAAGGAGTTGAGAGATGTTTGAGATTGACTTCTGGGTCACAGACATGTGGACAGAGAGGCAAATTAAAGAGATGAGAAAAGCCCTGTTTTTGTTTGTTTGTTTGTCAGATTGTATGTGTGCTATGCTCATGTTTCATCTGAGCTCCTACACCATCCTCATGATTTTGTTTGTTTTATTGGTATCCCCTTACCATTACCCTTAGTCTTAAGTTTTCTTCCTGGGGCATTCCATGATGCATATACATACAACTGACATTCACAAAAACATCACCATGAAACAAACAAGATCTTTAAATACCAATAGTATTTGAATTTACAGAAGAGAAGACATTAAAAATAATAATCAAAATAGATATGAGTAAAACTGTTTTCATAGAATAAATAATCATTCTAATAAACGTTAGTAATAAGCATTCATTTGTTTCTTTTCTGGTTTTGTATATGAATTAGTTTTCATCCTTTGGACATTTTATTTAGGAGTTATCATCGTTTAATAATGTTTGCTATTTGTTGGATTTGCTGATTTTTAATTCAGCATTTTGTTCCTCTTTCACTACACATACAAAAATACGGTCATGTATTACAATCAACTGGACTAATCTACACAACTAACTAATCAACACTGATACTGCATTAATGCATTTACTTGCTAGCAAATGCATTAATGTTTTTCTGTTAATGTGTAATAATGGCATACAATAAAGGGAACACTGAAAATAAAAGTTTTTAAAAAGTAAAGAAAATGATGAAAGTCTATAAATTTGAATAATGCAACATTTATGATTAAAAAATGTCAAATACAGAGCATGTAAATCTGAATCAGAAAAACGTCTGACGGAGTTATCATAGCAACAAATATGCAACAAACAGCAAGCATGCATATAAAATAAGAGTAGAAACTGAGTTATGATAGATAATTATTAAAATAAATAGATAAATATAGAGATATAGGAATAAAATACAAATATACATATAAATATAAATATAAAAGGACATGTATATGTGCAAATATATGTCGTGGTGTACAACAGTGACAGGGTGCACTGAGGTGTGATTAATTCTGTTCCACATGTGTGGATCTGAGCCATGTGGATGACTTAAAGAGACTGATAGCTGCAGGAAGGAACGACCTCCTGTAACTTTCGCTCAGACAGCAACGTTGCCTCCTTTGCTTTGATGGCTGCATGCTAGCATGCCACGGCAAAGAAGATGGTGCTCGCAGCAACAGACGATAAAACATTTAGAGCAGCTTGCTGCATACATTGAAGGATCTGAGCCTTTGTAGAAAGTAAAGCCGACTCAGACCCTTTTGGTAGGCAGACCACTTCAACTTGTGATCCAGTTGAACTTCCAGATACTTGTAAGATGTGACTATTTCTCATCAGTCCCACCAATGTAGACAGGGGAGAGTCGGGATCTGTTTCTGCCAGATGAGTAAAATGGCTGTAATGTCTATGCACAACTGATTAAACAAGAAGCATGAAATTTACAAATAATACAACTCATCAGATACCTAAAGGTAGAACACTTCTACAGTTTTACTCAAATAAAACTAGGTAAATCAGCTCCAAATACTTTGCCAGTATAAGTCTTTTTTCCCCCTGTACTAGTATTTAGCTTAAAGTGTAACTGAGTCTTGCTTGTGACTCTGAGTCTATAGACTTTTACCATTACTTGTATTTTTATATAACAGAAGAAATTGCGGGAAGTGCAATGCAGTGCTTTTTTCTAGAGATATGGTAGGTGTCTATTTCTAGTGCGATACTTCTCAAAAAAGCTTAATTGCTCTTTAGTGATATATTCAGCAATTCCTAAATACCCATCAAACTATGTGATTGAACAGGAAATGGATATAGTCTGACCTGCTTGAATAATTCAGGCTTTCATTTAGGAGGACCACATGCAATCAATCAGCAGCACAGGGGGAGGGAAGTCATTTTTCATTACTTGTGCACATTGTGCACAGGTATGTCTACAAAAACAGATTAAAATTTTCTTTCCATTGTTATCACAAACAGGCTGCTGTTATGCAACTGGAGGTTATTGGGTGAGGTATTCTGCTTCCTGGTCAGCAAGCATAGGAACTATGTGGAAAAGTGCATTTCCCTCCCCTCTGGCTTCATTGGGATGCAAGTGGGGTAAGGTCTTCATTGGATGTGAAGGCCTTTGTTTGTGTCTGGTTTTAAGTAGGGCCCATTTGTCCCACTGTCTCAACAGACACACGGGAGTTTATTAGCTGGAGGTTGACCTAGTTGCCTCGTCTAGCCTGCGCTTGTCTATGAGACCATTTGAGAGTGAAAAGAGAGAAGTGGGGGTTGAGAACAGAAAAAAAATGGGAGGAACTGGGGTACGCCTGCACCTCCTCCCCTGCTGAGTGATGGGACAGCTGAGGGCAACTGCGTAGCAGCTAAACAAACCCACATTTTCTCACTGCTCTCACTGCAGAAATAGAACAGCAGCATCCATCCAGGCATTTGCAACAACTGATGCTGGAGGGCAAAATGCTGTTGTAATACTGCTCATATTACATGCAACAGATTATTAATTTGTATGAAAATATGAATAGGATTATTAATATAAAAAACTGCATTTGATTACTTTAAAAATCCTTGGACTTTATACTGTAACTCAATGCTGTTAAATTTGTATCATTTTTTTCCTTCCATCTTTAACAGGAAGTGAGACTTTTTTTCTCATTTCTTGCAAGACAAATTTATAGTAAATAGTAAACATTAACCCCGTGTTTTAAAAACCCTTTCTGCTCTTTCTCTGTGTTACTAAAGTATAGTAGCTTGGTTAAAACCTACAATACTACACTACTACAGTTACCTATTGCTCACATGTTTACTGACATGTTACCTAAACTGATTTTACAAAGCCTACACTGATAGTCGCATCGTCCATATTTTCTTGTAGCCAGCAGGAAGTTAACACTTTCACCTGACGCATGAAAAACTGTACTGAGACTTATGTAGTAACCGGAAGAATTCCACGTCAACTTTTTGTGGTATGAGTTAACCATACGTGTAGTTTCTCAGGAGGTGCACGTCAGGTTACGTAGGAGGTTGTGGCATAGGGTTAAAATGGGGTTCCGTTTATGGCGCAAGTTATGATGCAGATGCAGAAGTATAATTCGCAGTAAGATCCTTAGTTTAATGGTGCATTCCTAAGATGAATTTTTGGGTTCACAGTCAGAATTCGAATGTGGCACTATCCCTCAATTTCCCATTTGGAAAATCAGAGCAGCCCCAAGAACCCTGAGTTAACAATACAAGATGGTAATGGATGTCAACATCAGTAAAACTGTAAAACCTTTAAACTGTACTGCCACTGTTGTTTATTTGTGGAGTACATAAGTCATACACAAACCACCAACCAGGCTCTGTTCACGAATGTGCTGCAGCTGTGTTTTTAAGCACAAAAATACAAGTATTATGCTGTATTGCTAATACACCTGAATGGCTCTACCATGCTAAGAATCAAAAGAAATCCTGTTTTTCTTTTCATTAGATTTCCAAGGTATGTGGAACGCAGCATAAGACTGGGATAAGACAGAAAGCTAGCCTCAAGGGAAAACAAGCTTGTGTACCCATTGTGGTGGGATACTAGGAAGCTAATTGGAGAGTTGTGTCAGTAAGCCCATCCAAGTAACATTCATGCTAAATCAATTATGTGGATCCATCCTCTGTGGGAAACTAAGGGGCAGTTTTTATTTTTATTATGTTTTTATGCTTTTCTGCCCCCTAGTGGCCCAATTTTGTAAAATGCAGCTTTAAGTAGAAATATTAATATTACAATTTTAAAACATAGACGTGGTTTAAAAAAAGCGAAAACATTTAAAGCGAAACTTTAGTAGTTGTATTAGTGCTTAAGATTAAAAATTCAATAGCTATTCACATACCAGTTGTTATCGGACTTCAATAAAAACATCCTAAATTTTAAATTATAGTCATTTGAAAACTGAATTGACTTTAAAATACACAAAACATCTAAATAAACGTGTATAAAAGTACTAAAATCAAAAGTACAACACTGATTAAGTTGGAGATGTAACTTACTTTACTTATATGTCTGCCTAAAAATGTACACTTGTCACAAATACTGTCATGAACCAATTTTACCCCCCCTCAAACATAGCTATAACTCTACCAAAGGCTATTTAGCACACAGATTATAGAGATGTTTATGCGAGAATGGTGACTTCACTTGCTTCGAATGTGACATGTAAACACTTTTCAGACATCAAATAACTGCATGATATTTCACTTGTAATGAATAAGAAGTGTAGGGCTTCTCGAAATAGGAATAGAACCTTTACTGTTGAGTAAATAAGCCTACTTGCGTCACTTTCCAAGACTGGAAGGACTTGCAAATATCTAAAGCTAAAAACATACAAGGGATCTAATCTACAGTGCCTGTTAATTTCCATTGCAGTGCCCTCATTTCCTTGTAGCCATCAGGAAGTGATTTGTTTACATCCTAGAAACGCTTACAGCTCTTATCACCTTTTAACTGTCTTATACTATCTTTTTCTCGCTTCTGCTCTTTTAGTAATGACTGGATTTAGTCCTAAGGTTCCATAAAGTTCATCATATCTCAGGCTGTTGTAGAAAAAAATATGCTGTCAGCTCTTACATGTGAATGTCTTAATACGCTTCATACCAAATTTAAAGTAGCCTTATCAGCAGCAGCACCCATCGAAACCAGACAGAAGGAATCAAACAGGAATAGATATTTTGTCACCATTCCCAGACTGGGATTTAAAGCAGCAGATCAGAATGGGAATACAGACCCAACCCTTAAAATGTCACATGCCACAATATGTCACGTGTAATTCTCCAGGCAGTATTGCTAAGGTTAGGGGAAAAAACAGCTATGCAAGTGGTAATAATAGGTGTTGATGGAACGTGCACTTTTAGGTTTTGCTTCCCAGAACTGCTTCTGCTCGTGTGCTTGAGTGTGAGAGAGTGTGCAGGGCGAGTAGTTAAACACTTCCTGAAGAACTAGGATGCACCTGCTCTGCCTGAACAGTTCTTTTCCAACACGTCACAACTGTTCCCTGTAGTCCGAGTCCATTGTATAAAATGCTGCTGAACTTGCAGAACACTTCACAGAGGTCACATGCTCTTATGATTTGTTGCAATGTTTACTTTCTGATCTTGCGCAAATCTAAGTTCTTCAGTATAGAGTCCAACTAATGTGGCTGAATTTATATTTTGCTGACTTGCAAAACATTTTTCCCTTTTGAGTCAGGGTTTATCTAATAAATCATACATTGTATAAACGATGGCTGTGTCCCAATTCAAGGGCTGCATCCTTCGGAGGACCCAGCCTTCGTGGTCTACGTGGGCCGGGTCCACTAAAGACCAAGAAGGCCGGAAGTGCGAATATGTGATATCTTGATAAAACCGAGCAGATATTTGAAATTGACACACCTACATTCTTGCCTGAAAATATGTTAAAAGTTTATTTTGTGACCCAGAAAGAGTAATATTTCAAACTCTTTAGCTGCACTAATCTGCTATTGCTGCATTTAAAAGTATTTTTATATTATTATACAAATATTATGAATAGTAATTTAATTAATAAAGTACTGAAAAGAGTAGTAAGAGTCAAAGTAGAACTAAGTAGCTGCTGCCATTGTTGGAAACTGGAATTAGCTAGGCCGCGCTATGAATTCTGGGATAGGTTGGGCCATGAAGAATACACCGATCCTACAAATTCGGGGAAAAGAAGGACGCATTTGTCAGCCACATTTGGAGCAGCCTTTGAACTGAGACAGCCTTCGTCATCTGGCTGTGATGTAATCGGCCTTTAAATGTGGCCTTCGAAGGATGCAGCAACTGAATTGGGACATAGTGAATTTGGAGCCTTTAACCTGCATTTTTGCCAAAGGCCATTAGAGGGCAACTCATGTGGTTGTAAGTGATCTTGATATATGGTCTCAACAAACATGATTATAGTCAGGGTTACAAGTTCCTCATTTTCTCAGTCAGATTCCACTCACGCTCATCATGTTTGGATTCAAAACAGCAAGATGGCTTAGGCCAAAATGCTCTGTTCAAGGCTTCATAATAGCAGTTTTCTAACCAATGAGTGACATCATGGTGGTGACATCTATACATTATATGCAGCATATGGACTGATTCAATGCATTTTGCTCACTGTTGGAACACCAAATACCTAAAGATAATTCCATTCATTCATCCATCCACCCACCAAGTCCTGCTGCTGGTTCTCCCAGACTATGGTGTTCCCAGGTCATCTGTGACATGTAATCTGTCCAGTGTGTCTTGGCTTTAGAGTGTCCTACAGTTGTACATGCCTAAAATACCTTGCATATTCACGTGCTTGTTATTTTTTGTGAAAGTGAGGCAAAAATGACAAGTCATTGCTGCCACTGCAACAGATGGAAGATGTCGCCTTTCTTGCAACCTGCTTTCCTCTGAATATTTTTCCAACAGGTGGAAAAAATGTTGGCTATTACAGCAGACCAAGTGAAACAAAGAACAGCTGTGTTAACTCCAGGTTTTCCCAAACACGTATAATTGTGATAGACATGCGCAGTTTCTGCATGTTTTCATGCGGCAAATGTCCACATATCGATGGTGTTAAACATAAATACTGCAGCGATAATAGTGCTGTAAAACATATATGTAATCAATGATTTTTTTTTCGTTGAGCATGTTGCTCTCTTTCCTCCTGATTTAACTTTTTTGCGTCATCCACTTTTCCTTCCATTCAAATTTTTCCCAAAGTCAACATGCATAACAGACACTGAAACCAACAGCTGGTACAAAGACAAACTTCCCCTGAAACCCCCACGCTGAAGTCCCCTACTTATTTGACAAACAAATAAAAAGCTTTTAAAATCTAGATGGCTTCCAATCGTCACATATAAAAATATTATTATCTCAATAAACAACTTTGTAGATGTAGATGCTTGAGTTAATCAGGATAGCAGTTTAGGGGAATCACTAAAATGCTCTGATAGGTCCTTATGCTGAACAAGGAGTCATCTGTCTTTTCTAAAGGTGAACACTGGCTACTTTTGAAGTCTCTGCTTTCAGTCCTTGCTGTCTCTCTGAGCTCAGGGGCCCCGCTTCAGCATATCAACCCCTGCCCAAAAACAAAGCCACTTTGTGTGTGTGTGTGTGTGTGAGTGTGCGGTTTATCTCAATGCCGCAAAGATAGATTGCTAATGAGGCTCCAGTCTTTAGACTCAGATCTGGCTTTGGGACTCTTGTATCAGATTTCAGCTCCCATTTATAAAAAGGGGGGTACCATTAGTTTACTTTTGTTTCTGAAGATCAAGCAGAGCACAAAGGAATTTTTAAACTTTTTGTGTGTGTGTCTTTTTGTGCTTCTTTGGAATAGATTGAAGAAGACAGAATGCATTAGTGTTGACTTAGGTATTGTTTAAATCAGTTGCTTGTTGCACATCACATCAGAAACTTCAGTGAAACAGAAGGGATGTGTAACTACTGTGATAAAGAAACTAAAATAAAACCCTTGCTGGAGTGACCTGTTCTTTAGGTTTGTGACAAAGAACAAAGCATGAGAATTTAATCTGGGATTAAATGTGTCTGTGAATGCAGTCAGGTTTGTATGAATGTGATCTGTCTTGTTGGCTTTTTTGACAGAAAAGTAAAACAGTAAATAATAAAGAAGCTAAACTCAATACGGTGAATACATGAAATCAAAACAACACCACTTGTTTTACCCCTAGCAACTATTTTGATTGTGTAGTATATTGATTTAAAGATTTTTACCCAACTGTTGCTGGGGTCAGACAGGTGTTTTGCAACGTTTTTTTCAACATCTGTAACTCTCTTAATCCTGAACAATTTGCTCATTTCCAACAGTTCCTGAAAGCAGTGACTCTGTGCTTTTCTGTGATGTTAGGGTCATTATGATACGGTGTCCCAGCAGCCTGTGAATGAGTGAGTGTGATGAAAATTTACAGAAAACAGACATTTGGGCTCTTTTATTTGGGCTCTCAGCCATACACCATATGGTCGTCTGCTGATCCAGTGAGCTACAGCGGCACCTACATTTGGGCTCTTTTTGCCATGTTTTTTAGTTTTTGCTATGTGCTGTGTTGTTTTCTATGTAATTTACGTATCTCGACGTGGTCCCCTTCCTGGGATTAGCATAATGACCCTAACATCACTGGGAAAAAAAGCACAAAGTTGACGCTTTTGGAAACCGCTGGAATTTTGCGATTGCGCCAATGGTTTATGAGTTACGGTAATTTGACCTAAAACCAATGCGTCGGTTTTAATGGGCTAATCTAAAGTCTCAGTAAATACTTCCTTCCTTACTTTATCACCTAAATCACATCTTAATGTCCAAAATGAACATAATTCAAAGTGTGCTTTATACAGCAAGCGTATCTTGCAAATTACAAGTTTATATAAGTGTGCAGTTTTCTTCAGTTTCAGTCCGATCCAGCACTCAATCACAAGCTTTTTGTTAATTGAAACATGACTTGAGATGCCTTGTATAAAAAAGAAAAGAAATGTAAGAACATTTTTAAATAATTAGTATATGAATATGTGCGGTTTACTCTGCCCATAAAACAAAAACACGTCAATGTTTAACAATGGCAGATATTCAGCTCCAGGTCATATTCTTGAACATTGCTTCCAGTATCCTTCTACATTGGACCACTCCCTAGAACCGCATCTGCTTTTGTCATTGACCTCAAGCTTGCATGGAAGTAATCACCATTTTTCTGTGTCAAGGGCAATTCTCGTCATGTCATGGAAAAAATCTCGAACTAACTCGCCCAGCAGGTAGGACATGGTGCTATCATGGTGTGATATCTGTGGAAATGTTTAAATCTAGTAACAATTATTCAGTAACATGAGAACAGGTGACTAGGCGGGGATCTTTAACCAACCAATCATCATCACAAAAGGTTTCATTAGATGGATCCACAGAGCCATTGCTTTTGAATGTAAATCAACTCATTACAGCAGCTGGTGTCAAATGGAGGTGATGACGGATTCTTTGTTGTCACTTAACTCGTAGCTCTGTGCATACTGCTAAGGATTAAGCTGCATGTTGACTGTCACATTTCTAAGAAGATTGCATTAATTTACAAGAAAGATTGTTCAGCTAAGTCACAGACTAACTTCATGTCATCCCACAGCAAAAAGCTCCAATCTGGCAGGTTATTTAAAATCAAACATCTGAACACGTGAAAAAAAATGTGACAATATTTGTAGTGTATTCTTGCACAGGTATTCCAAAAATGTACTTTTTTTTCTGGTGGAAACACAAATTAAACAGAGATGTTACTAACAATTATCTGCAAAAAATCAGACATGAATAAATGGGAGTTAGGAGTGCTCAGACAAAAGACCACTGTGGGAGTGAAAGTAGTAAGAGGCTTAACATTGACAGTACACGCTATGTACAGTGAATTTACTGCCACTGGAGATGGCGCATAAAAAAAGAAAAGGAAGGGGAAGATTGTAGGGGTTGCAAACAGTCCTATATTTTATCCTGATAAGAATTAGGTGATGATAAAAAATGTTTGCAGAGGAATCTCTCACTTGTACAGCTACCAAAGGTATTTGTTTTTACAGGACAAGGCTACTTTTTATTTAAAAATGATATGTATATGTAAAATTTTGCAGTTATGGCATTTCTTTCTATGCAAGAATAACAAAAACAGTTTATCTGTAACTGTAAAAATATTTCCATTAATAGCTTTGTAAGCATTGTCTAAGGTTAGATTTGTTGAAGATTTTTGCACGAGAGAAATAAGTCCCCCACAATGACAGATTCAAGTGATAGAATTATTAAGTATTTGTTTGTATATGTAAAATGATTATAAATTATGAAGATCCATATGAAACAGTTTGGTTTTTAAACATATTTGAAAAAGTCTACATTTAAGTCCAACTTTGTTTGTGCTGGTGTTCGTATAAATCTGTGGGTACAGTTTCACAGAGTGAAATGTTTGTCTAAATATGTAAAAAAGAAAAAAAAAAGAGAGAGAAAATTTAGTTATGCCGACACATACAGATGTGATCTGATGCAGTTTGCTAACGTTAGTTTATATCTTTGCACCAGCACTAGCACTCCATTCCACATTACAAAAAATGCATGTCACTTTCACACAGTGTCTGCTTTTCAGGCTTGGAAACTTTGACTTTATATACAGTTCATTATTGATGGTCTCATATTTTTGTGATCCACATTTCTTGATTGCTTTGTGTTTCCTGACCATCTGCCTTCCCAGGTCACTATCATCTGTGAGTTTCAGTCCCAGTTTCACTTCGCTCCCTGCTTTATTTTGAAGGTTAGTTTCTCATGTGGGTTTGCTTTTACTTCCCTCCTTTCTGTTAGATTTACATATTGAAAGAAGTGGATACAATTTACACCTACTGACTTCTTTCTATTAGCTAAGAAAGTCCAAAAGCAAAAGCAAATTGCATCAGTTGCATGCTTAAACTTTGCATAAATATGCACAGGATTTTATACCCGTACTCATCAGAAACATACTTCTTTCTATTGCCGGACTTTTGATCTGAAAACTCGACAGATGTTTTCAACTAATTTGTTTTTTACTCTTTTTAAATTTACATTATGCTGCTAGGTTCAATATGTCATTGGTTTAAAATGATCTAGTAATAGATTTACAAATACAATTAAGCACAGTCTTGGTTTGGAAAAGTCTTGTTACTGTGGCTACCATATGTGCTGTGGGAGTCTGACTTTAATTTATTTTGATTTATGGCTTTGGGGGCAAGAAGGGTAACCCGCTACACTCCTGCACCCTCTCCCTCCTCCCTACACCGTAGGAGTTGGAAATCTGGTTCTCATAGAAAACCGGCAACCTGGCTTTTTCATTCCACATGACGCCTCTGCCACAACAGCAGGGGACATCCAAATGCTGACTTTTTTTCTTTTTCTTTTTTTTTAGCTATTTTTTTTAAGATAAAGACCTAATCTAGGTCTACAGGTGTTGACACCTTTCAGTTGCCAAGACAAAGAGCAGTCTTTCCACCCTCAGAGGTAAGACTGGTGTCCCCAGGCATCCCTGAGACTGGTGTAGATAACAGGGCCTCTCTGTGCATTAACAACCATGAAACTCAGACTCTGCAGAAACCTCAGCAATCCCGTCTTATCTGTTTCTTTGCCACGGCTGTGGGGCAGATGGTTCACATGTGCACCACCCTTCAAAATATCTCTGATCAATGTAACCAGGCATAAAACTTTAGATTCATAAAGCCAGAGGCTCCTGTGGTGAAGGGCCAGCTCTAATTGCCATGGAAATCGGGGCATATTCAAAAACTCTGGCCAGCGAGTTGGAAGCGTTAATCATTGAGGAACATCAATATAACCAACCGCCCCTCCCTTCCTTGTCCCTACTAAAAAAGGGTCCAGTTCATTATTCAGCTTCTCCTTTCTTTGCAGTTAATGAACTCCTTGCAGAGACTCCTCATGTTGTGGCTGTTTAAATACCTCCATTGGTGCTAATGCCAATATCAGGGGAGTCGTGCTGTTTATACAAACTGGAGGTCGGCAGCAGCCAGCTTCATTACAGGAGAGTGAAGAAAAACAACAAACCAGCTGAGACATCAGTGCCTCTTATTAACTGGTGGAATGAAATGATGTCTGTTAGGTTTCACTGCAGATTTCATTAAAGTCCAATGTGATTCCAATAAGAACAATTTGATTTTGAGAAATTGTGAGTGGCTCATTGAGACCTTCTATATTTAGTCTTAAAAGACATTAAAGAAAAGGTCAAGAAACATATGAATCAATGACACAGGCTAAAATCCTTCAACTGGTTTGTGAGGTCCTTAATTTTAAACTGACATTTTATCAAGTGACTAAATTAAATCAGAATGTGCTAAATAAGTACAGGTTGGAGAAAGGACCCATGCAGAACATGCAGATTCCACACATACAGGCCCAAGTCAAACCCAGTACCATCTTTCTTGGTGTGAGGCAACGTTGCTGATCACTGCACCACTCTCCTGTTGGACAATCAGAAGACAGTGAATGGATGGATTGTTATATCTTCTGGGTTTTGGGACTATTGGATTTCTGCCCAAGTCCTAATAAGAAGTTTCCAATTTGCAATCCTCTGTTTTGGTTTGTGATTTCATTGTTGTGTTATTTTGAAGAGTTTCACTGAGTTCATGAAATTGTGGTTACCTGTTTATGTGACAAGCAGTGTTTGGGAATTCATGGTGTTTATGCATCTTCATTTTCTGTATTTAAGTTTGTTATTCTCTTGATTTTAGTTTGTTCTGTGTTTCTTTTCCTAATTACTCATTGCACTGTCTCAAACTAGTTTTCTTTCTTTTTCTTATTGTTTTTACGTCTTTGGCTTCCAGTATTCTTTTGTCTTGGTATTTGTTGATGTCAGTTTATTGTCTCTGTGTTTAGTGTTTCTCTTGTTTATTCTGTATTTTACTTTGAGGTCTTCTTCAACACATTTCCATTTTCCTAATCAGCACTGTGTGAAAATAGCCCTCTATCATTACTCTTTATCCCAGTGTATGTTATCCTCTCTGTATCTATTCCCTGTGTGCACCCCTCAGTCTCATGTTTTGGATTATTATTTGTTCACCTTTTGGGCTTTGATATTTTGGCCTTTCTGTTAATAGCCAGTAATAAAGTCTCACCTTTTGTATTTCAGTTGGCCTCTTTAGACCCAAAGTAAATTCAGACATGTGAGTCTTACACTGAACATATCACAACACATTCCTTTCTTAAGGTAATTTCGTATGTCCTCTCAACATAGTTTCAACATTCTGTACAACACTGTTTTCTCCACATTGTGAAGCTATAATCTTAACCTTACCAACACTGACAAGATGAGGAAAAATTGCAGAGCACTGGCTCAGGCGGTATATCTTGAATATACCAGATCTACATATGGTCAGAAAGTACAACAAAATGTAGCCTTCCAGTTTATTTACAGTTAGTTAGCTAGCAAATCAAGCAGTAAAGTTACGAAAATTTCTGCATTATCTACCTTGTACATGCAGCATTTTGATGGAGACATATAGAAAAAACGCCTTTCAAAAAGTTTCTAGAATATGGTAAATAGACTGGTTCTTATATGGCACTTTTCTACTCTAAGCACTCAAAGCACTTTACAGAACTTCTCTCATTCACCAATTCACACAAGCACTTTTTTATGCTTTTCCTGTGTAAGTGCTTTCTTTCTAACATTCACACGCATTCATACTCCAACAGATGCATCAAAGAGCAACTTGGGGTTAGGGAATTGGAGATTGGAGCACCACCAGCCTTCTGATTAGTAGGTGACCTGCTCTACCTCCTGAGCTACAGCTACCCCAGTATTTACTCCAGTAGACATAAAAGACATTTACAGAAATACCTTTGTGGTACAATAGACATGCTTAGAATTACATTTACACACTAAAGTCTTGACGGATTTATGCATAGCTGATGCAACTCAGTACTGTGTAGTATCCAAGTGATGCACTGTATTCCTCTCCCATGCTCAATGTGTGCACTCATCTGATAAAGCAGAGATGCAATTAAAATATCTGCAGAGAGAAGTTATACATATGACCTCTGTGTGAACCAAAAGTCCGCTTGCTTTGGTTGAGGAGTTCCTTTTCATGGCAGACATTACTGGGAAGCGTTAAGATGAATCACTCACAGTAACTGTTTTGAATTTCAATTAGGATAAAGAGGGCAGAGTGTCTAGACATAACAACAGTTGTCTGTCTATATTCAAAGGTAAAAGGTTTCTAATAAATGAATTAACCTGCAGCAGATGCATTAAAAATATTAGGAGGCAGAAAAAGTAAGTGAGCATTTTAACTAAATCTAAATCTTGCACTCTAGTTTATTTAGCTTTGTTTGTTATTTTAATATAGTGTTGATTTCCCAGATTTGCTTTCAGATTATAACCTTGTTGTAAGATATAGGTTTATGTTACCCCTAACCTCCTGGGTTTAATTTAGGTGATACAAATGTTTCCTAAATTGTACTGTTTTACTCTTTTTCCTAAAGTTATCCAATTTGTAGGGACAGCAGTTATGCATTTCGTTATTTTTTTGTCATATACAAAGTGTAATATATGATATTCACAAGAATCATGGCAAAAGTTGAAAATTCTTAGATCAGTGTAGGTGCAAGCAGTTAACCTTTGATTTGGAAAGGGCAACAAATCAGAACCACTGTCTTAAAGTAAGGGGAATTAGGTAATCAAGGATTGTTTTGAACTGTGAATCATGCAAAGCTACTAGTAGAGAGCATAACAGGCTCCTGTCAAATGGTGCAAAACTCATAAATAGTAATAGATATTATATTGCAAACTCTGGGGCCTTTCATCTGTGGAATGATGAAATGCTACCAAACAAATCCGAACACAGTGTTCTCCACAGATTTCCCTATCAGTCAGTGTGCAAACATAAAGCACTGGGGACCACAGCCTAAACCCACCCTAATCCCTTATGCCCAAACAAGACCAAAGACAGATTTCACAGGCTTGTGCCTCACAATAGCCAGACTGGAGGGGACACAGCTCTTTGTGGACCAGATTTGTGTGTGGACATGGGTGCATCATGGGTGTTGAGTGAGTGCAACTGGGTATCACAGAGTTCAAGGTCAAAATGAAAGAGAGAATGAAAAAGTAATTTGCCCCTCATCTAACGCACTCACCCACGCACACACAGATTTCCCCTGTTCCCATTCCAGCTGTCGACAGCCATCCTCTTTCAGATGAAGACTGAGAAGTGAAAGAGCAATCATCACCTCGACAAAGAGGCTTTCACACAAACTGAACCGAGGAATGTCATCACATGAAGACTGTCAACAACCCACGGCAGAAAAACACTCCTGAAACACACCAGTAATGCCTACAACAATTAGTTATGCATGTAGTTCTACTATAATGTGTTTTATTTGCATCACAAATGTCCGGCAACAGATTTTGTTTATATCAGGTTGTGTTTAATTACATATATGTACCCTGAATATAAATCCCAGTAATCCATATTTGTAGGTTTAAGAAAAAGACAAAAAAATAAAAGTTTGATTTTATACCTGATGATGGTGCTTGAAAGGTTGCATTTACTGAGTGTAGATTACACTACTCTGTAAGCAGGAATCTGTTTTTTTTCCACAGTACAAATGTCTAACAGGTGTGCGCACTGCATAACACTTAGTTTGATAGAGCAGTACTTAGCTTTTATAAGTTGGGCACTATCAGTAAAAGTCTTCAGAACGGAGGCTAAATTTTCCAGTTTAAAAACTTTAAAGAAAGTGAATGATTCTCTTACACACTCAGCTAAAGCAAGGTTTAAAGATGGGATTCAAGTCCAATGGCCTGTTAACATCCTGTTTGGAAAGATTTGACACAACTGTTTCTGTTCACCAGTTTTAAAGCACACATTATTTTTATATATTCCTAAAAAAAATAAAATCCTACCATTTGTCCTTTTCTCTGGACTGAATGTGGAATCCATGACGCCAAGACTGTGTGTTTTTTTGCTGTAGTCCCAGCATTTATATAGGTTGTAAAGTAGTGAATTCAACACAACATTTCTGTCAGTTTGACCTCTGTTCACTTTGGCACAGCTTACCCTCTATGTATCGTAAGAATTAATGAAACCAGTTTTTCGTCTCTGCACCAAAGAAAAGAGGAGTACACTTCTGTAGCTCCTCAAACCGTGTCTTCCTCCTCCTCCTCCTCCCCACTTTCCCCTTGCAGGTGGCCCCGTTCGCTACTTTGAGTGAGGCTGCAGGGCTGCGGGAGGAATTCACATGTAAATAGGCCACTAGCTCTCAATAGACTGGGGGGAAGAAAAATGAAACCCGTCATGATAACCTTGCATAATAAGCAGGCTACAAGTACGCATGTACTGCAATCTCCTTTTTAAGTACACAACAGGGTAAATCTCAAAACTCAGCAGAATGAGAGAACCCTCTGGAGGCTGATTTATGGGAAAGTGCAGTGGTGCAGTTTGACACAAACATTACTGTCACAGGCATGCAGCACAAGTATGTGTATTAACTTGTTCCTGCTTTATCTGCAAGCGGTTTCTTTCAGTGCACCAAATGTGTCCACATCCTTATCTCCAAAAAAGCTTTCTTTGTGAAACAGTCTATATTTAAACGCTTGCATTGGAAGGTAAGGAGTATTAACTGTGCAGTCCCAAGTTCAAGGTCAAAAAAGATATTTGCAAAATGTGAGCACATGTGCTCACATTTAAGTTCACTTTCAGTTCATACCTAATTTGACCTTATTTCTCTGTGAATCATTTACGTTTAATATGAAGTTCACAGGAGTGCAAGTCCTATCCATACCAGCCTCCAGCTTTTCCTGTCACTGCAATTTCATGTCTCAACATTTTGCAGCAAGGCCAATTTAAAACAGCATATTGTAAGCATAAATAACCACTTGCATACAACATCTGAAAAGCCAAATACATGTTTTTTAGTGTTTCTCTGGATAAGACTCGTGGGGATGCAGTAGGTGGTGTGCATGGAAAATCATTCTTGAAACCATTAGGTTTAACTTTATTCATGCTCTCACCCACCCACCCAGCAAACATTTGCGAAAAAACACACTGAAAATGTATTTTGAAAAGACAGTGACTTTGGAGAACATCTAAATGTTGTACATAGTTTTTGTTGCAAACTGAAATATAGAAAAAAATCATCTTTTAAAGCTTTCAAACATTGCCTAAAAAGATCACCCTTTCTGTTAGTTGAACCGTTAAAGAATTATTTTCCATTCATCTACAGTACTTATCTACCTAGGGTCTGAGTACTTATGGGAAATATGTGGGAAATCCACACATTTTGGACACGTACATAAATCATAGTCAAATCAGGCATAGCTGCCCCCCCCCTCTTTCTGTCATTGTTTGGTTAGAGTTAGGCACCAAAACTAGATGGTTAGGTTTGGATTAAATATAGCCTTTTGCATGGTTAACCACACAATGTAGGAGTTACAACTGGTTGTAAATCACGTACAGAGATATTTTGGTCATTCAGCATTTATGAATTGTCCCACCCAGTTAAAACTTGTTGAAAGTATGATTACTAGATACATACACAACTTTGGGATTAGGTTAAAAAGTGAAATGTTTAAAGCTTTTTTTTTTCATGTCACTGAAAAGACCCTTTATGTCTAAAATGGTTTGAAAGTAAAGGCCGTCTCTTAATCCTTAACATCTCTTCAAATTCCACAGACTGCCAGCAGATTTAAAGACAGACCCTTCGGGCTGTCAAGTAACATTGCTAACCACTTCACCACCCCAACACTCTAGCATATATACTGGTGGTCATTCATTTATGTGACTTTCTGGCCAACTGTAACTCTGAAAGAAGCATTTTAATCAAAACAATGTAGTGAAAGATCAAAATCCTTGACCTATGGTGTGATTTTTTTTTACTGTCACCTTTAACAAACAATAATTTACTTCATCTTAGGCATATCTTCTTCTCCATACTATAGCCTCATCCTTCAACAGACCTTATGGCTATTGGTTGTTGCAGTATTTACAATCACCTATGTAAAAATGATGAGGGAGGGAAATATCACTGGAACAAAGCTGACAGTATTAGAAAGGAGGTACAAACCTCTTACAGTTAAAGAGTCTGAGTTTCCACGACAACTTGCATTCCTACGTTGAGGGTGTTTCAAGGGTGTGACTGTGTTTAGCAACACTGAGCATATCATTAAAAGCAAACTTTGACACAAGAATTTACAGTGTGGAGAAATCCTCCTGAAACCAGCACCTCCTCCCACTTTGCTTCTGTCACTGGTTGTAGAAAAATCTGTTCTCACGTGGAAGAACATTTTGTACCATGTTCAGCTTCATGCCGCCCAAGCTGGAAAACAACTGCCAATCTCAATCATGCCTCAGGCAGTTGACATGGTTCCAGTATAAAAGCAAAAATTAGTGGGAGGTGTTGTATGGATGAGGTATTGCAGTTTGTGTGCTTTTTTTAAATACATTGTGAGTGTTTTTGTGTCAAACACACCATATGAGGTTAAATGCTTAATGGATCATACATGAAGAGAACATCTATTCACCGTAATTCACTTTTCATTGAGGACACAATGAAATAGACATAAATAGATAACATAAATAGACACAAATAGAGGGTCCATTTCTGACCCTATAGGTATATCCTATCCAGTGAGCGGCAGTTCTGTGGGAAAATGCCTTGTTGATGCTAGAGGTCAGAGGAGAATGACCAAACTGCTTTGAATTTACAGGAAGGCAACAGTAACTCAAATAACCATTAATTACAACCAAGATATGCAGAAGAGCATCTCTGAATGCAGAAGACAATGTACCTTGAAGCATGTAAGTGCTGTATCAAACAAGTGTGCAAAACTGATTAAAATAAACATCAGTGTTCACCCTTGATTCAGTTAAATTTAGGTTGACAGTCCAATGTTGATTTAACATAGTTTCAATGACTGTTTGTTATCTGGGAGATAGGCTACAACAGCAGAAGACCACACAAGAACAGGAAACTGAGGCCACAGTTTGCACAGGCTAAATAACATTGGACAATAGAGGGCTGACAAATATTTGCCTGGTCAGACGACATTCAAATGACAGGGTCAGAAAATAGTGTAAACAGCATAAAAGCATTGATCCATCCAGTCTTGTATCAACCCTTTTGACTGCTGGGGGTGGTATAATAATTTGGGCCATGTTTTTGTGGCACATTTTGAGCCTCTAAGGCAGGCCGTATTGTTTAAACAATACTTAACAGACACTGAGTGTTGCTGACCATTTCTATCGCTTTACGACCGCAATGTACCAATCTTCTGATGGCTGCTATCAGCAGGATAACAAGTCATATCACAAAGTTCAAATGATCTCAAACTGTTTTCACTTAATAAGTACTGCCTGTGTAGAATGCCATTCACAAGACTTTATACTGATAAAGATACAGTCAGATACTTTTTTGCTGAGTGTACAGGAATAAGAATGGATAAAGAACAGGACAGAGTGAGCCCATTGGAAATACACTAAAAGTATGTATAATTAACTATTGTTTCATCCAAAAAGTATTTAAAAAAAATTATGCTTCTATAACCACCATATTTATCCTTACCAGAGTCAACATGTGCTTATGGACATTTAAACTGTGTCCCAAAAACTGATACGCAACTTGGTGTAGAACCAGTAATTATTAGAATTCTCTGGTGAGTGCTTCAGTAGAAATGACCTGAGGAACATAACAAGACAAAACAAGATAGGACACATAAAATTGACTTGCACACACACAGAAAGCTGACGTGGCTTGCTTGCAGAGAGAGGGAAGTGGAATCAGGAAAAGTGTGAAAATGTCTGTGCCCCTTTGAGTTTCCTTCCTTGGCAAACAAGAGGCACCTGGGCTTCTAAATACAAAAACATGCTTCATCATTTGACAAAAATGAGTCATTCTGGCAACCTGACAACAATGTAACCAAAACACTGTGTACCATTGTTGCATTTATTCCTCCTTGCTGTCTTCCCATTAGTTCCTGTTCCCCTCTGCCTTTAAATACTGAAAGCTACTGACAGTATTCCTTCATTTACTTCCTGCTGTTGCCTTTCAGTCATACAAATGTGTAAAATCCCACACTAAGGACATAAGCTTATCCTTCTATATGTGACAGGCCCCCTGGGAAACAGCACCAAAATCCCACATTGAGGTTATAATTATGACATTTAATTGGAACAGATATTTATGTGGTGAGGAAACTTGGTGATTTAGTCAGAGCGGAGTGCAAACTACCAATCTGCATCACACAGCTATTTTAGAAAGCCAGCTGCTTCTACACTGGCCTGCTGGGCTTACAGTCATTAATTGTTTCAAAGGAATGAGAGAACAAATGGCATTAATGCAGTGGACAAAATATCCTCGCCAACTCAGTCCAAAAATACTCAGTAATGGCCCTGGCTTCACAGTCTCCTTCCCCAGCCTGTTGTACTGGGTCAGGCCTCCAGACTGCCCTGACAACATTTTCAAGCTCTGAGGACAACATGTCTGAGCAGTAACGCATCAGTGCACTCTTTATCCCACTGCACTGAAGTACGCAAAAGCAAAAACACATTCAAACTTCTTTTTTTTCCACTAAAGAGATTTGGTTTGTGTTTTTGATGACAATTTGGGGCCAAGATGTTAATGCTATTTTACTGTCAGTTTTACAGAAGGTTTGACTTCTGTGTGTTCTTAGCTCATTAGAAAACACTGAAACTGACAATCTGTAGGGAAATACAGGCTATGATAAGACATGTCTGAGTTTCCCGGGACACAATCTTATAAATGGAACTTCAACATTTGGGTGTGTTCCTGTTCCACACAATTAGTGTGCAGGCTGCGTAAAATGAAACCCAAAAAGAACGTGACAATTAGAGGTCAGGTTGGCTGAGCATGCATTTTGGAAACACTCCTTATCACATGCAAACACTAGACTTGTAACATCAGCTAGTCAGCAGCTCTTGAATGCTTTAATGCCTTGTTGGGAAATTTGTTTAACAAACTGCTAATAATCTTTTTCTGGAGACTCAAACCAGCTCCTTAAAGCTTAGTGTTGCTATTATTTGAATAAATGAGCCTTTATGTGGCTGCTGTTTAAATATTAACTGCTAAATAATAGCCACAATATCGCAGTCAATATTGCTCTACATGTTTTATTCAATAAAACATATTGCATAACCAGTCTAAAGACAATGAGGCCAATGTGGACCAACTACTGTTCAGTAGCATTTGCTGTACATGTTTCTGTAAAATCTGACATAACTTTATCTTTTTAAAAACTCCATAGGAAGTGATAACCTAAAGTGCTTTGAAAAAAAGAGCGATATAAGACAGCAAGCACACGCATAATAATAATAATACAATAAAAACATAATACTTTTCTTTCACAAAGTCCAGTGTAAAAAAACCAAAACAAAATCAAAACAACAAAACAAGTCAGAACAACACATGAAATAGTAAAATAAATCATTGTTCAGCCATTCACCAAATAACCCTTCATCTAGGCCAAGTCTTTTCTTAAATTATTTTTGGTTATATTGTTTGGAACAGACATCCTTAAAACAACTTCTATCGCCCTTCCAGACCCCAAACCCTCAATACTTTGCAATCCATATAAATTCTTTATAACATATCCACACATATCTGAAACTTTCTCATCTTCATACTGCATTCCTTTATGTGCATTTCTTGATCAACAGCATAAACATAAGACCATAAACATAGACCGGGAATCCTAAAGCTCAGTTTTGACTGATAAAACTCAGCATACTGAATTTAAACCTGAAGCTTAACAGGACAAATTCCTTTTTTTTAGGTTTCCTTCATACGAAACAACAGGAACGTCTATCTCATGAAAAGTTTATCTCTTTTTTCTTTGCTGCCGAAGCATTTTTCTCCTTTTCAGTATCATCTCATGGAGTTTGTCCAGGCCATCCCTGAGTCCTTCTCCTATGATGGCACAGGCTGGCTGCAGATGCCAGGGTGTAGCAGGGCCCAGTTCTTTCAAAGCCAGCAGTTTCTCAATTTCAGCCAATCCTAGAGAGTGCCTCAAGTCCTGTTTGTTGGCGACCACGAGCAGGGGAACTCCCTGGTTCTCAGAGCTCTTGGCGATTTTATGGAGCTCTGTTTTGGCCTCTTCCATGCGCTCTGCATCCACAGAGTCCACCACGAATATGATGCCATCTGTGCATCTCGTGTATGACTTCCACAGGGGGCGCAGCTTCTCCTGACCACCCACATCCCAGAAGTGGAAAGTCACAGTCTTGTGGCCTCCCAGTGGCACTCTGACTTTCTCTGCATTGAAACCTTTGGTGGGAACAGTGTTTACAAACTCATTGAACTGCAGTCTATACAAGACAGTGGTCTTTCCAGCAGAGTCTAGTCCAAGGATGGCAATGTGGAAAGACTGGAAGAACGGGATGTTTGAGAGACAGCTAGGTTGTTCCGAAAATCCATTCCCCATCTTTTCTCATGGGGAAAGGCAGGTGAATGTAGAAGGATTGAGCCAACTGTCCAACAGATGTCCAAAGAACTGTTTAGATTCCAAAATGATGGCACCAAGTACCTGAAAGAACATGGATGGAACAAAGATTACATCAAATTTCCCAGGATTCTCAGGTTCAAAGACATTACTGCTCAGTCAGTAATATAACAATCTAGTCACTTAGTAATAAACAAGAGTCAAAAAGTCAACAAACTGAATGGTGTAAGTTACATAACAAATTCTATTTATTGGTTAATTTAAGTCACCTCTTACTGATCATATCAAACCAAGTCAGCCTGTTTCAGCAGAACTCCTACACGTACTGAACTAGGCGGGGCGGGGGACAAAGATAGGATTTTATTATAGTAAATTCACTTGGGGTCAACATATGGTGAACTTTGGTTCACGAGTTTCGAGGTACAAAAAATAAATACATTTAAAGCTAAAAAATTAAAATCAAGCAATAAAATCCAACACATCTTTAAACTGGAACGCACCAAAGTCAGAAGAAGAATACTTTTCCCAAGTTGGACCACTAAGTGAAAAAGAAAAGAAAAAACAAACAAACAAACAAACAAAAACAAAACAAACACAATGGCTCAAATGTCCTTAATGGGATAGTTTTCCTGTTCAGGAGGCAAATACTACAGAAAAAACCCCACACAAACTGTCTAACCTTAGCTGAGCTTAACTTAAAGCTTATAGTTACTTTTTTAGCCAGCAGGTTAAGCACTGGTATACCCGTTTCCAGTTTCAGAATACTGGACAATGCTGAACATAGTGACTTCTAGCAAACAAAACTGGAAAATATTTTGTCAAGGCTAAAACAAAGATAAAAGCTAACGCACTACACTTGTGTATTTGTCAGTTGGACTGACTCCAGCTGATGTCAATGCCGCTCAATGCTTACTGAATGTGCAAAGGTCAGCTAGTGCTTTCAGTTCAGCTGCCCCCAAGTGGCCAAAAAAACCCCCCCAACAAATGACAAATGGAAACAAAACAAAAAACAAGCAAAATGCAAACTTTGAATATGAGAATATAAAAGACTATATCATTTGCTTTACATAGTGAGAATGCTACCAAACTATTAGTATTCAAGCTATCAATAAAAACATTCACAATCAGCATTAAAAAGACTATACTTCATTATTTATTTTTATTATGGTGACACTGAAACTGTGACCATGCTTAGTCATGGTCTACCAATTTATTTTAACATTAAATACTTTCTTACATAATAAATATGCAAATCCACTTTTTATTTCACCCTCAATATCCATAAGTGCCTACTCACTGAATGACAATGTGGCTTTTAAGATGTATAGATATAGGTTTATAATTATTATTACGTTCATTTGCGGTGCATCAGAGTCAAAGCATTATTATGTAAAGTGAATTAAAGATGATAACTTTTAATTACTACATTGCATACTGGCTTAAGTCCCTCATAATGGAGCTCAAAGGGGTACTTAAGTTCAAATTACTGCAACTCATGTTTCATTACACGGTATTTATGTATTATACTCGATCCCTAATTGCATTTTAATACTTCCATTTATCACGATATGATTCTCCACTAATTTTGCAGTGGTAAGGTCTTTAAATCGAAGGAAAAGAAAATACGTTTTTATTTCTAGTTAAAAAAAAATGTGTTACCTACCCTTCATATGACGATAAGATAATACAGCTAATCTCTCTGGACAGAAACGCGGTCGTCTTCTGCATCTACAGCGTCTGAAATTCAGCTCACGGTATATTTTCCTCTCTTATTTCCGCAAAGACAGCAGCAAAGCCTTCGCCAGAAACTGACACACCATGTCCGTCTGTCCTCAGTGTCCCGTATGGATCTACCGCTGATGACACTGCCGCTGTGTGTGCGCCCAGCCTGGAACAACGCCCATACTGACACTGCGGGACCGCGCAATTGGCCCGTGCCCTCATTCCTCTGTCAGCCGATTGGCTAAAACAGCTGTCAATCACGTTTCTGCCCGGGAACGCAGATCACCTGTTGCTCTGACTGCCCGTCGCACCATTTTACTCCGGACGTCAGTATTCTTTGATTCTTGATCCGCAGTAAGACGTACTAATTATGCGTCAAGTCAAATTTTCTATTAAAAAAACCGCCGGGGAGGTTATATTTTAAAAATAATACACAGAACATGCATACGGCTGGTTATTACATTTAGAAATCTATTCTGTCAAGCAAATGCAGTTCACAAAGAGCTCAAAATACGTTTCTAAGCTCTGTCAAGTCTACAACCCTAAGCATTTATCATAATAATTATTGTTAGCGGTATTTTAGCCTTTATAAACAATTAACATGGTTAATTGTTAGTAACCATTGTAAATAAAATTTGAGTTACCTTTGATTCAGCTAATGCAGGCAGTGTACTTTCCCTTTTTGACCGCGCCAGATCTCTGTGTGTGTGCGTGTGTGTGTGCGCGCGCGCGCGCAGAAACTGCACCGCCCCCTTCGGCCGCGTGTTTTTGTTTGAAATGATTGGTCAGAGGGCAGGAAAAGCGCCTCTCTCAGTGCAGGCCATCGCGCAGAAAGGATAACAAACAGTATTTGGCTCTTAGCCACTGCCTTGCATAAGCAGTCTGTGCTGGACTATTTTAGCGCCTTTGATTTGTTTATTTTCACACAAACCCACAGAGACAGAATAATAGAATACACAGCCTAACACCGGACACAGAATCCGGTAGCACCATATGGTATGTATCCATATAAATAGCTACAATATGCAGCACACCTTCCCAAAAATGGCACAAAATTCAAGCACAACTGCTGGAAGAGGGAAGTATTGATGGGGGATTTGCTTTCAATGAATTGTATTTATAAAAGGCAGCAAATGTGCTGTCATAGTATATTATATAGTACTTTAGTCCTGTTACTGAACACTCAAAGCACTTTCACACCACAAGCCACATTTGCTCATTCATGCAGAGAATCATGCAGTCATTTATTATATTCCTTTCACCAACATTGGGTGCAAGAATCTTGCCAAAGGACACTTTTGCATGTGGACTGCAGGATTTAGGGATCAAACTACTGACCTTGGATTTACTAGGCAACTTACCCAGCCAGTTTAGAGCCATTTTTCTGAGTTGATCTTAATCACGTGCATGCTGAATAGCAAAAATTAATTCAGGGACTAACCTTTTTTCTTCAATTCAAAATTAGATGGTTTGGACATGTGTAAGGGAGGGATAATGGATGTATCAGACAAAGAAATGGGAAACACAGAGCTTCCAGGCAGGATAAAAAGAAGAGGATCTCAGATGATGTTTAGGGATGCTGTGAAGGAAGACATGCAGGGCCTTAGTGTGACAGAAGAAGATGCTAGGGACTGAGTGAGATGGAGGCAGATTATTTACCTCTATGTAGTTTTTTTTTCCAAAATGAAATGAGCAATATTTACAATTTTAGGTGTCAAAATAATCTCTTTTATAAGCAGGCATAAATACTTAGGAATAGTATTATTATTTAGTGTTCACAAAAATATGTCAAGAAAGGAGCTGAATTTTTAATGTTTTTAGATTTTATTGCAAGCATTTTTTTTTTTCATTTTTTATTGTAACTTCTCAATGCAAGGTGGTGAAAGCTTACAGTGCAAAGAAACCTTACTAGAAACAAAAAAGCTACATGCAAGAAATACAACATAAAAGTTAAACTAGGTTAAAGCAACTAGCAAGAAAGAAGGAAAAAGGGGGTTCTTTCTAAAATTATGTTAAAGTAATTTTGAATAATTCCCCTAAACATTCTATAATGTAGGCCCTAAAAACATTACCAAAAATATTGAAATGCTTATTGATGGATTTTATACATGGTAAATTTTTGTTCCACTTTTATTATTCCATTGTTTGCTTTTTAACCACAGTGCTCAGAAACATAATGCCAAATTTAATGCAACAGAAGAACAATGTTCAGGATGCACGCTGTACACGGCAAGTTTAGAGTAAACTTCACTTGTTGTGCAATTTTATGTTATTGGTAACTTTAACTGGCTATATTTGAATTTAAGTATATTTGCTAGCCAGCTTACACTACCTGGCTAACATGAGTTGATTTTTCAGAAAAGTAAACACAAGAGAGAATTTCTTTCTATTTTCATTCTATAATCTACACCAGAAACCAATCATCCTACATTCTTACTTTATCAACTTAAATCTACCAAATTGTTAATGTAGAGCACAATTTGCAGTGATTTTATTTAACTGGAGAAAATATTTAACATGGAAAGCATCAATAGATAAAATGTCTTCATGGCTGCACATCTATGACCCATAAAACAATACATGTAAGACCATCTATCTGGTCAACCAACTGTAATTATATCTATCTTTAGTTAATAAACTATAGAGAGCTTTCTGAACTTTTCAAGTGATTATTCTAATTAAATGTTAACATCCACTATTTGTAATACAGAGTTTGCAAATTTAAAGTTACAGAATGTTCTTTCTTTGCCTCTTACAAAAATTATTTTACTTTTATTGGGGTTTACACACAGTCTCCAGTCAACACTATCTTTCTACTAAATAAGCCTTCTGAAATTCTTTTTTTTTATTTTTTTCATTCTGACAATTCTACAGTATCATCTGTGTACAGAAGCACAAAGTCTTACACCTCAACATTGTCATCACTCATTTCTCAGCCAGAAATGATAGCCCGTTATCTCTACTACTAGTATACGCAAAATCATTTAGAAATTTTTACAGAGCAGAGTTGATAAATTTTCACCCTGTCAAACCCCAATCTTGCAGTCACAACAACACTGATTTCAGGCCATCACACACAACTTGGTATTTTGGTTTAAATTATACACAACTGTAAAAATTCTCCAATTTATGTCTGCAATGTTTAACTTTCTCTATAACAGACACTTTCAACTCATTCCGCAGCTTTTTCATAATCAAATAATCAAAAAATTGTATAATTGTTTCCTATAGTTCAAATATAATTCACATTATGAGAAACAACTATATGATCAATTGAGGAGCCTGCACTAAAACCAGCTTGCTCGTCTTCCAGAAAACCCTCTGCAGTTAAATAAGTAGTCATTAATTACTGAAGTAACACATTTTACCCTTTACCCTTTATTACCCTATAGTCCAACTTATTGGTGTTGAAGACAGGAATTATATCAACTTAATAATTTGGTAACCAATGAAATAAACTCTTCAGGACAAGCAATATTCCTTATTCCCCATTATTTTTGAATTTTTCTTTCTCCTTACTAATTTATCCAAAATACATTGATATAATTCCATATTCATTAGTACCGCTATCATTATATTTTCTTTCCAGTACCCAGATCTTTCCCAAATTTGCCATTAACTATATGTAAATCAAGGTTTTGGCAAAATTCAATAAGCATTTTACCATTGTTATCATAATAAAGTTACCTAATGATTTCAACTTGCATTTGGAATTATTTGAACTCCATTCAAATAAGGGAAATCCTAACCTAATAATTATAGTAGTATCCAACTCCAACATCATCTATGAAGCCTGCCCTTGCATTTAAGTCCCAAGTAAAATACAGTTATCACAGTAGAGTGACCGTTCAAGGGGAACGTCCACAGCACCTACTATAAACTCCAAACCTATTACTTGAACATCAATCAACATCCATAGAACATTACATGAACTTTTAACAGCTTTGCACTATTTTGATATCGTGACTTTGAGCATCATTGCTAATTCATGTTCCCCTCAAAGAGTACATTCTTCATTACAATAAATACAGGGAGTGCAGAATTATTAGGCAAGTTGTATATTTGAGGAATAATTTTATTATTGAACAACAACCATGTTCTCAATGAACCCAAAAAACACATTAATATCAAAGCTGAATGTTTTTGGAAGTAGTTTTTAGTTTGTTTTTAGTTTTAGCTATTTTAGGGGGATATCTGTGTGTGCAGGTGACTATTACTGTGCATAATTATTAGGCAACTTAACAAAAAAACAAATATATACCCATTTCAATTATTTATTTTTACCAGTGAAGCCAATATTACATCTCCACATTCACAAATATACATTTCTGACATTCAAAAACAAAACAAAAACAAATCAGCGACCAATATAGCCACCTTTCTTTGCAAGGACACTCAAAAGCCTGCCATCCATGGATTCTGTCAGTGTTTTGATCTGTTCACCATCAACATTGCGTGCAGCAGCAGCCACAGCCTCCCAGACACTGTTCAGAGAGGTGTACTGTTTTCCCTCCTTGTAAATCTCACATTTGATGATGGACCACAGGTTCTCAATGGGGTTCAGATCAGGTGAACAAGGTGGCCATGTCATTAGTTTTTCTTCTTTTATACCCTTTCTTGCCAGCCACGCTGTGGAGTACTTGGACGCGTGTGATGGAGCATTGTCCTGCATGAAAATCACGTTTTTTCTTGAAGGATGCAGACTTCTTCCTGTACCACTGCTTGAAGAAGGTGTCTTCCAGGAACTGGCAGTAGGACTGGGAGTTGAGCTTGACTCCATCCTCAACCCGAAAAGGCCCCACAAGCTCATCTTTGATGATACCAGCCCAAACCAGTACTCCACCTCCACCTTGCTGGCGTCTGAGTCGGACTGGAGCTCTCTGCCCTTTACCAATCCAGCCACGGGCCCATCCATCTGGCCCATCAAGACTCACTCTCATTTCATCAGTCCATAAAACCTTAGAAAAACCAGTCTTGAGATATTTCTTGGCCCAGTCTTGATGTTTCAGCTTGTGTGTCTTGTTCAGTGGTGGTCGTCTTTCAGCCTTTCTTACCTTGGCCATGTCTCTGAGTATTGCACACCTTGTGCTTTTGGGCACTCCAGTGATGTTGCAGCTCTGAAATATGGCCAAACTGGTGGCAAGTGGCATCTTGGCAGCTGCACGCTTGACTTTTCTCAGTTCATGGGCAGTTATTTTGCGCCTTGGTTTTTCCACACGCTTCTTGCGACCCTGTTGACTATTTTGAATGAAACGCTTGATTGTTCGATGATCACGCTTCAGACGCTTTGCAATTTTGAGACTGCTGCATCCCTCTGCAAGATATCTCACTATTTTTGACTTTTCTGAGCCTGTCAAGTCCTTCTTTTGACCCATTTTGCCAAAGGAAAGGACGCTGCCGAATAATTATGCACACCTGATATAGGGTGTTGATGTCATTAGACCACACCCCTTCTCATTACAGAGATGCACATCACCTAATATGCTTAATTGGTAGTAGGCTTTCGAGCCTATACAGCTTGGAGTAAGACAACATGCATGAAGAGGATGATGTGGACAAAATACTCATTTGCCTGTATTAGTTTTAATTTTACTTAAACAAAATCAAACTTTTCAGTATATTCTTGCAAAATGGTACAACTCAGCTTCTTAGAAACTTCAGATATTTAAACCCAAGAATTTAAATGATCTTATTTGGTAAGACTGAACATCATGACTACTGATGTATTGTAGCCTCTTCAGTCCACAGTCTTGCTCTTGATACTCCATCATGCTTGCGGTCTACTTGTGGCCTGCAAGTCATATTTTAGACGGTCCAACCCCCTCTCACCACTGTGAGTCACTTGTTGAATATACTGTCTCTGACTGTTTGTCAATCACTATATCAAGTATGATTAAAGTAATATGGAGTAAAGTCAGATTCTCACGCTTTCTTTTCCTCAGTGCTCTCTTGCTCACACAGCAAGTCAAGGACGTACCATAGCCATAACAATGCTTCTGGAATCGAGTTGAAAAAGTCAGGCAACAAAATTATTTCATTACTCAAACTACATTATCATTAATAATATTGATTAGGTTAGCTCTTGACTATACTTTGATTAGAATTAAGCACAATTCACTTGAACCACAAAAAGGCTGGATGTTAAGTCCACTTTTGGATGGAGATGAGCCGGGCCATCTCAATCTTTGACAATTTGGATAACAAAAAAGATCCTGGGCATGTTGAGTGAGCTTCATAGTTGTTGTATAGGGCCTTGGCCATTTTACCCTGACCTGACATTTTCTGAACACACTCTAGTTGTGTGGGAAATTCAAAGTAGATCAGCATTTTCTGAAATGCCTAGACCAGCCTGCAGTTGCTGCCACGTGAGTAGCTTTTCTTTTTTTTTTCTTTTTTTGCGAAGAGAAGCTAAATAGATGTACCTAATAAAGTGGCTAAGTATTTATTTATCATTCCTGGTTTTCTGAGTGTTGTTTATCATATGCACTTGTGAATTACAATTGACATTGTGCAAATCCATTTTTCCCTCCTTGCACTGCTTAATGGGACAAATGAGAGAACATTTTAGGGATTTATCATTACACTCAAAGTCCTGTAACTAGGTAGAGACAGTGCGGTCAGGAACCCCGGGACCATGACATGTAACTGAAGTTGCAGTGTGTTTACTTTCTTTAAAAAAATATCTGTATAAATACTTTCAGTACAGCAATGCCTTTTTTTTCCAGATGTTTGGTTCTGTAACATTGTTTGGTACTTGAAAGAATATCAAAAGCTTAAACACCTTTGCTCTTGTGGTTTATTGAGTGATATCCTTTTCATTTTATATTTAGTCTGAGTTATGCAAAGTCACAGATGACGCATTAGATGCACATGTGCAGCTATTTCAGATATGCTTGGAACATGTGCCGGCGTCACATGTTTATAATTCCTCATATAGCGAATGAACAGCTGCCTCTGTACCAGTGGGCATCATGAGATCACAGTACATGCATGCCTTCTGTTAAAAACTAGAAGATGTGTGGATCTTTTTAGACTGTTTACTTGAAGTTATGTTTAGTTTGAGGGTGGGGTTTTACTTGGATGGGTCTTAAAATCTGGAAATGGGTTATATTGTAAAGGGCAAGGAAGTCACTCTGACACAGATTTTAAAAAGTTGGCTTTGCAGGACATGGAAGGATGTATCCAGCCTGACTAGTATCATCAGATCAAGTGATGGTATAATGGTGTGGGAGATATTTTCTTCAGTTGGACAAGTAATGCTTTACCCAGTCAAAGATCAAACTTGACTGTTTGCTTATGATTAGAGTTAAAGGAAATGATGATTTAGAAATGTACATTATGCAATTAAATTGGCTTATAATATGAAAAATGTTTACAAAGTTTAAATAAGTGCTTGTTTTGTGTGGCACACAAGTCTGGATTACAAATTATTTACAAATATTTTTCCTCACAAATAAGAGTGTTTTTTTAAGTCCCTGTATTAATTTAAATATTAAATATAAAATTATATATTTTGTATGCCAGTTCAGTTCAGGAAAGATGAATGCAGCACTTAAACAGTGTCGTCAAGAATTATGGGATTTAACTGTTTAAACTGACATGTTTAAAACACGCTGATTTTTAAAAAGAAATGCAGCCCAACTACAAACTCCTTAACATGTTGGCATAAATGCAAACCGGACGGCGCATTTCAAAGATGTGGTTGTGGTAGTGCCAAAAAACAAATGAATGAATCAGTTATTCTGAATAGTTGGGTATGGGAAATTTGGATGTTGGCCCCAGTGCCTTTTGTGTATCCCATGTAGTACTTTAAGTTTCGACTAACTCAAAAGGATAGTCTGAGATGTTTATGATCTAGTGCTGCCATCTGCTGGTACTTGGTGGAATCAGGATGATGCTTTGTAGTGCAGCGTATTTATCAAGGTCTGGTCTGGGGGAGGAAAAAAGAGCTGTCCTCAAGAAACTAACTGGGCACACATCAATATCTACTCTGTAAGTTGGTAATGATATGCTTAAATACCCATATGACTGAGTTGGTATTATATAGGAATGTCAGTGAGCCAAATGCCCCATGCCACTTGCACTGACTTCATGGAGTATTATAGGTTGCCTTGTAATTCTTTGGCTTCCATGATGCAGTAATTTCCCCAGTTCATTTATATATATTTAACTTTATAAGCAGCTAGTTCAGGGGTTATGAATCTGTAGCTCTTTTGAGTCTCTGGATATATGCAAAAGTTATATAAGTATCATTCCTGCAAGTGACTCTTTAAATTCTTCAGTTGTCTCCTGTTTTTACTGAACTGCAAACCGTTCAAAATCAACTTTTTGTTTCATTGGTCCACAGCAAGATTAAAGTGCATAATCAAAGAGGCATTTAGTTATTACTAGCTATAAATAAAATGTTTAACAGTGTATTATATATTGAAAAAAATCTTTTGGGTTGTCCCTGAATATGCTAGTAGAGCCCGTTGCATTAGAATTATTTCTAAATGGAGTGTACAAATTGTGGCAAAAGTAAAGAAAGGTGTGTGTAGGTTCTCAGTTATCCAGGTCATAGTGGTCTAAGGAGGTTGGAAAAATGACAGCAACTGGAGTTCTGTAAGTTAAAGTAGTTCTAACCTAATCCTAAACAGTTGATGCAAAACTTTGCATTAAAACACATAAAACTAAAGCTGAAAGTCATCACTCACACTGATTGATTACACCATGGTTCTATTCAGAGGCTAACAGAAAAACTATTTCCAAGAAATTTATAGACCTTACTGTGTCTTAACAGTTTTTGTAATGTAAATTATTTAAATTGTAATCTCCTCAGCATCAGGACTAAAGCTATGTTGTAATGGAGTTATTTGATATTACAATCTTGAATAGTTGACGTTGAGTTCAAGACTTCCCTGGGAAGTTTTGGTCAAAACTAAACAGGTTCTGTATTACAGAGAGCTTAAGTACAGTACTTCGTTGTTTTGTTTCTTTTAGGCTGGATGTGTTACGCTACTGCATCACTGCAGCTGCAGCACCAATCCGATTGTGGATCTCCCGCTCCCTTCTCCCATCACTCATGAACAAGACCCCCCAAGGTACTTGAACTCTTCCACTTGGGAGAGAAACTTGTCCTTGACCCGGAGTGGGCACTCCACCCTTTTCAGGCTGAGGACCATGGCCCCAGATTTGGAGGTGCTAATTCTCTTTCCCACTGCTTCACACTCGGCTGCAAACCGTTCCAGTGCAAGCTGGAGGCCATCACCTGATGAAGTCAACAGAAGCCAACAGACTAACCTAGCCCAATAGGACTCCTTCTTCAGCCTGGTGGCTCCCTTCACCTCTGGTGTCTGCCATTTGGTTCGGGGGATGCCACCACGACAGGCACCAACCACCTTGCGGCCACAGCTCAGTGCAGCGGCTTCTCAGTGGAGGTGCAGAACATGGTCCATTCAGACTCAATGTCCCCACTCTCCCTCGGAATGCTGTTGAAGCTCTGCTGGAGGTATGTATTGAAGATCTTGCAGACTGGGGCCTCTGCCAGGCATTCCCAGCACACCCTCACTATACGTTTTGCTTCAGCCACTACCAAAAAGTGAAAAAAAAAAAAAAAAACCCACAATATTGGCATTAAAGTTGATTAGTGACCAAACTGTTGAACTGTATGTGGTGCAATATCCTGGTGTTAATTCAAAATATGTTCCACATTATAATGAAACTTTTTCAGCTTGTGAGTTGCAATGTGAGCTGCATTTATTGTCATGTACATGGATTTAACCCCTTTTTGGCTAACTATTTTATTCTAATGTTATAAAGCAAAACTGTCTTATATACCAATGATAAACACTTCATGTATTACCCCATTTTCTAAGGGTCACAATTACGCTTTTTAAGCTTAGTGTTTGTTTTTACTTTTTTGTGTGTGTTTGGGTTTTTTTTAGGTTTTGTTTTTCTTTCATTGACTCAATCAATCTGACTTTGAACATGAATTTATTTTTGGTCTTTGTAGTTATTGCCCCACTGGGTGAAAACAGTCTTCTTCTTTAAAAAAAATTTTTTTTAAGATTTTATCTATACACTATGATCATGACATCCTGGTAAAAGTTGTGGAAAAACAAACTGAGGGTTTAAACCAAAGTAATTTTCTAATATGCATTTGAAGAAACGTTGAGAGAGGAGAGAGGATAAAAAGCCGATGCAGTGTTTAAAAAAAAAAAAGAAGTTATTACAAGTTTTTGGACTTGTAAAAGCTGAAGTTGTAAAAAATAAATGAATAAATGTAACAAAGAAAATTCTGATAACTCGAGTTCCTGTTTAATTTTTACTGTGGCCTGGTTTTTTGTTTTTAATGATAATAACAGTAATTTTCAAAATTCCTAAGCACATTGTGTGAGGAACTTTTATTCAATTGTTTAATTATTTTGTAGTACAAATAACCATGGGTGAGATCTAGGATGCTCATGATTATCTGGGCAAAGTGTATATAGAATTGTAAGTACAATCATGCAATACTGTTTTACTGTTTGACACTTGGACAGCAGGTAAGTAAACATTGTTTATTTTATTTTGTTTTACACTTTAAGTCGCTTCAGTTGTCTGACATATGGTTAAGAATCCCAAGCATCAAATCTCCTCACTTAAGAATGAATAGTTGATTTACTTTTTTTTTTAAAAAATGTTTTTAAAGACTCAAATCATGGGAGCATTATTCCATTGAGCATGTCATTTCACAATCCACTCTCTTACTCATCACATCTGGTTAGAAAAAACACCAACATGGCAAAAATGCTAATTTCTACGATTCATAATGGAACGTCACAAACCCCTGGAGCATGTCATAATGGTTATAATCCATCTTTTATAGTGTCTACATTCCAAATACAGGGTGCCAGCAAAAATGGGGCTAAAGAATTTTTCTGTGACTTCTCTGAGCAGTTTTCTGATTTACCGTTAGTTATTTAACAGAAGCACTATATTGCTTCTTTATTCCTGCTAATCTGCATATTTTACATTTTATTGTGCTCACTTCTTGAATACAACCAAACTGTTTTCTGTCCCCTTCCCATTGATTTTACCATAGTGAACCAGTAAGAGACCACTTCAGCATCACTGAGCTACAACAACTAGAGCAGCTGGAGCTGGGGTGCTTTCACAGAGACTGTCAAGGCCAAGCATGACCAAGTCAATCTTTGCAGAGGCCAATCAGGGAGCTGTCTTAGAACAGCTTCAGGATCAACAATATGATGCAGCAAAGTTACGTTTTTTGAGTATGTGACTGTGTTTGGGGGGAGTAAGGACACAGGACTAAAACAATACTGGGATGTAAACATTTCAATATTTAGAAATATTGTGAGGGGGTAAAATGATTTTTATAACAGGTCAGTTATTTTAAGAATGCCTTTGTTCACAAAAAGGGAATGAGAACAAAGGAAACAAGAAGCTGCTTCCTTGTTTTTGAAGTAAAACATTAGATGTGGTTATAATGATGTAATAGAATATCATGGTGTGAATTCGGTGTGCTTATTTTTTAATCATTTGCTCCAGTCGTGTTATGACAATTTTGGGGGGTTGTGCATTTTCATCAAGAGTTGTAAATTTAACAAAATAACAATTGTTTTTAATATTTGGATGAAAAGCCTTGAAACCTCATTGAAAGCATGAGCTACCCTTTATCATTTTGTCTGTGAAGGTCCAGTTTTGCAGCATTTGGCTGAATCTGAGCAGAGAGTACAACCCTGTGGACAATTCGTTTCTTATATGAGCAGTCACATCATCACTAAACTAGTAACCTGGTTTCACTTTCCACCATGCATGCTCATGCTATAACATGTCACATAACTCATATCGTATTTGATCATCTGTTTTATTTTCCATTTCAGAAAATAAAGAGCAATTCTCGTGCATCCAGGGAAACACTTTGACTTTTCCAGAAGCTTAAATGAATGCAAATTACTGTCATCTGTTAAACAGCAGGAGTGTGGTCAAAACAGTGACCACAAAATGACAACCTCACCTTTGGAAAATATGTTTTCTTATTTCTGCAACGAAAGCTATAGCACCTGTCTGTTTTTTTAAACAGTTACAGAAAATAAAAAGGACAGTCCTATATCACATCTCTTTGTGCAACACAAATGCTCTGTGTAAAAATAATATCACAAATACTAACTAAAAATGAGTTTGGTTGAGCAAATTACACTGGGGAGAAAAGTGCAACTGTAGTTAAAAAACTAATAATACATCGATATTAATAAAGATGTAGCTTGTAGAACTTCAGGTTGTATTGAAAAGAGTTCAGATTATTAACAACTTGTTATTTCTGCAAAACCCAATCGAATCCTCCCCAGACCTAATAAATAAATCATTTAAATTTGCTGGACGCACTCTTTATAGAAAGAGTCCACAGAGAGCTGGAGATTCAGTTTCAGCTGGACCCAGTTTCAGTTGGGTTACACTACTGTCAAAAAAATTCAAGGAAATATGTATACACAGATACAGTGTTTTATAATTAGATTTTTTTTTGTCTTATTCACCACTTTTTTTTGCTGTTCTCTCACCTCTTTATTCACTTTCTAGCTTGGTCGACCACCACTGCTCACTTTGTACATTTTCTGTGAGCATTAGTGATAAACTGCATGTAAACAAAACTGGTCATTGGAATTTAGATTCTGCAGATTCAAGGAGAAAGGCATTTATAGAGGGTTTATAAGGTAATCAATAGCCATTTTTGGAGTTTTATTTCTCAAAATTAGGCCTCATTATTATTCAAACAGGCCCTTGAGTAACTTTCACCATATGGGTCGCTTCAACCAGGTGAGCTATAGTAGCAGTAGCAGTAACTTACTTTGTACTAAGTGTTATTTTTTGATTATTTGTTCACGTACTTCTACACTTGCTTGATAATGCAAAATTCCTTTCAATATGTTTTTCATGTTTTACATGAAAAAAAATTTTTTTTTAAAACTAAACATGACATTTTGTGCTTTTCCCTCAGTGAAAAACTTTTTTTTTATCTCTTCTTCACAAAAACATTCTAAACTCAAATGTTTCTGTAATTTAGAATGTGTTTAACCAAAACAGTTAAAGGCTTTTTGGGGGGGACTTTAGAAAGTGGGTGCTGCTCTAGCAACAAAGCAACAAACACGTGTTTGCCCATCATCTCTAAACTGGTGCAAAGAAGAGAAACCTCATCAGCTAGTTGCATGTAGAGAGGAATTGCCTCTGCAATCTGCACCTATAACTTCAGATTTCTCATCCATTCATTTATTTCTTGCAGCTGTTGTGCACTCTGCATTACCCCGGGGCCTCCAAACATTTGCCTACGCCTGCAGCCTCTGCTGCCAACAACTATTACTTTCAAACCTTCAGCCTTATGTGAATGTGGGTTTGAAGCAGGAAATTTCTGAAATCAAGCATCCGTGCCCTGGAGAGCAATTTGAACAGTTTTGAGCTTCTCTGATATGAATTATAAAATGCTAAAAATCTGCAGCCACTAAAATATTTATGATTGGTCACTGGAAAAATAACCTGTTAGAAAACAGCAAAATCTTGCGGGATGTTCAGCTTAAGGCAGGCTTGCGTGAAAAATATTGATTTTAGCCACATCACAAATAACTCAGAGCCTGTGATTGAATTACATTCTATAAGGTTCAGAAATAAAGTCTTTGAAAATAAATCTAAATAGATTGTTGTTGTTCAGATCAATATATTAGCCAGATAATTGTGATCACGATCATTCACATTATTTTACTTAGTTTAGGTTATTCTGTTAGTGTGACACTCTGTTGTTTATGTAAGAAGTCTCTTTGTGTGTCTGTTTCCACTTGTTTTCTTGTGACACTAATGAGAGTGGAGCTGTTGAAGGTGTTAAAGGTTGTTAACGATTGTTTTCAACTTTCACAGTTGTTTTCATCTGTGTCCATTCACTGGTGCATATGGTCTCCACCTTATTGCTTATCTCTCAGTCTGTTCTCCTTGTGTATGTTTACCCATGTTTTTATTTTTGTTGTTATCAACTCTTTGCATTTTGTTGATTTTTTTTTTCAAGTTACTTTTGTCATTAATCACTTTATTTGCATTGCCTAGGAATTCTTACAACACACAAGAGTCTTTAGAAATACTAATTGAAAAGCAAATCCAAGGGTTGAATTTTCTGGTATTTATGGCCTGTGTTACAGTGGGGTGGGGGGTCGTTCCTGGAACTGTTGGGATGAATAGGTCATGTCAGCTGTTGCTGGTCATCCTTGGACAGACTTTATTGTCTGTCCAAAGATTGGCAGATTAAAGTTGGTTTTCTCACATGCACTTCTGTCCTTTAATTTGTAGAACAGCGTGTAGCTTCTTGCAGTCCTCGAGAGCTACACACCTGAATCAAATGCTACCTCGTTATCAAGCCTTTGCCAAACTTGATGGCACGCTGAAGATGTATTCCCATCATCTGATTCAGCTGTGTTGGAGTAGGGATGCGTCTAAAAGCTGCAGGACAGTAGCTCTCGGGGGAATCTAGTTGGACACCCCCACTCTAGCTGCTATAAAAGGATTTGGAAGAAATTCATCGTCTAAAGATTAGATCAGTTCTTACTATAATTGGAGTGTTTTTGTAAGGGATCATGGATACAGTTAAAGTGCATAAACAAATAACCTACTGCAGAGTAGTCACATGTTTATGTGGCTCCATGCAGATTTTAGACTGCTGAAAAAATAAATTGTGCTAAAAACAGATTTTTTTTTTTTGATGTTAAAGTTTGCTGGTCTCTGAGTTAGCAGATATACAGTGATGGACTGCAGATAAGATCTGTGTAACTATTACAAAACCTTTGGTGCTGTAGAACATTCAGTTAATACAAGCTTGAAATAAACTCTTTTAATTGAAACATTGAAAATATTCTTTACTTTGATTTCTACCCATATGGAAAAGATGTATATAAATCTTATACAGCTTGTATCTGTCTTGTGTGAAACTTGTATGAAAAGCATATAAGAGTGAAAACAGATATAAGATCCCTTGAAAATTATATAATGAAACTTGTATGTTTTGGATACTTGCTAAAACAATATATGAAAGTAATGAGAAAGTGGCCACTTTCATGAGTAATCACATATAAGTTTTTACTATTTCTTTTCCATATGGGTATTTAGCTAAGAAAAAGGGACAAAATGTGTGGCTCAGTGTGACTGGTGTTGTTTGCTAAGTGTGCTAGTTTAGACGTTTTACACAGCAATTCTGTACAAACACATACAACAGCAATATGTCATGGTGGGCTTTCAGTTACATATGAGAAAGAAAAAGAACATGAAACAGTGAGTGGGGTGTGGAGACATGTAAGTGATGTGATCAAGCAGTCTGGAACACAACAATGGAGTGATGAGCTTCAGCCTCAAGCACGTTTGATTGACCTATCGAGAGTTGTTGAGGTGTAAAAGGAGTCGTTGACACACCCCACTTGACTGATGATGTCAACAGCAGACAAATAAGAGGATATACAGGGATTATTTTATTGACAAAGTCATATGTTAATTAAGTACCAGCAAGCTTTTAAAGGGTCACAGACCAGGGATGGTCACTCTGCTTTGGCCCAGTGTGTGTGCAGGCTGGAAGAGCTTCTTCATCTGCTTCTTACTGGATTTGAACTTTTCAGAAACTCCTGCAAGGTAAGGATTATTCTCTACCACAAACTATAATTTGCTGTGTAGTTCAAGTTTACCTGTTGTAGCATCTCTGCTGGTTAGATGTACTGCAATGCTGTTTTTGTCAAGTTAAGCATTTAAAGTATGGATAGATCTTTACTGACCTGTTTTAAGTAATTTTGGGAGTGAAAGTGGTTTTTCTGTTAAAACACATCTCAGATTATCCTTCGTTTCTTTTTGGCTGGCTGTAGGGAATTAACATGTGCATGAAATGCTTTGTGAAAATAATCTAGGATTGTAATAATAATATGACTTTTTATATCCACGTTTCATGAAGCCAGACTGAGTCAGAGATTAATTTATTTGTTTGGAGATAAATACAAGGAGGCCTTGTTTTCAGTGACTCACAGGTACAAGCAAATTTCACCTCAATAAGCTTCTTTAAATTCACATGGCAACCCACAAGGACGTTGGGATAGTTATTTCATATTACAGTCTTGATGGAGGTGTGAGGCTTGCCTGAATAGTTTAGAGCAAAAATAAAAACTTTTTACATAAAAAAAGAGCTTAAGTGAGGTCTTGGTCATTTTTTGTTTAGCCTGAGTTGTAAACTGTTGTTGTTCCCTTTCCAGGTGCTCCTACATTTCAGCGAATCAGTTACTCAGGGACAAAGGACTATTAATTGTAGGTCTGCTGCCTCTGCATTGGTTGAATTTGTGTAAGGCATTGAGGTGCAATGGCTCAAACAGTCAACATGAAGGTCCAGGAGCTACCATATCTGCCACCTGAAGTTTGGGTTTTGGTGTTCGGCTACTTGAACACTGAGGAAAAGCACACAGCCCGCCTCTGCTGCAGACACTTCAGAGATCTCATCGACCACCCGTCCCTGTGGAAGGATTATACAGCAGGACTCTCCAACTTTCCCCGCTACACATCTGGATTCTGGGACACCGTGCAGTGCCGTGGGGTCAGCCGTGCCACAGTGCGACATTTACGACCCAAAGATTGGAAAATCCTCAGCAAGTCCCTCCCATCGCTCAAGACCATTGTCTGTGTGAGGGAACGGCGGTATTACCAGATGAAATACTTAGACAACCTGTGTGAATTCCCCAACCTGACGAGTCTTGGGGTACGAAACGCCACCTGGGTTGGGCCGTTACTGGTGCAGTGTCAGAGTCAGCAACTAGCAGAGCGGTTGACTCACCTCAGCGTCTGCGACATTCAGATGTCCTGCGACGACACTGTGGCGTTCATCAATAGCGTGTCACGCTTGGTTAACCTGGAGTACTTGCTGTTCCACCAGCAGGAAAGTGAAGGGCTTGAGAGGATGAGGCCAGTGCCCACTTGTATCTTCCACAACCTGCTGCTAAGACTGAAGAAACTCAAACACTTATCCTGGGGAATGAAAGGGGAGCCACCAGTGCCACTGCCCAACAACTACTTCTACCCACTGGACCCAGAAAACCCAGGTAAGCCAGTCTCCTGATTATATTTTACACTTGCAAGCATCAGAACCAATACAGTCACTTTTTACACCTTTGACAAGAGCTTTTCATCAAGAAAATACAATATTTTCTTGACATTATGCCTTAATATTGGAACAAAACCCATCATATTGAAGTCAGTTGAGCTGCACACATGCTGCATTATTATATATATTTCACCTCTGTAATATTCTTGATGTTTATAATTGAGCGATTTGTATATATTAGTGCTATTTCTTGTAATATATTGTATTATTTAATTGGTTTAGTCTATTACTGTTACTATCTTGGACCAACTGTAACCCACATAATTTCCTTAGGAATTATTATTCTGATTAGTATTGTGATCACACAGCCTGTTGTGCAGTATTGTGTGACTATGCTAAACTTAACTGACAGAGACTAAATGTTTAGCTAACCACCTCTTTTATCCTGTAGGAGAGTACGGCGGCCCAGAACTGATCTCTTTGGAGTTGGTCAATTACACAGAAATCATCCTGTCGGAGGACGCGCTGAGGGGTCTGACTTCACTCAAGTCGTTTGCTGTCCACTACAGGTACCCCTGGGATGGTCTCCAGTGCAACCTCTATTCCTGGCTCAGTCATCTGCAACAGCTGGAATCACTCTCAATCATTGGTGAGTCAAAACATGCATTTAATCTCTGTAATGTGTGTAAGTGTGTGTAGTAAGCAAAAATCTGTTGTCTTGCATGCATCCTTTTGTTTGTTTGTTTTTTAAGTGAAGCTGTGTGAAGCTCCAGGCCAAAACTGTTTTCTGTAACTTCTGTCCTGTCGTTTCTTTCCTTATAGGAGGGACTTTTCTTTCCTCTTATATGGAAGACCTTCCATCCCAGGTGACCAGTCTGACACTGCGAACATCTATATGCGCATGCCAGATGAGCTCCATTGCATCTCAACTCAAGCAAGTTGAGCATCTGGACATAGATCAGAACCGCTATGCTGATAGTCTCTGCAAACAGCTTCCTACACTGTTTCCTCAACTCAAGACTCTCAGGATACGGTATGCCCAGCAGATTTTTATTTTTTTTACTATTACAAAGTAAAAGTTCCATTTGATGGTTTATGTGTGACCTGCAGCATCAAATCATCTCACTTGAGAAACTGACATCATTTACATTTTGCTGCAAATGAAGCTTTTCTCTGTCTTGATTTCTTAAGTACAACTGAAACACTACAGAAAATCGTGTCAACAATTTCCCATTATGGGTCTATCGTTGCCAACACACAGCTAGAGCTGACGTTTTTTCCTGTCTTGTCTTCTGTAGCTTCCACCGTGAGGAACCAACAAGAGACCTGCTGTTCCTCAACAAGCTGCGACACCTGGAGCGACTGGAGCTGATCAAGAGACAGACATACATTCTTATAAGTGACGAAAACAAAACTTGGCCGAGTCCATCTGTGGAGGGACTGATCAAGGAGCTGCAGGAGATCTCCAGGAACAGGTTCAGCATCATGACCACAATGCCCGAAAGGGACGTTTTGCAAGAATGCGACTGCATTTGGGAAAGAGTGGAAACACGATTCTAATCCTGAGCAGTGCAAAGTGAACTATACAAACAAAAATTATATTATTATACAGTTTTCCTCCAGTGCCTCATGTGACTAACTGACTGGACTTTCATGTAAATGCAGCAGGTCCTCAGTTCTGTAACTGTCAGTAACCCAAGAACTCGCAATGCGTGCAACACTACCTTTAAAATAAATGAAGGTCAGAGCAAGAAGCTGCTGCTTTGTTGCTGCAGAGAACTTTACACATAGTTAAAATGATGTGATGAAATATTCTACTGGTTTTTTCTTTTTTTTAAAGGTTTGGTTCAACCATGTTACGATGAGAAATTCTCTGGTTCTGTGAGTGTGTATGATGTTTTTTTTCGATCAAATAAAAACTACTTTTCATGAAGAACTGCATTATTGTTTTTCTGTGAATTTAGTTATTATTTCATTCAACAGCTTTCAAATCAAAATACAGACCTCCAAGTGATTGTATAGAAAGCCTCCCTCCTCAGAAGGACATTATCAGTGTCACGCTCATGTCTAGCTGTGGAAATTCAGTTCACTTCACTTTTTTCAGCAAAAAAGACAGTAATAAAAAGAAACCCAATCACAACGACCCTGTCATGGTCTGGGTGAGTGCTGGTTTTTTCCATTGTACCAGTGTTTCCACCTTGTCTACTTGGATTGGCAACACCTGTGTCTATGGGGATTTAAGACCAGAGCTCACAGTCTTCACAAGCTGCAAAGCTGGAAGGAGGCAGTGGTAGTAAACCAGGGAAGGATGATACAAACTCAGGAAATTACAGACCTATAACTCTAACATCAAATATCTGTAAAGTAATGGAGCGAATGATTAATGAAAGATTAATGTAAAAATAAATCAAAATGGGGTTGTTGTTTTTTTTGGGTTTTTTTTTTTTTAAAGGGAAGACAAATACAAGTGAGGACTGGAAAGGCTTACTCTGAGAGGTTTCCAGTCGAAAACGATACACCTCAAGGGAGTGTAGTGTTATGTTCTTAGTTATTTTAATGATAAATGATGTTTTTAATGATATAGAGGGTGGGATAGGGCTTTTGCTTTTTGCTGATGATGGAGCAATATGGAAGAGAGGGGAAAATGTAGAGTATATTGTAAAGAAACTGCAGGGAGCAATTGGAAAAGTTGAAGAGTTGTGATATAAGTCTGGTTTTAAATTCTCAGTTGATAAGGACAAGACAATGAGAGAGAGAGAGATATATATATATATTTTTTTTTAACAAGGAAAAAGAGTTGGTGAGGATGTCAAGCTTAAGTTATATGGTCAAGAATTAGAGTGAGTAAATGTAAGTTTGAAGCTGTGGTTTGATGAAAGGGTAACATGGGGTGTACACATTCAGAAAGTGTTGGATAAATGTAAAAAAGATTTAAAAATAATAAGGTGTTTAGTTGGGAGGGACTGGGGAGCAGATAGGAAGTCTTTGAGGGCCATATACACTGGGTTGGTTAATTTGAACTGGATCAGTTAGACATCGGTCAAAGAGTGCCATTACCAGCAATACCTCTATGTATAATTCCTAAATTCACATTATTGGACAAGAAGAATAAGGATAGGGCGTTTATTTTAAACTCTCATACAGTACAGGCTTACATTGATATGTTCAAATATATACAGATGCAGCCAGTCAAACTGGTGTAGCAGTTGTGATCCCGGAGTTTGTGGTTGAAATGGGGAAAAGGATCAATGATGGACTTTCAGTATACAGGGAGTGCAGAATTATTAGGCAAATTAGTATTTTGTCCACATCATCCTCTTCATGCATGTTGTCTTACTCCAAGCTGTATAGGCTCGAAAGCCTACTACCAATTAAGCATATTAGGTGATGTGCATCTCTGTAATGAGAAGGGGTGTGGTCTAATGACATCAACACCCTATATCAGGTGTGCATAATTATTCGGCAACGTCCTTTCCTTTGGCAAAATGGGTCAAAAGAAGGACTTGACAGGCTCAGAAAAGTCAAGCGTGCAGCTGCCAAGATGTCACTTGCCACCAGTTTGGCCATATTTCAGAGCTGCAACATCACTGGCGTGCCCAAAAGCACAAGGTGTGCAATGCTCAGAGACATGGCCAAGGTAAGAAAGGCTGAAAGACGACCACCACTGAACAAGACACACAAGCTGAAACGTCAAGACTGGGCCAAGAAATATCTCAAGACTGGTTTTTCTAAGGTTTTATGGACTGATGAAATGAGAGTGAGTCTTGATGGGCCAGATGGATGGGCCCGTGGCTGGATTGGTAAAGGGCAGAGAGCTCCAGTCCGACTCAGACGCCAGCAAGGTGGAGGTGGAGTACTGGTTTGGGCTGGTATCATCAAAGATGAGCTTGTGGGGCCTTTTCGGGTTGAGGATGGAGTCAAGCTCAACTCCCAGTCCTACTGCCAGTTCCTGGAAGACACCTTCTTCAAGCAGTGGTACAGGAAGAAGTCTGCATCCTTCAAGAAAAACATGATTTTCATGCAGGACAATGCTCCATCACACGCGTCCAAGTACTCCACAGCGTGGCTGGCAAGAAAGGGTATAAAAGAAGGAAAAACTAATGACATGGCCTCCTTGTTCACCTGATCTGAACCCCATTGAGAACCTGTGGTCCATCATCAAATGTGAGATTTACAAGGAGGGAAAACAGTACACCTCTCTGAACAGTGTCTGGGAGGCTGTGGTTGCTGCTGCACGCGATGTTGATGGTGAACAGATCAAAACACTGACAGAATCCATGGCTGGCAGGCTTTTGAGTGTCCTTGCAAAGAAAGGTGGCTATATTGGTCGCTGATTTGTTTTTGTTTTGTTTTTGAATGTCAGAAATGTATATTTGTGAATGTGGAGATGTTATATTGGTTTCACTGGTAAAAATAAATAATTGAAATGGGTATATATTTGTTTTCTGTTAAGTTGCCTAATAATTATGCACAGTAATAGTCACCTGCACACACAGATATCCCCCTAAAATAGCTAAAACTAAAAACAAACTAAAAACTACTTCCAAAAACATTCAGCTTTGATATTAATGTGTTTTTTGGGTTCATTGAGAACATGGTTGTTGTTCAATAATAAAATTATTCCTCAAAAGTACAACTTGCCTAATAATTCTGCACTCCCTATACACTGCAGAAATGCACACAATACTATTAGCTGTTCAGTGGGTAGAAGACATGAGGCCATTAAACGCAGTCATTTGTTCAGACTCAAGATCGTCATTGGTCAGTCCTCATCATGGACAGCTCTAAGACTCCCTCATAGGACCCCCCCACTTCCCTTTTGTGACTTTGAGCTCGAGCCCTAGCTCATGTGGTCACTCTTGGTGCTTAACCTTTTTCGTTAGTATTGCTAGTAGAAACTCATAGTATTGTTTCTTAATTTATTGTGTCTCCTTAGAAATGTTCACAGCATTTTCGTCAGCACTGCTAATAATAGCTCATAGTATAGTTTTATAGTGTCCTTCCTACAGTCATGATCATAGTGTTTTCCTTTGGTGCTACTGATAGCATCTCACAGCACAGCCTCATAGATTATAGAGGACTTCTAGTGATTTGGTGGTTCATGAAAAGTTATGTGCTACCTTGAAAATTAGTATTGTCCTCTGAGCCGGTTATTAGGTCAAGGTCAAATTTATTTATATAGCACATTTCCAGACAGACGATGCTGCACAAAGTGCTTAACAATATAAAAATGCCTTTAAAAAGAAACAATGTAAAACAATAATAACAATATAAAACAATGATACAATACAATTTTATTTATATAGCATTTAAAACCAGGGGTACACCAAAGTGCATCACAGTAAGGAATAACGGTAAATGAAAATAACACAGTAAATGACACTGAACAGTAAGTCATTAAAACAAGGTAAAATAGAGAAACAAGCCAAAGCATTAGTAAGTAGAGATAGGGAGAAATCATGATTATCCAGAGAAATGAGTAGCGATACAGCAATTAATGAGTGGTGAGAAATAGCAAGTCGGAAAAGCCATTTAATCCTTTAAAGGATTAAATAGAGTCAGAGGCACGAATGGTAGCTGGAAGACTAGGGATGGGTACCGGTATCCGGTGCCATGATGGCACATAAACGGTAGTAACCAGACCGAAAAGCAGCGCACATTTTGGTGCTTTATTTCGGTGCTTTTTTTTTTTCCTGAGCTGTGATACACTTTAGATTCTAGCCAATCATTTTACATTTCCGAGGATAGTAGGCGGGTCCAGGTACGTACGTTCTTTTAGAGCAGAGCTACAGATTAAAAATGCCCAAGGTGAAGCGGTCAAAAGTCTGGCTGTACTTCACAGCAAAATATACAAACTCAGCAGCCTGCAACAAGTGCTTTAAGCTGATACTGTGATACTGTCAAAGGAGGTAACACCTCAAATCCGATGAAACACCTGCCGACGCATAGCGGTTTTTTTTAAAAGCCGAGAAATGCGCCGTATTTGATAGCTTGCTGCGAGACCTCACACCGTGCACATCTGCTGCGGGTGTGGTGCCTGTTATCGGACCCGGAGTTAGCAACCTCCCCCAAAAACACGAAGAGGAGAGTCCTGGCCCCTAGCCCTGCCAGTGTAGCAGAAATGATGACGGATGATGATGGCAGCAGCAGCCGTTCTTCTCTGAGTGAGTAGCTTAATGTTGTTCGTGTGTAATTTACGTTGAGTAGGCTCACCACGTTATTACATTAATGCATGTAAGGTGAACTAGCAAACATCATCATAGCTACATGCGGCTGTCTTCTTGTTTGATGGCAGATACTCCCTTCACCCTGGCCAAAAAGGCTAAAATGACCAAAGAAAAAGTGGAAAACAGTTAAACATGAGAGGTTTTTGGACAAAATTTGTGTTTTTCCATTGTTTAAGCACTGCTTCCAGCCAAGAGTGATACCATATATGCCCCATAGCTGCAGAAAAGGCTAACATTGTTATCTTTTTACAAAAAACCAGCTGAACATGAGAGGTTTTTGGACCAGTTTTGTGTTCTCCATTCTTTAAGCACCGGTTTGAGCACCGTTTAAGCACCGGCACCGTTTCAAAAGTACCGGTTTGGCACCGGTATTGGATAAAACCTAAACGATACCCATCCCTAAGGAAGACTATTCCAGAGGTTTGATGCTACAGAGGCAAAAGCACGATCACCCCTAGTTAGGGCTGGGCAATATGGCCTAAAATTCATATCGCGATATAATTTGAAGCACGTGCGGTAACGATATATATTGCGATATATTCCTTTCTTCTGTATAACATATTTTCCACACTATAAGGCACACTTAAAATCCTTTAATTTTCTCAAAAATCGAGAGTGTGCCTTATGTATGAATTCTGGTTGTGCTTACTGACCTTGAACCAATTTTGCCGTGCAGAAATCTGTTTAAAAAAATGTTTTACTACAACTTTGGTAAGCCGCACTGCTTGATGGATTGTCAGAGCATTACGGCTGCCGTAGTGAGGAGCTTCGTGGAGTAATCTGGGTCCAAAACTCCGTTCCCTTCAGGTCCCAAAGTCAAACAAACATTGAGAGTTAAAAACGGTCTAAATTCTTTCATCTTTAATAAAATCATCAGCGTTGCTGCTTTACCAGGTGCAGAGGCGGAGCCAGACATTTGAAACACCCGGGGCTTAGCCCTAAAGGGTAGTATGCATGTGGGATTTTTTTTTTTTTGGGGGGGGGGGGGTTAGAAATGACTGAAAGATTAATAGGCTCTGTTTTGAGTTTTGTTCAAAAAACAATGACTTCATATAGGGAAAAATATATATCACATGTGCAGGACACCTTAAACTAGTTTTTTAATTAAGCAGCAAGGCAGAACAAAGTCGGGGCTGTATCAAGACATGTGGACTAAACCCCAATTCAACCAGACCCAGAACTGATCCGGAATTAAAACAGGACTACAACAGTTCAAAATCAGGACTACTGAGGACTTAACCAAGACAGAACCACAATCAGAACTAGATGATAGTAGCACTAAAAATCATCATAGACCTGCACTACACTTATTTTTTTAATTCTATCAAAGTCCACTATTTAGATTGAGAAAAGTTTATATAATTATTTAGCCTTGTTGTGCAAACAAGCCTGCATAACTTAATAAATGTAGAATTTGAAAAATAGTAAACCTAAAAAGAAACACTAGGTACGAGATACACGAGTACCTATGATACAGTGATACTTTTGGTAAACAACCATTTGACTAACATGTGTGTCTCACCTGCTCTTGTTCCATCTCTGTTCTGTCCTCATTCTCCATCTCCCTCTCTGTTCCTCTCTCTCCCTCTTTGTGCTGACAATCATCAAATATACAGTTGAAACCAGATATTTACACACTCTTCAGATCAAAACACAAACACTTTTTTAATTGTAACATCAAATCAGACTAAATGTTTATTTTTTTTTAGATTGATAAATATATTATTTATCAATTGATAAATATAATTGATAAATATATTATTTATCAATAACATATTTGTTAACTTTAAGAGTAAAGAGAGAAACTATCTGTATTTCTTAATTGTAAATGGCACCAAATTGTATTCATAATTGAGCCACACTTATGGAGCTCCACAATTCTTTTTCTGGTGTTTTGGTTGATATCTCTTAATTTTCCCATGTCAAAGAAACAGGCTCTGTGTTTTGCCTTATATGCATCCACAGGTGTGCCACCAATTTACTCACATGGACTCTACTAACCTATCAGAAGCTTCTTCAGCTCAGAATGGAATCGTCTGGAGTTTTCTTATTAATTAACAATAAACTTAGTGTATATGTACTCCTAAATTTGATGAAAGTGATAAAAAATAGACAGCTCTGTCTCTCTTTATTCTGACATTTAACTAATTCAAAAGATATTTCAATATTTATTTATCCAAAACAAAACAAGTTTACTCTAAATTGATGTTGTACAGTAAAAAATGTTCTTGTGTTTTCCATAAAGTGTATGTAAATATCTGGTTTCAACTGTTAATATACTGCTGTTTATTGAAGTTCCTCTTGTTTTGCATAGAAATATACTGAACAACATACAAAGCATAATATATAAAATACTACCAGAGTTTTTTTCTTTGAAAGAAGCCCCTTATGTCCAGTCTTGTATATCAGTGCATTACTGAAACCGATTTATTTAGCCGTGGAGGGTAACAACTGAAAATATGAAATAAACACACATGTAAGCTAAGACTCTCTAAAGAAACAGCATTGTTGTTGTTCGGCTTTTCATTTCGCCATTTGTTGATTCACTTGAAGAGCAAGTAACGTAATATTGGTCAAGTGATCAGTTTGATATCAATCTTTCGTGATACACCGTCATATTTACATTATTTGTACGGTACGAATGATTTGCTTTGGTACCTGGTCAAACTTAAGCTCTCCTTAGTATGGCTGGCTCCGTTTCTCCAACAGCGCACTCACAGGCAGCAGCTGCCCCGCCCTCTCGCTCAGTCGCTTAGTGCCTGAGCTCGGATCATACCAATATCAGGGGGGATTCACGCACAGTCGTAAATTCCCACAGTGTGCACTATGTGCTTCGAATATTGTGTGTACTTTTTGTTTTATACAGTTGTCAGCCAGACATCTAACTATGAAAAAATTACACTCCAAAAGACCCCAGGCTTCTGACAAAACAACCCGGGCTTAAGCCCAGTAAGCCCCCCCCCCACGCTCCGCCCCTGACCAGGTGTAACAATTAAGTTTAACATCCAGGCATCCATGAAAACAGAAGTTATTAAATTTAACAGAGTTAGAAGTTAACAGGAAGTTAGCTCGCTAGTTTCCACCTAAACATGACATACCATGTTCTGACTGAGAGATTTTTGAAACTAATTAAAACGTACAGCTCTGCTACCACTTCCAAAATAATGAAGACAGAAAACTAAACAGCAGTGGCGTTTTCAGGGTTACTGAAGTTGGACTACCTGGTATATAATGTTGTGCTACGTGATTGCTAGCGACACAGCTATGTTAGCATAACATTAGCACAGTGAAGCTAGAGGATAAACGCCAGCTTTTTTCCACTCGATAAAAGTTAACGTGAGGGATTCTGGTGGTCAGGGACAAATGCAATCACATAGCAGGATGCTATACACGGGCCAAACTTCAGTCAGGAGAACCAACTGAGCTCATTCATCCACAATACAAGGTTAGTTATTAATATACTGCAACATAGAGCAGCTGCGAGAGAATTCAACATTAATGAATCAATGTTACGGAAGTGGAGGAAGCGCAGTTTTTGGCTTTCCCCATATTTCAAAAGTGCTTCATCTCTTTGCTATGACTGTCGCCCGGCATAATTTGCAGATGATAATTGTTGTAGCCACTGCGATGCTTTCGACCAAAACAGGCGCAGCTTGATGACATCATCAACATGTGCTATCGCTATAGAGCGGTATAGTCAAAATCTCTATCGTTGGCCAAATTTATATCGTTTCTATCGTATATCGTTTCTATCGCCCACCCCTACCCCTAGTCTTCAGATGGTGCCTGCGCTGGGCCAGAAGTAACTGACCAGATGATCATAAAGAACGGCTGGGAGTATAGACACTTTGACCTTGGAAATTTGGCGCAACTGGAAAAGGCCAGATTTAACCATTGAGGAAACCTGTTTATCCAGCTTAAATGAACTATCCAGGCAAACACCTAGATTACTTACAGTATCTGTAAGAAAGCAAGCAAAGGGACCAAATCGTGCAGCTAGCTGGTCTCATGGAGTGTGACTATCAAACACCATAAGCTCAGCTTTCTTCTCATTTAAAATGAGAGAATTAGCTGACAGCCACTCTGTAACCTCTTTCAAGCAGTCAGGCTCAATGAAGCTGGCAGGTCATCAGACAATTGGAAACAGATTTGAATGTCGTCAGGATAACAGTGGTAGGAGATCTGATATTTGTCAAAGATAGAACCCAGGGGTAGCATGTACAAGGCAAACATTAGCGGGCCCAGCACAGACCTCTGTGGTACTCCACAGCAAACAGGGGCAGCGGCGGACGAGTAGCAGCCCATCATGACAGAGAAAGTCCTACCCGAAAGGTAGGATTTAAACCAATTAAGGGCAGAATCCTTGATGCCTATAACATGTTCCAGTCTCTCTGTATGGACATATTGCAAATCAATTTCTCATCGGGGAAAATAAAAGTTACCGTACCATTGACAACATATATGTAGGATTTATATTTGTTGCTGTTAACCTTATTTTGTGTAATTAGTAATTTAATAAGTACATTCATGGTTATAGTTGAACTAAAATTATTTTATTGCATTCGTGTTGGCTTGGTTAACTAAAACTGTGAATCCCTGTGCCTTAAAGGCTCGGTTTATGGTTAAAATCCCAGCATCAGGAATGTATGCAAACTGACCTGGTAGCCTGGCTGCCCCTGGGTGGGTCCGGGATGGGCGTGAGGTTCTGGGGGCGCTCCGTCTCTGGGCTGGGGCCCTGGCCGGGCCTCGGGGGCTTGGGTCCTGGTTGGTGTGTTGCCGGGGTTGTGGGCGGGTGGGTGCATGGGGGCCCGGCCCTGGCGCAGGGTGCCGCCGGTGCGTCGAGCCACCTGGGGGGCTCTTCAACTGGTGGGGGAGATTGTCACATCTTGCAGGAGCTTTCCTCTCTTCAGGAACTCTCTCTGCAGGAGAGGGAGATACAGGAGAGGTGGAGGAAGATCTCAGCCTGGGCGTCTATTGTCTTATGTAGTCTGGAAGATGAGTGGATGGTGGGGTGGGTGCAGTTTTCTCTGTGGTGGGGTTGGGTGGACTGTCCCGGGCTCTGTGGGACCGGGAGGCGCTGCTGCACTGGGCCCCGGTCTGGATGGGCCTGGGCCCTCTTTCCCTGGCAGGTCGCAGAGTATGGGGGTGCCTACTGGGGTCAGCGGGGGAGCTGGCCCCATGAAGGGGTCACTTTCCCCTCCCTTCCTTCCCTCCCCATCTCCAGCTGCCTCCCTCTTCCTGCTCCACCACAACCACCCACACATGCAGGGCCTTGGAGTAGGGGTATGTCACCAGGGTGCAGAGGAGGCTACCCCCCCTGTCCCCTTCTGGCTGCCTCTGCCTCAATTTTATCCCACAACTTAGACATTCACATTACTCACACTCTCATTACACATACATATAGGATCTTGGGGGTGGGCACGATACACGGAATCCAAATTACCATCAGGGTGTACACCTCACCCCCTGGCGTCGTTGCCCACCTCTCAATTTTAAATACACGTAGACATTGAGGGCTAGCAGAAGGGGCTATGCGCTTACCTGCTGCTCTCTGGCAGGTAGCTCCATGCCCTCCTGGGTTTTAAATGCACCTTAGAACACACATGCATCAACACTACAATGAGCGGGTAGAGGGAGGTTGGAGTCTTCTCTCACCCCCGTTCTCTGTGGCCTGCTGGAGCGGGGGGGCTAGGAGGAGGAGTTGGCCGTCCGACTGCGGTCTGGAGTGTGGGGCCTCCCTGCTGCTGCGGAGTTGGGGCGGTCTGCCTCTCCCCACCGCAGGGAAAAGGGTAACACCACCTGGGTCTGGGTGCAGTTCCCCCCTCCAGGGGCAAGGGTACCTAGACCCGGTTCGTAGAGTACGCTTGGGGAGTGTGATCGTGTGTACAGCGTCTCTTTATGTCTGTCTCCACGTTGGTTGAGTGTGGAGTAAGTGCATATGAGAGCATGAGGGTGGGAATGGATATTTGTATCTGTGTGTGCCTGTATGTCTGTGTCTATATGTCAGGTTGGGTATCAGACGCCACCTCTCTGGGGACATCTCAGGCCCTCCAAGGTTTGGAGGCCTATCTCCCCCCACCACCACTTCCCCTGCCAGTGGCGGACTCCCTCAGACATCGGTGCGTTGGTGGTTCTTTGTGTCTGGGGATGGGCGTCCAGGTACACACCGGCTCACTCCTTGGTGGCCGCTTGTCGGGGCCTGGAGCCTGGGGCTCGCTCGGGCCACTTCGGAGGTGGGGTGCCCCCAGCCTCTCGGCCTGGGGCTCGGTCACTCAGGCACAGCTGGCTGCCGGCGGAGCTCACGGGCGCGTCACTGCAACTCCCCCTGGCTTCTGCTCCGCGGCTGCTGGGTGAGCCCTCATCTGGGACTCTCCTCAGCTCTTTCTGGGACAGTGGCGCGGCTGCCCCTCTGTTAGTCTTCCTTGGTCTCTTGTGTTCTGGGGGCCTCTGGATGTCTGGAGTTTTGATCTCCTCCATACCTGCTTCATGCCCTGGAGGACGGGGCTGTGGTCCCCCCCACACCCTCTAGCAGATCATTACATGAAGGAACCTTTTAAAAAAACAAGCGCGTCCATGCTCACAGGTGTACACACGGGTGATCACACTCACAAACTACACCCTTTTTGGCTCCTACCTCAAAGCACACTGTGTTCTGTTGATCTTATGTGCTGCACAATAATGTTTAATATTTAGTATTTACTGTCATATTCCCATTTATCATTGTGATGTTGTTTATTCTATTACTCTTGTTCTCTTCTGCTTGTTTTCTTTTTTCTTTCTCAACAGGTGATCCAGGTGATCGATATATGCATTTTTTTTCTCTTTTTTTTTTTCCTGCCCATTCTGTTGGTTTTTGTTTTTTGCCCTTCTCCCCCGTCCCTCTTCTCAGCTCTTTCTCTTTACCTCTTTCTTTTTCCCCTTCTTTCCCACAGTCAAGTCTGTCCCGTATTCAACAAGTGAAAATAAAATAAACAATAAAAGGTGAATCAAATGGACCATTATGGCAAGGCTGGGATGGTCAATTTGGTAAAGTAAATCCGTTGGGCATCTTTCTTTGCCTTTAGACAATAATTCTGATGGCAAAAGAGCTAAACGGGACAGGCAAAAAAAAAAGAAATGTATGCAAATGAGTGCATGCGGTGCAGGTGGGGGGAGAGTTTTACTACGGTTTTCCTACCGTAGTAAGTTTACCGTAGGATAAGTTAAACCTGATCACTCCAGTAAGAAGATTTGCAAGCTGTGGAATAAATGGCTTAAAATATGGAAAATGTTTACAATTTTTAAATAAGTGCTTGTTTTATGTAGCACACAAGTCTGGATTATAAATGATTTATCAGTATTTTTCCTCATAAATAAGAGGTTTAAAAAAATCCCTTTATTACTTTATAAATATTACTTTATTTATTTTTATATGCCAGTTCAATTCATTGCCATAACATAAGTGCTCATTCTTTCAGAAAAGAAAAATTGGGCCAGAAGAACCTCAGACCTGCAGCTGAAGCTCAAACAGTTAACATGAAAGATCTACCACATCTCCCACCTGAAGTTTTGATGTTGGTGTTGAGCTACCTGAACACAAAAGAAAAACATTTAGTCTGCCTCTGCTTCAACGACCTCAAAAACTCATCGACCAACCATCCCTATGGAAGGACTACACAGTGGTGTTCTTCAGACGGCCAACACCTCCTCCCAGCCCCCCTGCCCCGATGGCCAGCAGAGAACAGGGGTGTGTGAAGACCCCCAAACCTCCCTCCTCTCGCTCATGTGTAGTGTTGCTGCGTGTTGTTCTAAGGTGCATTTAAAACACGGGAGAACATGGTGCTGCTGCCAGAGAGCAGCAGGTGTTAGCATGGCCCCTCCCGAGAACCCTCAATGTCATTTGGCGTTTCTAACCTCAATCAATTTTGTTTGCACGTCACCATTCTTCCAGTCAAAGTATGATTGGAAATATTTTCCCTGTTCCATGGTTACTTGAGTCTGAGAAATGCTTTTATTGTTATTATTATTATCATTATATTTATTTTTAGCAACACACTAGTGTAATCCATGGATCTGTAGCTATTGTGATGCTTCATAGTATGAAATGTCAGTGCACCTTCTGCTGCAGAACAACAGCATCCTCGTTTTTCCCAGGTGTAACAAAGAACTCAGTCAACTTACTAGATGAATTTTTGCCTTGCACAACCTTTTTATGTTTTTCTGTGTCCATGTAAGCAACAAGATCTCCGGCACCTTTGTTAGACACACAAAGTTATGTGCCAGCTGTGCACACAGTGCACTACACCTCCCATTTATTCCGACCGGGATGGTCGAGGGAAATTTCTTTTGCAGTTTGTCTGAAAAGATGCACTTGCGCTTTTCAGCGCGCCGCTCCGCACTCTGCCCCGTGTGTGAGCGTGGAACAACCACTTACAACACAGCAGTTTGGGGATGATGTTGCACATATGGGTCCTCTGTAGGCCTCTAGGAAAACCCGGACATTTTCATCCATCTCGAAAATCCCCCCGGACAGAACGTGAAAAGTGGACATGTCCAGGGAAAAGAGGACGGTTGGTCACCCTAGACTAGGAGTTTATTTCAGTGCCCAAGATGACTACTTCAGTGTACTAAAATGTAACATGAGGAAATGGCAGAAAATCCTCTTGAGGTCAAGTTTTCTTTTAGAGAAGTGCACTGGTATATTGTGTGGATCTCTGTAATGGTTTATATTGACATCAGCAAATAAGACATTTTAGGCGCTCTTAACCTGTTATCACATTAATGTTGCTCTGACGGAATGTTTATGGGGCATAGATATGCCCCCTCCTATGCAAACTTATACATGAGTCAGTGGTAACGTGAGGCCCTTGCAAAATGCCCTCAGAAACTAACATTCTACTTTAGATTTTTGGATGACATCATAGGGGCTTGGTCTCACGGTGAGCAAAAGTTTTCTGAATTTATTGACATCCTAAATAACCATCACTCCTCTATCAAGGTCAAATATGAGTTACATCCTGCACAGGTGAACTTTCTGGACACAGTGTTTTTGGAACAACTGGATCCAAATTTGAAAAAGGTTTCTACTAAGGTTTATTTTAAACCCACAGATTCTCATTCCCTTTTACATAGGAGTAGTTATCATCCAAAACACACTTTTAAAGGTATCATAAAATCGCAAATTATTAGATTCTACAGAATCTCCTCAAAGGATTCAGACCTTCAAGATTCAATCGGTACATTATTTCGGAGTCTGAGAAACAGGGGTTACTCCAGAAGGTTTCTTGGAGCAATTAAAAGCAGTACTCTTGCAGGGCTTAACTCTAACACGACGAATGCAGGTGGAGCCTTAGATGATTCAGGGGAAAACTTGACTCAGAATCAGGCCCAATTGTGGGAACCGAGCAGATTCATGCCATTGATAACTACTTATTCACACCCCTATTTACCGTTACACCATCAATTTAAAACAAACTTTAAGGAGTATACCTCCGGTTTGATACAATTTCAAAATTACAGGGTAATTTCAGCTCATAGGAGAAACAAGAACCTAAGGGACATGCTTGTTAGAGCTAAATTACCGGAAGAGATAGGGAGAATAGGATCAGTGAAATCTGACCATTGGGCCTTCAAACCAAGACAGTTTATGTACAATCCTCATGCACAGGCAGGGGCACCCATTCTGCAGAGAATGACCTTGAACATGAAAAACATCATTTACTGTATCTCGTGTGAAAAATGCCATCGTCTCTATGTGGCTCCATGCAGATTTTGGGCTGCTGAAAATAACTTGTGCTAAAAACAGATTTTTAAAGTTTAAAGTTTGCAGGCCTCTGAGTTAGCAGATATACAGTGATGGACTGCAGATAAGATCTGTGTAACTCTGATGAGATTACAAACCCTTTGGTGCTGTAGAATATTCAGTTATTACAAGCTTGAAATAAACTCTTTTAAATGAAACATTGAAAATATTCTTTACTTTGATTTACATTTAGCTAAGAAAAATTGACAAAAAATGTCTGGCTCAGTGTGACTGGTGTTGTTTACTAAGTCTATTTAGCCGTTTTACACAGGAATTCTTCATGAACACAGTGGACATATTGCAGCAAAAGCAATATGTCATGGTGGACTTTCAGATGCAGCCAACAGTTACGTATAAGAAAGAGAAAGGACATGAAACAGTGAGTGGGGTGTGGAGACATGTAAGTGATGTGATCAAGCAGTCTGGAACACAACAATGGAGTGATGAGCTTCAGCTTCAACTTCATCAACAGTTGTTGACACACCCCACTTGACTGATGATGTCAACAGCAGACAAATAAGAGGATATACAGGGATTATTTTATTGACAAAGTCACATGTTAATTAAGTACCAGCAAGCTTTTTAAGAGTCACAGACCAGGGATGGTCACTCTGCTTTGGCCCAGTGTGTGTGCAGGCTGGAAGAGCTTCTTCATCTGCTTCTTACTGGATTTGAACTTTTCAGAAACTCCTGCAAGGTAAGGATTATTCTCTACCACAAACTATAATTTGCTGTGTAGTTCAAGTTTACCTGTTGTAGCATCTCTGCTGGTTAGATGTACTGCAATGCTGTTTTCGTCAAGTTAAGCATTTAAAGTATGGCTAGATCTTTACTGACCTATTTTAAGTAATTTTGGGAGTGAAAGTGGTTTTTCTGTTAAAACACATCTCAGATTATCCTTCATTTGTTTCTTTTTGGCTGGCTGTAGGGAATTAACATGTGCATGAAATGCTTTGTGAAAATAATCTAGGATTGTAATAATAATATGACTTTTTATATCCACGTTTCATGAAGCCAGACTGAGTCAGAGATTAATTTATTTGTTTGGAGATAAATACAAGGAGGCCTTGTTTTCAGTGACTCACAGGTACAAGCAAATTTCACCTCAATAAGCTTCTTTAAATTCACATGGCAACCCACAAGGACGTTGGGATAGTTATTTCATATTACAGTCTTGCTGGAGGTGTGAGGCTTGCCTGAATAGTTTGGGGCAAAAATAAACACCTTTTACATAAAAAAAAAAGAGCTTAAGTGAGGTCTTGGTCATTTTTTGTTTAGCCTGAGTTGTAAACTGTTGTTGTTCCCTTTCCAGGTGCTCCTACCTTTCAGCGAATCAGTGTGATTACTCAGGGACAAAGGACTATTAATTGTAGGTCTGCTGCCTCTGCATTGGTTGAATTTGTGTAAGGCATTGAGGTGCAATGGCTCAAACAGTCAACATGAAGGTCCAGGAGCTACCATATCTGCCACCTGAAGTTTGGGTTTTGGTGTTCGGCTACTTGAACACTGAGGAAAAGCACACAGCCCGCCTCTGCTGCAGACACTTCAGAGATCTCATCGACCACCCGTCCCTGTGGAAGGATTATACAGCAGGACTCTCCAACTTTCCCCGCTACACATCTGGATTCTGGGACACCGTGCAGTGCCGTGGGGTCAGCTGTGCCACAGTGCAACATTTAGGACCCAAAGATTGGAAAATCCTCAGCAAGTCCCTCCCATCGCTCAAGACCATTGTCTGTGTGAGGGAACGGCGGTATTACCAGATGAAATACTTAGACAACCTGTGTGAATTCCCCAACCTGACGAGTCTTGGGGTACGAAACGCCACCTGGGTTGAGCCGTTACTGTTGCAGTGTCAGAGTCAGCAACTAGTCGAGCGGTTGACTCACCTCAGCGTCTGCAACATTCAGATGTCCTGCGACGACACTGTGGCGTTCATCAATAGCGTGTCACGCTTGGTTAACCTGGAGTACTTGCTGTTCCACCAGCAGGAAAGTGAAGGGCTTGAGAGGATGAGGCCAGTGCCCTCTTGCGTCTTCCACAACCTGCTGCTAAGCCTGAAGAAACTCAAACACTTATCCTGGGGAATGAAAGGGGAGCCACCAGTGCCACTGCCCAACAACTACTTCTACCCACTGGACCCAGAAAACCCAGGTAAGCCAGTCTCCTGATTATATTTTACACTTGCAAGCATCAGAACCAATACAGTCACTTTTTACACCTTTGACAAGAGCTTTTCATCAAGAAAATACAATATTTTCTTGACATTATGCCTTAATATTGGAACAAAACCCATCATATTGAAGTCAGTTGAGCTGCACACATGCTGCATTATTATATATATTTCACCTCTGTAATATTCTTGATGTTTATAATTGAGCGATTTGTATATATTAGTGCTATTTCTTGTAATATATTGTATTATTTAATTAGTTTAGTCTATTACTGTTACTATCTTGGACCAACTGTAACCCACATAATTTCCTTAGGAATTATTATTCTGATTACATTCATAAATACATATTATTCTGATTAGTATTGTGATCACACAGCCTGTTGTGCAGTATTGTGTGACTATGCTAAACTTAACTGACAGAGACTAAATGTTTAGCTAACCACCTCTTTTATCCTGTAGGAGAGTACGGCGGCCCAGAACTGATCTCTTTGGAGTTAGTCAATTACACAGAAATCATCCTGTCGGAGGACGCGCTGTGGGGTCTGACTTCACTCAAGTCGCTTGCTGTCCACTACAGGTACCCCTGGGATGGTCTCCAGTGCAACCTCTATTCCTGGCTCAGTTATCTGCAACAGCTGGAATCACTCTCAATCATTGGTGAGTCAAAACATGCATTTAATCTCTGTAATGTGTGTAAGTGTGTGTAGTAAGCAAAAATCTGTTGTCTTGCATGCATCCTTTTGTTTGTTTGTTTTTTAAGTGAAGCTGTGTGAAGCTCCAGGCCAAACCTGTTTTCTGTAACTTCTGTCCTGTCGTTTCTTTCCTTATAGGAGGGACTTTTCTTTCCTCTTATATGGAAGACCTTCCACGCCAGATGACCAGTCTGACACTGCGAACATCCACATGCATGTGCCAGATGAGCTCCATTGCATCTCAACTCCAGCGAGTTGAACATCTGGACATAGATCAGAACCGCTATGATGATTGTCTCTGCAAACGGCTTCCTACACTGTTTCCTCAACTCAAGACTCTCAGGATACGGTATGCCCAGCAGATTTTTATTTTTATTACTATTACAAAGTAAAAGTTCCATTTCAAATTCAAATTTTATTTGTCACACACACACACACACACACACACACACACACACACACACACACACACACACACACACAACCATACACAGTATGACATGGGGGTGAAATGCTTGTAGCTGTACAATGCCCGACCATTAAATGACAGAAAAAAAGTTTTACAGTATTTACAATTTACAGGTTACTACAAAATTTACAAATTAACTTAGAAATTTACAGTAAAAAATGTGCAAATAGCAGAAGAGATTATAAAGATTATAAATTATAGGAAATGTGTGGTGGTGCGTGTTGTGATGTGATGTGTGTGGGAGAGTCCAGTCCTACACCTGGTTCAGGGCCCGAATAGCCTGGGGGAAGAAGCTCCTCCTCATTCTCTCTGTTTTGGCCTTAAGGGAGCGGAAGCCCTTCCCAGACCTCAACAGTGAGAAGAGTCCATTGTTGGGATGGGAGAGGTCCATCATAATCTTCCTAGCTTTGGTCTTGCACCGCTTGGTGTAGATGGACAGCAGGTCAGGGAGCTCTGATTGAATGATGCGTTCGGCTGAGCGCACCACTCTTTGCAGATCTCATCTGTCCTGCTTGGTGTTGTTCCCAAACCAGGTGCAGATGTTTGCCGTCAGGACGCTCTCGATGGTGCAGGAGTAAAAGTTCTTGAGCACCCTCAGTGGCAGATGGAAGTCTCTAAGTCTTCTGAGGAAGAAGAGACGCTGACGGGCTTTCTTAACCAGGGTGTTGACATAAACCATTTGATGGTTTATGTGTGACCTGCAGCATCAAATCTCACTTGAGAAACTGACATCATTTACATTTTGCTGCAAATGAAGCTTTTCTCTGTCTTGATTTCTTAAGTACAACTGAAACACTACAGAAAATCGTGTCAACAATTTCCCATTATGGGCCTATCGTTGCCAACACGCAACTAGAGCTGACGTTTTTTCCTGTCTTGTCTTCTGTAGCTTCCACCGTGAGGAACCAACAAGAGACCTGCTGTTCCTCAACAAGCTGCGACACCTGGAGCGACTGGAGCTGATCAAGAGACAGACATACATTCTTATAAGTGACGAAAACAAAACTTGGCCAAGTCCATCTGTGGAGGGACTGATCAAGGAGCTGCGGGAGATCTCCAGGAACAGGTTCAGCATCATGACCACAATGCCCGAAAGGGACGTTTTGCAAGAATGCGACTGCATTTGGGAAAGAGAGGAAACACGATTCTAATCCTGAGCAGTGCAAAGTGAACAATACAAACAAAAATTTATATTATTATACAGTTTTCCTCCAGTGCCTCATGCGACTAACTGACTGGACTTTCATGTAGATGCAGCAGGTCCTCAGTTCTGTAACTGTCAGTAACCCAAGGACTCACAATGCGTGCAACACTACCTTTAAAATAAATGAAGGTCAGAGCAAGAAGCTGCTGCTTTGTTGCTGCAGAGAACTTTACACATAGTTAAAATGATGTGATGAAATATTCTACTGGTTTTTTTTAAAGGCTTGGTTCAACCATGTTACGATGAGAAATTCTTTGGTTCTGTGAGTGTTTATGATGTTTTTTTTCGATCAAATAAAAACTACTTTTCATGAAGAACTGTATTATTGTTTTTCTGTGAATTTAGTTATTATTTCATTCAACAGCTTTCAAATCAAAATACAGACCTCCAAGTGATTGTATAGAAAGCCTCCCTCCTCAGAAGGACATTATCAGTGTCACGCTCATGGCTAGCTGTGGTAATTCAGTTCACTTCACTTTTTTCAGCAAAAAAGACAGTAATAAAAAGAAACCCAATCACAACGACCCTGTCATGGTCCGGGTGAGTGCTGGTTTTTTTCCATTGTACCAGTGTTTCCACCTTGTCTACTTGGATTGGCAACACCTGTGTCTATGGGGATTTAAGACCAGGGGTCTGTTTCAGAAAGCGGGTTTAGAAAACTCAGAGTTAAAAATGATACTCAGGGTTGAGTAACCCCGAACTGTCCAACTCGGAATATTCGGTTTCAGAAAGGCTGATAACAATTAGTTCAATCAACGCGGAGTTGCTTTAACCCCAAGTTAAGCGCGCGCACGAGGATACATAAAGCCCTGATTAGTGGAGCACAGATTAAGCGAGTCACTATGGAGATGGAGGGAAAGAAGGCGCGGTCAATGTATTTTACAGCGCTTGAGGCCGAAATTCTGATGGCAGCATATGCCGATAACATGCAAATTTTGCGGGAAAAAAGTAACACAGCCTCAGCTGCAAAAGAAAGGGAGCATGCATGGCAAAACATAGCCGACAGAGTCAATGCGTGAGTGTTAATTTAAACATTGATCTAGGGATTTCCACCCATTTAACACGTTATTTTATTATATTTTATTTTATTTTGTGATGTGATGTGAGCGCAGGTGCAACCCAACAGGCCCCAAACGTTCCTGGCAGCAAGTAAAAATGAAATATAAAAATATAGTCCAAACAGGTAAGGTGTTATTGTATTATGAGCCATAGTGCTTGGTCTGTTTGTCCTATGTAAATCAATTGCAGTTATAGGCTACATTAATTTTCTTTCTGTAAGCACTTATTGAAATTATCTGAGCACATTACAAGTACATATTTGCTTACTCTGTATGCTCAAATGTGACCCGTTATAGCCACTAGAAAAAAAGCGGAGGCCCGAAAAACAGGTGGGGGTCCTCCACCACCACCACTCACAGAGGCTGAGCAGTTGGCTTCCACATTTGTGATAATGTTGGCAGCATCACATATGATCTTCACAGTGCAGAGAACACAAATTAGCATCCATTACTATAGTGAAATATTTGTGAGTTTGAAATGCTACAGGGAACTATGTACCTGTACATTAATGCTGTGGAAAGACTTGTTCACATAGTCTCCTTCATTTACTGAAGGAGCAATGATTGGAATGTGAGTGCCATCTATACAGCCAATCACGCCTGGGAACCGTGAAAATAAATGTAAAATTTAAGTAGTAGTTCAAGTATCACCAAATCATGAATTAAGTTTTGTTCATCCTGATACCTGCAATTTTGTGGAATCCCTCTTTGATAAATCTTGTGGGTCTGTGACCGGGGAACACCACAAACGAGTACACGAGACGTTTCAGTGCAACTGTAACATTCCTGACTGCCCGAAAGACGGTAGCCTTGGAAACGTGCTCAGCGTCACCAATATTATACAGAAAGCTCCCGTTTGCAAAAAACTGAAGTACAATACAAATAATATGTACAGAACTGAGAGAATGTCCGCGATGTGTCACATGAGCAATATTAGGCCTGAGGATGTTATTCAAATAAATTATAGATTGTGCTGAAAAACGGTAACGTTCACACAGAAAATCATCAGGAAATGATAAAATGTCCAAACGCGCTCTAATCACTCTCTCCCGGCGGAGAGCTCTGCGGAGAATTTGGGCTTCAACATCTACTGGCTCTTCAAGGAAGGGGCACGCCATGTCTAAAACTTCCTACAGTCAGGTTTCTGACAAAGAGGCGGAGAACGTCAGGGTTAGTTGAAGTAAACCTGCTAGGGGGCAGGTTAGCTTCACGGAGTGTGTCGTCATAGTAACTCACTCAGAATTAATCTAAACTCGCTTTGTGAAACCGAAAACCCAGAGTTTTCGTTAACTCAGGGTTTACTTACTCAGAGTTTGCACTAAACCGGCTTCCTGAAATAGGGCCCAGGCCTCAAGTGCCGGTGTCCTGCAGGTTTCAGATGTGTGTTGATCCAACACAGCTGATTTAAATGGCTAAATTACCACCTCAACATGTCCTGATGTCCTCCAGATGCCTGGTAATGAACTAATCATTTGATTCAGGTGTGTTGACCCAGGGTGATATCTAAAACCTGCAGGGCACCGGCACCTGAGGCCTGGAGTTGCCTACCCCCGTTCTAATGTCATACAAGCAAAACAGTCTTATATACCAATGATAAACCCTTCAATGTATATTAAGCTTTTTAAGCTTGCACTGAAAGCGCAAATTCAAACGCGATTACAATATGTCACATATTGACAGTGGCTCACCAATGCCAATGACATAATTACCCAGCTACATTTCTGAAAGAATGCAAAAGCATTGACATATATTTTTTCCTTCCTACAATAGCCCGACGGGCAGGGCAGAGATAGATTTTGGTAGCCCGACTGAAAAAAATCGCTAGCCCCAGGACGTCGGGCTAGCGATATTGCAAGCCCTGTATCTGATTGAGGAATCACTCATCTTTGGAAAAGAGAGTTTATTACAGAGAAATGTCTCTTTCCAAAATAAAAGCTATACTATCCACTTCTTCTGGGCTATATTCTCAGCAGCATAAGGAGAATCATGTGCTAACAGCTGTCTAAATGACTCGGCTAAAGTTAGTAGCATGCTTGTTGTTTTTGTCTTTGCACTAGGATGATGTCGGCGTAAATGTGAAGTCATATTCGTTGTGTTCCCACTAGTGCTTTCAGGTTGATCTCGTTGAAATGACCTTAACGCCACAACACGGCAAATCTCCGTTAACGAGCTACCGCCGATCGCCCCGTGCATGGGGCTAGACGGCCAACACGTTAACGAGCTAACTGTGCTAACACACTAGTTCCCACCCATGTAATTGAGCATTGCATGGCACATCCAACATACTGTTTTACTTTAGTCCATGACTCGCTTACCTTCAGGGTCATACGTCACATGAAAACCAAAATAATTCCAAACGCCAGATCTGAATGTTGCAAGGAGAGCTTAACTTCTGTCTTGCTAGCTTGCCCTGCGCTCTTCCTTCTGACTATGCTGTCTGTGTTGAGCGCTCAGTGGATCTGCGCTCGACAGTGCAGCCTAGGCGGAGTAGTCGAACGCAGATTCACTGAGCGCTCAACACAGACAGCATCGTCAGAAGGAAAGTTGATAAAATAAATTACAAATGTTGTATTGTTCGATACATATGCGTACCGAACCGAAAGCACTGTATCGAACGGTTCAATATCGATACGAATATCGTTGCACCCCTAATTGGGACCAACTAAACTACTGAACAGCAAACATGAACACGAACATGAAGGAAGGTGAGCAGATGAACCTGAAGGCAGCTGGGCGGCAGACTGAACTGAGGAGATGATTGTGGTGGAGTGGCTGACCGAACAGAGGGTTGTGACGGAAAAATAAGTTCAGAAACAACTGTTTCAGTGAGGTTTCCCTCTTTCCCTGAATGACCAATGCAAGGGAAGAAACAGGCAACAGAGTGAACACAATTGCTAACACTTAGTGTGGGCTCAGAAGTGACAGTCTTTGAGGCGATGGTCATGGGTGATGCAGAAAATCCATCATTATTCTTAGTGGAAACAAAAAAAAAATAGCCCCAGAATAAACAATTACAGAGCCAGAAGAAACAGAAAATGTGTCCTTTTCACTCACCACAGCCGGCTGCTTTAACATCCTCAAATCTGGCTGTGGGGTGACGCGAACGTCGCTTCCTCCTTGGAGATGGCTCCGACGGGCCGGGTAACTCCACGTCCCGCAGTTCAGACCGCACATCCTCCTTTGAGGCAAGCGGTAGCGGCGGGGGGGTGGAGAAGATGAAGTTCGTGGAGAATGAAATCCTGAACGAGCGGGTGCAGTGAGTCCAATAGTCAGGAGTGACTGGAAATGAGTTGCTGTAGCCTGGCTTCCACAGCGCTGAGAAATCCCTCTCCCTCATGCTCCAGCCATAGGTTGACCAACCGTGAAGCAGAGTCAATTATGACCTCCTGAAGCTCCTTGGGTGGGGCGAATGCCGCTGGATCCATAATGTGGCTGGTCTGTACTGTCATGGCGAATGGGATGAGACATGTGGAGAAATTAAATGATCCAAGCGCAGGCACTCGTAGATGTGAAGGAGGTTTATTGAAAAAAATAAAGTACAAGGTGGAAATGGCAAAACGGAACCAAAACTAATCTATACTGGGACAAACTAAACTACTGAACAGTAGTGATGTGACATTCTGTATCGAGGCTTCAAAGCTTGTGTCGAGTAATGGAGGGGGCACTTCCGCGATGCGCGTAACGAGGCTTGCTTCATTTATGGCTGAGCTGAAAATGATGACGTCCGAAGCCTCGCTGCCCGGCTGTACCACGTGACTGGTTCAGGAAGTGGTTCGAACTTTGCCGCAAGCTATGACAGCGATATAAACCCCTCAGACTTCATTCAAAATGTGGGTGTTTGATGGAGAGTTGCGGTTAGTGAGAGTTTGGAGAGAGTTTAGAGGTTTAGGAGAGTGAGGAGAGAAAGTCAGGAGAGAATGGAGCCAGCTAAGAAGAGGAGGATGTCCTCCTCTGTGTGGGAACATTTTGATCTTATATCTCCCAACAAGGTATGTAAATTTCTACAGAAAATGTATTTTCATAATACTGATGGTGCAATACAATTTATGTTAAGCTGTCTTTACTTTTGTACAAGGTGAAGTGTTTGCTATGTGCCAGGGAGCTGGGATATAACAACAACACCTCATCCATGCTTAGGCACTACAGAGCTTTGCATGAGAATAAGGGGAACAACGATTGTGGAGCAAGACCAGGTGAGCCATCAAATGCCATGATAATATAGCATGCCATAATGTTACTAAATGATATAACAATATTATACAACTGTAATAAGTTATGTGTGTGATATTTATATTTGTGCTTTGTTTTTGTCTTTCCTCAGGAGAACAATCTCAAATAGATGAAGACCTGGTTAGCATGGTGATTGAGGACTCCCAACCATTTAGCATAGTGGAGGACAAAGGATTCAAAAGATTTGTTAAATCATTAAATCCTAGCTATGTTCTCCCCACTAAAAAGGTCATAAAAGCAGTGAAAATTTAGTTTTTACAGAATAAAATGTGAACAGGCAGGACTGTGTAGCGACCCTACACACTGCTTCACAGCCACGTCGTACTTTTAAACAAAATGTTTTTTCTTTCCTTTAGGCCCTGAAAGTCATGGTGGAGGCCAGGTACCAGGAGATGAAGGAGAAAGCTAAGGCTAGCATTGAGAAGGCAGCAGCTGTGAGTCTGACATCAGATATGTGGACCTCCATCAACACAGAGGCCTATCTTGCAGTCACCTGCCATTTTGTTGATGAGTCCAACACATTAAACACCGTTGTTTTAGGAGTGCAATATTTTCCTAATGCACACACTGCAGAAAATATTGCACAAGTGAAAGGCTCACTCATGACAGAATGGGCAATTACTGACAAAGTTACATGCCTAGTAACAGATGGGGCTGCCAATAAGGGGGCTTGTGCAAGGGAGCTACGACTCAAACATGCCATATGCATAGCTCACACCCTGAACTTAGTGGTGAAGAAGGCCCTTGACCAGACCCCTGAGCTCTCTGACATCCGAGCCAAGTCCAGGAAGATCGTGGTGTGGAGGTAAGCATCAACGACACAGAGCTCTCAGTTCTCACTCCTTCTTTATTCGTCTCCAACATCAACTGCGCATATCGCGCCACAAAACACAGGAACACACTTCCTATACACTGGGTGTGAGTGGAGCCCTCTAGTGGTCCACCACAGTGAGATATTTCAGGAGCAGTACCACTGCAAAGGTAAGTTCTTAAGTGGCTTAATTACAGTTTCTTTAATGCTACTTAAGTGTATAGTTCTGCTCCCTTGACAATCTAATGTATGCTTTTTTAATTGTATTTTGTAAGGAGAGGCTTTCATTGGTGCAGGAACAACTAAGGAAGCCTCAACTCAAACTAATACAGGAGGTGGAAACCCGCTGGAACAGCACTTGTAATATGCTGCAAAGACTGTTCGAGCAAAGGGAGCCAGTGGGTGCTGCTTTGGCAAGTCTCACAACAGACATCCCACCTATTTCATCTGAGGAATTTGGTATAATTTCAGAGTGAATAGAATAGAATAGAAGAGAATAATCCTTTAATTGTCCCACAAGGGGAGATTTAGGTGTAACAGCAGCAAGAAAACACATATACAAACAAACAGTACACAAGACAGAACAGAAACACACAATTTTTACATATTTACATGAAGGACAATGGTTACCAAAAACTGAGTACCATACTGTTGTTAAATTAAATACAGATAAGAGGCAACCCTGGTTATAGTGTGAATCGGTTGATAAAATAGTGCAAGATACAGCACTGATGTAAACATCTATGTTTGTTGGGAGCAGTTCTGATTGTACAGTCTGAAGCTGAGGATGCTATTGAGAGAGAAGCTGGATAAAATACAAACCATGAGCATTATGTTCCTTGCAACACTGCTGGACCCAAGGTTCAGAAAACTCAGCCCTGCAAGAGCTAGTGAAGCAGAAAAAAGACTGAAAGCAGAATGTGCTTCCGTAATGAGGGCCTCCACCACCTCCTCTTCCTCCGCACTACCACGACAGCCATCAACGTCACAAACTGTTGAGGCTGTTTCCCACGGTACTATTGTTATTGCATTTGAGTTGCATTTATATAAACTGATTGTTGGGTTTTCCTCTGGATCTATTATTGTACGATCTACTGTACAGTATAAAGCGCCTTGAGGCTACTGCTGTTGTGATTTGGCACTATATAAATAACAATTAATTGAAAATTGAGTTGTTAGTATCACATAAAACTCTCCTTATTGTTTAGGTAACAACCTGTGCCGTCGCCTGGATGAAAGTGTCAGGCAGACACAGACACAAAATGTAACAGCAGACGCGAATATTGAGGTCCAACGGTACATGATGGAGCCAAATATTGGAAGGCTGGAGGACCCCTTGAATACTGGGAGAGACAAAAATATGTCTATCCTCACTTATATAAGTTAGCACTGACATACCTGTGTACCCCTGCCTCATCTGTGCCCTGTGAGCGAATGTTTTCAAAAGCAGGGGAAATATTGTCCAAAAAAAGAAATTGCCTACAACCTGCCACAGTGGATAAACTGTTGTTTTTAAATAAAAACCAATGATGTGTCCCCTAAACACTAATCACTGTCCATACCTCAACCACACCTCACAGTAAATGAACATTTCCATTTTAAGCATTTCCAAATAATCATTTTCCATACTGCCAGTATAAATATACACAGTATACTGCCATCACTACAATATACATGTTTACACACTCCTTTTGTTGTTGACATTTACAGGCTGTGTGCAAAATGCCACACTCTTTAAATTCATGCCAACTAATATTTTTACGTCCAGTAGATGTCCTACTAGAGCAAATTAAGCTTCAAGACGCTTTGCGCTGGGGTGAACCAGTTGGATGAAAAGCTTCAGTGCTTCATGAAGCTTCATCTGCCCATCACTACTGAACAGCAAACATGAACACAAACATGAAGGAAGGTGAGCAGATGAACCTGCAGGGTGAACACACGGTTGAAACACAGACAGACCAGCAACGTGCACATGAGAGGACACGACTTAAATACACACAGAAGAACACCTGGAGATTACACACAAGTGGGGAACACAGCTGGAACTAATTGACGAGATGAGACAAGAGAAGCTAAACTGAATACACTCATATAAGACACGGACCTTCACAATAAAACAGGAAACAAGAAGCATCTACACAAAGACCCAGACTAGACACTAAACTAAACCTACAGGAATCACGAGGGCACCAGAACAAAACCTACATTAAACATGAGACACAAAACCCAAGAACAAATCCCTTAACAAGAATAAACAGAAACATAGAATTCTACTAATAATCAACAAAGCACAAGAATCAGAATACAATCCAAAATGAAACCAAAACATAAGAACTCAAAATGCTGGGTCAAAATGACCCAGAACCGTGACACCTTACTTTTTTCATGTTTGTCAAATAAAGGATGGTTAAAATTCTTTGAGCCTTTAAAAAACACACCTGCTAGATGTGGATGCTAGTGGCAAATCTTGCACCACGTTTCATTGTTCATTGCTCATTGTTAGCTTCAAGCCACGGCACATCTTGGAGCCACTTTTCTGAAAAAAGTCTTTTGTCTGGCTCCAGTTGGTGTTTCTTAGCTAGTGGCGGCACACCAAAGAAGCTGCTTAATGTCTGTTGTTTTTTGGACATTTAGCTGGTGACAAGCAACACATGTACGGTTAAATGAGACAGTCAAGTACGCAAAGTGTCACTACGCATTCCTAATTTTTGTCACGCATGCGTACCTGCGTACCAGTCATGTGCACCCCTGTCTATAACACAGAGCCAAACAACTACTCACTCAATAACTACTATCAAATTATCATATCTATTCAACCTAACATACATGGTTTAGGTCATTGGGAGGAAGCTGGAGTACTTGGAGAAAACACACACATGCGCAGTTAAAAATGCAAACTCAGCCAAGGCTTTAAACCAGAACCCTTCTGGCTGTGAGACAACAGTTCAAACCACCACACTACTGTGCCACCCATAGTAACTCATATTATAATTGATAATATAGGGACAGAAGTATGTCCTGGAATACAAATAACATATTCCACAATCTGTATTTACTTACCTAATTCTCTCCCTAACAATCAACAATACAAATTCTCCCAGCCCCCAGAAAAACTGGGTTATCATTTCCACACTGGTTAGCATTTACTCTGTCAAGTTTGTCGTTATAACTAATAACTAATGCAGGAAGATGGCATGTTTCTTTAAGGTTTTGTTCTGCGTGTTCATAATGCTTATAACCCTGGACTATGCTTCTGAAGATGAGAGTAAGATGGGAGTCTCTGGGAGTAACTAGGTGAGGAGCTGTTAATGCCTTCATACAGCAGCTGCTATAAGTTTGTACAGTTCTATATTGTAAACAGAGCCAATTTTACACTGTATAATTTCCATAGGATTTATTAGTTTCAGATTTTTTTAGTCATATCATATGATCTGATTTATTCTTTACTGTTAAACAAAACAATGTTTGGTTTCTCAAACTGTCCATAATTGCTAGTGATAAATTCATTGGTTTCAGGATGCACCTTCTGTATCTTCAAACAAAAAATCAGAACAAAAGTATAATAATTAAATACATTTTTCAGAAGAAAGCTACATCTTGATACATGCTGGTTTAACATAAGGATCTAAAATATGTCACACTATGTTGTTGGTTGAATCTCAGATTTGTTTAACATATGCAGATGTAAGTGTAAAACCATTGCTTCAGTGGTGGACCTTGGCTGGTGGTGTTACGTGGTGGTGAGGAAACATGTTTTGCCTTATAGTGCACCTTTTCTTCAAATAAATAATTAAATACTTTTTAAAAGAGGAATTCCCTATAAACAAACAAATGTAATAAAACTCAGTCCTTCATCACTGTAAACGTTTCACTGAAATTCCATCAAAAAAAGTCAGAACTCTCATCACCTGACCACTTTTTAGCCAATGAGCTGTTTTTCACCCCTCCCCCCTCACTTCGTGACTTCGAGTTGAGGAGTAGCAACACTTTGCTGGTGTGGAGAAGCCAACAGGTAACTTTAAACTTTAAACTTTCAAATTTTGCCAGCTTTGTAGCCCAGCAACCGGTCAGATTTAGTTTTGTTGAGGTTTTTCTTTGGTGTATATTCCTTGATTAAGTTTTGTATTTCAGTGTAATTCTCATGCTAAAGCTAGCTTTTTTTGATGACACGCGGTCGTGTATTTAATTAGTCAAGGTTAAATACCTAGTCTAACACACACCTTTTTAGTTAAACTGTAACATTTGAAAATACTCAGATGTTATTATTTATTCATCCCACTGTCTCCAGATTTTAAGCAATGCTGAAATATAGGTGACACGTTATTAATGAGACATTTCAGATAACCGAGGTAGCTAACATTTAACTCTCTGGAGTACAGATTATATGGCCAATTTACGGTGTATCAGAAACATGCGTATATAACAGTTTTTTAAAATGTGTCGATAGGCCAAGTAAAACCAGAGTTATGATACATAATTTAAGCTTTTTCCTGAAAACTGTTTTTACGTTTAGTGCAGGAAAATATAAAAACGGTATTTTCTATACATTATTGCCTCTCCTTTCCTATTGTGGTGGATAAATGAACATGAGCCGATCAAACAATTAAATCAAAAGTAGTCAAAAACAGCCAATTATACCCTTGGCTCCAGAGGGTTAAGAACACCTGTACGAGATCAGTTTTCACTGTAAACTATTTTCCTGAAATATTACATAAATTGTACTTTTTTTTTTTCTTTTTCTGAAACAGTGAATTGCAATGCAGCCCCGAGAGCAAAAAGTAAACCGAAAGATGAAGCAGTAAAATTTGCATCTTTGGGGCAGGACAAAGATGGATTTGAAGTGAAATTCATAAATTCAGTAAAAGGTGAGGTACTAGGATACTTGTTGAGGATTTTTGGCACAGTCATAAGTTTAACCATTGCGGTAGACCAATGTTGAAATTTTCTATTTTCTTTGTAAGGTTGAGGAGTGTTTACTAGGTGCAACTATAACAAAGGAGACGTTGTAACCCAGAAGGAATATGAAAACAGAACAAGATTGTACCATGACGCCTTAAAGGTTTTTCTTTTTGAATTTCGGTACAATGGAAAACAATTATGGTATGTAAATTAGAATAATTAATTTTTCAGCCTACTTTTTGCAAAAAGTTATGACGACCACATTAAGACAAACTGCTAGTTTGTTACAAATCCATATAATTAAAAATGTAATCAAATTGTTCAGCCTTTTTATAAAGCTTGTGTAATTTTGTGTCTTACATTTTTTGTTGTTTCAGCATTGATGCAGCCACAGAGGATGGCTCCTTGGGCAGACTGGTGAATGACGATCACGTGAGCCCAAACAGCAAAATGAGGACAATCACAGTAAATGGAGAGCCTCATCTCTGTTTATTTGCCATAAAGGACATCAAGCTGGGGGAAGAAACAACATACAACTACAGTGACTCTGACTGGCCATGGAGAGTAAAGGTACATATTTATATTTACATTTACCGTAGTGTAGCTACGTAACTGTATTGTATAGTCTCAACGTATCTGTGTTGAATGGATGTTAATGTACTTTTGTGTTTGCTTGCACAAGGTTTCAGAGCACCCTGACTGTCCTCAAGCTGATGTGCCCATGGCATCGTCGTCCCTTAAAGATGATGAGCAGGTGACTAATTTTCTGCTGTTGTTATTATTGCAACAAGAACACAGCAGAGTTGTTTGGATGTTGAGTGAGGGTGTTAGACACAAGTCCTATAGTGTTGGTTAATGTAAGATACCTACATTATGAGGACCGTGTGTGTTTTGGATGTGTAAGTCTACTGAAAGATGATCTCTTCCACAAAATTTTCCTGATGTTTTCCAATGTTTTAAATGAACAGCTAAGCCACTTGATTTGCATTTAACTGAGACTTGAACTTAAAGTCAATGAGCAGTGGTTACACAGATGCTCTTTTACTCAAAAAGTATAGTCAGTCTATCAGAAAATATGCTTAAATGATGATGGGGAAACCCTGAAATGTTGGATCTTACTGTATGTATTCATGTCACATGGTCGCAGCAAATGAGTGAAGTTTCTGCATGGCATCAAAGAATTGTGTGTGCCTTTTGTAATGCACATTTTCCTGCTTTCAAGTTGATTTGTGTGAAATGTAAAGGTGAGTATTCTTGTCCTTTTATTTTAGATGATTGTCAAGATATTACTCTATTAACAAGAGGAAGTTATTACCTGTAATATTTAATTTATTGTTTCTGCTGGCACATTATTTATTCACTTATCTTATGTTTTTTAAGTTACTGGCTCTACACTACACACCAGCTTTCTTACATTTGTCTGTTTTTATTCTGTCATCTGCCAGTGTATAATAACTTGGGGTACGGTGTGTGAATTCTGCTTAACAGAATGTGAACACATTCATGAGCAAAACATTGTCAGGCTGGCAGCTTTCTAATTCTTATGGAAATATTCAACTCATTTCAATTTTAATCTGATTCTTGTGTCAAATATTAATGACACAAGTTATTCAGTAACCAGTGAAGACATACAAACAGGTTTTAGAAGTAAACTTTTAAGTTCTGCTTTCCTGACTACATCAAGCAGCATTCTGCTTTTAGTATTACCAGCTATTACAGGCCTTTTAATGGAGTAATACCAGTTTGCCAAACTACGGCAAAATAAAACTCCATCTAACCTTCAGTCATTGACTAAAAAAAAAAAAAAAATGCAACGTGGTCATTATTAGTGGACCATTAAAATCAATTTATGTAAAATAAATATTGTGACACCATTTGTTCCACTACTTTGATACTTTAGTACCAACTCGTCTCGAACATGTACAAGTTAATTACCAATTCTCAAAAACCATCCCTAAACAAATGTCTTTTGTATGATATGTAATTTTTGCTTTTGTTCTGGGAACCTAAAATCATTAAGCTGCATGGAAGTACTTGAATATCTTTTGTAATGTAAATACATAAACACGTTCTGTTTTTCATCTGTCTCGTGTAATCTTGTATCTGGCACAAGTCCTGTTACATCAAAAGCACAAGGTTTGGACTTGAACTGGTAGGTTATTGTAAGATTTTATATTGTTAAATTTTAGTACTTAAAATACATGATGTAGACTTATTTTTCATATTTTTGTTGGTTTTTGTTTTTTTTTCAAGATTAGTGAAGAAACTAGTTCAAGTGAAGAGATGTCAGGGGAAGAATATATACCGCATTCTAGCAGTTACTCAGACAGTTCAGCTGAAATTACCCCCCTACGTTCAAAACCTTTAAATATGCTCATAGTCGAGGATTGCAGTGAACTTTCGCCAGAAATTCAAAAAAATCAGAGACAGCACAGAAATTGTCTTGGTTGAAGGGTCAGTGTCTAAAGGTGCAGATACTACAGAGAAGCAGGTGAAAACTTGCTTGCAACTTGCAATCCAAAAAATTATTGTTTCATCTGTGACAAACCACAGTCAAAATTGGCCCGACACTTGAAGACCCATGAGAAGACGAATGCGGAAGTTGCTCAAATTTTAGCACTCCCAAAAAAAACCTCAAAATATCGTAAAAAGATGCTTGAAAAAAATGAGGAATAAGGGTAACTTTAAACACAACACAGATGTTTTAACAAGTAGTAGTGGACTATTAAAACTAAAACGTAAATCCAAGAAAAACTATGATGTGAAACAGTATGTGCACTAGTGATGTGCGGATCGATCCTGAAATATCGATTCCTCCGATACCAATCATTCACGTTCTAGAATCCATTCTCACATTGAAATATCGATATTTTAGTAATTTAGAGTAAATTTGTAGTTTATCATTAACAGGAACACAGTGGAAAGAAACTATAACATTGGATTGTCTACATTCAAAGGAACTACTTCCTCTTCCGCCTTTCATAGTCATGTGCGAAATGCGGCTGTATAAATGTCTAGCAGCCCCTTGGCGTGTGCACTCACAACAATGGCTGAGCGTAATCGGAGTCATGTGCGGACTTATTTTACCTCCACAAACAGCTGAGACATGGTTTGCGATACATGTGGCAAAAAAGTGCTCCAAGAGTGAGGTGTTGTGGCCATACGCTCTCCGGACCTGGAGTACCTGATGATCAAGTGCCGGCCATTCTGGCTACCGAGGGAATTTACAGCAGTGATTATTACGGCTGTTTACATTCCCCCACAAGCCGACACTGACCGAGCACTCAGGGAACTGTACAGCGCGATCAGCAGTGAGGAAACCGCACACCCAGAGGCGACGTTTATCACAGCCGGAGACTTTAACCCTTTAAAGCCGGTCGGAGCGGAGACGCTCCGTTTTGCGTAACTATTTTTAAGTCCTGGTAGCACTGCAACCACATAAGCTAGCGCAATAATTTTTTTTGCATATGAAACCGGAGGAGTTGTACTTACATCTTATGCCATCAGCTTGTCCTGGTCACAGTTTCCTTCCACATATAGCTTTGCAAAAACTGCATAAAAAGCACTTGCAGCAACAAAAACATAATATTCCATAAACACGCTTTGCCGATCCGATCAGTTGTTTGTAACACTTCCTATGTCCATCAGCGTGAACTATCGCATGTCCGCCATGTCCTGCCCGAAACCGGAAGTGACGTCATTTTGCAGAAATGTCGTTTTTTACCATCAGGGCCTCATGAGCCTATACTGGTGTTTTTAAAAGTTATGTTTGACTTTATGACTTTCTGTGTCGTTTCTGGGATGCTTAGGACTCATATTGCACTTCTGGAAATAGTTTATTTTGATGCATATGCTGTTTTTTTTGCAAATTTGCATTATAATATTTATTTTCGTTTTTCCTGCAGTATATAAAAATTGGTGTATTTCAAAAATAAAACTGAAGACACTCAAAATAAATTTCCTGTGGTGGGAAACTATTTTGTGCAACTTTTTTTGTATTTACAGTTTTGAGCGATAAGCCTCTTAAATGTCTCTAACTAGAGATGTATGTTAAAAAAACAAAACCGATTTTAATTTTTTTTGTAGTTTATTGCACTTTTTTGCAATTTATGTAATTACTATGCACTTGATGCAGACATATTAAAATTTGGGCTATAATGGTTGTATTGATGTATATCAACTTGAAATGCTCCCAAAAATGGCTCTACAACATGTAAAAATATAATATAAGCTCTGGCGGACTTGGTTCTATGGTAGGTTCTATGGTAACCCATGAGGGTTAATAAGGGAAGAAAGTTTCACCAAAACTCCACCAACACATCCATTTCAACACTCATGGAGACCGGCTACTTGACCACTGCTACACCTCTTTCCGGGATGCGTACAAAACCCTCCCCTGCGCCATCCTGCTCCTGCCTGCCTACAGGCAGAAGCTGAAACAGGAAGCTCCAACCATGAGGGCGGTGCACTGTTGGACGGACCAATCGGAGTCTACGCTGCGGGGCTGTTTTGATCACGCGGACTGGGAAATGTTTCACGTGGCTGCTAATGGTATTGATGAGTACACAGACTCAGTCTGCGGATTCATCAGGAAATGCGTGGAAGATGTCGTCCCATCCAGAACAGTTAAATCCTTCCCAAATCAACTGGCGGCACGGAGCACCGCTTTTGCGTCGGCGAACACATCGGACTACAAACACGCACATTACCAACTCCGGAAGACGATCAAAGCAGCCAAACGTGAGTACAGGGACAGGGTGGAGCAACAGTTTGACAATCCTCGGAGTATGTGGCAGGGACTAAACACAATCACAGACTTTAGAGGGAAAACCAGCACACCGCAGACCACGGCCTCTCTGTGTGAGGATCTAAACGTATTCTACGCTGGATTCGACACAGCGAACACCATGAGACCGGACAGTGTGCGCACCGCGGATGATGTCAGTGCGCACACTGTGTCTGAGGAGGATGTGCGGAGGTGCTTCAGGAAGGTGAACGCACGCAAAGCTCCATGGTCCGGACGGGATTCCCGGCCGAGTCCTTAAGTCATGCGCGGCTCAGCTGGCTGGAGTGTTTACACACATCTTCAACCTTTCTCTCTCTCTGTTTGTAGTCCCAGCCTGCTTCAAAATGGCCACCATCGTCCCTGTACCCAAATCCTCCACCATCTCCTCATTAAACGACTGGTGACCTGTAGCCTTGACCCCCATCGTAAGCAAATGCTTTGTGAAGCTTGTCAGGGACTTCATCTGCTCTGCACTACCCGACTCACTGGACCCTCTACAGTTCGCATACCGCCACAACAGGTCCACTGATGATGCCATAGCCCTGACACTACATACTGCCCTGTCACACCTGGAGAAAAGAGACACGTATGTGAGAATGCTGTTTGTAGATTACAGCTCAGCATTCAATACCATCGTTCCCTCGAAGCTGGACAGGAAACTGCAGGATCTAGGACTGAGCAGCTCCCTCTGCAGCTGGATCCTTAACTTCCTGTCTGACAGACTCCAAGTGGTCAGGCTGGGCAGCATCACCTCATCCCCCATCACACTGAACACTGGTGCACCACAGGTGTGTGTACTGAGCCCTCTCCTGTACTCACTCTACACCTATGACTGCACGGCCACTAACAACTCCAACATCATTGTGAAGTTTGCGGATGACACTACAGTGGTGGGTCTTATCACCAAAGGTGATGAGACGGCCTACAGGGAGGAGGTCAGTGCCCTGACCCACTGGTGTCAAGACAACCATCTCACCCTCAACGTCGCAAAGACAAAGGAGTTGATAGTGGACTTCCGGAGGTGCAGAGAAGTACACACCCCCATCACCATCAACGGCGCTGCTGTGGAGAGAGTGAGCAGCTTCCGCTTCCTTGGTGTACATCTGGCTGAGGATCTTACGTGGTCAGTACACATAAACAAACCAGTGAAGAAGGCGCAGCAGCGCCTCTTCTTTGTCAGGAAACTGAAAAGATTTGGCATGAGCCCTCGCATCCTCAGAACCTTCTATCGCTGTGCCATTGAGAGCATCCTCACTGGATGTATGGCAACAACACTGCTTGCAACCGCAAAGCTCTCCAGAGAGTAGTGCGGTGCTCTGAACGGATAATTGGAGGTGAGCTTCCCTCCCTCCAGGACATCTACAGGAAGCGGTGCCTGAGGAAAGCGGGGAGGATCATCAAGGACTCCAGTCACCCCAGCCATAAACTGTTCAGACTACTTCCATCAGGAAAGAGGTTCTGCAGCATCCGGTCCCGTACCAGCAGACTGAGGGACAGCTTTTTCCACCAGGCCATCAGACTGCTGAACACTTCATAAGACACCTCACCTCCACTACTGGAACTTCAACATTATGCACTCCACACTGTACATTAATGCCACTTGTTTTGCACATGGCTCAACCAACTCTGTATATTTTTTTATATATTTTATTTTATTGTTTACTCTATATAATTTGTAAAATATGTATACACACAGAAAATAGTGATGGGATTTCCGGCTCTTTTTAGAGATCCGGCTCTTTCGGTTCGGCTCACTAAAAAGAGCCGGCTCTTTCGGCTCCGAACCGGCTCTTCAGGTTGCTTTGTTGCTTTAATTTATTTATTATTAACAATAATATAAAATTATGCACAAAAGGAATTACTAACGTAAAAAAAGTGGTTTTATTTATATATGTTTATATATAAATATATGCGGTGGCCCCTAGAGACAAAACACGTACAAACTCCAAAACACATTTCTAGCATGAACTGAACTTCCAAAGCAGAGCTACTAGATCACTTAAATTACACAATTGAAAGCATGTGTGTATTGTTTGTGTATTTATACACAGGCACTCATATATATTCAAATAATTAAAAAAAAAAAAGTTAATCTACCTGTTACTATCACACACCAAATCCGGTCGTTGGTACTTGCTGGCTTGTGTAGCCACAAGATAACAAAAGCTCAACACTGCGCCCAGCATCCTGGAGCACTTCTGTTGTCTTTTGTACGTGTTTTGAGTTTTTATGTGCTTCTGAGTTTTTACATGCTTCGGAGTTTGTACGTGTTTTTACGTGTTTTGGAGTTTTTACGTGTTTTGGAGTTTGTACGTGTTTTTACGTGTTTTGGAGTTTGTACATGCTTCAGAGTTCGTACGTGATTTGAAGTTTGTATGTGCTTTGTCTCTAGGGACCACCGTAAATATACTTTTATTTATTCACTCCACATAAAATGTAATAAATAAATCATATAATACAAAAATCAACTATTCACATTTCAACTTTTAACTATTTAAATTTTCAGCTGTTTCCTTTTACAAATTTAAAGTGAAAACAACACAAAACACTGCAAACCACAACGCAATTAAATATAAACTATAATATGAAAACAAAAAGAAGATGCATATTCTCTGTCATATGGGCCCGCATGAATAAACTTTCTGAATCCTTTATCATCTGCAACCGAAAATAGTTGTGGATGATTACTATACCTTTCTAACGTGACGTTGTTGTCCCTGGCTCTCTTTCTCTCTCTCTCCCTCTGGCTCTGTTCCTGTGCTACTGAGTGTAACTACCGCCCCTCCCCCCTCTGCCCAGCGTAAAGCACAAGGCTCGCGTGCAGAGTGAAACGGAAAAAAAGTGCAAGAGAGAGGGTGAGAGAAAGAAAGAAAAAAAACCCACGTGACGGCTCGCGATAAGGAGCCGGCTCGCGTCGTTCACGTCAAAGAGCCGGCTCTAAGAGCCATTTCGTTCGCGAACGACCCATCACTAGTAGAAAAACATTTAGTATACACATCCAGTAATGCATATACTATTATATATTGTACATATATTTATTAGTCTCAGGTTTAGCCATTCTTATATTTTGCTTGTTTTACGTTATTGTATTTTTGCACAACTCTGTTGCTTGTGAAGCTCGTACACAAGAATTTCACTCACATGTACTGTACCAGTGTACACATGTACTGTACCGGGGGGGAGCAAATACATTTTACAGGGTTTATTTATCGGATAAAATACGTTAAATGTCACCGTTATTATTGGCCGGCCTGGAAACAGCGGGGGTGTCCAAATTCAGAGGCTGCTTCCACCTGAGGACCCGGTCTTCGTGGTCTAAAGAAAGCCGGGTAGTACGTCACGAGCTCCCTTGGTGGAGTGAAACTCTGCTGTCTGCTCCTTGCTATCTAAAATATAACCGGGCACTGACGTAAACTCTTCTGTTTAATCATTTTCTGTTTGACGTTTATTCAGCTGTGTGAAAACCCCAGAGGAACCCTCCCGAGGGATTAATAAAGTTAAATTTAATTTAATCTAATCTAATAACTTTAATCTCAGCCAAGCCGATTTACTCACGAACAAATAAAACACTGAAAAAGCCAAACAATAAAAATTTTAAGTTATCAAAGTGACTTATATATGATGTTTAACCCGAGTAGCGAAAGACCGCGGGGGTTTGAAAACGATGTGTCGGTCGGCTCAGATATTTGAAGTTTACACAGCTACATTCTCACCTAAAAATATGTTAAAAGTTTTTTTGCGACCCAGAAAGAGAAACGAGTAATATTAAAACTAAGTCGCTGCCGCCATTGTTGGAAACTGGAATTGGCTGGAAACTCGCAGAAACTGGAATTCTGCGATAGGGTTTTTCAATTTTGTTTTCCGGGTGGAAAATCGGGAGAAATTCGGGAGAATGGTGGCTCCGGGAGATTTTCGGGAGGGGCACTAAAATTCAGGATTCTCCCAGAAAAATCGGGAGGGTTGGCATGTATGGTTGTGGCAACATCACTAACCTTGTCAAACACCTCAGAGTAAATCATATCACAGAATATGACAAGTGTATGTTGAGGCGAACTGAAGAGGAGGAGAGGGACAGGTGCTGCTAGGGCGAGACAGACATCTCTCACGGAGTCCTTTAGTGCTGCTGGCAGGCAAGGTGTTCAAATAGTGCACAACTTCAGTTTTTTTATTTCTATATGATGAACCCTACATTATTAAGTGATAAGAACAAGTAATCTGATGTCCTGTAATCATTATGATGCTATAATTTGAGATACAATGAATAAAATAACTTTTTGTACAAAGTATCGGTATCGGATCAGTATCGTCGATACCACCCTGAATATTACTTTGTATCGGATCGGAAAGAAAATCAGTGGTATCGCACATCACTAATGTGCACTGCATGTATTGTCAAGGAATGTACCTTCGGAGAGACCTCGTAAATGTCTCTCAAAACGATGGAGGCTGATGAAAAGGCAGGAAGAAAAAGTCTTGTCCTTGTCCATGATGGTGGACTCAACACTGTGTCAACAAATATCCCAAGGTGTATGGAAGCTTTTAACTGTGATGAAAGATGATGAAGTTTCTGCTGCTGTGCGAAGTGACTTTTACATTCTTCTCAAGGAAGATTCGATATACAACCTTGAGGATGCGATCAGACCTGCAAATTTTCATAAACTTATCCAAGCTGTCAAGGAGGTGGCTGGGTTTGATGAAGACAGGCTCTCCTATAAAACTCCAAGTCTTGCTCTAAAGTTGGGTCACTCATTGCACAAGATATGTGACATCATACAGTGTAGGGCTCTGACAGCAGAAGACAATGAGCTGGAAAAGTCAACCCAGACTTTCAAAAAAACTGTACGCATCAAAATGGTCTGAGCTTATCCTTCACAGAGCTTTAACAACACTGAGTGACAAGCACTTTATCAAGCCACCCACACTCCCTTTCACTGAGGATGTGCAGCGTCTTCACCAATATCTTGAAAAGATGGCAAATTAAGCATCAGAGAAATTGAAAAATAATCCATCACCACAAGCCTATGGGGAACTTTGCAGAATAACTCTGTCAAAAATTATTTTATTTAATCGAAGAAGAGGAGGAGAGGTTTCAAAGATGCAGCTGGAAGCGTTTCTTCAGAGGGACACAGCTGCCCTACATAAGGATGTTGCAGTTGGCCTCTCTAAGTTTGAGCAAAAACTGTGTGCACATTTCAGTCGTGTTGAAATTAAGGGTAAAAGAGACCGAAAGGTTGCTGTCTCTAGGGCAGACATGGTCAACCAGACATGGTTGAAGCCCTAACGCAGCTCATAAGCAGAAGACTAGAGTGTGGAGTCCCAGAAGAAAACCCCTTCCTCTTTGCAAGACCCAACTGTTTGACTCCTTACAGAGGACAGGACTGTCTCAGGATTTATGCAAATGACTGTGGTGCACAAAGTCCTGAACTCCTTAGGTCAACACAGCTACGCAAACATGTTGCAACTTTGTCTGTGTCCGAATTCAGGGGAAGGATGCTTAAAATGCCATATTTGGATGCAATGACGTCACAGCGACTTGGCGAAGGCTGTCCGAATTCAAAGAGCACTCAAAATGTGGCGACAAATGCGTCCTACTTTGCCCTGAATTCTAAGGATGGGTCCGATGTATCCTTCATTTCCTACTATATCCCAGGAGTCATTGCGGGCCACCTGCCGCATAAATTCCGAACCAGTAGAAGGATTTTGGATCGGAACAATGGCGGGCGAACCGGGCGTGACAGTGGGAGAGGAATCCGCATTCAAATGTAAGTACTTGAAAATCTGGTGTTACAAAAGTGAAAACCCCATAGCGGTTCTGTTGGTAGTCTCTGGGCATATGCCTGTGTTTAGCTTATAATCCATAGAATCCCCGTGATAGATTACACGTGAACTAGTATGGTGGCCCCAGCAGTTTGTCATGCTTTGCCACTCACATACAGCTACGTTATATCTTGCTAATTAATCGGTCTGTGATACGTTGCAGGGAACAAAGAGCAAACAACTCTCCTCATCAGATTGCGAGGCGAAAACGACCACCTCTTCACTGGGGTGAAGAATACTGCCACTGTTGCATGGAGGTACAAGAACAAATCAATTCACACCCATATATGAGTGTAGTTTCATGAACCCTCATGCTGCACAGAACCTGTGATGTCCATTCGGTATCACTCTGGCGTGCTGATGTGCAAACATTCGGATGTGGGGATCAACATAGTTGCAAAGGTTTCTGTCTGCTCTTATTTTTCAGGTGTGATCGGGACTATACTGGAGAAGATGGGCTTGCAGGGGACAGTCACCCCCTTGCAGGCAAGGAAAAAGTGGGATAACCTCAAGACAAAATACAAAGTATGTTCTTCTCAAGCAGATAAGTCACGAGGACACAAGTTAGTCAATGTACACCTGCTAAGAAGTGTTGTGGTGTTATCATGTGTTAACTGTCGTGTTTTTATTTCCCCTGCCTTTAGGACTGCAAGTATCCAGGGTCAGGAGAGGGTGTAAGTGGGAAGCTGTTACGCCCCCAGTCTAGGCGGGTAGGGACGCACATAAGGTTGGAGGAGAGAGAGACAAATCCCCGCCCTGGTTCCCAAGCCAAACATCCAAACCAGTTGTGAGTGAAAAGGTGTTTTTATTTAAGGAAAAGAAGCATAGCTCCAGGGTGAGCCCAGGCCAAAATAATAAACAAAACCAACTAAGTCCCACCAGAGAAAACTAACTAAACCCTAGGAAAGAAAAACAGAACAAACAAATGACAGAGCTATCCCTCGCTCCCTACCCGGAAAACAGGAGAAAACGATTCCAAAAGAAAAGGCAGCTCACCCCTTCCGCTTCAACCCAAGAGTGCCTAAGCGCTCAACTAATTCACTAGGAGCGGCTTTCACAATTTCACACTCTCACAAATACACAAGATAAGCACGGGCTGGGAACACCAGGGTCAGGGCTGCGACGGCTGGCCGGCTACTCGCTCGTTCCACTCTCTCTCTCCCCCCTCTCGGAGCTGTCAGAGCGGCCTTTTGAAAGTAGTCAACCGCTCCATGGTCCAATCAGTCGCTCACGACTCCTCATTAGGGGAGGGACCTGGAAAAGTCTTAAGCACAGTACAGAAAACACAGACAGAAAACAGCCCACACATGGCCACAGCCGTAACAGAAGCCCACTGCTGCCACTTGGCCCTGGTATGCCCTCATGGACGAAGTAATAGGACAGAGGCCGTCCATCAGGCCCCCTTTCCTACTGTCCACTCTCCCTGAGGACACTCCAGGGCCAAGTTCAGCAGTGGGTGACCAGAACGTAGCAGAATCTGACACTGATGAGGGAGACAGTCAGCCACGGACAACAGCAAGGAAGAGGAAATGGGATCGGGATGACGAGCTGCTCAACCTCATCAGGGAGGACATGCAGCAACAAAGGGAGGCAGAGGAGAGAAGGGCGCATGAGAGCAAGGAGCGAAGGGACAGACTTTTTTCAATCCTGGAACGTCTGATCCCAAAATGACTGCTGCGCCCCTCTAATTTTCTTTGACAGTTCTGTGACATTTGTGTGTTGAGATGATTTTCCAGGCACCAGACACCTTCTATTTCCTGCATTGCAGACACTTTCCTTTAAATCATTTGGTGACATTGTGCCCTTTGTGTTGGACGTTACAAGTCTTATTTTCGCAATAAATGGAATCAAACAGTAATAGTCACTGAATCCATTTAATCAACAGGTATTGACATGATGCCAAGTCATAATTACAAATAAAGAGAGTACATATCAGCAACAACAAAAAACAAATGTGCAATGCATAAGCAGCATTTGAAGACTACAATGTTTGCAGCTATGTACATGTGTCCACACGAGATTAACCTGAGTGTCCTGTTCCCGGACCATTTCTGTCACAACTCCAATACATGCCAGGAAGTCCCTGGCAGTGTTGCTGGATCTGCTGAAGATAGATCAGCCATGGATGGGGTGCTGCAACTGTGTCCTGCGGTTTGTCTCATCTAGTCGGCAAGTGGCGAATCACATAGGGTGGTCTGCAAAGAGAGCTTAAGGATGCATCCTCCCACTGTCCACTGCAACGTCCATCCACAGGTTTGCAGGGCTGGCTCTATCGACGGCTGCTGCACCACTAAGATGTCAGAGATATGCAAGCAGGAGTGCCATGAAGTGTACTTCATAAACACTGAAAGGTGGTGGATTGGCCAGATGCTGGGAGGTGTGTAAAAATAACTCAATTGTTTGGTGGTGGCTATTGCAGAGCCACCACCAAATGTTACTGAATCCACAGATTCAGTAACATTAGCAAGTGGTGGAGGCCAGCAGATGTAACACGCTGGCAGGTGGATGACGGAAAGGCAGGAGGAGCAGAGACCCGAGGCGGTGAACTGAACTTCAGGTAAGAAGTTATGACCTGCAGTCTATCTGGGTCAGATATAAACCAAGTTTAGGTGTAGTTTATTTTCGTTATGCTGACTTTTTACTGTCAGTTACAATAACTCGTACTGTGTACTAGCTAGCATGACGGAGTTTCTTTTTTTTTTTCTTTTTTTTTTTTTATTCATTTCATTCTAATTCCATTCTTTTTAGTGAAATTCCGTTGTTTTCATTCAAATGCTTTTGTTTTCATTCTAATTCTACTCTTTTTATTCAAATTCCGTTGTTTTCATTCAAATTCCGTTGTTTTCATTCTAATTCTGTTGTTTTTGTTTAAATTCCATTGTTTCGATTCAAATTCTGTTCTGTACATTCTAATTCCGTTGTTTTCATTCAAACTCTGTTCTGTACATTCTAATTCTGTTGTTTTCATTCAAATTCCTTTGTTTTCATTCTAATTCTGTTGTTTGTTTTTAAATTCCATTGTTTTCATTCAAATTCCATTGTTTCGATTCAAATTCTGTTCTGTTCATTCTAATTCCGTTGTTTTCATTCAAATTATTTTCATGTCATTCTTTTTTTTTTTTTTTTGCCTGTCCCGTTTGGCTCTTTTGCCATCAGAACTATTGTCTAAAGGCAAAGAAAGATGCCCAACGGATTTACTTTACCAAATTGACCATCCCAGCCTTGCCATAATGGTCCATTTGATTCACCTTTTATTGTTTATTTTATTTTCTCTTGTTGAATATGGGACAGACTTGACTGTGGGAAAGAAGGGGAAAAAGAAAGAGGGAAAGAGAAACAGCTGAGAAGAGGGACGGGGGAGAAGGGCAAAAAACAAAAACCAACAGAATGGGCAAAAAAAAAAAAAAAAAAAAAAAAAAAATGCATATATCGATCACCTGGATCACCTGTTGAGAAAGAAAAAAGAAAACAAGAGTAATAGAATAAACAACATCACAATGATAAATGGGAATATGACAGTAAATACTAAATATTAAACATTATTGTGCAGCACATAAGATCGACAGAACACAGTGTGCTTTGAGGTAGGAGCCAAAAAGGGTGTAGTTTGTGGGTGTGATCACCCGTGTGTACACCTGTGAGCATGGACGCGCTTGTTTTTTTAAAAGGTTCCTTCATGTAATGATCTGCTAGAGGGTGTGGGGGGGCCACAGCCCCGTCCTCCAGGGCATGAAGCAGGTATGGAGGAGATCAAAACTCCAGACATCCAGAGGCCCCCAGAACACAAGAGACCAAGGAAGACTAACAGAGGGGCAGCCACGCCACTGTCCCAGAAAGAGCTGAGGAGAGTCCCAGATGAGGGCTCACCCAGCAGCCGCGGAGCAGAAGCCAGGGGAAGTTGCAGTGACGCGCCCATGAGCTCCGCCGGCAGCCAGCTGTGCCTGAGTGACCGAGCCCCAGGCCGAGAGGCCGGGGGCACCCCACCTCCGAATGACGGAGCATGACGGAGTTTCTATATTGCTGGGCGGGTGCTATGATATTATTGATGTTGAACTTGTTTTATCTTATTTTATTTGTAAGGTTAGTTATTAGAGTTTCCAACCATCCGGTAAAAAAGGGAATCGTCTCGTATTCAGAGAAAATATTGCGCATTTTGTATTGAGGTGAAAAGGAACGCAGTTTGTCCCGGACTTCAGCTACAATGAAAAAGACAAAGTTGGAGTTATTCTGCCTTTGCTGCACAGCTGCCTCTTCTTCTCTCATTCTCTCCCCCTCCCTCTCCTGTTTCTACTTCAATCATGAAACTGAGCAATGATCAGCTGATCGGCTTTTCTCTCTTGTTTGTTTATCAGCAGATGTCGCGCTAAACAACAGCATCACGTTTAAGCTTGATCAGCTGTTGTTAGAATTTATTTAATATTAATTTCTAGTATCAGCTGATGTTTGCTGGAGTAAAAGCTGCTGGTCATGATATCGGTTTGGTTATCTGGTGAGAGGGAAACATGAAGATGAAACCAGGAGATGTCCTTACTGAATCATCAGAGCTGAACAGGTGATGGAGAAACAGGTTTACCTTTTAGGTGACATGAATGAGTTGAAGGGAAGTTATAAACTGTTTCTGAGAGAGAAATAACACCAGGATCCTTTTTCTAAGTAGCTGACAGCTGGTAACTGTGCAGGGGCAGATCTAGCAAAGTTTTGCCAGGGGGGCAGGTAGGGCATTAACAGGGAGAGGGGGACACAAAGATATACTTTTTTTTTTCTTATTCTCATGTCTCACTTTTAACAAATAGTTATCTGAATCTTACAGCAAACGTTTTCATCTGATGTAAAATGTATAGAAATCCATTACTGTACATAGTAATTTTTTTTAGGGTCCCATCATATATTCTTCAGAAGTAGCTAAGTACTGTATATGATGCCAGTATTTTCCCACATTTTCTAGATTCTGTACCAGTACTGTGTGTAAAATGCCATCAAAAAGTCAATTAAGTTGTATTCTTTCTCACCTGTCTTTCTGTCTCCTTTCACTTTTTAAAGTTTGCCATGTTAGAAAAAATATTTTACCATGCCATGCTGTTTATTGATGTGGCAAATGAATGGTTTATGAAAATATATCTAAATCTGTCATCAATAATGATCACGTCTCACCTCTAGTCTTCTCTGTCTTAATTTCAGGTTTTCACCATGTGTTGTAGATAGTTCAGGAGGTTAACTCGACCAAGCAGTCTACTTTCGGGTACTGTTTAGTACTGTTTAGGATGGTGTAGGTTTAAGTTTATTAGATTGATACATATATACCAACAAGACAGTGTACATCACTGTGACAACAGCGTTTGTTTTCATTCAAAGGCTTTATGGTTTTTCCTATAGTACCTGGTGGGCTCGTCTCTAGTCAAAATGCCCGGGCCGATTTTCTGTCCAGGTCCAGCCCTGAATACACTAACTTAGAACATGAATTTATTTTAGGTCTTTGTAGTTGGTGAAAACTTGGTGAAAACCCTGCACAATACTTTATTATTATTATTATTTAATTTGAAGATTTATCTGACCTATTCACCATGATCATGAAGTCCTTTTAACTTGTGGAAAAACAAACTGAGCATTTAAACCAAACTGATTTTCTAATATATATTGGAAGAAAATTGGAGAGGGATAAATATGCCCCAGCACTGATAAGTGAAATTTCAATAGGCTGTTGTTGTTAAGGAAAAGGAGAGAGAGCGAGAGAAAGGATAAAAAGCCGTTCAGTGTGCTGGATAGTTTCTGGCCTCCAGGCATTTTTATGACAACCCTGATAAAGATGTTAATTGCTCTGACAATGTTTGTGCAACATTTTCTTTAGATTGGTTCATTTGGTCTTTATCTCACCATTCTTGACTTGCCCACCCTAACGTAACGTAATATAATGATTGGACACTGGGAAAATAACCTGTTAGAAAACAGCGGAATCTTGCAGGATGTTAAACTTAAAGCAGACTTGCATGTAAAACATTGATTTTAGCCACATCACAAAAAACTCAAAGCCTGTTATTGCATTACATTCTGTTAGGTTCAGAAATTAAATCTAAAAAAAAACAAAACCAAAAAAACAACAACCAAAAAATTGATTTTTGTTGTTCAGATCAATATGTTAGCCAGATAATTTTGATCATGATCATTCACATTATTTTACTAAATTTAGGTTATTCTGTTAGTGTGACACTCTGTTGTTTATGTAAGAAGTCTCTTTATGTGTCTGTTTCCTTTGTTTCCCTCTTTTATGGTTTTTCTGCTCCACCCTCATTAGTGTGACAACTACAGTTGTCACACTAATGAGGGTCGAGCTGTTGAAGGTGTTAAAGGTTGTTAACGATTGTTTGATTGGACACAGTTGTTTTCACTGGTGTCCAATCACTGGTGCATATGGTCTCCACCTTATCATTTATCACTGTTCTCCTTGTGCATGTTTACCCATGTTTTTATTTTTATCAACTCTTTGCATTTTGTATATTTTTTCAAGTTACTTTCGTCACTAAATACTTTATTTGCATTGCTTAGGAATTCTTACAATACACAAGAATGAACGTTTTTAGGAGTCTTTAGAAAAACTAATTGGAAAGGAAATCGAAGAGTTGCATTTTCTGGTATTTATGTGTCCATTGCAGAGAGTATGTCCACATAATGACCAGCTTTTCTCTCCTGGCTTGTCTCACAGCTGATTCACATTCTAAAAATCAGCAGTGTCTACTCTCATGTTGATGTACAGTAACACAGTGATATGAGGACCGCTTACCTCACTGTTACGCTTCTTGGCCAGCTTCACTTCTTCAGCTTAAAATAGATCCGACGGAGCTCAGCTGCACTCAAACAAAATGAATAAAAATGACCAAACTAGAGTTAAAGTGTTGATTTTTGATTATGCTGATGCAAACTGCTCATCACTTCTTTGATAAAACAACAAAAAACAAAGTTTTTACAAACATTACATATTCACTTTTAAAAAGTTGATATGACTTATCATCAATGATTGATTCAACATTATGCACGAGTTTATTCTTTGTGTTTCAAAGTCTTTGGGCATCTTCATGTGACAAATCTATTTTGGTGCATTGAGCCAGTAGAGATTTGAATTAAGCTAAATTTACGCTGTAAGATTTTTTCATATAGAAATTATTTTTTGTTGCCCCCAAAAACATTTTAACAAACTGACTGTGATTAAGATTTTAATAATAAAAGATAATATTACAATTATTTTAACCATTTTGTTTCATTTAAATTAAAATTTGTTTTCAGGTATTTTTTCAGGTAACTGATTAATTTTCTAGTAGACAGATCATTCACGCTTAAGAGGATAGAATTGCCCATAAATACTGATTCTGAGCCACAAGTGATTTTTATTAAATAACACTTATATAAATTTGATTTTTTTCTGACTCTGGTGCTGCTTCTTTAATAGTTTCCTTTAAGTGGCACCTATGTTTTCCCATAGTTTTTCCCCATTCTCACATGCACTTCTGTCCTTTAATGTGTAGAACAGTGTGTAGCTTTTTTGCATGTCTGAAAACGGCTGACTGGTTTAGACCAGGCATGAACTTTAACCCCTCTTTTGGGGTCTTTAGCTACAGAGAGCTGTTGAGACTCGTTGACCCAGCCGGCCCTGAGACGAATACATGTAGATTGTAAACAGCAGATAAAGGTTATGCAGGTTTTGTTTAATTCACAGTTGTACGACGCCCTCTCGTCCCTGCTTTCTCTGTTTCTTTGTTATGCTAGTGCATCATTAAAAAGATGTTTGCAGTGGTTTTGGTGGGAGAAAGTGGTCGATATTTCTGTTAAAACCATCTCACATTCTCCCGTCATTTACTTTTTTCTAACTGGCTCTGCGGGGGAGAATCAGTTTTCAGTTAGATGTGTGTTATAATGTTAAACTGTTATTTTGTTATTATCTTATTTGTAATACTTTTGTATGGTTTCATGGGGGAAATTAATTAGAGAGCATTAAGCTTGTTATCGTATTTCTATTTAGAACTTTTATTCACTGTTGAATAAAAATCCTCCAGACCTGTACAAAATGATCACAGAGTCCCCTCAGCTGAAATTTACTGGCATACTCTACATAAAATATTTGGCACAAATTTTATGCATGTATTAACTGTGATAGGAAACGTGAAGATCTTTATTGCTGTTCTTCAGTCTGTAGAAACGATCCTCTAGCTCTGTAGTAGGTTATTTGTTTATGCACTTTAACTGTATCAAAAACAGTCAAATCAAAGTAAGAACTGATCTAATCTTTAGATGATGATGATGAATTTCTTCCAAATCCATTTGTAGCAGCTAGAGCGGGGATGTTCAACTAGATTCCCCGAGAGTTACTGTCCTGCAGCTTTTAGACGCATCCCTACTCCAACACAGCTGAATCAGATGTGCTTCAGCGTGCCATCAAGTTTGGCAAAGGCTTGATAACAAGCTAGCATTTGATTCAGGTGTGTAGCTCTCGAGGACTGGAGTTGAACACCCCCGCTCTAGCTGCTCCAAAAGGATTTGGAAGAAATTAATCATCATCATCTAAAGATTAGATTAGTTCTTACTTTAATTGGACTGTTTTTGTAAGTGATCATGGATAAAGTTAAAGTGCATAAAAAATAACCTACTACAGAATAGTCACACGTTTATGTGGCTCCATGCAGATTTTGGGCTGCTGAAAATAACTTATGCTAAAAACAGATTTTTGCAGGCCTCTGAGTTAGCTGATATACAGTGTTGGACTGCAGATAAGATCTGTGTAACTCTGATGTGATTACAAAACCTTTGGTGCTGTAGAACATTCAGTTATTACAAGCTTGAAATAAACTATTTTAAATGAAACATTGAAAAAATATTCTTTACTTTGATTTACATTTAGTTAAGAAAAAGGGACAAAAATGGGTGGCTCAGTGTGACTGGTGTTGTTTTCTAAGTGTGCTAGTTTAGACGTTTTACACAGGAATTCTGCATGAACACATGCAACAGCAATATGTCATGGTGAGCTTTCAGATGCATATGAGAAAGAGAAGGGAAGGGACATGAAATTAGTGGGTGTAAGTGATGTGATCAAGCAGTCTGGAACACAACAATGGAGTGATGAGCTTCAGCCTCAAGTAAATGGTAAATGGCCTGCATTTGTATAGCGCTTTTCTAGTCCTTAAGGACCCCAAAGCGCTTTACACTACATTCAATCATTCACCCATTCACACACACATTCACACACTGGCGATAGCAAGCTACATTGTAGCCACAGCTGTCCTGAGGCGCACTGACAGAGGCGAGGCTGCCTGACACAGGCGCCACCAGGCCCTCTGACCACCACCAGTGGTCTGTATCAAAAACATGGGGTTAGTATCTTGCCCAAGGATATTTGGCATGCAGCCAGGAGGCAGCCTGGGATTGAACAACCGACCTTCTGATTAGTGGCTGACCTGCTCTGCCACCTGAGCTCAAGCACGTTTGATTGACCTATCGAGAACCTATTGTTGAGGTGTAAAAGGAGTCGTTGACACACCCCACTTGACTGATGTCAACAGCAGACAAATAAGAGGATATACAGGGATTATTTTATTGACAAAGTCATATGTTAATTAAGTACCAGCAAGCTTTTTAAGAGTCACAGACCAGGGATAGTCACTCTGCTTTGGCCCAGTGTGTGTGCAGGCTGGAAGAGCTTCTCCATCTGCTTCTTACTTTTCAGAAACTCCTGCAAGGTAAGGATTATTCTCTGCCACAAACTATAATTTGCTGCGTAGTTCAAGTTTACCTGTTGTAGCATCTCTGCTGGTTAGATGTACTCCAATGCTGTTTTCGTCAAGTTAAGCATTTAAAGTATGGATAGATCTTTATTAACCTGTTTTAAGTAATTTTGGGAGTGAAAGTGGTTTTTCTGTTAAAACACATCTCAGATTATCCTTCATTTGTTTCTTTTTGGCTGGCTGTAGGGAATTAACATGTGCATGAAATGCTTTGTGAAAATAATCTAGGATTGTAATAATAATATGACTTTTTATATCCACGTTTCATGAAGCCAGACTGAGTCAGAGATTAATTTATTTGTTTGGAGATGAATACAAGGAGGCCTTGTTTTCAGTGACTCACAGGCACAAGCAAATTTCACCTCAACAAGCTTCTTTAAATTCACATGGCAACCCACAAGGACGTTGGGATAGTTATTTCATATTACAGTCTTGATGGAGGCGTGAGGCTTGCCTGAATAGTTTAGAGCAAAAATAAACACATTTTACATTTAAAAAAAAAAAGAGCTTAAGTGAGGTCTTGGTCATTTTTTGTTTAGCCTGAGTTGTAAACTGTTGTTGTTCCCTTTCCAGGTGCTCCTACATTTCAGCGAATCAGTGTGATTACTCAGGGACAAAGAACTATTAATTGTAGGTCTGCTGCCTCTGCATTGGTTGAATTTGTGTAAGGCATTGAGGTGCAATGGCTCAAACAGTCAACATGAAGGTCCAGGAGCTACCATATCTGCCACCTGAAGTTTGGGTTTTGGTGTTCGGCTACTTGAACACTGAGGAAAAGCACACAGCCCGCCTCTGCTGCAGACACTTCAGAGATCTCATCGACCACCCATCCCTGTGGAAGGATTATACAGCAGGACTCTCCAACTTTCCCCGCTACACATCTGGATTCTGGGACACCGTGCAGTGCCGTGGGGTCAGCCGTGCCACAGTGCGACATTTGCGACCCAAAGATTGGAAAATCCTCAGCAAGTCCCTCCCATCGCTCAAGACCATTGTCTGTGTGAGGGAACGGCGATATTACCAGATGAAATACTTAGACAACCTGTGTGAATTCCCCAACCTGACGAGTCTTGGGGTACGAAACGCCACCTGGGTTGGGCCGTTAGTGGTGCAGTGTCAGAGTCAGCAACTAGCAGAGCGGTTGACTCACCTCAGCGTCTGCAACATTCAGATGTCCTGCGACGACACTGTGGCGTTCATCAACAGCGTGTCACGCTTGGTTAACCTGGAGTACTTGCTGTTCCACCAGCAGGAAAGTGAAGGGCTTGAGAGGATGAGGCCAGTGCCCTCTTGCGTCTTCCACAACCTGCTGCTAAGACTGAAGAAACTCAAACACTTATCCTGGGGAATGAAAGGGGAGCCACCAGTGCCACTGCCCAACAACTACTTCTACCCACTGGACCCAGAAAACCCAGGTAAGCCAGTCTCCTGATTATATTTTACACTTGCAAGCATCAGAACCAATACAGTCACTTTTTACACCTTTGACAAGAGCTTTTCATCAAGAAAATACAATATTTTCTTGACATTATGCCTTAATATTGGAACAAAACCCATCATATTGAAGTCAGTTGAGCTGCACACATGCTGCATTATTATATATATTTCACCTCTGTAATATTCTTGATGTTTATAATTGAGCGATTTGTATATATTAGTGCTATTTCTTGTAATATATTGTATTATTTAATTAGTTTAGTCTATTACTGTTACTATCTTGGACCAACTGTAACCCACATAATTTCCTTAGGAATTATTATTCTGATTACATTCATAAATACATATTATTCTGATTAGTATTGTGATCACACAGCCTGTTGTGCAGTATTGTGTGACTATGCTAAACTTAACTGACAGAGACTAAATGTTTAGCTAACCACCTCTTTTATCCTGTAGGAGAGTACGGCGGCCCAGAACTGATCTCTTTGGAGTTGGTCAATTACACAGAAATCATCCTGTCGGAGGATGCGCTGAGGGGTCTGACTTCACTCAAGTCGCTTGCTGTCCACTACAGGTACCCCTGGGATGGTCTCCAGTGCAACCTCTATTCCTGGCTCAGTCATCTGCAACAGCTGGAATCACTCTCAATCATTGGTGAGTCAAAACATGCATTTAATCTTTGTAATGTGTGTGTGTGTAGTAAGCAAAAATCTGTTGTCTTGCATGCATCCTTTTGTTTGTTTGTTTTTTAAGTGAAGCTGTGTGAAGCTCCAGGCCAAAACTGTTTTCTGTAACTTCTGTCCTGTCGTTTCTTTCCTTATAGGAGGGAATTTTCTTGCCTCTTATACGGAAGACCTTCCATCCCAGGTGACCAGTCTGACACTGCGAACATCTATATGCGCATGCCAGATGAGCTCCATTGCATCTCAACTCCAGCGACTTGAGCATCTGGACATAGATAAGAACCGCTTTGCTGACAGTCTCTGCAAACGGCTTCCTACACTGTTTCCTCAACTCAAGACTCTCAGGATACGGTATGCCCAGCAAATTTTTATTTTTTATTACTATTACAAAGTAAAACTTCCATTCGATGGTTTAAGTGTGACCTGCAGCATCAAATCATCTCACTTGAAAAAAGTGACATCATTTACATTTTGCTGCAAATGAAGCTTTTCTCTGTCTTGATTTCTTAAGTACAACTGAAACACTACAGAAAATCTTGTCAACAATTTCCCATTATGGGCCTATCGTTGCCAACACGCAACTAGAGCTGACGTTTTTTCCTGTCTTGCCTTCTGTAGCTTCCACCGTGAGGAACCAACAAGAGACCTGCTGTTCCTCAACAAGCTGCGACACCTGGAGCGACTGGAGCTGATCAAGAGACAGACATACATTCTTATAAGTGACGAAAACAAAACTTGGCCCAGTCCATCTTCGGAGGGACTGATCAAGGAGCTGCAGGAGATCTCCAGGAACAGGTTCAGCATCATGACCACAATGCCCGAAAGGGACGTTTTGCAAGAATGCGACTGCATTTGGGAAAGAGTGGAAACACGATTCTAATCCTGAGCAGTGCAAAGTGAACAATACAAACAAAAATTATATTATTATACAGTTTTCCTCAAGTGCCTCATGTGACTAACTGACTGGACTTTCATGTAAATGCAGCAGGTCCTCAGTTCAGTAATTGTCAGTAACCCAAGGACTCAACAATGCGTGCAACACTACCTTTAAAATAAATGAAGGTCAGAGCAAGAAGCTGCTGCTTTGTTGCAGCAGAGAACTTTACACATAGTTAAAATGATGTGATGAAATATTCTACTGGGTTTTTTTAAAAGGTTTGGTTCAACAATATTACAATGAGAAATTCTCTGGTTCTTTATGATTTATGATTGTTTTGAGTGTTTATGTTTGTTTTTTTTCGATCAAATAAAAACTAGTTTTCATAAAGAACTGTATTATTGTTTTTCTGTGAATTTAGTTTATTATTTCATTCAACAGCTTTCAAATCAAATACAGACCTTCAACTGATTGTATAGAAAGCCTCCCTTCTAAGAAGGATATTATCAGTGTCACGCCCATGTCTAGCTGTGGAAATTCAGTTCAGTTCAATTTTTTTTTTTCAGCAAAAAAGACAGTAATACAGAGAAACCCAATCACAACAACCCTGTCATGTTCCGGGTGAGTGCTGTTTTTTTTTTTTTTCCATTGTACCAGTGTTTCCACCTTGGGAAGAAGGCATGTTGTCTACTCGGATTGGCAACACCTGTGTGTAATCAATGTCTACAGGGATTTAAGACCAGAGCTCACTTGAACACTTCAAAAGGTGGAAAGGTGGAAAGAGGCAGTGGCGGGTAACAGGGGAAGGATGATACAAACCAAGGAAATTACAGACCTATAGCTTTAACATCGATTATCTGTAAAATGATGGAGCAAATGATAAATCAAAGTGGGTTCAGAAGAGGGAGAAATTCAAGGGATCTGGTGTTGTGTTTGGAACACAAAGTCAGGAAAGCACAAATAAAAAGGGTCGTGGCAGTGTTTTTTGATATAGAAAAAGCCTTTGACATGATGTGGAGAGAAGGCCTACTAATTAAAATCAGTTAATTGAGTATGATGGGGTCGGGCAGAGATAAAGAGTATGTTCTCCCTGTCACAGTTTGATTTAGTTCTCTTTCGTTAAAGTTTTTATTGCACGGTCCTAGGGGCCGCTGGATCATCCAGATTTCTTCTTTGAGACTCCTGTTCAACTTCTCTGCTCCTTTTCTCCTTCCCTCGATGGTCCTCTTTGGAATATACTGTAGTCGATCCCTTATGACTGACTGGTTCTTGTATTAAATGATTGTGAAAATATTCAGCTTCTGAGCTAATGGGAAGAGTGGTAGATATAATAAAATATAAATTCTAATAAATTAACTAAAAACACTATATTAAAACAAGAAAGGCAGACAGATTCCTGCATTAAATTGTGGAGGGGATTTAGCCTCCACAAGACACTGAGTGCTTTTGTGCTTTATTTTGTTTAGTAATCAACATAACCACACAATTTGTTTACAATCTCTAAAGTGTACATGCAATATCAGTGCCAGAGGAAACTGTCTAGTCCATCTGATATCAATATAATATTTCTTATTTTTATTTATTTATTCATTTAATATTTTAACTATAAAATAAATTGTTTTATTTCCACCACTAATAGAGGTGTGTGTGTGTGTGTGTGTGTGTGTGTGTGTGTGTGTGTGTATGAATGAAAAGGACAAATCATTGCTCCTTCTCAATTTTCTACTGTCACCTACTATTTTGGCAACACCGAACCTCCATAAGTTTACATGGAACTCCCAAGGTCTCTATGTTAGCTTCCCTGAATTACACCTGTTTCTAAAAATAAATAAATAAACAGGGTTCCAAAAGCAAAAAAAAAAAAAAAAAAAAAAAAAAAAAAAAAAAAAAAAAAAAATGCAAAACATTCAGAAAAATTTATTAAAATAGTAGGATGTCAGAATTGCTTTCAAATTGGGACATTGGGGACCTATGCACCAACAGGCCTTAATCTGTCCATCCATCCTCCTTCGCTGACTGTCAGACCAACCCGGATTAGTCTGAAGACCCATGACTTTCAAAGCCTCTTCTGTGTGTTCACGAAAATGGGTAGCTATCAGGGTGCCAGGGCTGTGTGCCCGAATGTACGGAGCCCCTCTGATGACATGGTCCAAATGTTGTTGAAGGCAATCTCGCATACTAGCCCCAGTTTCTCCCACATACATGAAAACACACACACACACGTTTTTGGAAGCAAGTGAGAATTTGCCCACCGTCGGCCACGTTCTGCCACTATGGGGAAACAAGGTGGAAGGCCGGTTAGAACAGTGTGTGTTGCATGGGAATAAGTACTCAACAGTACATTGTGTTTAATTGTGCCCTCCTCCTCTGTTGAATTGACCATCTAGGATTTTCTTCCACCACAGTAGCACTAACCGATTCCCAGCCATGAGACAGAAAGTGTCTTACCAGATATGTATGGGTGTTTTTACCTTTTTAAGATATTGTATCTATGCTGTGTGAACCTGGTCAATAGTGTATTACCTGTTTCCCCCGATATACTGTAAATCACTTTTTTTTTTTTTTTTTTTTTACAGGTGATCAAGTATACACAGTTCTTTGATCTGGGAGTGCCTTTACACTGTGATAGGAAGACCTCTTTATTAGAGAAACTCCGCACCCACTTCTGGTGGTGGAAAAAAATTGTTTTCCTTCGTCTCTGGACTTAGGTTCAGAGAGGGGTGGCACTTTTGCCTTAATAAGAAAATCACCCAGGTTCCTGTTCCTCCTAAAGGCTGCGATTATTCTATGGTCAGACAAGATTTGGTTTCCTTGAAGAAGATTTTGAAAATGGGTCCTGATCATCCCAACCAATTTGCAGGACGCAGGGGAATATGTCACCACCACTGGGAGAATGGGGGACACATCAATTGGTTTGGTTAGTAGAAATGATTTGAGGCATTTTCTTAAGAAAGAGCGAGAGTACCCTCTAGTGGCGAGAGCCTCAAATAGGATTTTGGTGGCCTGTTTAAAATCACTTTGCTGCGTGCAGATTCTGTGAAATCGGAGTAATTGTGACTTAATTAGCCCAGCAAAGGTATGTTTTGGGTGGAAACTGGTTTTAAACAGTAGGGCATGTGTATCAGTGGGTTTAAAAAACACTTTTACATCCAATTTGTGGTCAGTTAGAAAATTTGGGCCCTTGAATGTTGTCGTGTCCAGAAAATCAATCTTGGTTTTATGAAATGTAGATTTAAGTTTTATTGAGGCATTATGGCCATTTAGGGTACTCAGGAACTTTTCAAAATCCTGCTCAGAGTGCTGCCATATTCCCCAAATGTCGTCCAGGAACCTGTAATAATATAGTGGCTTTTTAACACACTTATTTAAGGCTTCAGTCTCCCATTCAGCCATGAAAATATTGGCATAAGCTGGAGCGAATTTTTTTTACCCATGGCTGTACCTTTCACCTGTAAATAGAAATCCCAGTTGAATTCGAAATCATTTCTTGTGAGGTTGATTTCTAATAATTGTATTAATTCTTTGTCCGGTCTCTTTTTGTCCGGATATTTTTGGAAAATTCGTCTAATTGAGTTAATTCCTTCTTGGATGTCAATGTTTGTGTACAGGCTGTCGATATCAATAGAGAACAAGAAGGCTTCATCAGGGATTTCTATTTGTCTTACCTTATTCACAAAATCATAAGTATCTTTAATATAACTGGGATGGTTTGTAGATAAGGGAGTCAAAAAATAATCTAGGTACTCTGCTGTGTAGTATGTTTCACTTTCGCAGTCTGAAACTATAGGACGTCCCGGAGGCACACGGAAGGGAACACTCCACTTGGACGGATCTTTGTGGATTTTTGGTAACATGTAAAACAACCTTCCCCTGGGCTCAGAAGAACCTAACAGATAGCTCTTTTGTTTTGTGTTAATAAATTTCTTTTGGTGTAGATTATTTATTATCCTCTCAACGACAGGTAGGGTCTCCAGGTAAATTGGTTTACTTAATTTGGTATAATATGTTTCATCATTAAGTTGTCTGTAGCCTTCCTGCAGGTATTGTTCCCTGTCCAGGATGACAATAGCACTTCCTTTATCTGCTGGCTTTAAAATAATGTGTTTGTTTTCTTTAAGGTCCTTAAGGGCTTTTGTTTCTTCCTTCAGTAAGTTGGGGTTAATGCGGTCTATGTACAATTGATTATGAAAAAATTCATAGTCTGCTTTAACCAAATTGGTTACCTGAGGCGGAAGCTGGCTCAGGGGGGGGAGACCAGTTGGATTTGGGGGTGAAGGGTCGGGGTTCTGATTCATTTTTATCTCCATAATATATTGCCAATTTGACCCTCCTATGATATTGCTGCATGTCAAATTTGCGTTGCAAAAGTGAATTTTTATTATTATAGCCTGTCGTGGGAATAAAGGTAAGGCCTCTGTTTAACAGGGTCAGCTGAGCAGTGGAAGGTTGGAAACTGGTAGACAGGTTAAAAACACCATTACTAACCCCCTCCCGTCTAATTGGGTTTATGGGGATTCCTGATTTACCTGTTCATTCCAGTGTTGTAACATACGTTCAGCAGTTTCATCTGTCCAGTGAATGTCATCTCTCCCCGTGGTGAAAACTTCGTCAGGGAGCGCGGGGATATGCTCTTTTAGACCTGAAATAAAGTCATTTAAATGCAGTCGAGTGTCCTTTTCTGGTTGGGGAAGGGCAGAGGAAAAGTTAATTATAGGAATACGAATATCAGCCCCTGGAAATTTCTCCTGTGCTGCCCTCAGCGCCCTTTTCAGCTCTGTCACTGCTACAGTTTTATCCCTCTGGGATCTGTTATTCAGGCCAAAAGAGAGAATCAAGTTAGTCACACTTGTTTCACTGGTGGCCTTCTCCAATAAGGTCTCAGCGTGGCACCATTTTGCTCCAGGAAAACTGTCAATCTGGACGCCGTCCGCTGCATATGGAGGAACCCTGCTCATGTTGGAATCTCCGATGATCAGTACTGTTTCCTTTACGTGTAGATGCCAGTCTCTGTTTTCTCCGTGTGCTGGGATGTTTTGTAGGGGTGCATATCCGCAGGTCCGGTGAAAGTGTGAGGGAAGGGGAGGAAGATAAGGAAGAAGCATCCTCTATTAATCTAGTTTGGAGGCGGGTCTGCACACAGGACTTGAGTCTTTCCTGATCTACGCGTGGCACACCAGAATGTGATGCTGAACGTTGTGGGCTGGGCTCCCTTACTGTGATGTCCTCCCTCGTATTTGTGGGGGTGGATATCTCCTGTATGATATCCATAACGTCCATATCCATGGCCACTGCAGGTTGTGGTGGCCGGGTTGAAGACGATGGTTGGTCATCAGCAGCTGTCCTGTGGGACGCGTCGGGAATTCTCCTCACTCTCTGCGCTTTTGGCAGCATTTCAGTAGGTTCTGTCGTTTTAGGGGGGGTGGCGGCCATCCTATCGTCCTCTCTTTCCTCCTCCATCTCCATAAGCGGTGACCAATCACCTCGAATAGGGTCAGTCATCGTTGCAGCCGTGGATTTAAGTACAGTGCTAGCTGCCGGTGGAGCGTGGATCTCAGCTGAGACAGTTATTATCCGGTTCATCTGTGGTGTTGTAGGTGGCATGCACTGGGGAGCTGGTAGTGCTGTTTCAACAGGGGGATTCGTTGTTATCCCCTGCGTGTCTGTGTTGCTCACCTGCGGTTGCTGTGGTGTGTCCATGGTTGCAGATTCTGCATACGTGATCCGTACAAATGAACAAGATACATGGTGTCTACACCATGTATCTATGTGCCAAATGGCACAACAACTTTTCTGGAGGTGTTCTAACCCTACCTTCTAGTTTCGCCCTCACCAAAATGTCCCCAAGACTGGGATTCTTCATGGGAGCTCTAATTACCCGCGCCTGACTGGGTACCTCCCAGCCTGGTTGCATTACTCTAAAATGCTCTTGTATGCCACTTAAAAATGATGTGTAATCCCGATGGAAGGTACAGACAAAAGGGAGGAGTAACTTCTCTTCCACCATATCCTCTGCCCCTAATTCTGTAGGAGGTCGGGTCTCAGTCTCAAACAGCCGCTGCCCTGTCCCCACGTTCGATCGACTCATACCTTTAGTTTGGGAAAGGCGAGTGGGAGAAGGGAGGAGAGAAGCTAATGTCTCCCTGCGTACTCTCCTTAAAAAGGAGCGCAAGTAACCCCGCCTCCTCAGGCTCCTAAATAGTACTGTTATCGCCTCATGCAAGTCTGTTTCTTTTCAATAAATTCGGTGAAATCGGAGGATTTGGGATTTAATTATGCCACGAAATGTATGAGGCGGGTGGTAACTGGTACGATGCATGAGTACGTGCGTATCCGTGGGTTTGAAATACACCTTCGTTCTCATTCTTTTCTGACCATTCACTGTTTCAAAAAACACTGTTGTGTCTAGGAAATTAATTTGTGAATGATTTGTCTCATGTTTGAGTGATGGTGTGTATTCAAGACCTGCACAAACGCTTTAAAACTCTCCTCTCCATGGGCCCACGCGCCTATAATATCATCCAAAAACCGGAGATAGAATATGGGTTGCAGTGCGCATTTGGCCAACGCTTCCCTCTCCCACTCGCTCATATAAATATTAGCATATGACGGTGCATATCTCTGCCCCATGGCCGTGCCCTCAACCTGTAAGTAATAATTATTGTCAAATTGAAAATCGTTATTGGTAAGACAGAGTTTCAGCAGTTGGAGAATCTCCGTATCTGGGCGCTTAGCGTCCGGGTATCTCAGAAAGATGTTTTTTTACTGCCGCTAGACCCATCTGTGTATTGATATTAGTATGTAAACTATCAATGTCTATAGTGAATAGAAAGGCTTGTTCAGGCACGACCATGGGACGTATCGTCTGCAAAAAGTGATAAGTGTCCTTAAGATAACTGGGGTGCCAGTTGGAGAGAGGTCCCAAAAAGAGGTCAGTGTATTGCGATATGTTGTAGGTGGAGCTACTGCAGTCAGAAACAATCGGTCTCCCAGGTGGAATCTCATAAGGGACCATCCAAGTGTCTGGTTGTTTGTGTATTTTTGGTAACAAATAAAACTGCCTAGGCCTTGGATCATCGCACGTCCGACCCTACGGCTCGCATCCCTTCCCTGACACTAGCGGTACTATCATCACCGCTGTTATGTTCATTCAGGTCCAGGTTACAGTTAAAATTAGGATGGAGGGGATCAGAGCGGGCAAGCGAGACTCTACTCCTCTTTACCGCTTTTTCCCGTTGTTCTATCGTCATTTCCCCCACCTCCTTTTTACCTGAGTCTATTTTTTTTTTTTTTTTTTTTAAATTCGGAGCTGGTTAGCTGCAGGCCGGTAAAGCTCGCTAGGTGGACGCCGGGAGCGCGGAGGGGCTGAATGAGGCGTCGTCAATATAGGAGGCGCCGGTGACCGGGCGAAATCCACCCCTGCCCCTGAGTGTGCCAAAAAGGAAGCAGAGGGAGATGCAGGTAACTCCTCAATCCCTGTATTCAAATCTACAGCCACATTAGAGCAAACCATCTTATTGGGATGAAATCAGACCCTCCCTCCCCACTGTCCTCCTCCCTCCCTCCTTAGCCTTCAACTTCGCCTTAAAACTAAACTCCCCACCCTCCCCAAGCGAGGTGCAGGCATTCCCCTCCCCATATTTCTTTACTTCTTGTATCTACTCCATTAGCGTTCTCCGTTCGCCTAGAGAAAGCGTGTGGGTTTTTTTTTGTTTGTTTTTTTGTTTTGTTTAGCAAAATTCAATTTTATGGGTGCCTGAGTCGGCAACGCTGGAAATTGCTCCTCATCATTTAAATCTATTCCTAGTGCTTAAACCGCTATCCCCTCTCCTCCCTCTCCTCCCTCTCCATTTTCTGCCTGTGGATGCCCGCCCTCCAACTGTTTCCCACACTCGTCGTCTCTCAAAACCAAAAGTGATTCCACAATTATAAAAGTGGAGGCCTTCAACCGGGCCCCATATCTCTTCCCTGCCCACCCTTTTGCAATATCGAGTGACACCTTGTTCATTTTCACATATTTCAAAGACTGTATCACAACTTCATAATTTGCATACAGAATGTTCATGTTGTTCTTCGTCCAGGAGTCTGTGTTATCCGCTAGTTGCGCTTTAACCTTATCATTCGGTGCTGCTGGTTTAATAAAATCAGAAAGTCTGGTGGCCTGCTTTACCATGGCCCGTGGGTAAATGCCCGTTTCCAATGCTTCCTTTACCACATTTTTATGATGTACAGCTTGAATTAGGTTGAAGGTGTCTTTTGCGCACTGTCTGGTGTTAATATCGGGTGCATGGTTTATTCTAGCAGGTGGCACATCGGCTCTCCGACTCCTAAACCGTTTCACCACAGGTTTGTCTGGCCTCACCAGTACTTCAATTTGTCCCGTCCCTCCCAGCCCCACCTTGCGCGTTCCCGGACCAGTCTGCACTGGGCTTTCCCTCTGACCAAATTCATTACAGGATCTAACTAAATTACCGGTGAGCTCACCTGCGATGTCCTGCGCGTGCCAGCCCGATCCCAGCCTGTCGGGTGGGTTCTCCCGTCCTCGCGGCTTTCTCCGGCGTTGTGGGAACAACGCGTCATGTTCCACCTCCTGTCATTGCTCCTCTGCCGATGCTGCATAGCATGCTGCCATCCCGGGCGGTGGTTCTCCTGTTCCTTTCACACAGAGTCTGTTTGTAACGAGGCTCAGCAAAAACAATTAATCCACATATGTCACAATGAGGATATACACAGAAATATTTTAAATGGAGTTCCAAATGCCGTTTCTCGGGTATACCTGAGTTTTGGATCAGAGAGAGCGCTATGTCCTGTCTGAGCCTGGTAACCCCCTCCTCGTCAACAGGGTAGAGTATATTGGTCCCCGAAAGTATTTGTTCTGCAAGCTGAACATTGTCTACTCATTAGAATCTGTCCATTCAGGTACAATACACCATGAGCATTTTACTTACCTTGCATACAAAGACGCCACAGGATGTTAGGTCCTGCTGTTATGGATGGGCAACAGTTGAGCACATCCATTTGCCAATGGCTGGACATTTTCTCCTAACAAGAGCTCTGGAAAGGGGGGGGGGGGGAAACAAAAAAAAAAAAAAAAAAAAAAAAAGAAACGGGTACTGAATGTTATTCAGTGCAGCAGCCTTATGTAATTCACATGTACAAGTTAGAAAAATGACTGCTGTGGTTAACATTAGCCTTTTTTGCTTACCTTGTTATATCCCTGCACTTATCCATTTGTGCTTGTGTTGCCCCAAATGGGTCAACAAACGCAACCCGCATCTCTGTTAGATACATTATCTTGAAAAACAAATGGAGATCATGTTAAACCTAGTAATTTCACTTCAAATTCTCATGGTTGTGTGATGTCTTACAATGAGTGTCCAGTGTCTGTTGTCACAGACTGCCCTAACTGCCACGTCATAATTCAGCAGATCCAGCTACAAAGTGAAGTGGAAATCTTGGAATTAAATCATGAATAGTCTTAAATGAGGATGTTTAAATGTCAAAGCCAACTCGCCTTTCTGAAACCTTTTGTGGACCCCTGCCAAACTGATGTAATGAAATAGGAGTCCATAATCAATGCAGCGTGTTATCGTCCCACCAGTGTCAAATAGGCATTTATGACCAAGGAGTACAAACGGTACATTGTCATTTCCTTCCAATGAGGTGACCACTCATGTGGAAAACATTTACATGCCTCACTTTCCAACTCTTTCTCAGGGGTCAAATCAGCAATGTTCTCCGCAAATAGCTTGTAAGGCCCAATTCTGGACCACAGCACCTTTCCCCTTGCAGGGAGGCGGTGACACCGGTGGTGCCGATGGCCCCTCGCAGGAAGCAGACAAGTTCTTCAGTTTTGCTGGGACCCTCTCCTCAGGCTGAAAGTAGTGCGTCAGTTGGTCAACGTTGACCTTCACAGTCCGCTTGCCCTTCCCTGACACCAAGTCAGCACTTTTGCCTTCCAGCTTCACAACCCTCAAGGGTCCCAGCATATCTGCATCCAGTTTGCCACCTTTTCTCTGTTCCTGCCTCACATTTTTCCGCGGAAAACCATGTCTCCCACCTGGAAGCCATCCTCCTCTCCCCTTTCTGCCTTCCCCCTGCGGATCTTGTCTTGGGTGGTTTTGACATTTTTGGTTACGTCAGCGTAAACCACCTCCTGGGATTTTAGGCTCTCACACACGTCTTCATTCGAAATGAGTTTAGTGACCATGCCCTCTGTGACCTGCCAAAATAGAATGACTGAGTAACTGGATTAGGATTGAGACATCTTCTCTCATGTACATTACACCATTGTACCCTGTATGCCTTTGGGATCTCCGATGGATACCTTGCCTCTCTGCCAAACATGAGGTAATATGGGCTGTATTGTGTTGTCAGCTGCTTTTTTGTCCTCAGTCCAAACATGGTTGACTGCAGGAATTTGTTCCAGTTCTTGGGCTTGTCACTCACCAGTTTATTGAGGGATCTGAAAGGTCAATGCATGAGAACAATATACTAAATAGCCATCGTTGTGACATAGTTACAGCACAAAATATAAATGACAGTATTGTACCTCTGGATTGTGCCATTTAATCTCTCCACCATTGGTTTGGGGATGGTATGGTGAGCAGAGGCTTCTTTGGATGCCCAGGGTTTTACACAAGCCATAGTTGACCTTGAAAAGGTGATCACATTAGTCATCCAAGCTTATATTACATATCTGCTTGAGCTATTAATACCATACCTTGTGGCAAAACTCTGAGCCCTGGTCTGTTAGCAGTTTTTTAGGTGCACCAAATTTGTAGAAGAAATCCAGAATACAACTGGTGACCTCATCTGCAGTTTTGTTTTTCAGTGGGTAGGCCTCTGCCCATTTGGTGAAATAGTCAACCATTACACAAATATACTGGTTACCACCATCCGTTAAGGTCAGTTTACCCACAAGACCCATAAAGGGCTCTGTGACCTGTGAGGGGGGAAAAAAGAACATGTTGTATTTGGACAGTAACAAATATGCTGTCTGTGTTACTGTACCTCGATTGGAATGTATCCTTTCTTTTCCTTAATATTGGCCTGCTTATACTGGCATTGTGGGCACTGAGCAACCTATTGCTAAATTAAGTAACATTACATGCTAATGATCAGCAAAGTGCCTTAGAGCTGTAGGTAATATGGGTTAGTCAGGAGCAACAAAGTACAAACAAAAGACAAAAACAAACAAAAGAAAAACAAACAAACAAAAAAGGGGGGGAGTTTTTGGGTTTTCAAAATGAGTTTGAGGCTCATTCAGACAAAATGTGCTCACCCATTTTTTAATGTCCCCCTCCATGCCAGGCCGGTAATAGCGTGCCATGATAGCACTGTGGGTCTTCTCCCATCCACAGTGTCCACCAAAGTGGCTGGAATGAAATTCCTCAAAAATGTCATTTGCCTCCTTGGCAGAGCAGACCACTTTCGCCAGGCTCTCCGTTTTGTACTTCTTCTGCCTGCATACATAGTACAGGTCTCCATCTACATTAAGCATGTAATGCAAGACAAGAACAAACAGAAAAAAAAAAAAAAAAAAAAAAAAAAAAAAAAAAAAAAGAAATGGTCACATTACAGCACGATACTACACTCTGATGGTTTACGTGACATTATCCATTGTACTCACCATTTATCCTGAAGGTCTCAGCTCTTCTTTTGATTTTATATCTTTCCCTGCTGGTTGATCCTTCAGGATAGCGATCGTGGAGCTTGAACTCCAGAAGCTCCCTCACAATTCTGGAATCCATTTCCCTCACCTACACCTGTCCACCTATCTACCTACTCCACTGTACCACAAACACACAGACTCAGAGACACACCACCAGTGTTGGGACTAACGCGTTATTAAGTAACACGTTACAGTAACTACGTTATTATTGTAGTAACGAGCACGGTAACTAGTTATTATGCCAAAACCGGGAACGCGTTACTCGTTACTGGGATTTAGATAGGCTCGTTATTCGTTACTTCGTGTGGTGGCTATCGCGGAGCTTCCACAGATTCAATAACATTAGCAAGTGGTGGAAGCCAGCAGGTGGATGAAGGAAAAGGGAGGCAAGAAGAGAGACTGAGCGGCCGCCAGTCCGAGTGTCAGGTGAACTGAACTTCAGGTAAGAAGTTATAACCTGCAGTCCATCTGGGTGAGATATGAACCAAGTTTAGGTGGAGTTTATTTTCGTTGTGCTGACTTTTTCGTACTGCGTGCTAGCTAGCATGACGGAGTTTCTATACAGCTGGGTGGGTGCTATGTTACTGATGTTGAACTTTATTTTGTTCATAAGGTTAATTATTAGAGTTGCCAACCCTCCCGTAAAAAAACGGAATCTCGTATTCAGAGAAAATATCATGCGTTTCGTATTGAGGTGAAAAGGAACAGTTTGTCCCGGACTTCAGCTACAATGAAAAAGACACAAAGCTGAAGTTATTCTGTGTTTACGCTGCACAGCTGCCTCTTCTTCTCTCATCCTCTCACCCTCCCTCTCCTGTTTCTACTTCAATCATGAAACTGATCAATGATCAGCTGATCGGCTTTTCTCTCTTGTTTATTTATCGCCCACTTTGCGCCAGAAAGAGGAAACCAGCGGATGTCGCGGTAAACAACAGCAGCACTTTTAAGCTTGATCGGCTGTTGTTAGAATTTATTTAAAATTTAATTTCTAGTATCAGCTGATGTTTGCTGGAGCCAAGCTGTAAAGCTGCTGGTCATGATATGGTTTGGTTATGTGATGAGAGGGAAACATGAAGATGAAACCAGGAGATGTCCTTACTGAATCATCAGAGCTGTGATGGAGAAACAGGTTTACCTTTTAGTTAACATGAATGAGTTGAAGGGAAGTTATGAACTGTTTCTGAGAGATAAATAACACCAGGATCCTTTTCTAAGTAGCTGACAGCTGGTAACTGTGCAGGGGCGGGTCTTGCAAAGTGTTGCCAGGGGTCCATGTAGGGCATTAAAAGGGAAAGGGGGGCACAAGGAAATACTTTCTTATTCTCATTTAAAATGTCTCACTTTTAAAAAAAAATAATTATCTGAGTCTTGCAACAAACAATGGATAGATTGATACATATATACCATCAGAACAGTGTACATCACTGTCACAACAGTGTTTATTTTCATTCAAAGGCTTTATGATTTTTCCTATAATGGTGGGCCGGTCTCTAGTCAAAATGCCCGGGCTGATTTTTTTTGTCCCAGTCCAGCTGTGTATGCAGCTCATCTGCAGTCTGGTGTTACCTACATCTTCCTATTCAGAAGGCAGAATTTCCGAGTTCTGAGTACAATCGAAAGCACCACGACTGCAGTTTTTGTGTTGGATGTAAAAAGCAGGCTAGGATAGAATCAGGCGTGGGATTTCTCTCGTGGAAATGTGCACAAATTTACTTTTAGTTAGCTTACATACTTTGTTCTGTCTTCAAGTTTTCATTCTAAAGGAGGAGCTCTCAGTCTCTCAGCTCTCGGTGGCAGCGAGTCACTAAACTCAGTCCTGCTTAAATTTATCTCTTTACAGAGATAAATATAATATTCATGTCCCAGGCTTTTTCCTGAACAGCTGATTTCCTCCAACAGAGTAATGATGGTTGTGTTGTCTTCTAACTTCATGAAGATTAACAATCTGAACAGCAGCCTGTTTGACAGGAAGTCCAGTATCCAGTTGCACAATGTGTTACTGAAGACCAGAGTGGCGAGTCTGCCAGTCAGCTTCACAAACAGCCTGCTGAGAGAGAGTTGGTTATATTTCAGATCAGTGCAGGGCAGTGAAGACGACATCATCTGTGGCTGTATTCAGCTAGACGACAGTTATTATTAAAGCTAACGCCTACTGGTAGATCAGCCCAGTAAATACGGTGTATGTTTCTGTGTTTTCACTAGTTCATCTGTTTCACTTTCAGATGAATCCCAAAGAAGTGGTAAAGTACAAGGTAAGATGTTTCACATTATTTGTGTATAAAAAGAACTGCACTTTGTGTTTGGCTGTGGTGGGTTTCCTTTGGTTGCTGACCTCATATTTGAAGTACTACAAAATGCCAGGGAATGAATGAATAAGCTCTTATTCAACAATGGCACCAACCAGTTTATCCAAATCTACTGATGCTGTTGACTGGACTGTCAAAATGCATAAATCGAGTCAGTTCTATTTTTACCACGAGTTTTTAGTACCAGTTAACTAATGTTTTTAGATGTTAAAGAATTCAACAGAACTTGTGGTAAAATGCCAAATATAGAACTGTACCACATAGTGCCATTTTCTGTATGAAGCTGTTGGTTCTGTGGACATGAGGAAGATCAGTTTGAGATATTCTCAGATATCTATTGTTTGCAGCACTGAACTGGTGTCCCTGACTTGACTGAAGACAGGTGGGATAGAGTTTTATCCTTAATGGTGACGATGTTCAGGAAACTGGAAGTGTCAGCAGGTGTTCTAAGGAGCTCGGAAAGAAAAGCGTCTGGACGTCTTTTAGTTTCTTGAAGATGTTTCATCCGAGAAGCTTCTTCAGTTCTAAGAGCGACTGGTGGAGCGTCCCAGATTTTAAGCCCTATGGGAGTGTCCCCAAGAGGGTCGTGGACCCCCTATTGATCCTCTGCCTAATCACATGAGCAGTACTAGAAAAATTACCATTCCTGGTGCAACTCTGCAAACCTTAGTCTTCTGCAAAAACAACATATTTCACAGCTGTCTGTGGCTGTTTTATCATGTCATCAATACTTGCATGCAATGTGGCAGCTGTTGGAGAGATGTGATATAAAACTCTACAGAAAGATCCACAGTAAACACTGGAGTGGAGTTTGAATCTGAGGCTGAAGAAGATGAGGAGCAAGACGGTGCACTGAAGTGTTCACACTGTGTACATTTCTGTCTCGCTCACCTTCCTGTGAACTCATCAAAATAATGCAGAGCAACAAAAACTGCAACCTGGGGAAGTCCTTATTAAGGGTGACTTACTCTGGACAACATCTCAGAGTGTTCATATTTAATATCGCTGATGCTGGGATTCTTATATTTACATAACACAAAACTAAGAATCAGCTTGACAGGAAATGTTTGAAAGGCTGCCTGAATCATTAAAGAAGGGTCTAATGTGATCAGCACCTGGATGTGAGCTGATTGTCAGCAAAGTTTCCTTCACTTTGTCTGGAGTCAGTCTTGGCTGTTGAATCATAGAGAGTGATGGATTCAGGATTTGTTCATTGGGCATTTTGTGACAGAGAAAAGTTGTTTCATTTATTATGTATCATGTATTTATTTTATTACAAAACTTTACAAGTAAAGATAATCTCATTTTTTATGTCCTTTCTCAGAGGAAAACACTGTGGACAAACATCTGTCTGCACAGATGCAGAAAGTAAGTAGAACCAAATGATTCTGTCCTCACACCACAGCTTCATTTAATTCAATACTTATACCTGTTATTAAAAAATGATTATGTGTGATGGTTTTTTTTTACTTATTAATCAGTTATCCTCTAAGAAGGTTATTATTAAATCACTTTGTTTGTTCTCAGGCGTTAACAGTCCAATCAGACAAAGAGCGGATTTTGGGAATGTTGGAAGATTTGGAACAGGAGGAGCTTGAAAAGTTCAAGTGGCTTTTGGTGGAGTTCAAACCCATCCCAAAGAGCAAACTGGAGGATGCCAGCATCTGTAACCTGGTGGATCTGATGTTCGGGGCCTACACCCAACATACTGTGGAGGTGACCAAGGAGGTTTTTAGGGAAATGAATAGGAATGATCTGGTGCAGAAGTTGTCAGACACGAGCTCAAGATCCAAAGGTGAGAAATTAAATTGTGTAATTTATTCCATTAATGTTTTACTGTCAAAACTTTATATATGCACTGTTCTTACAAACACACATTTATTTTAAAGTCAGTACATGACTGTAGTGTGAACTCAGAGTGACGAGACTTCAGTTTGAAACATGGAGGGTTTGTAATCTAGGAGCAGATTTGAGATTAAACTTTAAAATTCTACCACGAGTTTGAGTAAAATGATAAAAGGAAATCAGTGAATGATCAGTGTAACTGTTAAATGTACAGACTTAATGTCTGATGTTACAGTAGTGCAAATACTTAATGATTTCAAAAGTAATATCTTTATATATTGTCTTAATCAGTCACCATCTGGTGTGAGCGCACTTTACTTATAAAAATTGGTTTGTTTTTAAAGGAAGTACATATTGACGGGTAGTTTGTTAGAAGCTTCTTCCTGGTTCTCCTGGATTCTGTCCTCTTTATTCTGTCTCTTCCTGTGTTCTCAGACTGACATCAACGTGATGCTGAGATCAGGTCTGTGGGTCTGACCATCTGCTGCAGGACTCTTTATGTCTCTGACTCTCTGTTCGGGCTCGTTGTCCTGCTGCAGGATAGATGCGTCACTCTTAGTCCTGGCAATGGATCAGAATCTGTACTTTAACATTCGTGAGATTCTAAATCTCAAACTCAGTTTCCAGAGTTGCAGCTGTGAACCTGCACAGAGTGTCCATGATTTTTCATTTTTACCTGCGCACACCTGATCCAGACAGCGAGCAAAGGAACATCTGTGTGAATCTACACAGCATGGCTTTGATTTGGTACTTGTTGCATGAACTGATAAGCTCTGATAAATTATTATATTTTCACTGGTGACATGGGGCTAAAAATATGATCATATTTATCTACATGTTTTTTTTTTTTTTGTTTTTTTTTAATTAATGTGACAATGTTGATATATCTGTGGCTGTGTGGACGATGAGAGGAAATGTAAATGTAAAAAGAAATGAATTTGTTTTAGTGGTTTTGTTTGTTTTTTGTTACTCATATGTAGAATGACTGCATCTTGAAGCACGAAGAGATGATTTTACAGTGAGTTCCTATATCTTCTGTCATAGCAACATATTCAGTTTTTTCTAGCAGTACAGTGTGTGACAGACTTTACAGAGTTCCTGTTGTGCTTTTCTTCATTTTTTTTACTTTCATACTTCATATAAATATTATTGTTTGATGCTCATATTGAACATGATCTTTTTCCTCTTCTTGTGGTCGTTGCTCAGTCTGGTTTGGAGGAGAAAAGTTTCAGGACCAAGTTTGACGTTACTGAGGATTACAACATGTCTGTTTGTCATATTTTAATCAACGAGAATTTTTTAATTGGATAAACATTGGAGAATTTGATACTGTCATGTATTTGTTTTTTGTTTTTTTTGCTTTTTTACTAATTATTTTCAAAATATTCTTTTATCTGATATAAAGATCTTTAAACCAGTTACTGCCTTGTTTGTCAAAGCTGCTGTACAAATAGCTACAACAGTGATGTCTGTTTATTGTAAGACGGTCATTTTAAAAATGTTTTCTTAATTTTAAAAACTATGAACAACTCTTCAGAGGTGATTTATTAGTCTTTAAATCAAATCAAATCAAATCACTTTTATTGTCACATCACATGTGCAGGTACATTGGTACAGCACATGTGAGTGAAATTCTTGTGTGCGAGCTTCACAAGCAACAGAGTTGTGCAAAATACAATAATGTAAACAAGCAAAATACAAGAATGGCTACATCTGAAACTAATAAATATATGTACAATATATAATAGTATATGCATTTCTGGATGTGTATACTAAATATTTTTCTACGTGTGTGTGTGTGTGTGTACACATATTTTACAAATTAAATAGAGTAAACAATAAATAAAATATATAAAATAAAATATACAGAGTGAGACATGTGCAAAACAGTGGCGTTACTGTACAGTATGGAGTGCATAATGTTAAAGTTCCAGTAGTGAAGCTGAGGTGTCTATGACATGTTCAGCAGTCTGATGGCCTGATGGAAAAAGCTGTCTCTCAGTCTGCTGGTTCGGGACCGGATGCTGCAGAACCTCCTTCCTGATGGAAGTAGTCTGAACAGTTTATGGCTGGGGTGACTGGAGTCCTTGATGATCCTCCCCGCTTTCCTCAGGCACCGCTTCCTGTAGATGTCTTGGAGGGAGGGAAGCTCACCTCCAATTATCCGTTCAGAGCACCGCACTACTCGCTGGAGAGCTTTGCAGTTGTAAGCGGTGCTGTTGCCATACCAGGTGGTGATGCATCCAGTGAGGATGCTCTCAATGGCACAGTGATAGAAGGTCCTGAGGATGCGGGGGCTCATGCCGAATCTTTTCAGTCTCCTGAGAAAGAAGAGGCGCTGCTGCGCCTTCTTCACTGTTTTGTTTGTGTGTACTGACCATGTAAGATCCTCAGCCAGATGTACACCAAGGAACCGGAAGCTGCTCACTCTCTCCACAGCAGCGCCGTTGATGGTGATGGGGGTGTGTACTTCTCTGCACCTCCGGAAGTCCACTATCAACTCCTTTGTCTTTGCGACGTTGAGGGTGAGATGGTTGTCTTGACACCAGTGGGTCAGGGCGCTGACCTCCTCCCTGTAAGCTGTCTCATCACTGTTGGTGATAAGACCCACCACTGTAGTGTCGTCCGCAAACTTCACAATGATGTTGGAGTTGTTAGTGGCCGTGCAGTCGTAGGTGTAGAGTGAGTACAGGAGAGGGCTCAGTACACACCCCTGTGGAGCACCGGTGTTCAGTGTGACGGGGGATGAGGTGATGCTGCCCAGTCTGACCACTTGGCGTCTGTCAGACAGGAAGCTAAGGATCCAGCTGCAGAGGGAGCTGCTCAGTCCTAGATCCTGCAGTTTCCTGTCCAGCTTCGAGGGAACGATGGTATTGAATGCTGAGCTGTAATCTACAAACAGCGTTCTCACATACGTGTCTCTCTTCTCCAGGTGTGACAGGGCAGTGTGTAGTGTCAGGGCTATGGCATCATCAGTGGACCTGTTGTGGCGGTATGCGAACTGTAGAGGGTCCAGTGAGTCGGGTAGTGCAGAGCAGATGAAGTCCCTGACCAGCTTCTCGAAGCATTTGCTTACGATGGGGGTCAGGTCTTTATTGTCCCCGGGGGAAATTTGGCTTCCAGCATCTTTCACAAAAAGAGAAACAACAATAAACAAAGACACATAAGATTCTATTATGAACGATGCAAATGGATCGGTGTTGTGACTGCAGCGATCCAGACGCTATATTGTCTATCGTAGTGAAGAGAGAGCTTAGCTTTACGGGCGATCGTGGCTCAAGTGTTTGCAGTTTGTCTTGTAATCAGAAGGTTGCCGGTTCGAGGCTCTGACAGTCTCAGTCGTTGTGTCCTTGGGCAAGACACATCACCCGTTGCCTACTGGTGGTGATCCGAAGGTATGGTGGCCAGTGTCCGGCAGCCTCGTCTCTGTCAGTGCGCCCCAGGGCAGCTGTGGCTACAATGTAGCTGCCATCACCAGTGTGTGAATGACTGAATGTAGTGTAAAGCACATTGGCGTCCATAGGGACTAAGTAAAGCGCTATACAAATACAGGACATTTACCACTTAAATGTCCTGTGAAACTCTTGAGTTACTGGTCGAGCTACGTCCCTACCCTCACCTATTAGCACTTGGTTTGATTTCTGTTTTTCCTCTGCATTTACAGATAGAAACAGTTGTTTAGGACAGATTTTAATGCAACATTTTCAGCTTGGTTGATGCCAAAGACCAAAATGTAATTACCAGTAATGATAATAAAATTGTCTGATTGATAGGAGACACTTAGTTACACAACAAACCTGGAAGCTGTGTGGAACAGCTGAGCAGAGCCCAGAACATAAGAGACATTTGACTTAAAATTTCCCTTTTTAAATAAGCTTGTAGTGATGGGTGGTGACCCCTAACATCACTTAGTTATGCTGCCACTGCCTTCTGTTCACCACGTGTTTATATCTGATATTGATCTGATATCTATCTCTTTCCTCTCACCTTCCACTCAGTTGTAGCAAATGTATATTACATTAAAGATACTGTGTATGTGCTGGTTCTATGGATGCACAAAAATCCAGATCCGTAGAAGTGTGTTAGGAATTTTTGGGGACACAAGTTGGTGTGTGTGTGTGCACATGAATGTGTGTGTTTTCTAAGTAAGTCTTACGGTTCAGCTGGAGCACAGGGTCCATCGTTCAATAGAGGACTGTTTCATTACAAACTATACCAGCATGTATTTGGCAGCATGGTTGGTGGTTCAATGGTAAAAAAAATTCCTGGTTCAGTTCTACTGGTTGACTCTGACTCAGGCTTTTCTGTGTGGAGGTGGAACGTACTCCTTGTATGGGGTTTCAGGTTACTCCAGCTTCCTCCCAGAGTGCCAAAACACACACATTAGGCTGACTGGTGATTTGAAGTTAGAATAAAATATGCATTGAAACAACAATGTTTAAGAAGCACTTATTTAATCTTTAACAAAGTTAAGCACAGTGGTTTTAGGTCATTGTAGTGAGTAAATATGACATATTTGCCTCTGCTGTGTAATAAAGTAAAAGTATATATTCATCTACAATGAAAATGCTCACACGAAGTACATGAAAACAGTTTAGTGAGTTACATTTCACCCCCAAAATGTAGAAGTATCATATTTAATTTTCCATGTATTCCTGGTCAAAAGTAGATTCCTACATTACCAAGAATGCGGCTCAACCAGACAGATGGATGAATGATTTCATGTAAATGATATTAAATATATCAAAAACAAGATTAGAAAGAAAAATCAGCTTATATAGCGTACAGGACAGAACTGGAAGATTCGAAAAGTTGTTTGAAATCAGTGAATGAAGGTGTCACGATCAGCTGTGTGACTGGAAGTGGCTGGACCCAAGTGCAGGACTCCGAGACAAAACATTAACTTAAGTAGGCAGGTTTATTTGCTGGCAATACAAAGAACAGAACTCAAACTAGGAGGGTTTAACTAGACTGGCAATGCATGGCATGGAATGACATAACCTGACGATAGAAGACAAGTGATACACACACAACTAACACGGAGGATGCAACAATTGGCAGGGACAAACATAGAGCTTAACTACATACTGAGGTGATTAGGGAATGCGAAATAGGAGGGACTAGGAGCTTGGAAAGAAAAGCGCCTGGTCTTCTTTAAGTTGCTTGAAGATGTTTCACCTCTCATCCAAGAAGCTTCTTTCGGGTCAAATGTTGGAGAGTGCCAGATTTAACCTCCTAAGACCCAAACTCTTTCATGGCATGCATTTCTAATCATCATATTTTTATTTACTTTTTTCCTTTATGCAACCCCCCCCCCCCAAAAAAAAAAAAAAAAAACAAGACAAAAAAAAAAAACAAAAGACAAAAACAAACAAACACAATAAGCAGTCTGAGACGAAAAACTAATACAGTATATATAATTCGGTCTACCAGTCATTTACACATTTGTCCTGACAAACTCAACCCGCCATTGGAGTGGGGCTGCCCCTCTCACTATGGTTTTCTTCAGATCATCAGGTAAGTAATCCAATAGCGGGCGCCATATATCCAAAAAAATATCTTCATTGGCACTTAATTTTGCACTCAGTCTTTCCATTGGTAAAACTCTAAAGATTTCTTTATACCACTGAGTTATTGTTGGTGGTTTTTCATTAATCCAATTGAAAAGAATACATTTTCTTGCCAAAAACAATAATTTACATAATAGTATATATTTTTTTTTATCTGGAAATTTGTTCAGAATTGGTAGCCCCAATAAATACTGAGCTGGATCTTTTTGTATTCTGCTTTTAAATATACCTTTTAATTCTTTTGTTACACAGAGCCAGAATTTTGAGATTTTTAAGCAAGTTCAAAGACCCCGCCGCAGATTTACATTTAATACATTGTGCAGACCTGCTCGGATCAATTTTATTCAGAAAAATAGGCGTTCTATACTGTCTATGTAAAATTTTATATTGTGTTTCTTTAAATCTGTTACTAAGAAATAAAGAATTCACAGATTGTATGCACTCACTCCAGGCATGATTATCACAATGACACTGGAGGTCACCCTCCCAACTCCTAATCAGTTTTCCAATATTATGTTTGTTATAAACTTCCAGTGTATTGTAAAACTGTCTTATAGTACTATTATCTGCATTTAAGCGTAAAAAGAAATTTTCCATGGGTTCTAGTTGCATTGTATTGCGCAAAGTATCAAAACTTGAAGTAATTAGGTGAAGAGCCTGTAAAAATGCAAAAAAATCCATTTGATGTATTCCATATTTCTTTTGGACCTGCTCAAAAGACATACAGACATTCTCATCAAACAGATCACCCACCACACGTATTCCTGCACCAAACCATCTCTGAAATATTACACTTTTCATTCACGGTGTAAAGTGCCGATTATTTATAAAAGGTGTTAGATAACTTAGTATAGGATTACTTTCAGTGTATTTATTCATATCACGCCATGTTTTTAAGTAAGTATCAATCATTACTTTGTTATGTTTTTTTAATATATTTACTCACTAGTTCGCTTAGGAGATTAAATGGCAAACATGTCCAGGCTTCAAGAGGATTCTCTGTCTCTTTTAGATATGCGTGAATCCATTCATGTATAACTCTACTATGACATGACCAGTTATACAGCAAAATGTTAGGAAAGGCAAGGCCCCCTTTATCTTTGGGCAGCTGTAACGTTTTCATACTTAATCTGGGTTTCTTACCCCTCCAAATAAACCTTGACAGATCTTTTTCAATTTCTTTTACAATTTTTTTGGTAAGAGTTATTGGGAGCATTTGTAAGAGATATAAAAGCCGTGGCAACACATTCATTTTAATTAAGTTTATTCTTCCCATCCAGGAGACCGGGAGATCCATCCATCTAGAAAGATCTTTTTTGACGCTTTTATGAACTATGTCTATGTTCTGTTTCAATATACTTATTATATTAGGTGAAATATGTATCCCCAAGTACTTAAATCCCAAACCCGACCAGGTAAATGGAATATTGCATGTCATAGGCAGATTTTCCAGTGGCATAGCAATAGTTTTGTTCATATTAACCTTATACCCGGACAAATATCCAAAAGTTTCTATAATAGATAATACAGAGGGTATAGAATCCTGTATATCCAGATATACTTTGATTATTTCTAATGGCCTCTGCCAGTGGTTCAATTGCTAAAGCGAAAATTAATGGGGAAATCGGGTCCCCCTGTCTTGTTGATCTTTGTAAACAGAATTCTGATGATCTAATACCATTTACTAAAACACATGCTCTTGGGGTGACATATAACAGTCCGATCATGTCTATAAACCCCCTGCCCAAGCCAAATTTCTCCATCACAGCAAATATATAAGTCCACTCAACGCGGTCAAAAGCTTTTTCCGCATCAAGTGATACAACAAGTCCTTGTGTGGCATGCATTTCTAATTTCTCTTTGCTATTTGTGCTGATTGGGACCTGATGAATGTAAAAACAAACAATTATGTGATTTTGTTTTAGCCAGATTTTAGCTTTTGAGAAAAATGAGATCCACGTATGAGGACATTTGATTTACATTTCGATTGAACAGTGGCAATATAATGTCCTCGTAAGTGGATATCAGGCCCTTTGTTTGGTTTGTATCATATCTATCTAATAGACTCCAATTTGTGCATGTAAACGGAGAGTCCTCTTCACACACTACGGTCAGTTATGGTGTTCCACAGGGTTCAGTGCTAGGACCAATTCTGTTTACATTATACATGCTCCCCTTAGGCAGCATCATTCTTCTTGTCCTTAGCGGGCGACCAGCGGCGGTGGTCTGCTGCCCAACCAGTACGCTGCTGTAGGTGCCGCAGGTTCTCTTGCATGACCAACGATTATCTTCCACGCTTTTCGATCTAAGGCGATGGTTCTTGCCTGCTCGAGGTCAAGTCAAAGGGCCTTCAAATCATCCTGGATATGTTTCATCCATGTCTTCTTTGGTGCATTTCGATGCACCCTCCAATTGGTGGGGCGGGTCAACCAGAGTAGGCCATGGGAGTAGCGGCTTGGGTCCATTCGACAAACGTGGCCAAACCATCGGAGTCGGCAGTGCTGGATTAGGTCGCCAATCGTTGGTTGGCTGCCGCAGCTGGTGAGGATGGTGTCATTCGAATGACGGTCGCAAAGGGAAACGCTGAGAATGCATCGAAGGCAACGCATTTGGAAAACTTTGAGCTTGCTCAGGTCGTGTTTGAGCATTGTCCACGTCTCCGCGCCATAGAGTAGAATGGGCAGAATCAGGGTTCGATAAAGGCGGATCTTTGTCACCAGTGAGATGTTGTTCTTCTTCCAGATGCACCAGTGCAGGGAAGCCAACGCTGCCGCCGCCTGCCCAATTCTGGAGCGTATCTCCGCTGATGATGCCACTTTCTTATCCTCAACGAGAGACCCCAGATATTGAAATTATTGGACTTGTTTGATCTGCACACCATCAAGGTGGACGATTGTTGGTGAGCCGTCGGTGGTCAGGACTTTGGTCTTCTCGGCGTTAACCTTGAGGCCGTACAGTTTGGAGTGCCAAGCGATGTCATAGAGGATGTGAGTTGCCTCGGTGTCGTCTTCGGCAAAAATGGCGCTATCTTCAGCGAACATTAGATCGGTGATAAATCGATCGATCGAGGCTTGGACTCTGCGGCGGCCCTTGAATGCTTTGCGCATTATCGCATCGATGACGATGTTGAACAACAGCGGATAACACCACATCGCCCTGCCGGACCCCTGTCATGATGGGGAATTCTTCGGACACTTCGTCATGAATACGTACCTGGCTGGTCGAGCCATCGGAGGCGGTTTGTAGTAGCTCGATGATCTTCATGGGTATGTGTTCGGCTGCCAAAGCCCTCCACAAGGCTAGCTGGTCGATGCAATCAAACGCAGACTTGAAATCAATGAAGATGATGACTGTTCGGCGTCCGCATCTGATCCGTTCCTCCATGAGTCGACGTAGGGTGAAGATCTGGTCGCTGCAGCCTCGTCCGGGTCGGAACCCGGCCTGTTCTTCCCAGCTGGTCATCTCACGGTGCTTTTGAAGGCGTGATTGAATTATTTTCATAAGGACCTTGCCGACGATGGACAGTAAGCTGATGCCCCGGTAGTTTTTACATTCTCGGTTGTCGCCTTTCTTTAGGATAGGAATGAAAGCCGCCTTCTTCCAATTTGCTGGTATCACATTTGATGTCCAGATCAGTTTGAATAACGAGTGTAGACGTATGACGAGGACTTCTCCTCCAGCTTTGAGGGCTTCTGCTGCCACATGATCAAGGCCAGCGGCTTTGTTGTTCTTTAGGATTGGATTGCATGGATTGCGAGTTTGACTTCTTCTACCGTTGGTTCTGCATCAGACATCGGCACCGTAGGAGGGTCGATGATGGGCGGTGCTGCAGCCGGACCTTGGGGCGGATCGTGATTGTAGAGTTCATTGAAGTATTCTTTCCACCGTTGCAGGCGCTCCGCAGTTGACTTTACAAACGAGCCATCCACCTTCCTGATGTTATCATTCATCGTCTTGCACTTGCCACTGAGACTACGTATGGTCTGGTACAACACCCTGTAGTCTTGTCGTTCGGCCGTATTTTCAAGTTCCTCAGTGACTTTGTTCCAGTCACGGTCCTCACGGTCTCCTTTCATCTTCAGCCGCACCTCACGGTTTAGCCGACGATACTTTTCAAAGTTGGTTAGCGTGGCCTTCTTGCGTTCAACGACCAAGTTGAGACACTCGTCCGAGATCCACGGTTGTGTGCGACGCCGGGCGGGTGGGCACAGCGGCTTGGCGCAGTCCAAGATGGTTTCCGATATTGTTTGCTCTTCTTTGTTGGCATCGTCGCTCAGGGGGAGGAGGGCGAAGCGGTTCGATAATGCGATCTGGAATTCTTGACGGCAGTCATTGTTGTTGAGGTGATGCCAGCCCAGCCTGGGCGGTTTGGGTGTCGGCTTCTTCGCTCGTTGGATCTTCAGGCGCACTCTGGCACGGATAAGATAGTGATCAGAGCCGCAGTCGGGTCCACGCATCGCCCAGACATCTTGCAAGGATGATCGGAACCGGGTGTTGATGAGCACATAGTCGAGTAGCGCTGAGTCGTTTCCTCTTGGGTTGCGCCATGCCAGACGGTGCTTGAGCGAGTGTTGGAATAGCGTGTTCCCGAGGACCAGTTTGTTGGCGGCGGCGAATGACAGCAATCGTAGCCCGTTGTCGTTCATTTTTGCATGGCCGAACTTTCCCATCGTCGATTCCCAGCCAGTGCGGTCTTCTCCGACGTGGGCGTTCATGTCGCCGGCAAACATGATCATGCCGGTTTGAGGTAGGGAGTCCAGGACGTCTTGCAGGCAATCATAGAAATCATCTTTAGACGCATCGGAGTTCATTTCGGTCGGTGCATAGACCGCGATGATGTGTAGCTTGATTGTACCGTTGACAGTTAGGACGGCGATACGGTCAGATATAGGTTGGAAGGCCACGACGCTCGCAGAGAACCGATGGTGTACCATGAAGCCGACTTCGGCTTCTCTTTTGTCGCCGCCCGAGTAATACAACGTCATCTTTTCGTCCATGGCCAGCACTTCGACGGAGACAGTGCCAGTTCCAGTCAGCCGAAGTTCCGATAGGGCCGTTATCGAGACGTTGAGTTTTGAAAGTTCACGGGCGATGATCTCCTTCTGCCCAACATGGTGACCAGTTCTGACATTCCATGCTGCAATGTTGATCGGCGTCTTGGGCGTGAGACGATGGAATTGATGGCCAGTAGTCCATTTCCCACCAGCGCCCTGGGTCCCCAGCGCTGGCGCATCGGCTGCCTCGGATGCGGTAGCATTGGTTGATAAAGCTGATCGTTGAGATTCCATTGGTTTCGAGTCAAGTTTCCCCGATTAATCGGTTCTGGTCGCCTTGGCAGGGCGACCACCCTCCTCCTTTCACAGCCGGGCTTGGGACCGTCCATGGCGGAGGCAGCATCATTAGAAGACATAGCATAAATTTTCACTGCTATGCAGATGACACCCAGCTCTATCTGTCCATGAAGCCAGATAACACACACCAATTAGTTAAACTGCAGGAATGTCTTGAAGACATAAAGACCTGGATGGCTGCTAACTTTCTGCTTCTTAATTCAGATAAAACTGAGGTTATTGTACTCGGCCCTGAAAATCTTAGAAATATGGTATCTAAGCAGATTCTTACTCTGGATGGCATTACTTTGGCCTCCAGTAATGCTGTGAGGAACCTTGGAATCATTTTTGACCAGGACATGTCCTTCAACGCACATATTAAACAAATATGTAAGACTGCTTTCTTCCAGATCGACAGACGGATTGGTGCTGCGGCTGCAGTGATGCGGACGCTGCACCGGTCCGTCGTGGTGAAGAGGGAGCTGAGTGTAAAATCGAAGCTCTCCATGTACCGGTTGATCTACGTCCCTACCCTCACCTATGGCCACGAGCTGTGAGTAGTGACCGAAAGAACGAGATCGCGGATACAAGCGGCGGAAATGAGCTTCCTCCGAAGGGTGGCTGGCCTCTCCCTTAGAGATAGGGTGAGAAGTTCGGCCATCCAGGAGGGGCTCAGAGTAGAGCCGCTGCTCCTCCACATCGAAAGGAGCCAGCTGAGACAAGGATGCCTCCTGGGCGCCTCCTGGGAGAGGTGTTCCGGGCATGTCCCACCGGGAGGAGGCTCTGGGGTCCCCCGGATAAGCTAGAGGAGGTGGCTGGGGAGAGGGAGGTCTGGGTTTCTCTGCTTAGGCTGCTGCCCCCACGACCCGGCCCCGGATAAAGCGGATGAAGATGGATGGATGGATGGATGGAGGCTTTCTTCCATTTGTGCAACATCTCTAAAATTCGGAATCATCAGAATCAGAATACTTTATTGATCCCTAGGGGAAATAATCTTTTGTTACAGTGCTCCATTATAAATAAACATGAGCAAAGACAGACAATACACTAACTAAGAATAGCACAATATATACAGGCATATATATACTGTTAAATCCTCCCAATTCTTTCGATCTTTGGGCTGAAGGAAGAACAATACTCGGTGTATAAATGCTCAATCAACAATCTTTTATTCCATACAATACAACACTTTATGAGCATAAACCATCCGGATGGGGAGACATGCATGCAGAGGGATATAGCAAATCTCAAACTGGTGGAGGGTTACTCAAGCTCTTATAGCCTCTAGTGGCCCCCACCTAGTCGTAAAAACCTAAACATTCACATTCTTTCTAACTCCTAATGAGCCTGACTTATGGCCTTGGCTCCCTATTTTGTCTGCCTTCAACAACGGTGGGGGTGAAGCTCCCGTGGAATGTGCTCTCTGTCTCCTCTACTATCAGAAAAAGCAAAGTCCTGACTCTCTGCAAACAGTATTTCTTATAACTCAGCAGTATAATGCATCATAAACAATATCATTCATTCACACTGAATCAGCAGTCTAATGTAATACAAATCAATTTAACAAATGTAATAGTTATCACCTTCTAAGTCAGAAGAATACTGCAAACTAAAACTACATAATAATTTCACAATCTTTAATTAGGGGTATAACATGGCATAAGATAATATTATAATCCCACAATACATAAAAGTCACTTATTAATAAATAGCTGAAAAAGGAAGAACAAGTGCAAAAAGGGTATAGCTGTTGCCGTAAACAGTGTGTTAAGTGGATGTGTTGTACAGGGAGATGGCCACAGGCAGGAATGATTTCCTGTGTCGTTCAGTGGTGCTTTTCGGTAATCTCAGTCTTTCACTGAACGTGCTCCTGTGACTGACCAGCATGTCATGGAGTGGGTGGGAGGTGTTATCCAACATTGTCTTTATCTTGGACAACATTCGCCTCTCCGACACCACCTTGAGGGAGTCCAGCTCCATCCCCACAACATTACTGGCCTTACGAATCAGTTTATAGAGTCTGTTGGCATCTGCGACCCTCAGCCTGCTCCCCCAGCATGCAACAGCATAGAGGATCGCACTGACCACAACAGACTCGTAGAAAATCCTGAGCATTTTCTGGCAGATGTTGAAGGACCTCAGTCGCCTCAAAAAATAGAGACGACTCTGGCCCTTCCTGTAAAGTGCTGTGGTGTTTTTAGCCCAGTCCAGTTTATTGTCAATGTGTACTCCAAGGTATTTATAGTCCTCCACAATGTCAACACTGACCCCCTGGATTGAAACAGGGGTCAAGTGTTTCCTGGTCTTCCTGAAGTCCACTATCACTTCCTTGGTCTTTGCCACGTTGAGCTGCAGATGATTCTGCTCACACCACGTGACAAAGGAGTCGACCACAGCCCGGTACTCTGTCTCATCATCCCTGCTGATGCAACCAACCACCGCGGTGTCATCAGAAAAAATCTGAAGATGGCAGAAATGAGAAATATCCTGTCTCAGAGTGACACTCAAAAACTAGTTCGTGCATTTATTACTTCCAGGCTGGACTACTGTAACTCATTATTATCAGGAAGTCCTAAATTTCAGGAGACAGACACTATCTCTACTTTTAAGATTAGGCTTCAAATTTTCCTTTTTGGTGAGGCATATAGTTAGGACCCTTTTTTATGCTGCAATAGATGTAGGCTGCCGGGGATTCCCATGATGCATTGAGTTTTTCCTTTCGAGTCACCCTTCTCACTCACTATGTGTTATGCTGGGCTTACACTGTGCGATTTTTGGCCCATTTTGAGCCGATTTTTGAGTCGTGCGACCGTTTTGGCGATCGGCCCGATTTTGGACTTCATCGTGCGTCGTGCATCGTGTAGTATACGTGGGGTAACGAGAAGCGATTAACACCTCACGACCAGCTCCCGATCATCAATTGCTTGGTCGTGAGGGTGTCACCGCAGTTTTTCACACTGCGCACGCGCAAACACAAATGTCAGCAAAAAAGACGGCGCAGCACGGCAGTGCAGCGTGTGATCTGGACACAAGCGATGGAGGCACAACTTGTAGAACTATGGCAAGCTCATCCGAGCCTTTTCGATGTGGCCTCACAAAATTATCACGACCACAACAACCGTGAAAATAGGATCTACATTGCTGCTCAATCACAGCTGCCTGATCAATGTTTTTCATTAGCAATTTAGCAAAGTTGATGGTGGTGGTGTGTGTGTGTGTGTGAGTGAAAGACAGAGAGGGAGAGCGAGCGAGAGAATTTCTGTTATAACCTTCATTTTATGGAGGCACAGTGTGAGCACTCAGGTCGCATCAGAGCATCGGGCCGTATAGTGTGAGACCCTGCATCGTGACCTATGAACTTCTAACCCCTGCGAGTCAATCGTACAGTTTGAGCAGGAGCTGAATCGCGCGACTGAAAAAATCGCACAGTGTCTGCCCAGCATTAATAGACCTCTCTGCATTGAATCATACCTGTTCTTAATCTCTGTCTCTCTTCCACAGCATGTCTTTATCCTGTCTTCCTTCTCTCACCTAAACTGGCCCCAGCAGATGGCCCCGGCCCTCCCTGAGCCTGGTTCTGGAGGTTTCTTCCTGTCAAAAGGGAGTTTTTCCTTCCCACTGTCGCCAAAGTGCTGCTCATAGGGGGTCATTTCATTGTTGGGTTTTTCACTGTATCTATTATTGTACAATCCACTGTACAATATAAAGCGCCTTGAGGCGACTGTTGTTGTGATTTCACGCTGTATAAATAAAATTGAATTGAGCTCTTGATCCTGGAACTGGGGCCACGATCTCGGGCCACCACAAACAACTTGAGGATGCTTTCTTCCTTCACAAGACCTTTCACATAGATGATGCCTGTGACACTGTCAATGCGCAGAAGCCTTTGGACAGTCTCTGATACTTGATGAAGGCTGTAGTCCATCTCTCCAATGGCAATGTCTGCATGACTGGCTCTGACCTACAAGGAAGAAAAACATGGGCACTTCATTCCAGCCACACATTGTCCAAGACAAGAACAAAAACCACAATATTTTCATGAACCCTGTTTGGAGTTGCATGGCTACAAGAGAAAAATAACCTACCATATATTTCTAGAGATACAAGCAGTCAGCAAAATATCACTGTGGATGTTAGAATGCTTTTCTGTCAACACACCTGCTTTAATTCTTTTTGATTAATATCTACCTGTATTTCTTTTGCCTCTTATTTTCAGGCATTAACAGTCCGATCAAACAGAGAGAAGGTTTTGGGAATGTTTGAAGATCTGAAACAGGAGGAACTTGAAAAGTTCAAGTGGTTCCTGCGGGACTGTCATGTTTTGGCCTACGCCCAACATTCTATGGAGGTGACCAAGGTTTTTAGGAAAATGAACAGCAGTGATCTGGTGAAGAAGTTGTCAGACATGAGCTTGTGATCCAAAGGTAAGAAACTATTTTTCTATATTTCTATATTAAGTTTTTACTTTGAAAATGTTTGTATGTATATTGTGTTCTTAATCAAAAATTAATTTTGACAGTCAAAAATGTATCTTATGAATTCATTTTAAATACAGTACATGATTGTAGTATGAACAGCACTTTGATGTTAAACGACAGTAAATCAGTGAATGATCACTGACTGTACCTGTTAAACATCAGACATAATGTCTCAATGTTACTGATATACAATAATTCACATCAATTCAATTTTATTTATACAGCGCTGTAGAAGATGCAGGGTAGACCCGACCACATTCTTTTATTTTCAGACTTTTTTATTTTATTTTGGTTGTCGTTTCGAACACTTGCCTGCAGCTTTTACACACACCATTGACAACAACAGGACCCAGTTCATTCTTCTTTTAAGCCGTTGAGGCATGACTGCTCATGTCGCTCAGGTGTGTCTGCCTCCCCCGCAGCCATGCCACAGACCACACCCCGCCACAAGCTCGAAATCACAACAGTTGCCCCAAGGAGCTTTATATTGTAAGGTAGACCAGACAATAATACATACAGAGAAAAACCCAACAATCATATGACCCCCTATGAGCAAGCACTTTGGTGACAGTGTGAAGGGAAAACTCCCTTTTAACAGGTTTAAACCTCCAGCAGAACCAGGCTCAGGGAGGGGCGGGGCCATCTGCTACAACCGGTTGGAGTGAGAGAAGGAAGACAGGACAAAATTACATGCTGTGGAAGAGAGACAGAGATTAATAACAGGTATGATGCAATGCAGAGAGGTCTATTAACACACAGTGAGTGAGAAAGGTGACTGAGGAAGAAAAACTCAATAAATCATGGGAATCCCCCAGCAGCCTTCGTCTATTGCAGCATAACTAAGGGAGGATTCAGGGTCACCTGGTCCAGCCCTAACTATATGCTTTAGCAAAAAGGAAAGTTTGAAGCCTAACCTTTAGAGTAGAGATAGTGTCTGTCTCCTGAATCCAAACTGGAAGCTGGTTCCACAGAAGAGGGGCCTGAAAACTGAAGGCTCTGCCTCTCATTCTACTTTTAAATACTCTTGAGTTTTACAGTTGGGGTGGACGAGGCTAAGCATCAGGCTTTCAAATGAATTAAGTCTGTCTTGATCTTTTGTTAATTAATAGGCTGGTGTGGAAAATTGCTGCCACACCACCCCTCGGCCTGTGCTTCGAGGTTTCTGGTAGTTAGAATGACTCGGGGGTGTTGATTCATTTAAAGTAACATAATCATCCTGCTGCAACCAGGTTTCTGTAAGGCAGAGTCAGTCAATTTGTTTATCAATTATTCATTCATGTACTAACAGAAACTTTTAACCTCTAACCGTTAGGGCCCTACATGGTCAAGCTCCCCAGTACATATCTGACCTGCTGAAACTTCATTCATCTTCCTGAGTTTTAAGGTCATCAGGTCAGAGACTGCTGGTGGACCCACACACTCGATTTAAAACTCGTGGTGATCGGGCCTTTCAGGCAGTGGCACCATGGTTGTGGAATTCTCTTCCACTGTTTCCAAGCTGAACAGACTTCACTGATTCTTTTAAAAAGCAGCTGAAGACATTTTTCTATAGACAAGCTTTCAAGTAATTTGTTGTTTTTTTTGTTGTAATTTTTTGTTGTATGTTGTTATATGTTCTATTTTCATTGCTTGAATTGTAAAGCACTTTGTGATTTTTATCTGTGAGAAGCACTATATAAATATTTTTTCTTACTTACTTACTCTAAGAAAGACCTAATGTGTAATAATTTACATGTCACTGTTATTCTCTTTGGTGCTGTTGAGGATACTGTATTGTTCTTTCTTTGTGATTTTTGGATAGTCATATTTTGGGGGGGTTTAATAAATTTGGCCAGATTTTTAGAAATGAGAGCTGCTCCATTCAGAGTGAAATGGATGCTGTCTCTCCTAACAAGACTAGGTTTCCCCCAGAAGGTTTGCCAATTATCTATGAAGCCCACATCGTTTCTGGGACACCACTCAGACAGACAGCAATTTAAGGAGAACAGTGTGCAACAGAATTAGACAAAAGATGTTTTTCTTTTAAAAAACAAAGCCTGAATAAGTTTTCTTTGGTGAACATCCTTTCCACTTAAAAGAGGACAATCTTTTTAAAACCAGTGTATTGGCAGGTATTTTCTGCTGTTGTCTTTCTTCTGTCTCTTCATATGTTCACAGGCTCACTCCAACATTATGCTGAAATCAGGACTCTGTGTGGGTCTGACCATCTGCTGCAGGACTCTGTCTTTTTTTTCTTCCTATTTAATGTGAAGATGTGATGATGAGAGGGGATAACCTAACATGGTGCTCTGGCTGTGAGCACAGAACCTCCACCCACATTTTGTTCAAACCTTCTGTTTGTGGAGGACAGCTAATAAGAACAAAGCTGGCTTAAAGAGGAGCTAAAACAGACTGTCAGGGATGATGAATTTAGGGTCTGAAAACAAAACCAAGGCAACCAAAGCTATTTTAATACAGTCAAAAGATCCCTGTGAAAATGAGCATTATGTGTACATTTCAATAAATAAAATAATATATTGAAATATTTGATCATTTAAGGTAGTAAAGGGAACCATAAACTGGTCTTATGATGTTAATGAAATGCGTGCATATCATATTATTAAATGTTTTCAAGTAAAGTCGTCCAGATTCATTCTACAATAACGTATGAAAGTGATCATCAAGGAACAGTTCATGTATTTTTTTTTCTTGTTGTGGTTGTTGCTCAGTTTGGTTTGGAGTGAAGCCTGAAGGAGAAAAGCTTCCAACCACAAAGTTATTATGACCTGAATAAACATTTATGTATTTTTCATAGGGCTGTTTTATTACATTTGATCGTGGTTTTGTCTTTCATTTCATGTAAATATTTTTATTTACATGTCTTACTCAGAACATTGAAAAGTGTTGTACAAATACATGTGTGTTGTTTAATGATAAATAACCCTGATTTTTGTGTGATGTTTGCAGCGTTTGATAGAATAAAGTGGCCTAAAAATAACATTTGAAGCTAAAAATAAGAATATTAAACTGTTATAGAATTAATAATAAAAAAAAAATTCATACATAAAAATATGTTTAAAAAAGATGAGACCAGTGAAAAAACAGCAAGGACTGAAGGAATTTCACATTAGATTTTTAAATGGAATTATTCTGCTTACCTGGACCAGAACAAGGGACATCAATGACAATGACATTGTGTCAACACTGAAGCTTCTCTACTCCCTGTATATACAGGAGTGGGGTACAGCCTCAGTGCCATCATTAAATGTGTGCTGACATAACTATGATGGGCATGATTGTTGATGACGATGACTTTGCGTATATCTTAATGCATGCTCAGTCATCCAGGCAAGTAAATCCCAAAAGGTTTATTCTGTTCATCTGGAGGTCTAAAAAAATCGTGATTATAGTTTTTTTTTTCAGTGATTGTTCATGAATTTAGTATTTATTAAATTCAGTGTACTTGTGAGATGGAGAGGCAGATTAAAGAGACTCGACGTCACTCTGCCTACTCATACCTGAGCCAAAGGTAACGTTGATGTGGGCGGGCTGACAGCTGGGAGGAGAGAGAGGCACAGACGTCGAAGTTTTCCAGTTGTCGTTAAGAGAAAGTGAGAGAAAGCAGCGGGAGAACAGTGCCTCACACTAAGCTGCTTCACAAACACTGAAGAATGATTTTCCATCAGCAGTGATTCCAGGTGTTCACATTTTACATGAAGTATTGAAGGTAAGCGCGGCATTATTAAGTTCTGCTTCCTCCTGGAAGTTCACATTCGTAGTTCTGCTTCCTTGTTGGAGTTGTTTTCATATGTGTGTAACGAGGAATGAGATATAATAATAAGTTATATTAGATCATGTGACTGTAGCTGGTTTGAAGCAGAGGTGCAGAGCTCTGTGGTAAAGAACCGGAAGTCACGGTCACGGTAAAGTTCTTGGTTGTAGCGGTTTGAAAGGCTACGATAGTCACGTGGTCTTAAAACAATCTGTACACAGCTTCATCTCCATCATCTTCATCAGACACCAGATCTTCCTCACACAGCTCTGCTCCATGCATGGTTCCTCTCTCTCTGTCTCTCATTTATTTTCTGGGAGAACACAAATTTGTAACCTGCTGTCAGAGTCACAGATATTATGACACAAACATTATTTGCCATTTTTATTTAAAGAAAATGATCTTTTATCTTTATACAAGTTTCCACATTCTTTCACAACAAAAGCCCTGATAAGAATTAAAGTGTTTCTGACCAGTGATAATCTAGAGGGCTTTAAATTTGAAAAGTTTGTATAAACCAGGGGTGGGCAATTCGTTTTACCAAGAAGGTCACGTGAGAAAATGAGACTGTTGTGGAGGGCCTCTCCAATAAGCTGAACTTAAACACACACACACTCACACACTGCTGTGGGTTGCGTGTTTTAATTAATTTTATTCGAGTTTCAAGCTGAAGTTTGACATTCACGTCCAATTAGGGCTGGGTGATATGGCCTAAAATCCATATCACGGTATAATTTGAAGCATGCGCGGGAACGATATATATTGCGATATATTCGTTTCTTCTGTATAACATATTTTACACACTATAAGGCACACTTAAAATCCTTTAATTTTCTCAAAAATCGACAGTGCGCCTTATGTGTGAATTCTGGTTGTGCTTACTGACCTCAAACCAATTTTCTGTGGTACACGGCGCAGAAATCTGTCAAAAATGTTTTAGTACGACTTTGGTATGCTGCGAAGCCGCACCGCTTGATGCATTGTCGGAGCATTACGGCTGCCATAGTCTGGAGCCTCATGGAGTAATCTGGGTCCAAAACTCTGTCTGCTTCAGGTCCCAAAGTCAAACGAACACTGCGGCATCACTGAGAGTTACAAACTGTCTAAATTCTTTAATAAAATCATCAGCGTTGCTGCTTTACCAGGTGTAACAATTAAGTTTAACATCCAGGCATCCATGAAAACAGAATGTATTAAATTCAACGGAGTTAGAAATTAGCAGGAAGTTAGCTCGCTAGTTTCAACCTAAACATGATATGCCATGTTCTGACTGAGAGATTTCTGAGAAAATTAAAATGTACAGCTCTGCTATCACTTCCGACATAAATGAAGACAGAAAACTAAACAGCAGTGACGTTTGTAGGGTTACTAAAGTTGGGCTAGCTGGTATATATTGATGTGCTACGTGATTGCTAGCAAAACAGCTACATTAGCATAACATTAGCACAGGGAAGCTGAAGGATGGCCGCTAACCTTTTTCCACTCGATAAAAGTTAACGTGAGGGTTTCTGGTGGTTAGGGACAAATGCAATTGCATGGCAGGATGCTATAAACGGACCAAACTTCAGTCAGGAGAACAACTGAGATAATCCATCAACAGGTTAGTCATTAATATACTGCAACAACATGGGAATAGCGCAGCTGGGAGAGAATTTTGCATTAATGAACCAATGGTAGGTAAGTGGAGGAAGCACAGTTATTGGCTTTCTCCATCTTCCAAAAGTGCTTCATCTCTTTGCTATGGCTGTCGCCCGGCATAATTTGCAGATGATGTTGTTTGCAGCTGCTGCAATGCTTTCGGCCAAAACAGGCGCAGCTTGATGACACCATCAACATGCGCTATCGCGGTAGAGTGGTATATTCAAAATCTCTACCGTTGGCCAAATTTACATCGTTTCTACCGTATACCGTTTATACCGCCCACCCCGATGTCCAATCACAGTTCTTCATGTGGGTGATAGAAAAGTAACAACCGTCCATGTCAGTAATGTTGTCATTAGTGAAATAAAAAGCAATCAGTTTCCATTCACCAAATGAACAAACAGCAGACATGCTGTCCTTCATGTATAATATGATTTCTTCATTTTCCAGGTGGTAACTATGACGACTAAGAAGCTGCTCATTGAAACACTGAACCAGTTGAGTCCAGAGGACTTTGCTGAGTTCAGGTCACTTATTGAAGTGGAGAAAAATCTATCATCCAAGCCATGGGACCGATTCAAAAAAGCAGAGACACAACATGTAGTGGAGCTGATGGAGGAGACGTACAGGGGAGAGAGTGTGGAGGAGACCAGAAGGGCTTTAATGAAGATGAACAGGACTGATCTGGTGCAGAGATTATCAGGTATCACCTCAGGAACCACAAATAAGACAACAAAGAATTAAATATGTGAGAATACTGCATAAAGTTTATCACATTCATATGAAACCAGGCTCAACTGACTGATAGAAAAATCTCTTGACTCTGTGTTGTGTAGTGAATGATGAACAAAGACGTTTATATTTTAGTGCTGCTTTTATAACGTGGATTAGAGCAGAATATGTGCTGGTCAGGCAGGTTGGCTCATTACAGGAGGCTCAAACACAGCACACTACAAAATAATAGCAGTTTATAGCCGGTGTGCAGTGATATTATCTGACTGTTTCAGGACTTCACAATAGCTAGGTTTCATTTGACGTAGACGTGACGTCGACGTAAAGCGCGAAATTTGACTGGCGGTCGGAAGTGAAAAAGATAAGCGCAAAATCACAGACAGACAGTACGCAAAATGCCTATGTCCTGTTGTGTTTACGGATGCTCCAGTAGGTCGACCCGAGAAACTGATAAACGGTATTTTAGGGTACCAAAAATAGCCCAACGAAGAGGAGAAAAATGGAAAATTCTAACCGAAAAACGTAGGAAAAAATGGATTTTAAATTTACGTTTACAGTCGGGAGGAGCAGAGTCTGCCAATGCCCGTGTCTGCAGCGACCACTTCGTCAGAGGTAATGTTATGTTTGCAAACGAACTTATTAGCATTAGGTTGTCGTTAAATTCTCGTTTACTTAGTGCTTTTAAGTTAGTAGTCTAATATTGACTTGATTGGGACTATAGGCTGCCCAAGTGCTTTGGATGACGAAGAGTCGGAGGACTGGGCTCCGACGGTCAATCTCGGCTACGAACGAAAACCCAGATCGGAATCAGTTCTCAAACGAGAGAAAAGAATGAAGCTTAAGGCAGAACAGCATCGATGTGCAGAGGCGATTTTGGATATGCAACAGACGGCTGAGAGCCCGGATTTGAGCCTAGTGACAGTGGAGAATCCCGAACTGCAGCTTCCAGCTGAGAATCCACAACCAGAAGACTTCAATGTGAATGAGACATTCACTTATCCAGGTAAGATATTGTGCTGAGATGTAAAACAAACAAGAATCATGTCAAAGAGAAAAAGATGCCATTATCTGTAATGATTATGGTCCAAGTTACATATTACATGTTTGTGACTTTTTAATCACAGAGTAAATCCATACCATTTTATTCAGAAAAAAAGAAAAAGTGGCACTTATTACCGTCAGGCACACACCACAGGTTTTTGTACACTGCTATGGTTCTTATATTGCCAGATTCCAGACAGTCTCCTTTCACAGATAAGTAAAGATGTTGTTGACGTTAAAGCCGCTACCGCTAACTGTTAGCGTGTTTAAGATAAAGCAATATAAGAACAAACACTCACCCTTGCAAACACCAAACTGTATCCATCACGGAGACGTTTTGTTCCAAGGTTGTGGACCCACCCGCTGACAAAAAAATTGTACGCCTCCAGACTCTTGAAAGCTTTCATTTGCTGCCTAGTGTAGTAAGAAGTCTGGAGGACCAAGTAGTTGGTGATATCCACAGCCTCGATAGTAGGCAAATCCTTTACTTCTGTGGTGTATTCGGACATTTTCAAAGAATACGGATCACGTCCGATATATTTTTTAACTATCTGTTTATATCTCTCCCGAGAAACGGGGTCTAAAGTTGCACAATAGCTGCTCTCCTGACTCTCCACAGTGTCCTCCATGTTTACTTCCGCCCTCCACTCAAAAATCGCTCTGCCTCCGCACGTCATCAGAACCACGTGACCGCAACCCAACTATTATTATGGAATCACATACAACATAAACACTGTTAAACAAGCTCAGTTAAAGTATTTTGATCAGATCAGAACAAAAACATCCAACATCATTCAACATGGTTGGAAAGTCTTCAACAGCTCTACAGATTATAATTATGTCACTATTAACCCTCATCATACTGACTGAAGTCTGTGGTATATTTTTGTTGTAGCTCACAGATTTGTTTTTTTTTTTCTATCCCTAAAGTTTTTAATGAATTTTCAGTTTGTTGTAAATGTTTCACATAATTTTCTATTCCTGCTTTGATTGGTGCTCCTTTAAAAATACAAATGTTTTGGGGTCCAAGAGGAATCCAGTCAAACAGACAATTCCACCTTTACAGTTTTAATAAATGGAACTGGTCTTAAATTAGCTATGTAAAGATGCCCCTGAGACAATCCAGCACATAAGAGCAGGGTGCAAGATGGCAACATGTCAGGGCATCAATGGAACGCCACAACCAAGTCGCCGGCATGGTATACAGAAACATCTGTGCCGAGCAGTGTTGGTCAAGTTACTTAAAAAAAGTAATAAGTGGGGATGGGTACCGGTATCCGGTGCCATCATGGTACCGGTTCTGTCATAAACGGTAGTAACCAGACCGAAAAGCAGCGCACATTTCGGTGCTTTATTTCGGTGCTTTTTTTTCCCTGAGATGTCATACACTTTAGATTCTAGCCAATCATTTTATGTTTCCGAGGATAGTAGGCGGGCCCAGGTATGTACGTTCTTTTAGAGCAGAGCTACAGATTAAAAATGCGCAAGGCGAAGCGGTCAAAAGTCTGGCTGTACTTCACAGCAAAAGATTCAAACTCAGCAGCCTGCAACAAGTGCTTTAAGGTGATACTGTGCAAAGGAAGTAACACCTCGAATCTGATGAAACACCTGGCAACGCATAGCGGTTTTTTTTAAAAGCCGAGAAATGCGCCGTATTTGATAGCTTGCTGCGAGACCTCACATCGAGCACATCTACTGCGGGTGGGTTGCCTGTTATCGGGCCCGGAGTTTGCAACATCCCCCAAAAACCCGAAGAGTAGAGTCCTGGTCCCTAGCCCTGCCAGTGTAGCAGAAATGATGACCGATGATGATGGCAGCAGCAGCCGTTCCTCTCTGTGTGAGTAGCTTAATGTTGTTCGTGTGTAATTTACGTTGAGTAGGCTAACCACGTTATTACATTAATGCAGGTAAGGTGAACTAGCAAACATCATCATAGCTACATGCGGCTGTCTTCTTGTTTGATGGCAGATACTCCCTTCACCCTGGCCAAAAAGGCTAAAATGACCAAAGAAAAAGTGGAAAACAGTTAAACATGAGAGGTTTTTGGACAAAGTTTGTGTTTTTTCCATTGTTTAAGCACTGCTTCCAGCCAAGAATGATACCATATATGCCCCATAGCTGCAGAAAAGGCTAGCATTGTTATCTTTTTACAAAAAACAGCTGAACATGAGAGGTTTTTGGATCCATTCTTTAAGCACCGGTTTGAGCACCGGTTTGAGCACCGTTTAAGCACCGGCACCGTTTCAAAAGTACCGGTTTGGCACCGGTATCAGATAAAACCTAAATGATACCCATCCCTAGTAATAAGTAAATAATTAGCAATTACTCCTCTGAAAAAGCTATCCGATTACTTTACTGATTACTTATTTTCAAAAGTAATTATTTACTTAGTTACTTAGTCCATCCATCCATTCATCCATTTTCTTCTGCTTATCTGGGGCCGGGTCGCAGGGGCAGCAGCCCAAGAAGAGAAGCCCTGACCTCCCTCTCCCCAGTCACCTCCTCCAGCTTGTCCGGGGGAACACCAAGGTGTTCCCAGGCCAGCCCAGAGATACAATCTCTCCAGCATGTTCTGGGTCTGCCCCAGAGCCTCCTGCCAGTGGTACATGCCCGGAACACCTCACGTAGGAGGCGCCCAGGAGACATCCATGTCAGATGCCCGAGCCACCTCCTGTCGTTGTGGAGCAGCAGCTCTACTCTGAACCCCTCCCGAATGGCTGAACTTCTCAACCTATCTCTAAGGGAGAGGCCAGCCACCCTTTAGAAGAAGCCCATTTCCGCAGCTTGTATCTGTAATCTTGCTCTTTCGGTCACTACGCACAGCTCGTGACCAAAAGTGAGGGTGGGGACGTAGATCGACCGTTAAATTGTGGGCTTCAATTTTACACTCAGCTCTCTCTTCACTACACTAGAGTGTTACAGTGTCCCCATCACCGTAGCTGCAGCACCAATCGGTCTGTCGATCTCCCGCTCCCTTCTCCCGTCATTCGTGAACAAGACCCTGAGTACAGTTCACAAATGAACTGTATTTAAACTCTTCCACTTGGGGCAGGAACTTGTCCCTGACCCAGATTGTGCACTCCACCCTTTTCCGGCTGAGGACCATGGCCTGAGATTTGGAGGTGCTGATTCTGTTTCCCACCGCTTCACACTCGGCTACGAACCATTCCAAGGCAAGCTGGAGACCATCACCCGATGAAGCCAACAGAACCACTCCATCCGCAAAAGGCAGAGATGAGATCCTGAGACCACCAAATTGAAACATCGCCACAAATTGAAAGACGTCCACTTGGCTACGCCTAGAAATTCTGTTCATACAAATTCTGAACAGAATTGGTGACAAAGGGCAACCCTGGAGGAGCCCATCACCCACCAGGAACGAATCCGACTTATTGCCGGCTATGCGGACCAAGCTTTTGCAACGGTTGTATAGGGATTGAGTGGCCCGTAGCAATGGGCCAAACACCCCATACTCCCGGAGCACCCCCGACAGAAAACCCCGAGGGACACGGTCAAATGCCTTCTTCAAATCCACAAAACACATGTAGACTTGTTGGGCAAACTCCCATGCACCTTCAAGTATCCTTGAGAGGATGAAGAATGGATCCAGTGTTCAATGACCAGGACGAAAACCGCATTGTTCCTCCTGTATTTGAGGATCAACTAACCGAAGGACTCTCCTTTCCAGCACCCTGGCATAGACATTTCAAGGGAGGCTGGTTTTCTTTCTAATTATCTTTCATTTCGATTTAATTCTGGTTAAGATTTTCTAGTTCTGAGGTTTTGGTGTCTGTTTCTCTGTACTGTGTTAGCATTGTGTCTCTGCCTTCATGTCATTTCCTGTTTTACTTTGATAGTCTCAGTCCTGTGTGTAGTGTGTCTGGTTTTGCTCCCCTTTGTCTCGTCAGCCCTGATTTGACCCAGCTGTGTTTCTCTCCTTCCTCTCATCCCCTGATTGCTCCCTCTGTGTATTTAAGCCCTGTGCTTCTCTGTGTCAGTGTCGCGTCATTAACGTCTGCTCACCATCTGTCCTGCCTGTGTGTTCTGTTCCTGAGTGTTCTGCACCTGTGTCATTTTGAGTTTTGTAGTTTTGATCAGCAATGAAGCTGAGATTGTTCTCTGAGTTTACCTCTGCCTCCAAGAGTCCTGCACTTGGGTTGACTTCTCCGCCTACCCACACAGAGAGCCTTGACAGATGGCTCCTCTCACCTCTGGTGTCCACCATTTGGTTCAGTGATTACCACCATGACAGGCACCAACTACATTGCGGCCGCAATTCAGTGCAGTGGCTTTGGCAGTGGAGATGCTGAACATGGTCCATTCAAAATCAATGTCCCCAGTCTCCCTCGGAATCATGTTGAAGCTCTTCCGGAGGGGTGAGTTGAAGATCTTGCGGACCGGGGCCTCTGCTAGGTGTTCCCGGCATGCCCTCACTGTACGTTTAGGCGCGCCAGGTCTGTCCAGCGTCCTCCCCCACCACCTGATCCAACTCACCACCAGGTGGTGATCAGTTGACAGCTCAGCCCCTCTCTTTACCCGAGTGTCCAAAACATTTGGCCTTTTGTTTGGTGATACGATTAAAATATTGATCATCAACCTGCGGCCTAGATTCTCCTGGTGCCAGCTGCACTTATGGACACTCTTAATTTTGAACATGAAAATACTGCCCGGGCTCAGATCCGGTCCATTCCTCCCAATCACAACCCTCCAGGTCTCGCTGCCATTGCCCACGTGAACATTGAAGTCTCCCAGTAGGACAACAGAGTCCCCAGGAGGAGCACCCTCCAGTACCCCATCCAGGGACTCCAAGAAGGATGGGTACTCTGAGCCACCACTCGGCGCAAAAGCGCAGATGACGGTCATGACCCGTTCTCCGACCAGGAGGCAAAGGGAACAAACCTTCTCATCATCTAAGGAGCTTTGAAAGAAAAGCGTCTGAACTTCTTTAAGTTGCTTGAAGACCTTTCACCTCTCATCCGAGAAGCTTCTTCAGTTCTAGGGTCAAATGGTGGAGAGTCCCAGATTTAAGCCCTGTGGGAGTAACCCGCCGAGAGGGAAAATGGACCCCCTAATGATCCACTACCTTATCACATGAGCCAGGGTGTGATAATGGGTGTAGGTCACAATCAGCCAAGGTTTCAGGTGAGTTCATTGTGAATCCTAGCCCCACCCTATCATGTGATTTCCTGAGGTCAGATGGCCCAGGATGTGAGTGGACGTTAAGGCATTTGGGAAGGGAACATACCGGCAGAAAGCCAAGGGGATCCCAAGATACCCAACCCAGCCCCCCGCCTCTCACCAGGGGCAACTCCAGACTGAGACAGAGTCCAGCCCCTCTCCAGGAGGATGGTTCCAGAGCCCGGGCCATGCGTTGAGGTGAGCCCGACTATATCTAGCCGGTACCTCTCAACCTTACACACTAGCTCAGGCTCCTTCCCCACAAGAAAGATGACATTATATGTCCCAATAACCAGTCTTGGTAGCTGGGGATCAGTCCGCCAGGTCCTCCTCTCCTGACCGCCGCCCGGCACACAATGCACCGACCCCTATGGAGCCTTTTGTAGGTGGTGAGCCTACAGGAGAATGGGCCCATGTCCCTTTTTTAGGCTGTGCCTGGCCGGGCCCCATGAACTAAGGCCTGGACACAGACGCTTGTCCTCGGGCACTGTTAAGAAATAGAGAGATATTTTTAATGTGTATCTGCTCATTAGATTGTTTTATGTACTTTAGTAATGAAGGCTTGTAGAGCAAGGCCACTTTTGACTCACAAACTAAATGCTCAGCCAGACTGAAAAACAGGAAGTTTTAGTGCACAGGCATATTAATAGATAAGACACAGAAAAGAAGAACTTTCCATATAAGCAATGTTTGAAACTGTGTGTGCCGTGTGTGACGTCTGAAGTACAGAAATAACACCATATAAGACACATGTTGAGCTAAAAATGTTAGAGATCCTGCAGCTGGCGTTTGAGCTGTGCAGGGCTCTCTCTCTTCTGGAAGATGATTGAATAAAAAGAAATATAAATGTTTTAACACACTATGAGTCGGTTTTCTCTGTTCTATCACGGGGACAAAAGAATCGGGGTTAATAGCACCCTCCCCAGGCCTTGCTACAGGGCGGGGCACCAGTAACCGTATCCCAACCAGGGTAAGCTGTTTCCTCGATGGTCATGTCATAGGGGTCTTCTGAATCGCTTTTTGTCTGGTCCCTCACCCAGGACCAATTTTCTATGGGAGACCCTACCAGGTATTGATGTGTCGGTCGCGAACGAAATGGCTCTTAGAGCCGGATCTTTGACGTGTACAACACAAGCCGGCTCCTTATACGTTATACTGATGACAAAGCATCCACCACTTCCGGTATGATGGCGCCTGTGTTTGGCTTTGCCGCTGCCGGCCGTGGTTTCTCTGTGCTGTTTTTTTCGGCCTTTTTGCTTTCGCTTTTTGTCACTAATGTGTTGGCTGCCCTTGTCTATGATCGCCTGACGCTATTATCCATCCGATCCTCTATGATAAGTCAAGATGCCTTATCCTCCTGCGGTATTTTCCATCCTCCGCTGCCGACACCGGTGTCTGGATCTTCGTTAGGTGTCATCAGTGGCGCCTTTCTGTGTCCGCGCAAGTCACGGAGAAGGAGAGGAAAAAGAGCAGGTGTCCAGGTAAAACTCAGACTGTTCTGGAAGCGGGGACTAACTGTGCCTGGATCTATGAGACGGCGCTACCTCAGGAGTGTTCATCCAGACTCTCCTGTTGTTTGGCCTTCCATCCCCGCGGTGAGTGGAATTTATGAACGTCGCGGATCAAACTCTCTGTTTCTTCGTCCCCTAAATCGGGCCGCTTCTGTTAATAATATGTCTTCTACTTCGCTGAGAGTGGCGCTTTTCAACGCTCGATCAATGGCTAATAAAACGTTCCTGCTGAACGATTTTATTCTTTCCAAGAAACTGGACTTCTTATTTCTAACCGAAACCTGGCAGCGCGATGGTGACTTTTCATCCTTCATTGAACTCTGTCCGAGTGGGTACTCATTCATCAGCCAGCCTCGGACGTCGGGTCGAGGAGGAGGTGTCGCTGCGGTGTTTGGAAGCCGGTTTTACTGTCGCGCAGTGTTGGTCGGACATTTTTCATCCTTTGAACTACAGCTGGTTAGAATTGGAAATAAAGATCCATTTTACTGCGCTGTAGTGTATCGTCCACCTGGCCTAAACACTATGTTTTTAAAGGAGTTCAGTGACTTTTTATCCTCGACTTTGAAGCTGTCCAGACTGGTTATAGTCGGGGATTTTAATATACACATTGATGATGACTCTGACCTCTTTGCCAGAGGTTTCCTTAGCGTCATGGATTCTTTTCATTTTACTCAGCATGTGTCTGGTCCCACACACACCAAAGGACACACACTGGACCTTGTTTTTACTTTAGGTTTAAACATTGATTTTATTTGTACTGAGGACATTTTTATTTCGGATCATCATTGTATTCTTTTTTATCTGTCTTTTCATTTGTCCCTCTCTCCTATTCGACATGTGGTTAGCTCTCGCATCTTAACTTCCTCTAGTGCTGTTAAATTTTCCGATGCTTTTAATTTAGTTTTATCTCCTTATAATGATGTTCATTTTTTAACAAATCTTTTTAATAATCATTGTCTTTGTATTTTAGACAATGTTTGTCCTGTCAAAGTTAGACTAGCTCCGGTTTCAAAGTCGTCTCCCTGGTTAAATGACAGCATTCGCTTCTTAAAGCGTTGCTGCCGTAAGGTTGAGCGTTTATGGAGGAAAACGCGTTTGCATGTCCATCTCCTTTATCTAAAGGACCTTTTAGTCTCTTTTAACACTTCAGTTCGAGATGCGAGGGCGGCCTATTTCTCAGACTTAGTGTCTAAGAGCAGAGGTAACCCTAAGGTACTATTTGACACCATTAGTGATATTGTTGCTCCTGCTCCACCTGCTGTCCCAATTTCATCAAATGAAGATTGTGAAAAATTTCTTTCTTTCTTCGTTGAAAAAGTCAGTAACGTGAGGAACAGTATCTCTCCTTCTGTGTCTCTCTTGTCTGCTCCAACTCAAGCTAGGCCTGTAATTTTAGAAAGATTTTTACCTGTGTCCTTACCTGAGCTGGTCAAGTTGGTTAATTCAATGAAAGCATCCTCCTGCTCTCTTGATATTTTACCTGGATCTTTGTTTAAAAATGTCTTTCAGTCTATTGGTCCCTGTGTGCTCACAATTATTAATACTTCACTGGTTTCTGGTCAGGTCCCTGTTTATTGTAAGAATGCTGTTATTCACCCACTGTTAAAAAAACCTAAGCTTGATGCTTCTCTTCTCAGTAGCTACAGACCGATTTCAAAATTACCGTTCATTTCTAAGATTTTAGAAAAGGTTGTGGCTAAGCAGCTTATAGCTGTTCTAGATGAATACAGCATTCTGGATAAATTCCAATCTGGCTTTCGTAGAGCTCACTCTACTGAAACTACACTTCTTAGAATCTCCAACGACATTTTGATGAGATGTGATGCAGGAGAATGCTCCGTTCTGTTGATGTTGGACCTGACCTCCGCCTTTGATACTGTGGACCATCATATTCTGCTAGATAGGCTGAGAGACTGGGTGGGTATATCAGGGGCTGCTTTGGACTGGTTTGAATCCTATTTGCATGAACGATCCTTTTCTGTGGCTACCTCTAAGTACAGTTCCTCTTCTACTTTTCTTGCCTATGGTGTGCCACAAGGTTCAGTTTTGGGGCCTTTATTGTTCTTACTGTATTTACTTCCTCTTCAACACTTATTGAGCACTTTTAAGGACATTTCGTATCACTGCTATGCAGATGATATTCAGGTATATATCTCCTTTAAGCCCCATGATGTTTCCAAGCTACAGATTTTGCACAAGTGCATAGACTCCATTAGATGTTGGATGGCTGGAAACTTTCTTCAACTAAATGAGGAGAAGACTGAAGTTCTTGTTTGTGCTCCTAAAACTTTTGTACCTAGTGTTATGGAAAACTTGGGTCCACTTGCTACATTTGCAAAACCGTCTATTAGGAGCCTTGGTGTTAGTATTGACTCAGCTCTGACTTTGGATGCCCATGTAAAATCTTTGGTTCGCTCCTGTTTTTATCATTTGAGAAACATTGCTAAGCTGAGTCCCATTGTATCGCGCTCCGAATTAGAAATTGTCATTCATGCATTTGTTTCATCTCGTCTGGACTACTGTAATTCTTTGTTTACTTGTTTATGTAAAGCCTCTTTGGATCATCTGCAAGTTGTTCAGAATGCTGCTGCAAAGCTTCTGACCAAGTCCTCCAAGTTTTCCCATGTCACACCCCTGCTGATTCAGCTGCACTGGCTCCCCGTTAAATTCAGGATCCAGTTTAAGGTTTTGACCTTGACTTTCAGGGCCCTGCATGGACAAGCACCAACATATATAAGTGAACTTTTGCATCCATACATTCCCAGCAGGTCCCTGAGGTCATGTGACCAGGGCTTGCTTGCTGTCCAGCACACGAGGCTGAAAACAAAAGGCGACAAAGCTTTTGGAACTGTGGCCCCCAGATTGTGGAACTCTCTCCCTTTGAGCCTGAGATCTGTGGACTCAGTGGTCGCTTTTAAAAAACAGCTAAAAACCCATCTTTTTAAACTTGCTTTTAGTTGATTTTTATTTTTAGGTTTTAGCTTCTGTGAAGCACTTTGTGATTTTTATCTTGAAAGGTGCTATATAAATAAAGTTTTACTTACTTACTTACTTACTTACTTATCGCAAGCCGTGGGGTTTTTTTTCTTTCTCTCATCCTCTCTCTCGCACTTTTTTTGCGCTTCACTCCGCATGTGAGCCTTGTGCTTTGCGCTGGGAAGAGTGGGGAGGGGCGGTAGTTACACTCACAGTAGCACAGGAACAGAGCGGGAGGGAGAGACAGAGAAAGAGAGCCAGGGACAACAACTTCACATTAGAAAGGTATAGTAATCATCCACAACTATTTTCAGTTGCGGATGATAAAGGATTCAGAAAGTTTATTCATGCAGGCCCATATGACAGAGAATATGCATCTTCTTTTTGTTTTCATATTTTAATTTATATTTAATTGTGTTGTGGTTTACAGTGTTTTGTGTTGTTTCATTTTAAATTTGTTTAAAAGGAAAAAGCTGAAAATTTAAATAGTTAAAAGTTGAAATGTGAATAGTTGTTTTTTGTATTATATGATTTATTTATTACATTTTATGTGGAGTGAATAAATAAATGTCTATTTATGGTGGCCCCTAGAGACAAAACACGTACAAACTTCAAAACACGTACAAACCCCGAAGCACGTACAAACGCCAAAACACATAAAAACTCAGAAGCACGTAAAAATTCCAAAACACGTACAAAAGACAACAGAAGTGCTCCAGAATGCTAGTCGCAGTGTTGAGCTTATGTTACCTAGTGGCTACACAAGCCAGCAAGTACCAACGACCGGATTTGGTGTGTGGTAGTAACAGGTAAATGAACTTTTTTTTTTTTAAATTATTTGAATATATATGAGTGCTTGTGTATAAATACACAAACAATACACATATACTTTCAATTGTGTAATTTAAGTGATCTAGGTAGCTCTGTTTTGGAAGTTCAGTTAACGCTAGAAATGTGTTTTGGAGTTTGTACGTGCTTTGTCTCAAGGGGCCACACCATATATTTATATATAAACATATATAAATAAAACCACTTTTTTTTACATTAGTAATTACTTTTGTGCATAATTTTATATTATTGTTAATAATAGATTTATTAAAGCAACAAAACAAACTGAAGAGCCGGTTCGGAGCCAAAAGAGCCGGCTCTTTTTAGTGAGCCGAGCCGAAAGAGCCAGTTCTCTAAAAAGAGCCGGAAATCCCATCACTACTACCAGGGGTCAAAAGCCCCCAGACAACATAGCCCCTGGGATCGCTGGGACACACAAACCCCCTCCACCACGATAAGGTAGCCATTCGCGGAGGGGAATCACTCCCCTCCCTTTAGTTACCTTTGACTTTTCCCTTTAGTTACTTTTTAAAAACACGATACACAACCTGAATAGGTAATAAAGCAATTGAGCTTTCAACCCAATTCTACTTTGTCTGCATAATCCATCATAAAAATGTTGTCAAATTAAAAAGTGTATTTTAAAACTTGTTTTATTAGTTTTAATCTTTTAACTTTATGCACATTGCATCAACTGAAAATTAAATTATATGCAACATTCTCTAACTGGAAGAAATTTGTTTAACATTTAAACCTATTTTCTGCATATTCCAGCATATAAAATAAAATAAATTAAAATAATTTGTTGTGTTAACACTCACGCTTTCAAATAGATGTAAGTAAAACACAGCAGAAAATAAATAAAATCAAAGATTCTGTCCTGTCCCTCTTAAAACTATTTTCACCTTTTTAGCAGGATTGGGGCGGGTGGAGGTGTGCAGGTGTGCCATAGCAGTCATGTCAGTGGGAGGATCCGGGAGTTTCTCTGTGAATTTCACATTCTTGTGGCAACGTGCTCGGTGCTTGCTCAGAAGTTTAGGGGTTTCCTTTTGATGTAAAAAGAAGCTTTCTTCCCATGTAGTGTACATCTGACGCTAATGTTTTTGTCACTTTTTAGGGAATCAAAGTCAAAGTAAGGTCATTACTTCCCTGCTTTAAACGCTGCAGTCATACTCTCTCCCGCACTCAATATGTTATCTATTGTTGATCTGCACACGTCTGTTACCATGAACGTCGCAGACATATACGAGACACTCTCTCAAACAAAACCACAGTTTAGTAATACAGTAACACAGCGTGCTTACGGGAAAGCGACTGTAATTGAATTACTTTTTTTGGGCCTAACCCGGGGGATGTGGCCATGACCTGGTTAGGGGCTCTGGTGGCTCTTAGATGGTGTTTTCCTTGTGGCTGCGTACAGCGGAGATGGGGGAGGGTCTGTGCTGGCGAACGTTGGTTACTGGCCTGGTAGCCTGTGTAGCCCAGTGGCAAACAGATGGAATTAGAGACTGTTTATTGTAATTATTATTAAAGGTGTTTTATTCTGTTCAGTTAAAAACACTCTAAAGAAAAAATCCAAATTATTTTGTATGGAATTGCATTATTGGTGTTATTTATTTATTTTTGTTTCTCAAAGGTTATTTTTTTGACCTGGATACAAATGCAGTCCAACCAATGGGATTGTTTGTCCCGCCTTGTTTTTTCATGTTTGGTTGCGCTGCTAAGGCTGCTTAGACCACACGCGCCATAGCTGTACCTGTGGGGAAAACGTGGTAGCTGTTGAAACAGCGAAGCTGTTGGTGTCTGCTTGATTAGCCGCCAGATTTGGATAGCCGAAGCTAGTTTTATGAATACGAAGTGCTTTGCACTGGTCAGGTTTTTTGAGTTGGAGAAAGGAGCCGAGACTCCTCGGAGAACATTGGATTACAGACTTTGTGGAAATCCGCAGAAGAATAATAATTTTCCATTGCAATGGATGAACCTTGAAGTCTGGTTGCCTGAACTGTGGTAGGACAAAACAGTGCAAACCATACATCGATCGTGGACTGAACTCACACCAATAACTCACCAGATCACCAAACAGGCCTGATCTGGATCCTATTGACACTTTAAAAGACCCGGGTCTAACATTCTTTTTTTTTATTTTGGGTATCTGTGCGCGCACACACAATTTTGGTTGTTATTGTAAATGCAATACAGTGCACAAATTTCAAATACAGTTGAACTATTGCTTCATCATTTGCAGTTGTGTTTTCATTGTGGTTACCCATCCTCTGGGCTCCTGTCGTTCCTGAAGTCTTCTGATTTTCCCATTGTTTATATATTTTGTTACATACTGGTTACACCTGGCTGCCCCTGGGTGGGGGCTTGGGGGTCTGGTGCTCCGCCCCCGGTCTGGGGTGCTGGCTGGGCCTTGGGGGTTTGGGTCCTGGCTGTTGTGTCGCTGGAGCTGTGGGCGGGTGGGTGCAGGGGGGCTCAGCCCCAGTGCAGGGGACCTCTGGTGCATCGGCCCACTAGGGGGCTCTCTAACTGGTGGGGAGGTTGTTATATCTTTGCAGGTGGTCTCCTCTCTACACAAGCTCACTCTGCAGGTGGGGAAGAGATATAGGAGAGGTAGAGAATGAACTCAACCTGGGTGTCTATTGTCTTGTGTAGTTTGGGAGATGATTGGATGATGGGGTGGGTGCAGTTTTCTCTGGGGTGGAGTCGGGTGGGCTGCCCCGGACTCTGTGGGGCTGGGCGGTGCTGCTGCTGCGGGCCCCGGTCCGGATGGGCCTGGGCCCCCTTGCCCTGGTGGGTTCCAGAGTGTGGGGGTGCCTACTGGGGTCAGCGGGGGAGCTGGTGCTGCTTGCCCCTCCCTTTCTTCCCTCCCCATCCTCAGCTGCCTCCCTATTCCCGCTCTACCACACCCACCCACACACGCAGGGCTTGCGGTGCAGGTATGTCACCAGGGTGCAGGGGAGGCACTCCCCCTCTGTCCCCTTCTGGCCGCCTGTGCCTCAATTTTATTCTGCAACCTAGACATCCACATTACTCACACTCTCACATAACACATACATATAGGGCCTTGGGGGTGGGCACGTTTTACAGCATCCAGAGTATGCCGTAACAGTCAGGGCTGGGGGGCTGGGAGGAGGTGCTAGCCATCAGATTGGGGTCTGGGATGCGGGGCTTCCCTGCTACTGCAGATAAGGAGGCGGTCCACTTGCCTCCACCCCAGAGAGAAGGGTTACATCTCCTGGGTCTAGGTGCGGCTTGCCCCTCTGGAGGCGGGGGTACCTGGACCTGGGATATAGAGTATGTTTGGGGAGTGTGATTGTCTGTGTAGTGTCTATTTGTGTCTGTCTACACGTTGGGTGAGTGCCGACTATTTGGTTGTGCATATGGGGTGGGAATGCACGTTTGTGTCCGCGTGCGCCTGTTCGTCTGTGTCTATATGTCAGGTTGGGCCTTAGACTCAACCTCTCTGGGTACATCTCAGGCCCTCCTAAGTACGGAGGCCTATCTCCCCTCACCACACTCCCTGCCGGTGGCTGATGCCCTCAGACGTTGGTGTGTTGGTGGTTCTTGTCGACTGGGGCTGGGCGCTCATGTATGAACCGGCTCACTCCTGGTGGCCGATTGGCGGGGCCTGGCACCTGTGGCCCGGCTGGGCCCCTTCCGGGGGGTGGGGTGCCCTCAGGCCTCTGGGCCTGAAGCTCGGTCCTCTCTGGCAGCTGGCTGCCGGCAGAGCCCGCGGGCATGCCACTGCAACCCCCTCTGGCCTCTGCTCCGTAGCTGCTGGGTGACCTCTCGTTTGGGGCTCTACTCAGCTCTTCCCAGGAGGGTGGCACGGTTCCCCCCCTTGTGGTGGTCCTCCTCGGGTCCTCTTATTCTGGGGCCTCTGGATGTCTGGGGCCTGGATCTCCTCCATACCTGCTTCATGTCTTGGGGGACGGGGCTATGGCTCCCCACACTCCCTAGCAGATCGTTACGTGGAGAAACCTTTGGAATACAAGCATGCTGATTCACACAGGTGTGCACACAGGTGTACACACGGGTGTTCACAGACGCGGACTACACCTTTCTTGGCTGCTGCCTCAAAGCACACTGTGCGCTGTCTATCTTGCGTGCAGCACAATAGCGTTTAATATTTAGTATCTACTGTTATCTACTGCTAGCTAGTTTATTGTGATGGTGCTGTATTTATTATGGTTTTTTTGGGGGTTTTTTTTTGTATTTTTTGTATTTTTTTTTGTATTTTTGTTTGCTTTCTCTTCTGTTTTTTTTTTCTCCATACAGGTGATCCAGGTGTTTTGTTTGTTTTTCTTTCTTTCTTCCCCCCCTTTCTCACCGTCTCTTCTCCCCTCTGGTTTTCTTTCTCTCCCTCTCTTTCTTTCATTCTTTCTCCGTGTCCTATCCCCCAGTCATGTCTGTCCTGTTTGTAACAACCGAAAATAAAATAAATACATAATTATAATAAATGTCAATCAAATGGACCAATATGGCAAGGCCGGGACAAAAAAAAAAAAGAATTACTTTTTTTGCAATAGTAATCCCTTACTTTACTCATTACTTGAAAAAAGTAATCAGATTACAAGTGACATATTACTGCCCATCTCTGGTGCCGAGTATGGCCTAGAAGTCCTGAGATCAAAATGGGACACATCCCCTAGGGTGGTCGAGAAAGACTGAGCTAAGATCCTATGGGACTTCCAGATACTCATGGACAAAATGGTGGAGGCTAACCAACCGGACATATTGGTAGTGGACAAGCAGAAGAAGACACCTGTAGTGATAGATGTAGCGATTCCAAATGACACAAACATCAGAAAGAAGAGGTTTGAGAAATACCAAGGGCTCAGAGAAGAGCTCGACAAGATGTGAAGGGTGAAGGTAACAGTGGTCCCAGTGGTAATCGGAGCACTCGGTGCGGTGACTCCTAAGCTAGGCTCCAGCAGATCCCAGGAACAACATCGGAGATCTCTGTCCAGAAGAGCGCCTCAAGGACCCTCAAGATCCTGGGCATTTGGTAGAGGGCCTGAGCTTGAAGGATATCTTTTGTGTTATAAATCCTCATAAAGCCTGATGATAAACTGTCCTCTCCCCCTTCCTCTTCACCCTCTACACCACAGACTTCAGCCACTGCACAGAGACCTGCCATCTTCAGAAGTTTTCTGATGACTCTGCGGTGGTTGGATGCATCAGCAGGGATGATGAGACAGAGTACCGGGCTGTGGTCGACTCCTTTGTCACGTGGTGTGAGCAGAATCATCTGCAGCTCAACGTGGCAAAGACCAAGGAACTGATCGTGGACTTCAGGAAGACCAGGAAACACTTGACCCCTGTTTCAATCCAGGGGGTCAGTGTTGACATTGTGGAGGACTATAAATACCTTGGAGTACACATTGACAATAAACTGGACTGGGCTAAAAACACCACAGCACTTTACAGGAAGGGCCAGAGTCGTCTCTATTTTTTGAGGCGACTGAGGTCCTTCAACATATGCCAGAAAATGCTCAGGATTTTCTATGAGTCTGTTGTGGCCAGTGCGATCCTCTATGCTGTTGCATGCTGGGGGAGCAGGCTGAGGGTCGCAGATGCCAACAGACTCAATAAACTAATCCGTAAGGCCAGCAATGTTGTGGGGATGGAGCTGGACTCCCTCAAGGTGGTGTCGGAGAGGCGGATGCTGTCCAAGATAAAGACAATGTTGGATAACACCTCCCACCCACTCCATGACTTGCTGGTCAGTCACAGGAGCACGTTCAGTGAGAGACTGAGATTACCGAAAAGCACCACTGAACGACACAGGAAATCTTTCCTGCCTGTGGCCATCTCCCTGTACAACACATCCACTTAACACACTGTTTACTGCTACAACTACACATGTTTCTTTTCCAGCTATTTATTTATCAGTGACTTATGTATGTATGTATATATATGTATATATTGTACTATTCTTAGTTAGCGTATTGTCTGTCTTGTCTTAATGTTGGTTTATAATGGAGCACTGTAACAAAAAATAATTTCCCCCAGGGATCAATAAAGTATTCTGATTCTGATTAAAACAGTTTCTAATCTGATTTTGTCTCTTTCTTTTCTTCTCAGACAGTTTCCTAAACTGAGCCAGAGAGTGAGTAACGTCACATCAGTTGACTTCAACCCTGACTTCATTTCACTTCTCAAATATCACTGTGTGTGTCTCCTATATGATATATTTAACTGACAATTTTTATTGTAACAACCAACGATTTATACAGGAAAATAATGACTATTAACAAGGTTACCCAAAACTTTGCATCCCACTGTGCACTACATGTCTTTGAACGTGACGGGAGTTGACACCAGACTGGGGCGTTTATATCCAGTAAGGGTCTCAGGCTACCTCTCCCACACTAACCAACCCTAACTCAGAGTGAGAGACATAAATATGAAGCCATACCATCTCAGACGTCACCCAGATGAAGAAGGTCAGCATCAGGCAAAAGATGAAAATAGGGCGCTGTTGGAATATTACTACGCAAGAAACTCTGGTCAAAGTTGAATGGGTTGAAGTCAACTGATGTGACGTTACTCACTCTCTGGCTCAGTTCCTAAACTGAGCCAGAGAGTTCCTAAACTGAGGAACTCTCAGCATAAATGACTACACCCCCTTTAAAAAGTATTAATTTAATCAGTAGCTCAATGAACAAAAGAACAATTTCCAAATTTTTCAGAAGGCTGAGTTTTATTGAACACTTGTTAAACTCTATAACACGAAATTAAGGTTAATAATATAACTTAGATCCCAAAACCTTCAGTTTTACTCAAATTGGTTGAAGCAAAAATGAATGCACCCTGCAACAAAAACTAATACATCTAATATTTTGTATGACCACCGTGATTTTCAAGGACAGCACCAAGTTTTCTAGGCATGGAATGAACAAGTTGGCGACATATTGCAACATCTATCTTTTTCCATTCTTCAAGAATAACCTCTTTTAGAGGCTGGATACTGGATGTGGTGTGATGCTCAACTTGTCGCTTCAGAATTCCCCACAGGTGTTCGATTGGGTTAGGATCAGGAGACATACTTGGCCATTAAATCACCTTCACCCTGTTCTTCTTCAGAAACGCAGAAGTAGCGTTAGATGTGTGCTTTGGATCATTGTCGAGTTGGAAAAGTGCACGACGACCAAGTGCACAGAGTAATGGCAGCATCTTCTCCTTCAGTATAAAGCAGTAGATTGTTGAGTCCATGTAGACTTGTAGTCAAGACCACCATAACCGAGACCAAGACAAGACCAAGACCAGAGGGTATCGACCAGAGGGTATCGAGACTCCAAACTCCAAGTTTATGATACCATCAATGAAGTGCAGCTCCCCAACACCAGTAGCACTCATGCAGCCGCACATAAGGACACTGCCACCATGATGTTTCACCGTAGGCACCATGTATTTTTCTTTGAAATGCTCACCTTTAATTACACCATACAGTTTTGAAACCATTAGTAACAGTGATCTTGGTCTCATCACTCAAGAGTATAGAGTCCTCATCTTTTTCAGCATGGGCCTTAGCAAATTCCAGGCATACTTTTTTGTGCATGGGCTTTAGGAGAGGCTTCCTTCGTGAACGATACTCATGCATGCCATTCCTCTGCAGTGTGCGCCGTATGGTGTCACGGGAAACGGTCACTCCAGTTTGGCTTTCTACTGCTTTAGCTAACTGCAGTGCACTTGCATGGAGGTTTTCTTCAACCCTTCTCATCAGAAGATGCTCCTGTCAAGATGTAAACTTCCGTTGATGGCCTGGATGTCTCTGTAAATGGTTGCACTTCCATCTTTCTTAAATTTTTGGATAGCTTTTGCTACAGTATTTTGACTGATATGCAAAGCTTTGCTGATCTTCTTGTAGCCTTCACCTTTTTGTGTAAAGAAATGATTTCATTTCTCAAATGTTGGGACATTTCTCTTCCATGCTCTTGCTGACAGTATGAAATGGGAAGGGCTTTTCTTTGTTAAGTAATGCCCTTTTATAGTCACCTGTTTGCTGGACACCTCTTAAATGAGTCATTAGACTCTCCTGTGGTTGAATGCCTGTTAATTCAAATTTTGTAGTCTTAAGTGTGGCTTTTCTCCTAAGACTATAATTGGGGTGTACTCAATTTTGCAACATGGGCTTAAATGATTTTGTTAGGAAAATCACTTTTTTGTGTGTGCAAATTAACAAATCTTGTTTGCAATCAATGGCCCACATTTGTGGGAGCATTTTGTAGTATATCTCATAGAAGATGTTGATTCTGAAAGGAAACTAAAGGTTTTCTGACAAATGTAGTGGGGTGTACTCATTTATTCTGAGCACTGTATATAGGTGTGTGTGTGTGTGTCACTAAATACACACTAAAAGTGATCAGAGATCAGAGTATCCTGTGTGTGCTCTCATTCACAAAGTTAGGCCTCTCTCTAAAATCATTATTAACGAGTTAACGAGGTTTAAGTGTCACTTTGATGTGAAATCTTTTATGTTCTAAATCCTCATAAAGCCTGATGATAAAACAGTTTCTAATCTGACTTTTTCTCTTTCTTTTCTCCTCAGACAAACAGTTTCTTCCACTGAGCCAGAGAGTGAGTAACGTCACATCAGTCAACTTCACACAGTTCAGCTTTGATTCAGTAGATGAAGACTGAAAATGATCTTTATCTTAAACAGAAATCATACACATGAAATTCAAGCTGCAGCTATGTCATGTACACATGAGTTTTATACATGATTGCTGTAGAAATATTAAACCTTATTTACATTTTTAAAAACAGATTAAATTCAAGTCTTTCTGTTTATCAGTAAAGATGTGAGCAGTTAAAGCTCCCCTCTGTTTGTAAAATCAGGAGACTCACTGCAGTTTTTGTAGTTCAGTCTTTGACAGAGTTACAGTCAGGCAGTAAAACAGAGTCACAAACCTGTTCATGAAAATTAAATCCTTCAAAAAGAGGAAAAAATGAGCCAAGAAATAAAAAACGAATCCAAGCAGGTACCCACCGAGCACCAGATGTTCATGGAGGTTATTTTCTGCTCTAAATCTGGTCGACCGGTCATGACCCTAACCCTTGTGTTGTCCTCGGCTCAAAAATGGTCCCTGGGTGAATGGCAAACAAGTATATGGGAATCCCGAGGACAAATAATTTACGTCACAGGTCATCTTCTCAGGTTTTAAAAAGACTTGAATTTTTAAAATGACCTGATTTTGTCCATGAATTTATTGTTACCACACATAAAATGTTCTGTTCATTAATGATCAAACAGATATTTGAATTGCACATCGCTGTCATGTGACCTCTGTTTTTACCAGGTAGAAATGATGGAGCTTTTTATTGAGCTGCTTTTGGAAACACTGGCTGATCTGAGAGGCAGCGAGCGCAAAGACTTCATCAAAATCCTCAAGAAGAAATATTTCTTACTTATTCCATTGAGCCTGTTTGAGATGTCAGACGTGCAGGATGTGGTGTTTTTGATGGTACAGACTTACGGCCGACAGTCAGTGGAGAAGATCGTGGAGGTTTTAAAGGAGATGAAGAGGACTGATCTGGCTCAGAGGCTGAAAGACAGCAGCTCAGAAGCTCAACGTAAGATAATAAAGACAAAACATGTTAAAATCATAAAAGTGGTTCTTAAAGTGTGTACGCTTCAGTTCATATTAGAAACAGTCAGATTTACAGAGAAAAGAGCATTGTTGATGAAGGGCAAAAAATTATGTTCAGCAGGTTTAAATGTAATTGTTTTTGTTGCTTTTATGTAGCGAATGTTCAGCATCTCTATAGCCGAAGGCGCTGCATTGAGCTGCGGCTGCAAGGTGGTTGGTGCCTGTCGTGGTGGTAATCCCTGAACTAAATGGTGGACACCGGAGGTGAGGGGAGACACCAAGCCAAAGAAGGAGTCCTATCAGATTTGGTTAGCCTGTTCGACTTTGGAGGCAGCTGATAGGTACCGACAGGCCAAGCAGCACACAGCGTGGGGAATGGCTGAAGCATAAACTCTGGTGTGGGAGGAGTTCGGACAGGCCATGGAAAAAGACTTTCAGACTGCCTCGAAGAGAATCTGGCAAATCATCAGGCGACTTGGGAGGGGAAAGCGGAAAGCGGTGCCAAATATCAGGCCCAGCCCCGTGATTCCTGTCAGTCAGAGCAGAATGAGGCTTCAATCCCCTCTGACAGCGTGACTAATGTGGTTACTGCTAAAACTAGTGGCTCTGTCAAACCAATCACAGAAGAGTTTATTCAGACTCTTGGCCTTAACCTAGTGCCAGGCTTCCCATCAGAAGTAAGTGTAATTGCTGTATGTGTAAGCACAGACTCTGAACAGGTTACATGTCCACCACATGACTGCAAAATGAACGTGAATGAGTTTTCTTTGTCCAGTTGTGCCGAATTAATGGATGTCCAGGAACCTAGCCATGAACAGATAAATAATGTTTCTATGAAAAAATTCTGTCATAAACGCAGCTCACAGGGCCGAACTGTCTTTCTGAAAGCGCTGTAACTAAGTTTAAGAATATAATCCATCCACTGTTATCATCTTCAATGCCCTGTACCAACATAGAGCAGAGCAGCTATCTGAACGCTACTCCAACAGAGGTGGATTATCTTGTTAATAATTTTACCTCCTCACTATGTACGACTCTGGATACTGCAGCTCTGGTGAAAACTAAGGTCTCAAATCAGAAGTATCTGACTCCGTGGTATAATTCTCAAACACGTAGCCTAAAGCAGATAACTCGTAAGCTGGAGAGGAAATGGCGTGTCACAAATTTAGAGGATCATGATTTAGCCTGGAGAAATAGTTTGTTGCTTTATAAGAAAGCCCTTCGCAAAGCCAGAACATCTTACTATTCGTCACTGATTGAAGAAAATAAGAACAACCCCAGGTTTCTCTTCACACACTAAGGTCAACTATGGTGTTCCACAGGGTTCAGTGCTAGGACCCATTCTATTTACATTATACATGCTTCTCTTAGGCAGCATCATTAGAAGACATAGCATAAATTTTCACTGCTATGCAGATGACACCCAGCTCTATCTATCCATGAAGCCAGATAACACACACCAATTAGTTAAACTGCAGAAATGTCTTAAAGACATAAAGACCTGGATGGCCGCTAACTTTCTGCTTCTTAATTCAGATCAAACTGAGGTTATTGTACTCGGCCCTGAAAATCTTAGAAATATGGTATCTAAGCAGATTCTTACTCTGGATGGCATTACCTTGGCCTCCAGTAACGCTGTGAGGAACCTTGGAGTCATGTTTGACCAGGACATGTCCTTCAACGCACATATTAAACAAATATGTAAGACTGCTTTCTTCCATTTGTGCAACATCTCTAAAGATAGAAATATCCTGTCTCAGAGTGACACTCAAAAACTAGTTCATGCATTTATTACTTCCAGGCTGGACGACTGTAATTCATTATTATCAGGATGTCCTAAAACTCCCTGAAAAGCCTTCAGTTAATCCAAAAAATAGAAAGAGAGAGCAGATTTCTCCTCTATTGCCTTCCCTTCATTGGCTTCCTGTTAAATCCAGAATTGAATTCAAAATTCTGCTCCTCACATACAAGGTCTTAAATACCCATATGGAAAAGATATATATAAATCTTATAAAGTTTGTATCTGTCTTTTGTGAAACCTGTATGAAAAGCATACAAGAGGAAAAACAGATACATAAATAAATAAATTACATAAATGAAACTTGTATCTTTTGGATACTTACTAAAACAATATATGAAAGTAATGAGAAAGTGGCTACTTTCATGAGTAAATCATATAAGCCTTATATGATTCACTATATGAAGTAGGCCACATCTTATGCAAGTCTTTTATAAGTTATTGCTATTTCTTTTCCATAAGGGTAATCAGGCCCCATCTTATCTTAATGACCTTGTAGTGCCATATCACCCTATAAGAGCACTTCGCTCTAGCACTGCAGGCTTACTTGTTGTTCCTAGAGTATTTAAAAGTAGAATGGGAGGCAGAGCCTTCAGTTTTCAGGCCCCTCTTCTGTGGAACCAGCTTCCAGTTTGGATTCGGGAGACAGACACTATCTCTACTTTTAAGATTAGGCTTAAAGCTTTCCTTTGTGAGTGTGTTTCCGTATGAGCTTACCTGCGATAGCTTCTGGACACTTATAGATCATTAGGACTAAAGTGTTCTTAACAGAAACAGCAACATTTTTATAGTTACCTTATCTTCAGCGCTCCGTGTGTCTGTGGCCTACAAACAGCTGAAGCCTGATTACAGTGTCTGGGCACCAAACAGCCTCAATAGCCTGGAAAAGTGCTAACCGCTAGGCTAACAAGCAACAAGATGCCTTCCCTCTCCACAGATTACTACCACAGCCTCCTGCAGAAGATTGCAGTACTGGAGACAAAGATTAATTGCTTTTTAAGTAAACATGGAGGTAAATGGACTGTGTGGAAATGAAACAACCTTGCCTTTGATTCAAAACAATGGTGATGAGCAAGCTAGTTCAAAGCTAAAGAGCACAGATAACATGACCAAGAAAGAAGACTCTGTGCATTATAATAAATCCTCAAGTGATAATCCCCCCTCAGACTGTCTTGGTGCAAAACCAAGACATAAATCATGTCTCCTGGAATGGGGAGGACGTATCACAGGCAGAGGACAGTGAGCTGAAATCTCTGAAACCGACTGGCCTTCACTTCCTACAAGACAGAGAAGCTCTTCTACCCCTGTATACGGGACGAAACAGGACTGGACAACCGTGAATAGGAAGGTTAACAACAAACCTCCAAAACAACTGAATGTGAAACTGCAGAACAGATTTGCTCCACTATCAAAGGACCCTGGATATATATATCGGACAACCATCCATCTAAAAGTAGCAAAGTAAGGACTGAAAATCTGTTGAAAAGTAAAAGGCCACATGAAAAGCTAAAGGCTAGGCCTGAAACTCTGATTGTGGGTGACTCTGCCGTAAAGGATGTACAAAGGATGTGCAGTAAGAACACTAAAGTCCTCTGCTTCCCTAAGGATATGGTCAACAACCGGAAGGAGAGAATTCTTCAAATTGCAGATGAATATCCAACTGTGACAAACATTGTTCTGCATACAGGGCAAACAATGTATTCAAACAACAATCGGAGGTTCTGAAACGGGACTTTACTGGATTATTAAATACTGTAAACTCTCTCAATGCAGCTGTATTCATCAGTGGACCTGTACCGCCCGTCAGAGGAGGAGACGAGAGATTTACTAGGTTGTTTGCACTTAATAAATGGCTTATATCAGCATGTACTGACCACTCAGTCTATTTTATGAGTAAAGATGGCGCCAGTGTGTACGGCAGGCCGTCCTTGTCTCTGTTGTCGATCTCTCTTTCTTGATATTTGTTTATTATTTGTTATGTTTCTGACACTATGCCACCCAGATGGTTATGCATTAATCACCTATGACCGGGATACTCTGTTAAATCTTCGTTTCCTCCCCTATGCTGGGTTGGATCAAGGCTGGAATTTGGGAGATGCTACCTTTCCACGTATCATGTCTTCTACTGGTTCATACGGTTCCCCTCTCTGTTCCCCGCCTAAGAAGCGATATAGGAAGCGGGGCAAATGGAGTGGGTTTCAGGTTCGCTTAAAGGCTTACCTTAAAGCATCAGCTGCAGCTAATTCCCTCACCACCGCGGGGATTATACGACTTCCATCCGCTCGGGATCCATCACCCTTCAGGCTGCTCAACCATCGCTGGATCTGTCCGGTTGGTAAACAAGCCTGTCCGGTTTCTCTGGTAGTCTCTCTGCCTGTTCATGTTTGGATTGGGTCCCCCAGTGATGGTGTACGGCACAGGCATTTAAGCCAGCTAAGACGTGCTTCCAGCAGAGATAAGATGCCGATCTCTCGGATGGCTTTATTAAACGCAAGATCGCTGGTGAATAAAACCTTCATCTTAAATGACCTCTTCCTCACCTCTCGGCTTGATGCTCTGTTATTGACTGAAACTTGGATTCGTCCTGGTGAGTCCTCTTCTTTTTTCAGAGCTACTACCTCTGACTTCTTAGGTTCATTTTAATTAAGTTATGACCAAGCTCTTATCACTGGAGATTTTAACATACATATTTGTTGTGATGACACAATTGACTCTTTTAACCTTACACAGTGGGTCAGGGAACCAACTCATTTTAAAGGCCATACCTTGGATTTGGTCCTCTCATATGCTTTGGATATTTGTACTATGGACATTGATAATGCTGGTATTTCTGACCATTTTTTGGTCATGTTTGATGTTGAGCTATGTGTAATTGATTTAAATTCTAAAGGCTGCCATCGCCCTGTACGTATCATTAACTCTGAGACTGTGGCTAACTTTATTACGACCTATCTAAACGTTGCCTTTTTTGATCCAGACTTCACTGATAGTCTGGATGGTAAAATCTAGCTTCTTTCACCTCAGGCAGCTGGCAAAAATAAAACCAATTCTTTCACGGCAGCACTTTGAGACAGTGATCCACGCCTTTGTTAGCACTCGGCTGGATTACTGTAATGCACTTTATATAGGGGTCAGTGCATTATATATTAGTCACCTACAGAGGGTGCAAAATGCCGCAGCTCGTCTTTTAACTGGCACTCGAAAGTTTGAGCACATTTCCCCTGTTTTAGCTTCACTTCACTGGCTGCCCATTTCTTTTAGGATTCATTTTAAAATTCTTTTATTTACTTTCAAAGCTCTCCATGGCCTCGCCCCATCTTATCTCTCTGAGCTGCTACAGCCTTATACACCCACCCGCTCTCTCAGGTCAGCTGATCAGCTGCTCCTGAAGATACCCAGGACTGGGCGTAAACTTAGAGGAGATCGTGCTTTTGCTGTAGCAGCTCCCAAACTGTGGAATGAGCTTCCTTTAGAGATTAGACAGGCCACTTCTTTACCTGTTTTTAAGTCACTCTTGAAAACCCACCTCTTTACTTTGGCCTTTGACACCACGTGAGATGTTGGTTTTTATATTTATTTTTATTTTATTTTAGTTGTTTTTAGGTGACTCGATGCTGTTTTATCTTGTTTTGTTTTAACATAGGGCTGTTTTAATTTTAATTTTATGTCTTATGTGATTTATTTATTTAATTTGCTGTTTAACTTACTTTCTGTACAGCACTTTGTTCCTGTGCTGGGTATTTTAAAGTGCTTTATAAATAAAATTGGATTGGATTGGATTGATACAAACTGTTACACACCTCCCTTGGTTGATGATTTTGCCAACGCTATGCTATCCACCTGTTGTTCCATCTTAGATACTGTGACCCCTATAAAGTTGAAACGTCCCAGAACTTCTCATCTACCATGGCTAAATGACACTATACGAGCCTTACGTCGTGCCTGCCGTCAATCTGAAAGGAGGTGGAAAAAAGACAGGCTTCAGATATCCTATGACATTCTTTGTAGGAGCCGCTTTCTCTACCAGAACTCCGTAAACGCAGCTAAAGCAGCTTTCCTATCAGACATTATTGAGACTAATAGCCATAACCCCTGAATGTTATTCAAAATTTTTAATTCAGTGATAAATCCCTGTCCGGACTCTTCGAGCTCGGCCTCTCAGGCTCTCTGTGAGCAATTTCTCAATCATTTTAGTGGAAAATTTTTATTACTGAAGGCTTCACACTCTCACTCTCTTGTGCTGAATCCTGTTCCGGTTTTAGGATGCATGTCCACCTTTTCTCACTTTGAGCTGTTATCACTCCCCACTCTTAAGGGAATAATTGAACAACTGAGAAACTCAAATTCTGTGCACGATATCCTTCCATCCCAAATTATCAAGGAAGGTTTGAGGAAATTGGGCCTTGCATTTTATTCTTAATGAATTTATCACTGTTTGTGGGCTGTGTCCCGACTGCCTTTAAACATGCGGTAGTGCACCCTGTTCTTAAAAAAAGTAATTTTGATCAGAAAGATCCTGCCAATTATAGGCCAATCTCGAAGCTTCCGTTTTTATCAAAAATTTTAGAAAAAGCCGTCTTTCTCCAAATACAGGCTTACTTAGTTGCAAATAATATCACTGACAAATACCAGTCTGGCTTTAAGCCACACCATAGCACTGAAATGGCACTGCTAAGAGTCTATAATGATCTTCTTGTATTTGCTGACTCTGGTCGCCCTGCCGATTTAGTTTTATTGGATCTGTCTTCAGACTTTGACATGGTTGATCATAATATACTCTTGAGGAGGCTAGAGCATGTTGTAGGCATCAAGGGTTCTGCCCTTAACTGGTTTAATTCTTACCTCACTTACCTCACATTATTGTAATTCTCTGTACTGTGGTCTCCAAGCCTTCTCTCTTTGAAGGCTGCAACTCGTTCAGAATGCTGCGGCTCGCCTTCTTACTGGAACTAGAAAATTTGACCCTATTACTCCGGCTCTTGTTGATCTACACTGGTTATCAGTCAAATATCGCATTGAGTTTAAAATCTTGCTACTCACTTTTAAAATCCTGAATAACATTGCGCCCAGCTACCTTACTGACCTCCTCAATTTGTACACTCCTTGTTGTGTATTAAGATCATTAGGTCAATTACTCCTGGCCCAACCTAAGTTTAGACTGAAGACCAGAGGCGATCGTGCTTTTGCTTCAGCTGCACCCAACCTTTGGAATAGCCTCCCTGCTTCTATTCGAGCCTTGGACTCTATCCAATCCTTTAAATCAAGATTAAAAGCATATCTATTTGACTTGGCTTTCCTGACCAGTTAATACCCTTTTAAATCTTTTAAATTTTAAACTTTTAAATTTTTTATTAGATTTTATTAAATGTATTATTTTTTTATTAATTTTACTGCTGTTTTTGTCTTCTTAGCATATTTTGTATTTATCTAACTCTCCTGGTCTGTTAGTGCCTCTATCCTGTCTATGCTAGTGCCCGATTTGTACCCTGTTATTGACTTATGTTGACTCTCCATATTACTGTGAAGCACTTTGGTGTGCCTTCGGGTTTTTAAATGTGCTATATAAATAAAATTGTATTGTAATGTATTGTATTTTATCAACAATTTTAATATTTTCTGGGAACACAGGCATCTGTTTAAAGCAAATGGATTTAATTTTAACAAGTCAGGGGTGAAACTGTTCACCTTCAACTTGTTTTATTCCATATGTCATCCATCTGTGCTTGGTGCCAAGGCTGAGATAAAAGAGGAATTATCTCAAAAGAGGAACAAACAGTACTCCAAGAACAGACAAAGCCCAGCAGAAACCTCATCTGCCCCCAAGCCGGAAGAGCTTTAGAAAGGAGAGACATCAGAGTCAAGAAGAGGGGTCCCTATTTGCCACCAACTCTCTCAACAACACCAACGACCAGGACCAGGGACCACGACCTTCCCCAGTCCCCCAAACCCCTGACCTGCCATCACCCTCCTCCTCCCTTTGCCCCTCCTTCCCACACTTGAAATTCACTGAGGAGATGATGGAGAGGGTCAATGCTGGGCTCAGATTTACCCCCCGGCCCACTCCCTTTTTTTCCCCCACCAGAGCAGCCAAAGGTTCGCCATCAAGCACCGCCCTCAACAGAGCAATCAAAGTTACATTGCCCAGCCTCGCCCCCCTTAGTTCCTCCTTACCACCTTCATGCTCTGTCTCCGCAGTCTGATGTGTGATGTGTGGAGGGTCCAGGCTGCGAGGATTATGGCAGTGGTGACTTTTCCCAGGAGAAGCTGGGACCCTGTTTACTAGAAGGTTTTAAAATTTCTGTACTTTTAGGTGACAGAAGGAGACATGTGGCCTGGTCAAAACACAGAGAGCTGCACTCTAAAAGATCTTTAAATATAGTAAACATAGCTTGTGTGCCACAGACTGCTCCCAAACACGAGGGGGCAAATAATACCTCTAAAACACTTAAGTTGGCTTTATTAAACGTTAGATCTTTAGCTGGGAAAACATTTTTAATTAATGATTTAATCACTGAGCACAGCCTTGATTTTATGTTTTTAACTGAAACTTGGTTGGACCAAAGTAATAGTGGAGCTGTTCTCATCGAGACGACCCCTCCTAACTACAGTTTTATCAGTGAGGCCAGGGTGAGCAGGAGAGGAGGAGGGGTCGCTGTCTTATTTAATGAATCATTTCAATGTAAGCAGCTATCTCCTGGAAGTTTTCAGTCTTTTGAATATGTGGCTTTACAGCTGAAGGCCCTATCCAAAGTTGTGTTTCTCAATGTTTACAGGCCTCTCAAATACTGCACAGACTTTTTTAATGATCTCAGTGAACTGCTGTCTGTGATCTGTGTTGATTTCGACTGTGTAATTATTGTTGGGGATTTTAGCATCCATGTGGACAACCCTGAAGACAAAGTGACTAAAGACCTGAGTAACACTCTGGGCAACTTTGGGCTGACTCAGCAGAGACCACACATAATAGAGGACACACTCTTGACCTACTGATGTCCAAGGGCCTGAGCATTTCAAAGGTTACTTGTGTCTGTTACAGTGATCACAAAACGGTGCATAACTGAATACAGTAGTGAGATTTTTAACCAGGTCTTCCCATTAACACCTGACCTGTCCAGAGGTTCAGTCAATGAGCTCGTCAATAGCTTCAATGCTAAAATGTTAAATGTAATGGACACTATTGCTCCCATTAAGGTGAAGGTTATCTCTGGAAGGAAAAAGTCTCACTGGTGAAAAATTAAAAAAGAGAGTGTAGGAAAGCTGAGCGCAGATGGAGAAAAACAAACCTCCAGCTTCATTATGACATCTATAAAGAGAAACTTCACAATTATAATTTAGGGCGATTCACCTTGTAATCGGAAGGTTGCCGGTTCGAGCCCCGGCTTGGACAGTCTCGGTCGTTGTGTCCTTGGGCGAGACACTTCACCCATTGCCTACTGGTAGTGGTCAGAGGACCCGGTGGCGCCAGTGTCCGGCAGCCTCGCCTCTGTCAGTGCGCCCCAAGGTGGCTGTGGCTACAATGTAGCTTGCCATCACCAGTGTGTGAATGTGTGTGTGAATGGGTGGATGACTGGATGTGTAAAGCGCTTTGGGGTCCTTAGGGACTAGTAAAGCGCTATACAAATACAGGCCATTTACCATTTACAACTGAGGAGGGCAAGGAGGTCCTACTTCTCTGACATCATCACCAAAAACAGTCATAATGCTCAGATTTTATTTTCTACAGTTGAATTCAATTCAATTCAATTCAATTTTATTTATATAGCGCCAAATCACAACAAAAGTTGCCTCAAGGCGCTTCATAGATCCAGAGAAAAACCCAACAACCATATGACCCCCTATGAGCAAGCACTTTGGCGACAGTGGGAAGGAAAAACTCCCTTTTAACAGGAAGAAACCTCTGGCAGAACCAGGCTCAAGGAGGGGCGGGGCCATCTGCTGCGACCAGTTGGGGTGAGAGAAGGAAGACAGGATAAAGACATGCTGTGGAAGAGAGACAGAGGTTAATAACAGATATGATTCAATGCAGAGAGTCTGTTAACACATAGTGAGTCAGACAGGTGACTGGAAAGGAAAAACTCAATCCATCATGGGAATCCCCGGCAGCCTACGTCTATTGCAGCATAACTAAGGGAGGATCCAGGGTCACCGGGTCCAGCCCTAACTATATGCTTTAGCAAAAACGAAAGTTTGAAGCCTTTTCTTATAAGTAGAGATAGTGTCCGTCTCCTGAATCCAAACTGGAAGCTGGTTCCACAGAAGAGGGGCCTGAAAACTGAAGGCTCTGCCTCCCATTCTACTTTTAAATACTCTAGGAACAACAAGTAAGCCTGCAGTGTGAGAGCGAAGTGCTCTAATAGGGTGATATGGTACTACAAGGTCATTAAGATAAGATGGGGCCTGATTATTTAAGACCTTGTATGTGAGGAGCAGGATTTTGAATTCAATTCTGGATTAGGGCTGGGCTATATCATACTGTTCACGGTAATACCGGTGTAATGTTGGGCAACGATCGGAAAATGAAATATCGCAATAGAATATGGGTAAAATGCGCATGCGCAGTGCCTTTGTTTACATACACACATGGCGGCGACGCAGAATGAGAAGAGCAAACGTGGATCGTTAAATGAAACGGATGAGCCAGAATTGGTTTGTAAAAATGCTGCAACTTCAGTGGTGTGGAACTGGTTTGGCTTTCATCTGTCAGATACACAACAAAGCACTATTTTTGGTAGAGCATGCTAGCGGGCCGTCGTTATTACCGTGTTTTTTTGAAAAATACGGCACACTTAAAATCAATCCTTTGATTTTTCTGAAAATCGACAGTGCCCCTTATAATCCCATGTGCCTTATGTATGAATTCTGGTTGTGTTTACTGACCTCGAAACGATTTTATGTGGTACACGGCGCACGAAAATCTGCCAAATGTTTCAGTACGACTTTGCTAAGCTACAAACCCGCACCGCTTGATGGATTGTCGGAGCATTACGGCTATCTTTGCCCCCTCACATATACTAATGTGCCACAAACAGGACTTTAATATCACCAACCATTCCCATGTTATTGCGGTGTATCCATATAAATGGCCCACCTTGTATACATCTAAAAACCAAAAACCAGGCGAGAAATTTGGGTGTAGTGATGGATGCAGACCTAAACTTAAATTAAGACAATAACAAAATCAGCTTACTATCGCCTCAAGAATATTTCAAGGATAAAAGATCTGATGTCTCAACAGGACCTGGAAAAACTACTCCATGCATTCATCTTTAGTAGGCTTGATTACTGTAACAGCATCTTTACAGGTCTACCTAAAAAATCAGTCAGCCAACGGACACGGAGAAGCTGCATTCAGCTTTTATGCTCCATATATCTGGAATAAACTCCCAGAAAGCCTCAGATCAGCTGAAACACTCAGTTTATTTAAATCCAGTTGAAGACTCACTTATTCTCAGCTGCATTTGAATAAAACACCAAATCCACACTTTTAAGCTTAACCACTTAAGCCCCACGCCCCCGGTACCGCGGGCAAAAAGGAGAAGATCACATGGGGTGAGAAATATAAGTCCAGACATGTGTGGTATCCACAGATACCTCTAAATCTCAGCTAAAATGTCATATAAACCATTTCTACAACCACCAAACATACCAAAACAAGCTGTGATTAAACGAGCAGTTACATAAATGCGCAGAAGACCGCTAAACAAACAAAACCAAACAAGAAATTCTTCAAACTTCATGTAACCGGCTAAAGATAGGCTGGTTAGCTCCCAGGGCTATTACTGACTCCAAACACCAAGTTTCACCACGCTCTGACCAAAATTCATTGAATGAGCCGCAAAAGAAGACCACAAAAACACATAGCGGTGCAAATGCGCTAAGACAGAAATGGGCTTACCGTCCCGATTTCTTCCGTTATTTTCGCCGGTAGCCACTAGCCACTGGCATGGTGTCCAACTGCGTGCCAGAATTGGACATTTTTGTACAACGTCTGGATATTCATGTATTGACAGCGCTGAAATTTTTCGCTGTTTCACTTTAGAAACATAAACCTTTGCACAGATTATGTTTATAAGTTGGCTACTGAATTTCTGGAATGGAATTTGAACTGAGGCATATTTTTTAAAGGGTTATATGCTAAAAATAAAAAATAGGCGAGGATAAAATCTACTTACTTTTTCTGTGTTCCTGTCTCAGTAACTTTGACACAGTAATATCTGCTTTAATATTTACACCTCTGATGAAATTTCACAAGTGTTGGTTTTATTTTGATACCAAGATTGTAAGGACAGAGTTTGTAATTGCACAGAAATAATCAATTAAATTTGGGCATTACATTTTCGAGCAGAAAGCTCAGAAACACCCTTGGGGCTTAAGAGGTTAAATTTCAAATTTTAACTACTGATTTTATTTACTGTCCTGATTTTATCTACTGTTCAACTTTAAATCATGCTTTTTATTTGTTTTTGTTTTTTAATATCTCTGTAAAGCACTTTGAATCACCTTGTTGAATGGTGCTATATAAATAAACCTGCCTTGCCTTTTTGCTAAAGCATATAGTTAGGGCTGGACCAGATGACCCTGAATCCTCCCTTATTTATGCTGCAATAGACGCAGGCTGCCGGGGGATTCCCATGATGCATTTAGTTTTTCCTTTCCAGTCACCTTTCTCACTCACTATGTGTTAATAGACCTCTCTGCATTGAATCATATCTGTTATTAATCTCTTTCTCTCTTCCACAGCATGTCTCTATCCTGTTTTCCTTCTCTCACCCCAACCGGTCACAGCAGATGGCCACCCCTCCTTGAGCCTGGTTCTGCTGGAGGTTTCTTCCTGTTAAAAGGGAGTTTTTCCTTCCCACTGTCGCCAAAGTGCTTGCTCATAGGGGGTCATATGATTGTTGGGTTTTTCTCTGTATCTATTATTGTATGATCTACTGTACAATATAAAGTGCTTTGAGGCAACTGTTGTTGTGATTTGGCGCTATATAAATAAAACTTAATTGAATTTTCCTCACACTGCCATGGACATTTCAATTCTGGGTTCTAAACCAAACGGTGAACTAATGGCAATCTGGTGGGAAATGAATTGCATGATGTTACATTAAGTTTTCCAGAGAATCAGCAGCTTCTTGCCCCTGCCGGAGTAGCAGCTCAGCCCCCTGTTCAGCTCTGTTCTGCCAGGGGTCTCCATAACTGCTTATCCTGCATCTGCTGCTGGATGCCTGGGTGTGCCAACCCGGCACCCCGCAGCACCCATGCCGCTTCACGTCATGTCAGCTGGAGGGCCCAAGGAGCCCGTACACCCTTATGCCTCGTCAGCTAGAGGGCCCGAAGAGCCCGTCCACCCTCATACCTCGTCTGGTCCTGCCAAGCCACGTCCACGCCCAGTGCCCGCCAAGCCACGTCCACGTCCTGGTCCACGACTGCAACGTCACCGGTCACCTTCCAGGCCATCAGCTGGACTTCTTGGCTGTCATGGGCGGCCACGTCCAGCAGCTCAACCCGGGCGGCCACTTTCTAGGCCATCTGCTGGACATCATTGGTGTCGTGGACGGCCTCCTGAACTCTGTTACCGCCGTCTTCCTCACGGCTAGCCTCCAGACCTGCTCAGCTGGCGCCGCTGCCCTCCATGCGGCTGGCCTCCTGAACTGTTTTGTTTTGGACTCTTGTGCTGTCGACCTCCGGGTCGACCTCCAGAACCAAGTGGTTTTGGACTCTTGTGCTGTTGACCTCTGGGTCGACCTCCAGAACTGCCTTATTTTGAACCTTGTACCTTGTACCTTCGAAGTTATGTTTTCTTGACAATGTTGCTTGAAGGTCAGGGGCAGTACCCTGGACTGGCAGACCATCTTTAAGAAAGGGAAACAGAGGGGAATCACACTCCTTGGCCTTCCTTGAAATGTCTATGCCAGGTTGCTGGAAAGAAGAGTCCATCTGTTAGTCAAACCTCGGATACAGGAGGAACAATGCGGTTTTTCTTCTGGTCGTTTAACACTGGATCAGCTCTTTATCCTCTCAAGGATACTTGAGGGGCATGGGAGTTTGCCCAACTAGTCTACATGTGTTTTGTGAACTTGGAGAAGGCATTTGACCGTTTCCCTCAGGGTTTCCTGTGGGGGGTGCTCCGGTAGTATGGGATGTCTGGCCCATTGCTACGGGCTGTTCAATCATTGTACAAGCGTTGCAAAAGCTTGGTCCGCATAGCCGACAGTAAATCGGATTCGTTACTGGTGGGTGATGGGCTCCTCCAGGACTGTCCTTTGTCACCGATTCTGATAATAATTTTTATGGACAGGATTTCTAGGTGTAGCCAAGTGGCGGAAGGCTTTCACTTGAGTGGTCTTAAAATCTCATCTCTGCTTTTTGGGGATGATGTGGTATGTGGAATATGTATATGTGAAATGAGAATCAGCACCTCCAAATCTGAGGCCATGGTCCTCAGCTGGAAAAGCGTGGGGTGCCCAATCTGTGTCAGGGATATGTTCCTACCCCAAGTGGAAGAGTTTAAGTATCTCAGGGTCTTGTTCACAAATGTGGCTGTGGCTCAGGTGGTAGTGCTGATCAGCTACTGTTTGGAAGATTGGTGGTTTGATTCCTGGCTCCTCCAGTCTGCATGCCAAATATCCTTGTGCAAGATACTAACCCTTAATTGCCCTCCGTTCATCAGAGTGTGAATGTGCATGAATGCTTATTAGTTGCACTTGAGTTTAGAAATGCTTGTATGAGTGGGTGTGAATGGGTGAATGAGGCATGTTGTATACAGCGCTTTGAGTACTCTGGGAGAGTAGAAAAGTGCTATATAAGAATCAGTCCATTTACCATTTACATATTGACGGGAGAAGGGAGCGAGAGGTCGACAGACGGATTGGTGCTGCAGCTACAGTGATGGGGACGCTGTACCAGTCTGTTGTGGTGAAGAGAGAACTGAGTGTAAAATTGAAGCCCACAATTTAACGGTCGATCTACGTCCCTACCCTCACCTATGGATATGAGCTGTGGGTAGTGACCGAAAGAACGAGATCGCGGATACAAGCAGTGGAAATGGGCTTCTGCTAAAGAGTGGCTGGCCTCTCCCTTTGAGATGGGGTGAGAAGATGGATGGATGGCTTTTATTAAACACTTATTTCCATTTCTGCTATTTTCTCTTTTCTCAGACAAACATCTGGATGAACATCTGGTTGCACTCATCGACAAAGTGAGTAACGTCTCATCTGTCTGCAGAGTTCAGCTTTGATTCAAAGAGATGCAGTTTTAAAATCATAATTTCATCATTTAAATTAAACAATTGCCACAGAAATGTTTTTAGATTTAATAGCAAACTTTTGATTAATGAAAAGTTTTGTGATTATGACATTCAAACTTTGAAACAGCTAAAAAAAAACATAAATCTTTAATTTTCTCAGTGAGGAAGCATTTTTTCTTTATGAATGTTTGCTTTGAATTTTCCAGGTTGCTACAATGGCAGCTGTTAAAGATCTGCTTGTAGAAACACTGGAGGATTTGAGTGAACAGGATCTCGTGAAATTCAAGACGTTCCTGCAGTTCACTCGTTTTCAGAAGAGTCTTCCACAAATTGAACTGACTGATGACAGAAGAGAAATAGTGAATGATATGATTGATAAACTTGGTCAGCAGTCTGTGGAGGTGATCAGGGAGGTTTTAACAGACACGAAGAGAATTGATCTGGTGCAGAGGCTGTCAGAGAGCAGCTCACGACTCAAAGGTAAGAGAAAATAATCTTTCAGAGTCTCTGTAATAATGTCACATAATATTACAAACTCAAACTGAAAACAAGATGAGAGGAATTAAATCAGAGAAACTCACAACAAGGACTGTATAATATAAACTTTATTATCTTAAAATTAAAGAATTTGTTTTCTTTGAAGGTTTTTGGGAAAATCTACGCTGCGGTGAAAATCGACTAGTTATTGCTGGTGCTGCTGTTTTTTGTTTATATATGTTTGTCAATATGAGCTCACAATGAGCTCACAATGAGCTCACCCGAAACTCTGGCTGATTGGGACCCACACCCAGTTTCACACCTTGGCTCAGGCGATTAGAGGATCATCAGGGGGTCCTTTTGTCCCTCTGTGGGGGGATACTCCCACTAGGTTTAAATCTGGGACTCCCCACCATTTGACCTTTGAACTGAAGAAGCTTCTCGGATGAGAGGTGAAATGTCTTCAAGGAACTTAAAGAAGTCCAGACGCTTTTCTTTGCAATCTCTGTTGACCATCGAGGGAACAGTTTACCCAGCCCAGAATAGGGTTACCGAGGCCCCGCCCTGGAGCCAGGACCGGGGAGGGTGCTCGAGGGCGAGCGTCTGGTAGCCGGGCCTTAGTCCATGGGGCCCGGCCAGGCACAGCCTGAAAAGGGGACATGGGCCCATCCTCCCGCAGACCCACCACCTGCGGAAGGCGCCGTAGGGGTCGGGTGCATTGTGTGCCACCAGGAGTGGAGGCCCTGGCGGACTGATCCCCGACTACCAAGACTGGCAGTTGGGACATGGAATGTCACCTCTCTGGTGGGGAAGGAGCCTGAGTTAATGTGTGAGGTTGAGAGGTACCGGCTTTCCTTCTCTTGCTCTTGACGAAGGCGGTCACACTTTTCTCCTCTCCTCCTCTCCCTTAGCTTCCCTGCTTAGCCTCTTGTGTCCTTGTCTAGTCTCGTGTTTTTTGTATTACTTTTCCCTGGAACACTCTCTAACAGTCTGTTCTCTAAAACCTAAAAGAGAATTATGGATTCGATCAACTGGTCCCTGAATGCAACTGACACCCCTTTCTCAACGAGAAGTCTGGGCTTGGGTGAGCCTGAGTGCTGAAGATATCTACCTATTCGGAACCATGATAACAGGGTTCTTGCTGATCAGAGCTGGCTTGGCCCTGACTTATCGAAGAATTAAGAAAGCGGAACCGGGTGTTCAAACCCCCACAAGGCTGCCCCCTGGGATTGAAACATTGGGACGAGGCGTGAGTTTCTCAAAATGGGCATATTGAGTGCAGCATGATAAGATCTTGGAGAAGCTTACGGCTGCCCTGAATACTCAGAATAAGACCTCTGAGTGCAAACTGGATTGCATCTTGGAGGGGCTCACTCAGAATAACACCTCTGAGTGCAAATTGATCACATCTCACATCTTGGAGAAGCTCCCTGCGGTCGTGAGTTCTCAGAATGGGCCCTTTGAGCACAAGAATGACAACATCACGGAGCATAAGCAGGGCTCGCAAAATCGCTAGCCCGACGTCCCGGGGCTAGCGATTTTTCCAGTCGGGCTACCAAAATCTATCTCTGCCCTGCCCATCGGGGTATCATAGGAAGGAAAAATGTATGTCAATGCTTTTGCATTCTTTCGGAAATGTAGCTGGGTAATTATGTAATTGGCATCGGTGAGCCACTGTCAATATGTGACATATTGAAATCGCCTTTGAATTTGCACTTGTTTTTTGCTTTCACTTTGCAATTGTGCGAACTGTTTTATAGAGAGCGACAGTGCTGATTGGTGAGTGACGATAATTTGCACACCAGTTCCTCTGACATCGTCTTATCAATCGTTAGCTTACTATGCAAACATGACAAGTGAAATCTCCTGCAGCAAGCTTAAACATGTGAGAGGTTGATCGCGCAGAGAATCACTGAGCGTTATGTGAGTGCGTGTGTAAAAGCAGCAGGATATATATTTTAGTTCTGCTGAGCCAAATAAGACAGGTCAGGGTGAAGAAGTGACAGCCAAAGAAAAGCTTACCAGGAGTCCGAACTGGAAAAGAAGTGCGTATTCTCGGAAAAGTGGTTGCAGGAGGTGAGCTGGCTTCAAACAAATGATGAACGCACATAGATTTGGTGCAGAATGTGCCGTGAAAATCCCACTCTAGCGGACAAAAACAGTGCCTTTTATATGGACGCAAACGCGCATTGCAACTTCTTATCTGGTGCGCATCTTTTATTTTGACAGCGAATGCCGGGCGTGTTGTTGGTTTTCCCTCGATCGACAAGTGCCTTTGTTACTGGGACCAGTAATTTTAAGAAAGGCCCCCTTTAGAACCCATGAGAAATGCAAGAAATGCAATATTGTTCTCTCTGCAATATCTTTCCCGGAACAAACACCAATTGCAAATAACATACTAAATATAAACCTGAAAAATCTGTTTAGAACAGCGTACTATGTTGCAAAGAGTGAACTACCACTGGCACAATTTAGCAGTCTTTGCAAACTTCAAAAAGCAAATGGCCTAGAGCTTGGTTCCACTTGCCTCTTACCTGTGACATCAGTGGAAATTTCAAATTCAGGATCTGACACAGACTGATTCATGTTCTACACAGTTCTTACAAGTTCATTACTAGGTTCAGTTAGAACCAAGTATTTGAGTTGATGATTGTAATTTTTATACAATGTTGTAATTTGTGTTTCAACAATTTTTTGATTAATGTTTTGTTTCCGTTGTAACAAACAAAACAAAACAGGAAACAAAACATCAATCAAAAAATTGCTCTCTTTTTTATTCAGGCTACTTAAATTTATTTTGGGCTACCAAAAACTGAAGAGTCCCTGCCCGAAGGGCTACCAGGGATTTTGAAATTTTGCGAGCCCTGGTAAGTTTGATAACATCATGGAGAAGCTCACGGCTCTCCAATGGGAGATTGAGAGACCAGTGTCGGACTGTTAGAACAGCTTTGAAATTCATATGAGTTATTCGCACTAAAGTAAAAACCACCATCACTTCATGCGGATACCCCTTAGGCGCCAGCTGCGGTCTCAAGGCTGGAGCTGAACAACAACACCCTGATACGGACTGTGTTTAGACTGTTCTTCCCATTCTATGCAAGGCCACCTGGGTTCGCTGGAAGACTGTTTAATTAGCCTGGCAGGGCATAGGACACTCTCTCAGCTGAACTCTGGACACGCACACACATATACATACACTTATACGCACTCACTCATCCCCCCTCCCTTTCCAAATGCCTTCGATGCTTGTTCCCTCCTGGAGAACACAGCGGGTCTGGGCCCGCGTTGGAATAATAGCGCAGGGCGGGATGGCTGCTGTGTTTGCTTTGGATTACTCCTCACCTCCTACCCAACCCCGTTGCTTGTCATGTGCTCCATAATGTTGTGCTGTGGACATTTATGTGCTCTCTGTGCAGAGGAGTTTTTTTGTTTCCTGTTCTCATGCTGTCCTACCATAGGAGCCCAGCATGAGTAGAGGTCTCTCTTTTTTCTCTTGTACTTTCCCATTGTAGTGTACATTTCAGTGTTTTTCTGTAACGCTACCAATCTCCGACCTGTATCCCCATGTGATGTCTGTGTTGCGTGTGTAAGGTCGGGGGGGGGTCCCATTTCACTGCAGGGCAACCTGCATGTGGCGAATAAAGCCTTGCTTGCTTGATTGATTGATTGAGATATAGTCGGACTCACCTCTACGCATGGCTTGGGCTCTGGAACCAATCTCCTGGAGAGGGGCTTGACTCTGTCTCAGTCTGGAGTTGCCCCTATTGAGAGGAGGCGGGCTGGGGTGGGTATCTTGGTATCCCCTCGGCTTGCTGCCGGTACGTTGGGGATATTTCCGGTAGATGAGAGGGTTTGTTTCCTGCGTCTTAGGGTCGGGGAACGGGTCCTGGCTGTCATCTGCGCTTATGCACCTAGTGGCAGTTCAGAGTCCCCAGCCTTCTTAGAGTCCCTGGGTGGGGTGCTGGAAGGTGCTCCACCTGGAGACCCTGTTATCCTACTGGGAGACTTCAATGCTCACGTGGGTAACGACAGCGAGACCTGGAGGGGCGTGATTGGGAGGAACGGCCTCCCTGATCTGAACCCAAGTGGTGTTTTGTTATTGGACTTCTGTGCAAATCACAGTTTGGCCATAACAAACATCTTGTTCGAACATAAGAGTGTCCATAAGTGCACGTGGCACCGGGACGCTCTAGGCCGCAGGTTGATGATCGATTTTGTAATCGTATCACCAGACCTGCGACCATATGTTCTGGAAACTCGGGTAAAGAGAGGCCAACTGATCACCACCTGGTGGCGAGTTGGATCAGGTGGCGGGGGAGGATGCTGGACAGACCTGGTGCACATGAACGCGTAGTGAGGGTGTGCTGGGAACCCCTAGCAGAGGCCCCAGTCCGCGAGATCTTCAACGCACACCTCCGGCAGAGCTTCAACAGCATTCCGAGGGAGACTGGGGACATTGAGTCCGAATGGACCATGTTCAGCATCTCCATTGCCAAAGCTGCTGCATTGAGCTGTGGCTGCAAGGTGGTTGGTGCCTGTCATGGTGGTAATCCCCGAACCAAATGGTGGACACCAGAGTTGAAGGGAGCCACCAGGCTGAAGGAGGAGTCCTATCAGAATTGGTTAGCCTGTGGGACTTCCTTTGATTTTTCTGAAAATCGACAGTGCCCCTTATAATCCCGTGTGCCTTATGTATGAATTCTGGTTGTGTTTACTGACCTCGAAACGATTTTATGTGGTACACGGTGCTCGAAAATCTGTCAAATGTTTCAGTACAACTTTGCTAAGCTACGAACCCGCACCACTTGATGGATTGTCGGAGCATTATGGCCACCGTAGACAGGAGCCTCGCGGAGTGATACGTACTGTGCTTCAACATAATATTACCGTATTGTGTGTGTGTATAACCTCTTTTTAAGTTTTGTGGATATTATACATGGTTGTGCTGAGGATATGTTGGCCAATTTCCACTGGAAATGCCCTTTGGTTAAACTGTCAGCAAGGAATTTGCATTTGCACTGTTAAAATTTTATATAACTTTAATGCAAAAAATTATATCATCAGTTATAGCATTATCGCAAATTTTCAAATGTATATCGTGATAAATATTTTTGGTCATACCGCCCTGCTCTTTTTCGGACTGCCTCGAAGCGATTCTGGCAAACCGTCAGGCGTCTCAGGAGGGGAAAGCAGTGCTTTACCTGCACTGTGTATAGTGCTGGCGGAGCGCTGCTGACTTCGACTGAGAAAATTGTCGGGCGGTGGAAGGAATACTTCGAGGACCTCCTTAATCCCACTGACACGTCTTCCAAGGAGGAAGCAGAGTCTGGGGATGATGGAGATGACCCGCCAATTTCCGGGGGCGAGGTCAATGAGGCAGTTGAACAACTCCTTGGTGGCAGAGCCCCTGGTGTGGATGAGGTTCACCCCGAGTTCCTGAAGGCTCAGGACGTTGTAGGGCTGTCCTGGTTGACATGCCTCTACAATGTTGCGTGGAGATCAGGGGCAGTACCCCTGGACTGGCAGACCGGGTGGTGGTTCCCATCTTTAAGAAGGGGGACCAGAGGGTGTGTTCAAACTACAGGGGGAATCACACTCCTCAGCCTCCCCGGGAAAGTCTATGCCAGGGTGCTGGAAAGGAGAGTTCGTCCGCTAGTTGAACCTCAGATACAGGAGGAACAATGCGGTTTTCGTCCTGGTCGCGGAACGCTGGACCAGCTCTTTATCCTCTCAAGGATACTTGAGGGTGCATAGGAGTTTGCCCAACCAGTCTACATGTGTTTTGTGGACTTGGAGAAGGCAATTGACCGTGTCCCTCGGGGTGTCCTGTGGGAGGTCCTGCGGGAGTATGGGGTGTCTGGCCCATTGCCACGGGCCATTCGATCCCTGTACAACCGTTGCAAGAGCTTGATTCGCATTGCGAAGTTTCTTCCGACCGCTGCATGTGGAGAATTGATCCAGGTCTGTTTCCCCCCCCCAAAAGAAACACAACTGAGACATTTTCATTATTATCATGAGTACTTAAACTACCCATTTCTCTCTCTCTGGTCAGAAATACCAACTTATGTCATGTGTATAAGTGTAAGCATGTCTTCATTGCGTTTTTATGTATTCATGTTAATGTTCAGTGAGTGTAAGCTGCTTTCTTCATTGCCTCTGTATGTTATAATCAGGTTTAATTCATGCATCTTTTCACTGAGCTGTGGATCTCACTTCTGATTCTTTCCAAAAAGAATTTCACATGTAACAATTTGTGTATGTGTGTTTTCTATTTTTGTTTACCTCTTTGTTGTGATCTGGTGGACATCTCTAAACCATCATGAGTTCAGGCTTCAAATTCAACCCAATTATACCCTATAGTCTCGCACTCGAACTCCTCTGGGCTTCACCTTCTCACTGGTCCCTGTGCTCTTCTCACAGTGTCCTTTGTTGTCTTGAAATCTCCAGCAAACACAATCTGTTTCTTCTCTGTTTCTTTTCAGTATTTTCCTTTTAGATTAAGTCCCAGCCTGGCAAAATATCACATTCAGTGCCTTTAAACAGTTATGTCACACTGTTCTTACCAGCCTCCAGTTCACTGTGCATGTTTTCATCACGTGGTTTCTTCTTCTCTGTTGATCCTTTCAGTCATCTCTGTCAAGATTAATCCAAGCATGGAAAATCTGAAAATCAGTGTCCAGTGCTTTCCCACAGTTCATTATCCCACTGTTCAACTGCCCAGCCTGTAATTCACAGTACATGTTGCATCGCGTGCTTTTCTTCCATGTTGCTGCTGGTATCGTCAGTGTGGTTTCAGTTGCACTGCCTTTTGCCTGCTGTTAATTCTTCAAGTCCACGATGTTCTGTCGGTCTTCATCAGGAGATTAACTGTCCTTTGAGCTTCTTCTCAGGATCGGGACAAAGTGGGAGGTCAAGCTGTAAAATTTTCCTCCCAATTCTGTTAATCTATGGTTTTGCCGCTGTACTCAAAATTCCAGATTGAGAGAAGTCCACCTGTATTGACACACTAAAGCATACAATTTAATATCATCTTCATTTCTTTTCTTAAAACCTCCATTTGCTTCATCTGCCTAGAGTCTGTTTCCCTCTCTGGGTGCTCACTTATCACAGTGAGTCTCCTTTTATGGGCATGCAAAGTTCCTGTCACACAGACCATTTCCTGTCACCCATACAGCTGCTCAGAACCATATTTTCTGTTTCGATCTCTCCTGTTTTTTGCAGGCTAATCAAACTCTTGTTTTACTAAGTCTTGATCTAAAAACAATGCACCCTTATTTCACGCACACACACTTTTAAATATACTAAATTCTTTGCATTTGTCAGCATTCACATCACAGTCACTCTACTATGACCCTCTTTTGTTAATATTACGTATTTATTATTTGGTACGAACCACACAGAATCATTCAAGTCCAGTACTCACCACAACATTCACACAGTTAAAATCCCTCAAAATACGCTTTCCTAACAGTCTTTTAGACATGCCTTTCATAATCAGAAAGAGCAAGTCAAAAAAAAAAAAACAATTGAAACCTCTATTAATTCTCACAGCACACACAAGAAATTGAAAAAATAAAACACACCAGCAATTATTGCTGGAGAGAGGTTACTACTGAAAGTAATATGTTAGTCTTAAGTATATACAATGCACTCAATATATTTATATATCTACATCCAAACTCAGTCAATTACTATACGTCCACTACAGCAACTCAAAACTTTATTTATAGCCCTCTAATAAACATAAATGGCGTCTTAAACACACATTCAACAATGTTTGCAGCAGTATTTGTAAAACCAACTGTGGTTTAAACAGTTCACTGCTTACTAATTTGCATTTTCACACACACCATTTAAATAGCAGCACACAGTCAGTGCATTGCTGACTTGACACACAGCCTCCTCTCTCACCAAACTCTCTTATTTTATATTACAAAGACGTCTTATAATTATAACTGCACAGATTTTAGGCCTTTTAACACCTACCGAATTTCGACAAATTTAACACAACGGTCCAACCGATAAATTCCCTGAGTTTTTTGCGACCAATTAACCAGTCTCGGTCCCGGACCGTGGCCCGATTTCTATTTCCTAAATAAATTTATAAGCGTTAACCAACCCAAACTTTGCCTGAAGCTCTATTTTTGGCATTTCACAGTCAAGGCTTTCCCCGAAGTTTTAAGTTAAGGTTTCACGCCCGAAACCCAGTTTCTACTGCCCAAAAACTGCATGATATCATCCCGGACGACAAACTGGTGGATACCAGTAGCTATTTTTAACCAAGGTCCCAAGTCATTGGCAGGTGCCACCTGGGATAACCTCACGCCGGAGGACCCTTTCCCACATCTGGAAAAGGGAGGGGGTTCCCACCCCTGAACTTGGTGCAGTCCTAGGAGCCCCGCTCCCATCCTAAGATACTTTAATTACTTTGAAAACACCCCATAAAATCACACCAGCAATTCTATTGAATTCCAAGCCCGGCTTTATATTCAATTGAGACTTTACTGTCACAAACACTTCACCAATTACCTATTAAACTAAATTCGCTCAGCAGTCCAACTGCTTTAAATCCTCATCAGCGGTCCAACCACATTAAATACTCTTTAGCGGCCCAACCGCATTAAATCCTTTTTAGCAGCCCAACTGCTTTAAATCCTTTTTAGCAGCCCAACTGCTTTAAATCCTCAGTACTGTCATGAGATTTTCACCAAAATCAAAACAGACATTTACCGGCAATTTTTACTGAATAGACATTTAATTTTATCATCCAATTCAGCACACTTCGGATAAAATCAACAGGCCTGTGCCTACCTCTTTTATAAAGGCACCTGTCCCCTCAGTTCAATTGCCGGGTCACGCCTGCCTGTCCGACCACCACGGACCACCGAATTTCTCCGTCTACACCTCCAACTCTCTCCCTCCTCAACCACCGGACGAAGCCCCCAAATGTTAAGGTTCAGAAATTGAGGAAGGAGAGTAAAAACAACCATGGTCCAGAAGAGCTTGGTCAAACAATTGATTTTAATGAAATACATGCATGGGGGGACCAGCGCCGTACGCAGACAGCGCTGATCTCCGACTAATCAAAGCATAAGCAGATATTTTATACCATCAGGGTTAACGCCCCCTCATGCATCATCAGATACAATATATGCATACGTCAAATCAAAACCACAGTGACTTTTAACACAGTTTGAAAAGAACATTATCTCTATCTTCATGGCAGATGTTTCCTGTCAACCTTTTGACTGCCGCTTCTCCGAAACCACAGACCATGCTTTGCAGTGAGATAGCACTTCTGCACGCCCGCAGTTAAAAGCAAACATGATATGTCACGACCTCACTTGGCACTCTGTGTCACCTCTCACCTACTAACGCTCGCAGTCAAACAGAGGCCACTCTCAAATGTGTCAGCAGTTTACTAAACCTATATATGTAGTATATTGAATAAATGTTTTAATCAAGAACCTCTACTAAAAGCTTAATAAAAGAATATAAAAGTATAAAAGATAATAATGAACAACCTGGTTATTCAAATAGCATCATCCAAACAGCTCCTCAGAATAACCTGCTCTTAGACTCTGCTTTTGGTTTCACTTCTGCAAAAGGCACACTCTGCAAACCTGCAATTTCCTGTCACTCTGACTTTGCACAGAGTGTACTCAGAATCAACCGAATCAGCACATACACACTTAAGATTATAACAAGCATTCAAAAGCATTTAAGATTATAGATTCAACTCAACAGTTTAAAGTGGTTATAACTGCACCTGTAATAAAGGCTAATTGGGTGCCAATATGTTTAAACATCTGAATGCAATATCAATGCTGTAGATTATATTATTAATGCAATGGTAATGATGATGATTATTAACAATAGCAGCAAAATAATTTCCCTGATCTCCACACTGGCAATAAGTCGGACTCGTTCCCGGTGGGTCATGGGCTCTGCTAGGGCTGCCCTTTGTCACCGATTCTGTTCATAATTTTTATGGACAGGATTTCTAGGCGCAGCCAAGTGGCGGAGGGCTTTCACTTCGGTGGTCTCAGAATCTCATCTCTCCTTTTTGCGGATGATATGGTTCTGTTGGCTTCATTGAGTGATGGCCTCCAGCTCGCACTGGAACGGTTCGCAGCCGAGTGTGAAGCAGCGGAAATGAGGATCAGCACCTCCAAATCTGAGGCCATGGTTCTCAGCCGGACAAGGGTGGAGTGCCCACTCCGGGTCGGGGATGAGTACCTGCCCCAAGTGGAGGAGTTCAAGTATCTCGGGGTCTTGTTCGCGAGTGATATGAGAAGGGAGCCAGAGATCGACAGACGGATTGGTGCTGCGGCCGCAGTGATGCAGACGCTGCACCGGTCCATCGTGGTGAAGAGGGAGCTGAATGTAAAAGCGAAGCTCTCAATTTACCGGTCAATCTACGGCCCTACCCTCACCTATGGCCACGAGCTGTGGGTAGTGACCGAAAGAACGAGATCGCGGATACAAGCGGCGGAGCTTCCTCCAAAGGGTGGCTGGCCTCTCCCTTAGAGATAAGGTGAGAAGTTCGGCCATCCGGGAGGGGCTCAGAATAGAGCCGCTGCTGCTCCACATCGAAAGGAGCCAGCTGAGGTGGTTCGGGCATCTGACAAGGATGCCTCATGGGCGCCTCCTGGGTGTCCCACCGGGAGGAGGCCCCGGGGCAGACCCAGGACACGCTGGAGAGATTATATCTCTCGGATGGCCTGGGAACGCCTTGGTGTTCCCCCAGATACGCTGGAGGAGGTGGCTGGGGAGAGGCAGGTCTAGGCTTCTCTGCTTAGGCTGCTGCCCCCGCAACCCGGCCCCGGATAAAGCGGAAGAAGATCAATGGATGGTTACAGGTGGGTCTACAACAGTCAGCAAAACAAGTCATAAAAAGAATACGTTGATTCTTTATCAAGAGCATCCGAGGACACACACCCTAACGTTCACATAGAAAGGTACTCCCCCCTAACTGTACCTCTATAGTTTCCACCTTTTTCTTTACAACCTGCTCTTTATCTCTGCACGTCAGAGGCCAACTGAAACCAAGTCCACCTATATAAAAACACCCCATCAGACACATGTTATTTTCCTCAGCATTTCACAACTGTCGCAAGGTATATCGTTTTAACTTTTTTCGGACCCTAGACACAGCGGTGTGAGGTAGTGTCATGGTGCTGGGTCGTTGACCCAGCGTTTTGTGTTTTATGATTATTTTCCTCTGTTCTAGTTATTCTGATTTTGGTATTCTGTGTCCTCCCCCCTTGTGTCCGGTTCGTGTTCTAGATTTCCTGTTTTATTCTGAAGGTCTCTGTCTGTTGTCATTGTGTTCAGCTTGTGTCCTCCAGTCATCATGTGTATTCGGATCAGCTGTTCTTCCCTCCTGTGTGTGATTACCTGATTACCTTGTGTGTGTGTGTGTGTATATATAGTGGGTGTCGGTCTGTGTTCGTTGTCGGCTCAGCTGCGTTCATCTGTGTATCTCTGCGTTTTTGGTATCCTCTGTCAGTCTGCGTCTCTCTGCCTTTCACCCCGTGTTCTGAGGATTTCTAGTTGCTCTTTAGTTTTCCCCGTTTATGTTTCCGTTAGTATGTCTCATGATTCGTTGTCTGTTCCTGCCACTGTCACCTGTAAATAAACTCTCACTCATATCATCAGTCGGCTGCCTGCATTTTGGGTCCTCCTTTCATTCCACAACACGACTGCTGCCCCAGCCGTGACAGTACGAGCCGACCAAACATGGACCCAGCAGCATCTGCACCCTCCCAGTAGTTTCGGGAGGAATTAATTGACTCTGTTTCAAGGTTGGTTAACCTGTGGCTCAAACGTGAGGGAGAGGAATTTCACCGCGCTGTAGAAGCCAGGCTACAGGAATTACTCTCTGCTCACCCCTGGCTACTGGACTCTCTTCACCCGCTCGCACAGGACTTCATTCTGAACGAACTCCATCTTCACCCTCCAGCTGCTACCGCTTCCCGACCCAGCCCGACGGTGAATGTTTTGCACTGCCCGCCGGGGAATCTGTGGCCCGGCCCGCCGGATGTGGAATTACCCGGCCGGTCGGAGCTAACCCCAAGAAGGAAGCGACGTACACGCCGCCGACGCCCATCGCCACAGCCGGGTCCCGAGACTTCTGAGTTGCCGGCTGTGGTGAGTGGAAAAGACACTCTTTCTGTTTCGCCAGACCTTGTGACTGTTTATACTGGGGCTGTGTTTTTTGAGTCAGCTGCCCAGCCAGTAGCTCAGTTAGCTGCCCAGCCAGTAGCTCAGTTAGCTGCCCAGCCGTCACCTCCATCACATTCAGCCTCACTACCCATAGCTCAGTTACAGTCACAGCCAGACTTACTACAAACTATGTTACAGTCCATTGCCCAGTCAATAGCCCAGTTGGTAGAGGAATCATCAGCCTTATCGTCAGCTCAGTCTCCAACTTCACCACCATTATTTTCCCAACCTTTTCTTCAGTCGCCCTCAGCTCAGCCACCTATTCAGCCATCATCTTCACCTACTCCTCCGGTATTGTCTATTCAACCCATAAAGGACTGTTCTACAACCGCTAAACCTAAGCAGAGAGACAAACCACACAATATTGTTATCAGTCCTCAAAAGCTGGCCATTTCAGAGACTATGACGCACTCCAGGGCCTCCCCTGAGGCTGGGTTTCAACCCTCAGCCCACTCTGGACCCCTGGAGGCTAAGAACCCAGCTGAGGACTGCACCCGGCTGTCGCTGCCTGAGCAGGGTCAGTGCTCCGCGCAGCTGCAGTCAGCCATGTGTGTGCCAGGGGCCCCTGTGCCCGCTGGTTCAGTGACTGTTTCCGCTGGGGGTTCTGGAGAGCCTGGCCAGCCCGTCCTTGTCTCCGCTGAAGGGTCCGAGGGACCGCTCCGGCCTCCTGTCTTCGCTGGAGGGTCCGAGGAACCGCTCCGGCCTCCTGTCTCCGCTGGAGGGCCCGAGCAGAAACGCTCTGTGTGGGTAGCAAAGTCGGCTCAAATGCGCCTGCAGGAATCCCTTTGAAAGAAAGGTGTCGCTGCAGCTAGGGTCTCGGGATAGTCAGGCTTGTATTTATATTTGCGGCATTCTGGTGAGTTAAAACTAGCAGCCTCTGTGTCCCGCTTGGATCACCATTCCGAAAATTCAGATATTTAAATAAAATGAACGAATCACCTAGAGATAGGAAACCCGCATAGATCCATAAAATGAGGTTTGATTAAATTAAACTCTTATGAACAGTGATGAATTCTGCCTCTCTGCTGATGTGTTCCAAACAAACGATGCTTTCTACACGGCCAAATTAACGGATGCGCACCGTGGCGGTGCAAACTACCTCACACCGCTGTGTCTGGGGTCCATTAAAACAATAAACCTTGCGGCAGTTGTGAAGTGCTGAGGAAAATACCATGTGTCTGATGGGGTGTTTTATATAGGTGGACTAAATAGGATTTATACATTGGGGAAACTGAACAAAAACAACCTCTGGCGAAGCGGATGGCACAACACAGAAGAGCTACCTCGTCAGGCCAGGACTCTGCAGTCTATTTACACCTACAGGCCAGTGGACAGTCTTTCAAGGATGAGGATGTACACATCTTGGACAGGGAGGAACGCTGGTTTGAGCGTGGAGTCAAAAAGGCCATTTATGTGAAAAGGGAAAGACCATCTCTGAATTGAGGAGGGGCCCTAAGGGTACATCTTTCGCCATCTTACAATGCTGTGATTGCAGCCATTCCCCAACTCTCTCTGAATGGTACTCATGGCCATTAATCAGTGGTCTTTGATCAGGGGGTTTTGGTCAGTGGTTGTTGATCAATGGTCATGAGAATTTGCATAATTAAGATTAAGGAACTGACCTCCCAGCCTATTGTTCCTTCAGTGGGCTGGTTTCAGTCATTATGCAAATGTACTGTTCATAAGATTGGGGAAACCTGCAGTCAGCTGAGACTGAAGAAGTCACTTGGATGGGTGACGAAACGTTTCTCCCACTAAACGCTACGTCCAGATGAACAGAATCAACTTTTTGGAGTTATATAGGTGGACTTGGTTTCAGTTGGCCTCTGACATGCAGAGATAAAGAGCAGGTTGTAAAGAAAAAGGTGGAAACTATAGAGGTACAGTTAGGGGGGGTGTACCTTTCTATGTGAACGTTAGTGTGTGTGTCCTTGGATGCTCTTGATAAAGAAACAACGTGTATTCTTTTTATGACTTGTTTTGCTGACTGTTGGGGACCCACCCGTAACCCCTGTGTCTAATCTCTGAGTCTTACTGTTGCAGTATGTTTGTGTGACTAGTAGATAATTGTAGGGGGAGTTGCATTAAAAGAACATTGGGGGATCAATACAGGGAGAGTGTGAATAGGTGTGAATATGTGTTTTTTTTAGAAGTGATTATTAACACTGATGTTAAATCAGTCATGAATGAACCTTTTAATATTTCTTTTTTGTCAGAGAAACACTCTGAGGATGAACGTTGGCCTGCACTGATCCACAGAGTGAGTAATGTTACATCTGTCTGAGTTCAGATCATCCGGCTTTCATTTAATAAATACAGGATAGAAATATTCAATAGAAAAAAAAAATGATTTGATTTTGATTGGAAAAGTCAAAGTTTGATAAGTTGAGTGTGTGCAGTGCTGCAGGTCAGAAAAGTCCTGAACTTGTTAACAGAAGCAGAATAATTGTTAATCAGCTGTTTGTGATCATTGTGACAAATATGACCAATGACATCATCACCTTATGTGATGGATGATGTCATCTAAACACATCGACATTTCTAAAGTGTTGATGAGAAAACAAACAAACCTGAAAGTGAGAAATGCCACATTTATCTCATGAACATTTTCTTTGAATTTTCCAGGTAGAAACGATGGAGTCTGTTATTGAGCTGCTGCTGGAAACTCTGTATGGTCTGAATAATGGAGAGCTAGTTGAGTTCAATAAGAACCTGCTACAAATTCATCATGACAAATATTACTCAGACTTCTCATGGATGCCGTACGAGTGGACAGACCTGCAGGACACAGTGTTTCTGATGGTGCAGACTTACGGCCAACAGTCAGTGGAGAAGACCATGGAGGTCTTAAAGGAGATGAAGAGGACTGATCTGGCTCAGAGGCTGTCAGACTGCAGCTCACTGCCTCGAAGTAAGACAACAAAATCAAAACTCATGAAAGTCATAAAACTGATTCTATGTCTCATCAACTTCTAAGTAAAGTTTTCTTTGACTTTATAAATAATATTATTTATAATAAAGACAAAATAAAACACATCTAAAAAACTTGTTTTATTTAAATATAAATAAATACATAAAAATGAGACCAGATTAAAATAAAAATACTTTGTGAGGAGGAGTAAAAATGACTCCTTCATACTGTTTATTATTGCTGAGGAGGTTTCAGTGTAATTCTGCATATTGTCCATTTTTCCAAAGTCATATTTCCTGAATAATTGTCAGTTAGTTGTTTAATGTGTTTGTCATGAGTGACTTTGAGCACTTTTCTCCTCAGAGAAACGCTCTGTGGATGAACGACGCTCTGCACTGATCCACAAAGTGAGTCATGTCACATCTCTGATTCAGTACAAGACAGCAGGCTGAAAGTCAGAGGAATAAAGTTTCATCAGTTCTCATGTTGAGTCATTTTTCTCATGATTTCTGCTGGATGTTTGTGACAAACTGAAGCTTCATTCAGTTTGACTTCTTCAACAGTAATTTTCTCCAACACTAATGTCAGGATGTCTTTACCACTGAGGATGAGCTGAGGAAGTGTCAGCATGTACATTTGTCCTGACTCTTCAACAGGACAGAGAAATCTGAAAACATCAAACACTTTCAGATTAAACAGGAAACTTTATTCTACTTACAAATATTAATAAAGAATGAAAGATAATGTGAAATCAGGGAAAGATTCTTGATGGATATATTTCAGTTTTTATCTGCACAGTGAGAGAAGAACTGCAGCCTGTAAAGAAAAAGAAATTTTTCAAAGTCAGAAAAAAAGAATCACAGTTTTATAGCTTCTTCATATTTTTTTGGTAAACATACTGAACTCAATAGAGTAGTTACTATTTGAGTAAATTGATTAATTAATATATCTTCCATGATTGTTTTGACTGTTCCAGGTGGCAACAATGGCAGCTGTTAAACATCTGTATTTAGAATATTTGAATAATTTGAACAACGATGAACTTCAGGATTTTCAGAGATTCCTACAAAGCATTTTTCATTTGAGGAACTTGTTATATTCCTCAACGTGGTTAAATAAACTATCAACCAGAGCAGATATAGTGAATCTGGTGATGGATGAACTTGGTCAGCAGTCTGTGGAAGTGATCACATACATGAACAGAACTAATCTGGTGCAGAAGTTACCAGAGAGCATCTCAGCATCCAGAGGTAAGACCAACATGCATGAGTTTAAACTCTGTGTCATCAACAAAGTAAAATCTATGAAAAATCAGATCAATACTCTGACCATTCTGACTTATAGATATCATCAGATGTCTAATGGATTTATTGGTGATTATAAATTGTAGGTGTGGATGTGAGTGTTTGCTTATTATACACGATGGACAGATGTACTCAGTCTCTCTGTGATTAGGGGAGACCGGGGATAGTTGTAACGTGGGTCAGTTGTAACACTTCCAATTTCTCCAATCAGGGCTAAGTTTCAAATGATTTGACTCATCCTGTGCATGCCCAATTCAGTTCTGCTATCACATGTGAAAAATCAGCACATTTTGTCAAACACAGACAATTTAACATGAAAAAAAGTAATTTGTATGCCAAAAAGTAAGTTTTTCTACTTTATTTCAATTTGTAATAGCATTATCTGCTTTGCAGTTAAACTCATCAAACTTAAATTATGTTATTTGTATGTCTATGGGGATATATTCTGTGTAGGTCTTTAGTGCTAATGTTTTAGCCGTTGGCTGTAATGTTAGCTAGTTCATGGCTATAGGAGTCTGGGTCAGTTGTAACAGCAACAGTCTGGGTTAGTTGTAACAATAATGCAGATGTTACAACTTACCACACTATTACTTTAACTTAAATTAAACAAGTTGGGGCAACGACATCAGCAGAGAGAGGTTCACTGGTCGCATTTGTATATGCGGTTAATGCCATTGGCAACACAATTCCTCCACTGTTTGTGTTCCCACACATACATTATGCAGACCACTGTGTCAGAGATGGACCAGTAGGAAGTACTGGTAGTGGAAATAAATCAGGATGGGTGCAAGAAACAGATTTCCTCATCTTTCTGAAGCACTTTGCAAACCACACCAAGGTAAGCCATGATAAAAAGTAATGGAATTGCGATGCTGGTGAACAACTACATTTATTCAGCTTCATTGTTATGTTCAAAATTGGTGCAAGAGCTGTAGGTTATAATGCCCACTGAGCCAATGAGGCCAAACTCAAGGAAGACCAACCAAAATTAATGAAATATTCAGTTGCAGAAAATTCCATAATTTGTCTTTTTTGGGGGGGTTGGAATATGTTCAAAAGCTAGATTTCTGCATTCTGTCACACACACACACACATAGCTACATAAATGGATGTAAGTGCATTCATGTGTTGAATAAACAAAGATTACATGTTAATGTTTTGTTAGTACCCTTATTTCATTGTGTTACATTTTACCCCAGGATATGTTACAACTAACCCAGGCTAATTGTAACATTTCACTCTTCGTGTTTGAGACCATATCATGCAATGGGTAATTGTGCTGCAGAGAAAATAGTTGCACTATTTAATAGCAGAGACATCTAAATACTTTGCATTACATTTTGAATCCACTACCTTAAAAGAGCTTCAATTTACAGACAGAAATGTCAAAAATGTTACAACTATCCCCGGTCTCCCCTACTGCAACCTTAGGATGAATGTGTTGTTTTACTGTATTTTTTTTGTTACTTTTTCCATTTAAATCATCTGTGTCGTCTGAAGGCTGATTCTACTTGGATGTGTGATGATGTTTGAATCCTCAGAGTTGATTGTAAATGTCTTTCCTCCTCAGAGAAACACTCTGTGGATGAACATGGAGCTGCACTGTTGAAGAGAGTGAGTGTGACTTTAACTCAGCTTTCATTCAGTAGATTCAGGCTGTAAATCATCCTCATCTTGAACATTATACATGATGAAACAGACAAAGCATCTTTGAAACTGGATGCTTCTCACAGTGTTAATGTGGAGCTCTGCAGCAATAATGTTTCCACTGATGACAGAGTGAAGGATCTACTACTGATGATAAAACCAGGAAATGACATCTTTAGATTTCTGTTTATTCAGTGATTGAAATCTTTAATTCGTTCAGAGATATTATACAGTAACTTGTTAAATTATTTGGGTTTTTCAGGAAAAAGAACTGGAAGCTGTTAGACAGATTCTCCTGGAAACACTGAATGAATTCAGTCAAAAGGATCTTGGGAAATTTATTCTGTTGCTCCCGTTCACATGCTTTAAGATGGGCCTGCCACAAATACAGATATATCCAAACAGGACAGAAGACCTTATGAATCTGATGGTGGGTGAACTTGGTCATCAGTCTGTTGAGGTGACCATGGAGGTTTTAACAGACATGAACAGTCTTGATCTGATGCTGAGGCTGTCAGAGAGCAGCTCAGGTGAGACCAAACAAATGTTTTAAAAATAGATTTTCACAATTTACAATAAACTTGTTTAAATAACTTTTAATCAACAATAACAAACATTAAATTAAACAGGAAACACAACAGACTTGATCTGAATCCAGCTTCTCTCTCTGTCTTTTCATGATATCACTGCTGAGAAGTTTGTAACTCATCAACACTTTGACCTGATCAATCAGCACTGAGCTGAAACACTTCTGACACACACAGTTACAGTTTATCAGCATTGAAAGTTATTTTTAGGATTTGAACAGTTTAATAACTGGTAAGGTTGTGCAAGTGAGGGTTTTTGGTGTTTAATGGGTGGTAATGATGACATTTGTTTCTCTCTTTCGATTGTTATGATGTTTACAGTAGTTTTGAATTATTCAGTCATTTTCTGTTTTCTGTTTCCTCAGAAAAGTGTCAGCCTTCACTGTTCCACACAGTGAGTAAAGTCACATCAGACACACTTCACTCTACACAGCTTTTATTTTAGTTACAGGTTAAACATTATTCTTATCTTAATAAGAACCTTTTAAAAAACAATTTTTTACAATGTATAAATATTAGTGTATTGGACTGTCCTGTGGGGATACAAACACGAAAACATGTGGAGGAATTTCATTTATTCATTTTGAAGTCAATCTGATTTAATCACAAGTAAAAACACCCTAATATATGTAATTGTGTTACAAAACAGAAGTTATATTATTTATTTATCACAGTGGAAATATTACATCATTAAGCTCTAATGAATTTTAATCCACCAGGAAGCATCCATGACATCAGTGAAGGAGAAACTTCTGGAAACACCGGAAAATTTCAGTTTCAGTGAGCTTGAACATTTTAAGAGAGTCCTGCAGCAGAGAGTAACAAAGAGAGGCTTCCAGAGAATCCCAGCATCCCAGCTGGAGACAGCAGACAGAGCTGATGTAGTTCAACTCATTGTGGAGACATGCGGTGAAGAGCCTGTGGAGGTGACCATGGAGGTTTTAGCAGACATGAACACGACTGATCTGGTGCTGAGGCTGTCAGAGAGTAGCTCAGGTAAGACCAAAAGAAATCATGTTACACAAGTGACTCACAAATAGGGATGGGTATCATTTAGGTTTTATCCGATACCAGTACCAAACCGGTACTTTTGAAACGGTGCCGGTGCTTAAACGGTGCTCGAACCAGTGCTCGAACCGGTGCTTAAAGAATGGAGAACACAAACTTTGTCCAAAAACCTCTCATGTTCAGCTGTTTTAATTTTGTAAAAGGTAACAATGTTAGCCTTTTCTGCATCTATAGGGCATATATGGTATCACTCTTGGCTGGAAGCAGTGCTTAATCAATGGAAAAAATACCAATTTTGTCTAAAAACCTCTCATGTTTAGCTGTTTTCCACTTTTTCTTTGGTCATTTTAGCCTTTTTGGCCAGGGTGAAGGGAGTATCTGCCATCAAACAAGAAGACAGCCGCATGTAACTAAGACGTGTTTGCTAGTTTACCTTATGTGCATTAATGTAATAACGTGGTTAGCCTACTCAGCATAAATTACACACGAACAACATTAAGCTACTCACGAAGAACGGCTGCTGCTGCCATCACTCCTGCATCTCTTGTATAAGCATCTTGAGGCCCCCCACACCCATGCAAGATTATTATTTGCTGACTTTTCATCGGCATTCAATACAATTCAACCCTTCTTACTTGCTGACAGGCTTTACAATCATTTCAAGCTTGACACTAGTCTAGTCGGCTGGGTGACAGACTTTCTGACTAATAGGTCACAATGCGTGAGGGTGAATCATGTATTTTCTGATGTGCTCTCCTCCTCTACTGGATCACCCCAGGGTTGCTGCCTCTCTCCCCTTCTGTTCATTCTGTACACAAATGAGTATCGCAGCAATTTCACGAACAGACATATCCTGAAGTTTGCTGACGACACAGTGATCGTCAGTCTTCTAGTGGGGGACGAGTCAGGCTATGGACAGGTTGTAGATGATTTTGTGAATTGGTGTGATGAGTCCTTCCTTTCACTTAATGTGTCAAAAACTAAAGACATGATTATTGATTTTAGGAAGTCCTCTTATAGCTCATCACCAACTATCATTAAAACTGCCGATATTGGGATCGTTGAGAGTTATAAATATCTAGGTGTGGTACTTGACCATAAACTGTGTTTTGAATCTCATGCTGATGCCACTACTAAAAAAGTTCAACAAAGACTGTTCTTTTTAAGGAAAATTAGATCTTTTAATGTCTCACCTGAGATGTTGTCTTTGTTTTATAGAAGTTTTATCGAATCTGTGATGTCTTTTTGTATCGCTGCCTGGTTTGGTAACCTGATGGTGAAGAATAAGAATCGGTTGAGACTTCTGGTAAAAGCTGCTAGCAAAATTTCAGGGCGCTGGCAAGATGGACTTTTGGCCATTTACAATAGAAATGTGCTTAGAAAGGCTCATTCTATTATTAATTGTGTGAACCATCCACGTCACAGTGAGTTTGAGTTGTTTCCTTCCGGCCGCTGTGTCTTTTATCCCCACTGCATCTTGTCTCCTCAATGGCAAATAACTGTCTTAGGACTTTCTATCACTATTATTGTCATTATTATTTTATAGCATTGTTCTGTTTATTTATATCCTGCTGCTAAACTAATTTCCCCTTGTGGGACAATAAAGAAATTGAATTGAATTGAATTGAATTGAATCATCCGTCATCATTTCTGCTACACTGGCAGAGCTAGGGGCCAGGAGTCTACTCCTCGGGTTCTTGGGGGATGTTGCTAACTCCGGGTCCGATAACAGGCACCACACCCGCAGTAGATGTGCTCGGTGTGAGGTCTCGCAGCAAGCTATCAAATACAGTGCATTTCTCGGCTTTTAACAAAATGCTATACGTCGCCAGGTGTTTCATCAGATTCGAGGTGTTACCTCCTTTGCACAGTATCACCTTAAAGCACTTGTTACAGGCTGCTGAGTTTGCATCTTTTGCTGTGGAGTACAGCCAGACCGCTTCACCTTGGGCATTTTTAATCTGTAGCTCTGCTCTAAAAGAACGTACATACCTGGGCTCGCCTACTACGCTTGCAAAGGTAAAATGATTGGCTGGAATCCAAAGTGTAAGACATCTCAGGAAAAAAAAGCACCGAAATAAAGCACCGAAATGTGCGCTGCTTTTCGATCTGGTTACTACCATTTATGTCAGAACCGGAGCCATAATGGCACCGGATACCGGTACCCTTCCCTACTCATTTTTATAAGTTTATATTGAATTTGTTCTAATAACTTTTAATCAACAAACATCAAAATCAGTGGGCAACACAACAGACATACAAAAATAACTTTGCATAAATCATCAGAGCTGAATCCAACCTTTCTCTCTGTCTCTGTCTTGTTCTGACATCACTGGTGAGAATATTTGAATTCATCAACTTTTGATCATCTTAGACGTCACTCAGCTGCACGTCCTGCTGAACATGTTGTTCTGATGTTGAAGCAGCTCTGCACAGCATAAAGTGATCAAACAGCAAACATGTGGACAGTTAGAGGATGATTTTATATGTCAGCATAACATCATTCATTTGAATTCTTTGTGTCTCAACAAGGACGAAAAACTGAAAGAAGTTCAGAGCTTGAAGGTTGTCAGAGCATGACGGTAATCCCTTCCATTCATCCATTTATTCCTAAAGATTCTTTCTGTTTGTTTCTTTATGTGAGACTACAAAAATAAACATGTGTACTTATTGACTAAAGTGACTGTCCTCCGCAGCAGGACCCCAGTGATTGGACTAAACTTGAACCTGAGGTGAACAGTACAGATGCAGACGAGGCTCCAACTTACAGGTAAATCAACTTCCTGAATGCTGCAGCACAGCAAACTGGAACTACAGGAAACAGTTCAGCTTTGGATTCATTCGCAGAGGAAATTTTTCAGTTTGCATCAAATTCACACGACTACTTTCTGTGTCTCCATTCACTCTGTTGTTCCTTCATGAGTGTGTATTTAATTCCTTTTTCAGCCTTCAGTCTGCAGCAGGACACTTTGAATGCAGAGTTTCGGGCTTGCGCTGGGTCTGTAAGGGAAAGACCAGCTTTCAGTACCAGTTCAGATCTTGGGAGGGACACATGGAGAGGATGGAGAGCAGACAATACATGCCTGCAGGTCCTCTGATGGACGTCACAGTCACTGCTGGGAAGTTAAATGAAGTTCACCTGCCACACTGGATCTGCATCGGTAAGAGGACATGAAGGAAGACTTTCAGATGTTTGACATTTCTGACAGTGAGCGCACAAACTGTTATAAACTGTTCTTCTCACCATGTTTGTGTTGTTGTGTTCTCCTGCAGATGACATCCCTGACATATTGGACACGTTTGCAGTCGTCCACATAGATGACTGTGGAGATGTTGTGGAAAAAGTGTCTGAGGTCACACCATCACATGTCAAGTTAACTGAGCCACATTTCTCAATAATAGGGGCTCTGATACGTTCATTCTTTCCTTTGAAAATCAGCTGTTACACGTTGATGTACTATAAACCCAACACATCATTTCTTAAACTCCACGTCTATCCAATCCGACAGGATCCTGCTCTGGAACAGGTAACTGAACATCTTAATGATGTGAAACAGGACAAGATTCTAAACATTAGGACCGACTGACAAAAGAGACACTGAAAGATGGTTTTGGTTGTTTTTAATACATTGGGTTCAATGGAAAATTGTCTCTACTGCTAGAATAAATGTCTTCTGTCTGACTTTAGTTACATTTTTTTTTCTTAAAACAATGATTTATAGACTTTTTGGAAACAATACAAACAGAAACAGATCATCATAGCCAAATACAAACAGGAAGAAGAGAAAGAAAAAACAAATACAGGTACATGAGTTACAAATGTACATGTCTGGGTCAAAATATGTATAGTGTTCCTGTCATGGTTGCCTGTGTGGCAGGCAGGCAGGAGTGGTGGACCCAAAATGCAGGACTCAAACACAGAAGTAAAACTTAAAGCGCAGCTTTATTGCTGGGCAAAAACCTCGTAATTAAACTCACCAAAAAACAAACAAAACTCTGGACAGAGGAACTAAGGACTGGAACACTGGAAAAGAAATACTAAACCAGGGCCCTATTTCAGGAAGCCGGTTTAGAAAACTCAGAGTGAAAAACGATACTCAGGGTTGAGTAACCCCGAACTGTCCAACTCGGAATATTCGGTTTCAGAAAGGCTGATAACAATTAGTTCAGTCAACGCGGAGTTGCTTTAACCCCAAGTTAAGCGCGCGCACGAGGATACATAAAGCCCTGATTAGTGGAGCACAGATTAAGCGAGTCACCATGGAGACGGAGGGAAAGAAGGCGCGGTCAATGTATTTTACAGCGCTTGAGGCCGAAATTCTGATGGCAGCATATGCCGATAACATGCAAATTCCGTGGAAAAAAAGTAACACAGCCTCAGCTGCAAAAGAAAGAGAGCATGCATGGCAAAACATAGCCGACAGAGTCAATGCGTGAGTGTTAATTTAAACATTGATCTAGGGATTTCCACCCATTTAACACGTTATTCTATTATATTTTATTTTATTTTTTATTTCATACATTTTATTTTGTGATGTGAGCGCAGGTGCAACCCAACAGGCCCCAAACGTTCCTGGCAGCAAGTAAAAATGAAATATAAAAATATAGTCCAAACAGGTAAGGTGTAATTGTATTATGAGCCATAGTGCTTGGTCTGTTTGTCCGATGTCAATCAATTGCAGTTAGAGGCTACATTAATTTCCCCTCTGTAAGCACTTATTGAAATTATCTGAGCACATTACAAGTACATATTTGCTTACTCTGTATGCTCAAATGTGACCCGTTATAGCCAACAGAAAAAAAGCGGAGGCCCGAAAAACAGGTGGGGGTCCTCCACCACCACCACTCACAGAGGCTGAGCAGTTGGCTTCCACATTTGTGATCATGTTGGCAGCATCACATATGATCTTCACAGTGCAGAGAACACAAATTAGCATCCATTACTATAATGAAATAATTTGTTAGTTTGAAATGCTACAGGGAACTATGTACCTGTACATTAATGCTGTGGAAAGACTTCCTGTTCACATAGTCTCCTTCATTTACTGAAGGAGCAATGATTGGAATGTGAGTGCCATCTATACAGCCAATCACGCCGGGAACCCTGAAAATAAATGTAAAATTTAAGTAGTAGTTCAAGTATCACCACATCATGGATTAAGTTTTGTTCATCCTGATACCTGCAATTTTGTGGAATCCCTCTTTGATAAATCTTGTGGGTCTATGACCGGGGAACACCACCAACGAGTACAGGAGACGTTTCAGTGCAACTGTAACATTCCTGACTGCCCGACAGACGGTAGCCTTGGAAACGTGCTCAGCGTCACCAATATTATACAGAAAGCTCCCGTTTGCAAAAAACCGAAGTGCAATACAAATAATATGTACAGAACTGAGAGAATGTCCGCGATGTGTCACATGAGCAATATTAGGCCTGAGGATGTTATTCAAATAAATTATAGATTGTGCTGAAAAACGGTAACGTTCACACAGAAAATCATCAGGAAATGATAAAATGTCCAAACCCGCTCTAATCACTCTCTCCCGGCGGAGAGCTCTGCGGAGAATTTGGGCTTCAACATCTACTGGCTCTTCAAGGAAGGGGCACGCCATGTCTGACACTTCCTACAGTCAGGTTTCTGACAAAGAGGCGGAGAACATCAGGGTTAGTTGAAGTAAACCTGCTAGGGGGCAGGTTAGCTTCACGGAGTGTGTCGTCATAGTAACTCACTCAGAATTAATCTAAACTCGCTTTGTGAAACCGAAAACCCAGAGTTTACGTTAACTCAGGGTATACTTACTCAGAGTTTGCACTAAACCGGCTTCCTGAAATAGGGCCCAGGAGACAAAACACAGCAGGTTGAGGGTACGACACGACAGAGAGCACAGGAAAACAGTGGGCGGTAGGGGAGTAATAAGGGAATGGGCAACAGGAGGGAGACACAGCTGGGAGAATTTAGGCTAACGAGACAGGGGAGCAGTAAAACTGAACACACTGACATGAGGCATGAACATTCAGTAAAACAGGAAACCAGAAGCAATTCAAAAATGCAAACTTGACACTGAGAGGTAGACAGAAAGAATATAACACCTAAAACTCAAACTATACTAAACATGAGACCCACAGAAGAACAAATCCTAAAACACAAATATATACAGAAACAGAATTTTAATAATAATAATCAAGAAAGAACAAGAATCAGAATACAAAATCAAACCAAAACATGACAACTCAAAATACTGGGTCAAACCCAGAACCGTGACAGTTCCACATTTAAAGTAAAGGGAGGGGAAAAAAAGGGGGGGGATACAGACATTAACTATTATGTTTAAAAAGAAAATGTGATCCCCCTTTATGTAATTGCACAGCAAGGTCACGAGGTGGGTGATCAAGCAAAGGCCGCTATATCCTATAGAATCCATCACAATTGCCCTTTATAATGGCGCTAAGGTGCTCCGATGGCAACAACTTGAACGTTTCTCTGTACCATTGTGTAACAGTGGCGGGCCGTCTCTGAATCCATTGAAACAGTGCACATCGCCTCGCTGAATGTAAAAGTTTACATAACAAAAGCATTTGTACAGAAGACAGAGAAAGCCCAGAATATTTTTTAATCATGGTTTTTCTTTTAATCTGTCCCACGAGTATGATGAAAATCACCAACAACAGCACTTGTGGGAATAATTTAGTTGATAAATCTCTTCACTGTAATCTGGAGATTATTTGGACTCAGACCAGAGTTTGTAATATAACATATTATACAGACTTCATATAACAAAAACTCTGATAAGTAAAAATTTGACACGTATTATTAACTTGAGAGTTCACAAAGCACCCATGAAGATGCAAAATATTGATCACCTTCACATGGTGATACTCTCCCTGTTTTCTCCCATAATCTAGCTTCTATCAGTTAATTTGTTTTACACACTCTTTCTTGTATTGTTTCATCTTTACTCTCTAATCTCAGGCTTTATTCTTGTTAATGTGACTTTTTCCTTTGGTTTATTAATTCACTAGACCGTCTCTCACAAAAATCTTATTGCTTAAATTGGTTTAAATCAAAGACGAAAATATTGCTGTTTTTGCTTTATTCTTTTCTGTATTTCTTAAACAGAGATTTGACGACAGAGAATCTTGTGAGGGATTTAAAAGAATCAGAAAGCATCATCCAGACAAGTACCTGCAAACTGAGCGTACTTTCAGCCTCAGAGCCGACAACGCAAGTGCAAAGATCCAACCGAAGGTGGGCCTACATGTAGCACTTCAGCCACTATGTAACCCCCCCACACATCCACCTTGCTCACAGTGTTTCTTGTTCATGGTGTAATTTTTAATTCCAAACAGTTTCTGCACTCAGTTACTTTTTAGCACTGCCCAGCTCTGTCTGTGCTGTCTTTGCTCCTTTAGCCAGATCAGTCCCTTCTCCCCACACTCTGGTCCCAGCGTGCTACTGTGTAGGAATAGGAGAAGCATAACAAGCCAATGACTGACAGCTGTGCCAGCCAGCCTCCCCTGCCCCTGAACCCACTGCACCACCCCAGCAGCCACAAACCACACCCGCCACCACAGTTCAATCTGTAAAGACTGAGTTGGGTTCCTGGATGAACATAGGACACGACACTGTCAAAGTAAAACAGGAAACACTAAGACGCAGACTAAAGATATACGGCGAGACACAGGTTGGGAGGAAGGAACACACAGTGAAACGAGACAGACTGGGGAGACAAAGAGGGAAAGATTTAAGGAAGATGAGACATGGAGGGAAGAGAGGGAGTGAGGGATAAAGGGAGAGGGACATGACAGACAGGGAGACATGGACTGCACACAGAATAGGGAGACTAGACACATCATCAAGGAAACATAAAAACAGAAATATAATTATCAGAATCAGAATCAGAATACTTTATTGATCCCTGGGGGAAATTATTTTTTGTTACAGTGCTCCATTATAAACCAACATTAAGACAAGACAGACAATACGCTAACTAAGAATAGTACAATATATACATATATATACATACATACATAAGTCACTGATAAATAAATAGCTGGAAAAGAAACATGTGTAGTTGTAGCAGTAACCAGTGTGTTAAGTGGATGTGTTGTACAGGGAGATGGCCACAGGCAGGAAAGATTTCCTGTGTCGTTCAGTGGTGCTTTTCGGTAATCTCAGTCTCTCACTGAACATGCTCCTGTGACTGACCAGCATGTCATGGAGTGGGTGGGAGGTGTTATCCAACATTGTCTTTATCTTGGACAGCATCCGCCTCTCCGACACCACCTTGAGGGAGTCCAGCTCCATCCCCACAACATTGCTGGCCTTACAGATTAGTTTATTGAGTCTGTTGGCATCTGCGACCCTCAGCCTGCTCCCCCAGCATGCAACAGCATAGAGGATCGCACTGGCCACAACAGACTCATAGAAAATCCTGAGCATTTTCTGGCATATGTTGAAGGACCTCAGTCGCCTCAAAAAATAGAGACGACTCTGGCCCTTCCTGTAAAGTGCTGTGGTGTTTTTAGCCCAGTCCAGTTTATTGTCAATGTGTACTCCAAGGTATTTATAGTCCTCCACAATGTCAACACTGACCCCCTGGATTGAAACAGGGGTCAAGTGTTTCCTGGTCTTCCTGAAGTCCACGATCAGTTCCTTGGTCTTTGCCACGTTGAGCTGCAGATGATTCTGCTCACACCACGTGACAAAGGAGTCGACCACAGCCCGGTACACAGCCCGGTACTATACATAGAAGCAAAACCACAACTAACTCAATACTAAATAATAGAAACTAAAACACTACAACACAACAAAATAACCAAAACACCATAAACCCAAAATGCTGGGACAAAATAACCCAGAACCATGACAGATAAATACTAAGAGACAGATGACAGAGAGATAATATTCGGACAGGGATTTGTGTCGGTATGTGACTGTAGACTAAGGTTTATACTATTAGCTGGTTATTGTGTGACAGTGCATTTCAGGCTACTTTACAGTGTAACACAAAAGTAATGTGATGAATAATGAATTACTTTTCCTGGGAGTAATTAAGTAACATGTTGAATTACTTTTAGGAATTAAGTTCTGCATAATATATGTAATAATTACTTTTTTTTGTAATGACCCAATGATCACAACAAAGATGCTAAATAACTCTAACATGACAAACATTTGGCCACACAACATGCAAATAATTGGCACATGTGTCTTTGACATCATGAAGAGCTCTGGCACAGAGGATTTCCTCTGCCTGAGTGTGATTACTGAAGCCTACATGCTGCATGGGGTCAGCTGCACAGATGGACAGTATCCTGGACTGGAGAGAGCAGAACCACAGTTGGAGCATAAAGGTCTGACACTGTCATGTAGCCTGAACAAGGAACAGTGGAAATCTCTTTTATGGTAGTTTAAATGAATCAACACCCCCTAATTATACTAATTGTCCGATTTGTTTTTTTCCGTTCACAGGAGTTAACCCTCAGATACAATAGGCAAAACTTCTATGAGGTGTACGTTAAGAATCCAGGCAGTGAACTCATACTTACACTCCTGCACACTGAACCACTTGTTGGTGAACCTGATGACCCACTGTGGACCTGTGAAATTCGAAAAGGTCAGTGGATATTAAGCAATATCAACTATGGAAGTAAGACATGAAATGAAACAAAGGAAAATGAGTTATATTCCATTTTATGACACTAAGTTGAAAAGTGTGTGTAGAAGTTTGATGTATGTGCTTACCTTCCAATTAAACTATAATATGATTTTTTTTCATTTCCTTTGACAGAAGATGACCATCCAGAGTCTGGTTATGTCAAAGGTAAAAAATTACACGTAAAAAAGTACCATGAATTACCTGCTGGAGGCATCCACTTCAATTATGAACTGAAGAGAAGGGTCAACCTAGAACGTGCCAGAATGGGAGCCAAAGCAAACAATGTTTAGATGGTCAGAAGCATGCTGTGCAGAGGTGCTCCACTGTAAAAGTTTCTTGGGAGAAGTTCGGCAGGTTAGCGGGGAAATAGTCCCTGATGAAATCAATGAAATGCCCAGAAAATTCTGGAGTATTTTCCTGGTGGTGAGAACTGGCAAGTTCATCATCGCATGAATCATTATCTTGGCTGGATCAACTCTTATGTGACCTTTCTTAAAAAGGAACCCAGCGAATGAACCAGAATAAATGTGAAATTCACATTTCTCCCTCTTGGCTAACAAACGGTTTTCTAAGAGTCTTTGTAATACCTGATGGATATGATGTGTGTGGTTGGCTCGGGTTTAGACAGCATGTCATCCACATACATTAAGATGAAGTGCTTAAGGTAGTCCTGGATTAAACAGAGCTTGGAAGACTGTCAGGTCTTGGTGGGTAATTTGATTTAAACCTCTGTAGTTTATGCAGAGACAAAGCATCTTTATAGACTCTGTGAGTTCTGATTCAACCCGCTGAGACCGATTTAGGCAATTTACAGTGAAACTCTGAATTTATGACAATGAATCCTACAAAATGTTTTTGACATCATATAATCACTGAATCTCATTCTGTGAACAGGTTTGTGTAGATGAGTTTTATTTAAACAGTTACTGCTGCATCATCTTACAGTAAATGTTCCAGGCACTTAAACCTACACAGTAACACAGGTGTGAACAGGAACAAAGGAAGAAATTACAAACAGAAAGCCACACGAGGAACTAACCTTAAAAAAATTAAACCTGCTTAACGTTAGGAAGTGTTAAAGTTGCAAGGAAGATCAAAAATTTATGTTTTTGAAACTTTTGGATCAATATTTACACAATAAAATATATTTTATAAATTTGGCCTTTTCTCTTCTTGGTGTTCTTAATGTTTAGTCTTTTGTTAAGAAAAGTAGAGGGGATTTGATGGTTATTTTTGTGTTCATAAGATATTATGTATTTTGATAAGTACATGTAGTGTTATGATGAGCTATAGAAACATCTACAGCAAACACTGGGCCAGGGTTTGGATCTGAGCCTGAAGACGATGATGCACCGAAGTGTTCACACTGATGGGACTCCTCATGTCCCACTCATCTCTCTGTGAACTCAGTATCTGTTGAGTCACATCATGTTTGACACATCTTCACTTCAGACCCTCTTCTGAGTGTCAGCAACGTTTCTCTTACTTTATGTCCTGGCTTTTTGATCACAGAGCAGTCGATTACAGATTCATTTGCTTCGTTATTTTGTGACAAAGAAAAACATTCATTAGTGAGAATATTTCTTTTTAATTTCTTTCTTCCTTCCTCAGAGAAATACTATGTGGATGAAGATCTCGCTGCACAGATGCAGAAAGTAAGTTTAAAATATCAGTAAATTAAAAACAGTCCTAATTCAATTGTATTAATCTGTTATCCACAAATAAAATCATTTCCAAATCATGTCACTTTGTCCGTTTTAAATTTTGTCAGGCATTAACAGTCCAATCAGACAGAGAGAAGCTTGTGGGAATGTTGAAAGATCTGAAAAAGGAGGAGCTTGAAAAGTTCAAGTGGTTCCTGCGGGACCGTGATGTTTTGGTGGAGCTCCAACCCATCCCAGAGAGCCGACTGGAGAAGACCAGCACCTGTAACCTGGTGGAGCTGATGTTGCAGACCTACACAGAAAAGTCTGTGGAGGTGACCAAGAAGGTTTTGAAGAAAATCACGTCAAGTCTACAAAAAGGTATCATCACTGTACCACGTTCACTTTGAAGATTTATTTTAGCAATCATTATTTCAAGTTGCAGGAATCCTGAACACACCGGCTGAGTGAACGCTGGCGCGTCTGGCTGCTGCGTCTGGCTGCCGCTTGTCACTGATTTATTCTCGTTTTTATTTGTTTTTATTTGTTCTACAGTTATTGATGACAACTTGAACCAAGTATTTAAAGCGTAATCCTGTTTTGACTTGCTTTCCCAATATTTCCGGTTTTTTATTGCTCGCACTCTAGCTGCCTGCTCGGTCTTTTACCCTCATCGGGCCTTTCCAACCGGCTACATTCAACGAGGGCCTGATCAAGATGTGGATCCACAGGGTGTCTGTGTGGTCCGTGCTCACCTGAACTGTTTTTTCCATCGCTCGTCACCCGGCGATAGCTTTACTTCAGTACTCTGCTACAGAACTTCTGCGACTCAGCTTTAGCCTGGCTGTCTGTCCACCTGTGGCTCTTTACCTCTATCCAGACATTCGCTATCCCGCGATAATTCACCGCAAACACCGGAAAGTTCTCCCTGTCTCTGTCCCACCCTTCCACTCATTTGAATACATCGCAATACAGGGAGTGCAGAATTATTAGGCAAATGAGTATTTTGTCCACATCATCCTCTTCATGCATGTTGTCTTACTCCAAGCTGTATAGGCTCGAAAGCCTACTACCAATTAAGCATATTAGGTGATGTGCATCTCTGTAATGAGAAGGGGTGTGGTCTAATGACATCAACACCCTATATCAGGTGTGCATAATTATTAGGCAACGTCCTTTCCTTTGGCAAAATGGGTCAAAAGAAGGACTTGACAGGCTCAGAAAAGTCAAAAATAGTGAGATATCTTGCAGAGGGATGCAGCAGTCTCAAAATTGCAAAGCTTCTGAAGCGTGATCATCGAACAATCAAGCGTTTCATTCAAAATAGTCAACAGGGTCGCAAGAAGCGTGTGGAAAAACCAAGGCGCCAAATAACTGCCCATGAACTGAGAAAAGTCAAGCGTGCAGCTGCCAAGATGCCACTTGCCACCAGTTTGGCCATATTTCAGAGCTGCAACATCACTGGAGTGCCCAAAAGCACAAGGTGTGCAATACTCAGAGACATGGCCAAGGTAAGAAAGGCTGAAAGACGACCACCACTGAACAAGACACACAAGCTGAAACGTCAAGACTGGGCCAAGAAATATCTCAAGACTGGTTTTTCTATGGTTTTATGGACTGATGAAATGAGAGTGAGTCTTGATGGGCCAGATGGATGGGCCCGTGGCTGGATTGGTAAAGGGCAGAGAGCTCCAGTCCGACTCAGACGCCAGCAAGGTGGAGGTGGAGTACTGGTTTGGGCTGGTATCATCAAAGATGAGCTTGTGGGGCCTTTTCGGGTTGAGGATGGAGTCAAGCTCAACTCCCAGTCCTACTGCCAGTTTCTGGAAGACACCTTCTTCAAGCAGTGGTACAGGAAGAAGTCTGCATCCTTCAAGAAAAACATGATTTTCATGCAGGACAATGCTCCATCACACGCGTCCAAGTACTCCACAGCATGGCTGGCAAGAAAGGGTATAAAAGAAGAAGAACTAATGACATGGCCACCTTGTTCACCTGATCTGAACCCCATTGAGAACCTGTGGTCCATCATCAAATGTGAGATTTACAAGGAGGGAAAACAGTACACCTCTCTGAACAGTGTCTGGGAGGCTGTGGTTGCTGCTGCACGCAATGTTGATGGTGAACGGATCAAAACACTGACAGAATCCATGGATGGCAGGCTTTTGAGTGTCCTTGCAAAGAAAGGTGGCTATGTTGGTCGCTGATTTGTTTTTGTTTTGTTTTTGAATGTCAGAAATGTATATTTGTGAATGTGGAGATGTTATATTGGTTTCACTGGTAAAAATAAATAATTGAAATGGGTATATATTTGTTTTTTGTTAAGTTGCCTAATAATTCTGCACAGTAATAGTCACCTGCACACACAGATATCCCCCTAAAATAGCTAAAACTAAAAACAAACTAAAAACTACTTCCAAAAACATTCAGCTTTGATATTAATGAGTTTTTTGGGTTCATTGAGAACATGGTTGTTGTTCAATAATAAAATTATTCCTCAAAAATACAACTTGCCTAATAATTCTGCACTCCCTGTACAGCTCCCTGGCCCTACTCCCGCCATTATATGCACTGTGTACCAGCCACCTAAGCCAAATAAGTATTTTTTTAAATGACTTTACTGCTCTTCTTACTCATTTCTCGGTACTTTCCCCAAATTTGATAATTGTTGGTGACTTCAGTATCCATATGAACAATGATAAAATCCCTCTTTTCAGAGATTTTACATCTTGTCTGGAAAGTTTTGGACTCCTAACATACATAAAATTTTCTACTCATTCTAAAGGTCATATCTTGGATTTGGTCTGCTGTTCTGGCGTTACCCCCACTCACTGGGAAGCCCATTTGTTTCCCCAATCTGATCATAACTTTATTTCCTTTACTGTAAATACAACAGCCTCTAAAACCTGTACTCCCTGTGACATCACATTTAGGAAAATTAGTAATATTAACCCTGCTGATCTTTCATCTGCCATTTATGACTTTCCATTTATCCACAGCTCCTCATCCCCAGATGAACTTGTTTCTCACTATAATATCAACCTCCATAACCTTCTTAACATATTTGCTCCACTTAAACACCGAACTGTCTCATTTTCCCGTTCAGCACCATGGTTTACTCTTAACATGCACAATCTCAAAGCTAAAGGTCGCCAACTGGAACGTCTGTTCAAGAAAACCAGACTTAGCATACACAAAGAAATGTATAACGATCATATCTTGTTGTATAAGGACTGCATTACTTCAGCCAAATCTGCAAACTATTCTGGTGTAATCAGTTCTAGTGAAAGTAAGTCTGGTTTCCACCCCAATCATAGTACAGAAACTGCTTTAAGAATTACTAATGACCTTCTGATGGCACCTGATTCTGGTCTTTTAACCATTCTCATCCTTCTGGATCTTAATGCGGCATTTGACACAATTTCTCATAATATCCTCAGCAAATTAGCATCCATTGGCATTAGTCACACCTCCCTTGCCTGGTTCACCTCATATCTGTCAGACCGCACTCAGTTTATCCAACTTAAATCACACTCTTCAAGTCTCTATCCTGTTTCTGCTGGTGTGCCCCAGGGTTCAGTATTAGGACCTCTTTTATTCATTATCTACATGCTCCCTCTTGGCCAAATATTCTGAAAATATAATACAATTTTTATTGTTATGCTGATGACACCCAGCTCTACATTTCCTCCAAACCTAATTCATCCCTTCCACCTACCTCCCTCTTGAACTGTCTTATGGAGATCAGATCTTGGTTCTCCTCCAATTTTCTCAAACTTAACAGTAATAAAACAGAAGTTTTACTCGTTGGCACGGCCTCTACCTTAACCAAATCTCACAGTTTCTCCATTAATATTGAAAATTCCCCCATCCTTCCTTCCCCGCAGGTAAAGAGTTTGGGTGTCATACTTGACATTACTCTCTCATTTCAGTCTCACATTAATTACATAACCTGCATACCTTCATTTACGTAACACTAACAGACTTCGTCTCTTCCTTACTCCCCATGCTGCTGCCATCCTTGTCCATAGTCTTATTACTTCCCAGATCAATTATTGCAATTCGCTCTTATTTGGTCTCCCCAATAAGTCCCTCCATAAACTTCAACTTCTTCAGAATTTTGCAGCCCAGGTCATAACTCGGACTCCCTTAAGAGACCATATCACCCCCATTCTTCAACAGCTTCACTGGTTGCCCATAGAAGCCAGGATAAACTTTAAAATATTAGTTTTCACGTTTAAGTGTATTCATAACCTTGCCCCTCCTTATCTCTGTGATCTGCTTCATATTACCACAGTTTCCCGCTCTTTCCGATCTTCATCTGCCACTCATCTTGTTGTTCCTTCTGCTTGCCTTACAACTATGGGGCACAGAGCTTTCAGTCGCTCTGCTCCTCGGCTCTGGAACTCACTTCCTTCAGCCTTAAGAAATATAGGTTCACTTATTTAAATCACAACTCAAAACCTACTTGTTTAAACTGGCTTACTCACTTTAATACACATTTTACCATCCATCCATCCATCTTCATCCGCTTTATCCGAGGCCGGGTCGCGGGGGCAGCAGCCTAAGCAAAGAGGCCCAGACCTCCCTCTCCCCAGCCACCTCCTCCAGCTTATCCGGGGGAACACCAAGGCGTTCCCAGGCCAGTCGAGAGATATAATCTCTCCAGCGTGTCCTGGGTCTGCCCCGGGGCCTCCTCCCGGTGGGACATGCCTGGAACACCTCACCCAGGAGGCGCCCAGGGGGCATCCTTGTTAGATGCCTGAACCATCTCAGCTGGCTCCTTTCGATGTGGAGCAGCAGCGGCTCTACTCTGAGCCCCTCCCGGATGGCCAAACTTCTCACCCTATCTCTAAGGGAGAGGCCAGCCACCCTTCGGAGGAAGGTCATTTCTGCCGCTTGTATCCGCGATCTCGTTCTTTCGGTCACTACCCACAGCTCGTGGCCATAGGTGAGGGTAGGGACGTAGATCGACTGGTAAATTGAGAGCTTCGCTTTTACACTCAGCTCCCTCTTCACCACGACAGACCAGTGCAGCGTCTGCATTACTGCAGCTGCAGCCCCAATCCGTCTGTCGATCTCTGGCTCCCTTCTCCCATCAGTCGCGAACAAGACCCCGAGATACTTGAACTCCTCCACTTGGGGCAGGAACTCATCCCCGACCCGGAGTGGGCACTCCACCCTTTTCCGGCTGAGAACCATGGCACATTTTACTTGCTGTCAAATTTTGGGTTTTTTTTTGTTTGTTTGTTTTGTTTTTAATTTGTTGTTTGTGGTTGTATTTTGCTGGTTTCTGTATTTTAATTTATTAGAATCTATTTTAACCTACTGTTTTATTTGATGTGTTTTTTTCTTTGTAAGGTGAACTTGGGTTTTAGAAAGGCATTTTCAAATAAAATGTATTATTCCATCCATCCATCCACTTCCGCTTATCCTTTTCAGGGTCGTGGGGGGCACTGAAGCCTATTCCAGCTGTCATAGGGCGAGAGGCGGGGTACACCTCGGACAGGTCGCCAGTCTGTCGCAGGGCTAACACACAGGGACAGACAACCATTTACACTCACATTCACTCCCGCATTCACACATATGGGCAATTTAGATTTTTCAATTAACCTATCCCCACAAAGTATTATACTAATATTAATATTATTATTATTCTGCAACACAGATGGCAAATGTTCCTGTAATCTCTTTATGCTGGTAACAAAAATGTGAATGAAGAAATAATTCAGATATAAAATAAATATCTGTTCATGGTGAAGTATGTAACTGATGTATTCTCACCATGAAGTAAACTCTCCTGCTGTCTGACCATTAGCTCCAGATATGTGTTGACACTGAGCAGTGAGTTGTTGTCTCTGCACCAAACTGCACAGCTGTGTACGGCTGATTTCCTCCAACAGAGTGATGATGGTGGTGTTGTCCTCTAATTTCATGAAGATATTCTCTCTATGTCTGTGAGTGCAGTCATGGCTGTTCAACATGAACAGGAGGGTGCTGAGTGCACGACCCTGGGGGGCTCCAGTGTGGCCCTAGAGTGGAGGAGCTGTGATTACCAGTCTGAACAGCAGCCTGTTTGACAGGAAGTCCAGTATCCAGTTGCACAATGTGTTACTGAAGACCAGAGTGACGAGTCTGCCAGTCAGCTTCACAAACAGCCTGTTGAGAGAGAGTTTGTTATATTTCAGATGTATGAAGAGAGAGTGCAGGGCAGTGAAGACGACATCATCTGTGGCTGTATTCAGCTAGACGACAGTTATTATTAAAGCTAACGCCTACTGGTAGATCAGCCCAGTAAATACTGTGTTTCTCTATTTTTACTGGTTCATTTTTTCACTTTCAGATGAAAACCAAAGAAGTGGTAAAGTACAAGGTTAGATGTTTCACATGATTTGTGTATAAAAAGAACTGCACTTTGTGTTTGGCTGTGGTGGGTTCCCTTTGGTATGACAACATTAGTGCTGAATATTGGCATCCAATAATCAGACGGTGTCAGAGAGGGGAAGAAAGAAACAGACTCAGGCAGAGGCAGACATCTGTTTGACTGGTTTGAGGGTGAAGAGGGGAAAAAAGCAGAAAGATACCGAGTTAGATTTGATTATGTAGAAAGTAAAAAGAAGCACAACAATGAATCAGTCTTTAATGTTTAACACATATCAGTGAGTTCTGTTTGGAAATAAGTAACAGAGGATGTAAGCTATGGATGGATTTAGTCTTTGATTATCAACATATGTGATGAATCTCTGCAATCTTTCCTCAGAAAACCACTTTGTGGATAAACACAGAGTGGAGCTGATCCAGAGAGTGAGCAACATCGCGCCGATTCTGGATGAGCTCCTGAAAGAAAAAGTTATCCAGCAGGAAAGTTATGACAGAATCAGAGCTCTGCAGACCTCTCAGGAAAAAATGAGGGAACTCTACAGCGGTCCTCTGAAAGCTGGCAGTGCCTCCAAAGATGTCTTCTACCAAATCCTTCAGACACACGAGAAACTCCTTCTTAATGACCTCTGCTGAAAGAACGTTTGCTGAAATCCATTTTTTTGTCACAGTCCTGAGTCGTATCGACCCAGCATTTTGAGTTCCTTATGTTTTGGGTTTTTTATGAATGATGGATTGTTCTTTATGTTCCTCTGGTGCTTTGATTTTTATTATGAATCTGTGTTTCAGTTATTCTGGTATGTTTCTGCATTATGACTAAGGTTCGGGTTGTATTTTGTTATTATTGCTGGTTTAGTTCAGCGTCTAGTCCAGGGGTGTCAAACTCCAGTCCTCGAGGGCTAGCATGCTGCTTGTTTTTGAGATATCCCTGCCCTACCTGCTGCCGATTACCTGGATCAGGTGTGCTTTGCCAATAAGAAGCTACAAGGGCAGTTTAGTTGGAAAACAAGCAGGACAGCGGCCCTCGAGGCCTGGAGTTCGACACCTGTGGTCTAGTCTGTCTTGAGTCCGTGTCCTAGTAAAGTGTGTCCTGTTTCCTGTTTTACTTTGAAGGTTCATGTTCCTGTCTTTGTCAGTGTTTCTAGCTTTGTTCCCCGTTTCATCAGGTCTTATTCCTCCCAGCTGTGTTCCCCTTCTCTCTCTAATTCTTTGATGACTCTCTCAGTGTATTTGAGTCCAGTGTTTCTTCATGTCAGTGTTGCGTCGTACCCTCACTTCCTCTATGTGTTCTGTTTGCCTGCCTGCCAGTTTAGTTGCTTTCCAGTTTAGTTAGTTCTTCGTTCTATTTGTAATCTCACAATAAAGCCGAGGGTTGTTGAGTTCACCTGTGCCTCCTGGAGTCCAGCTCCTGGGTCCAACTTTTCCTGCCTGCCTTCGCACAGACATGACAGAACGACGCGACCATAACCTAGACCCAGCGGGCTCATCCCGGGAGAGCGGTCTCGCCCGTGTCATGGGCCTAATAAAGCGGATTTCCCACACGAAGGATACTAAGGCGATGGCGATCGGATTAAACCCTATCGGAACAATCCTCGAGGGAAATCCACATCTCCGCCAATTTGGACCCTTAGAGGCTAAAGAGCCAGCATTTCCCGAGTCATTTAAAAGCTCCACCGAGGTAGTGCAGTCAGCTGCCCAGCAGCCACCAGCTCAGCTATCTGCTCATCAACCTTCAGCCCAGTTTCCAGAATCAGCCGCCCGACCCGCAGCGCATGATTGCGCTCCACCATCAGTTTCATTTGCACCTCAACCAGCATTTCGACCTTTAGCAACCCAGCTGCCTCTGCCCTCCGTTGGGAGCTTCTGTGAGCTCTTTCAGCCAGCAGAGGACAGCGCCCTGCTGTCGGTGCCTGAGCCTAACCTCTGTGCTGCTCAGCTCCAGTCAGCGTCAACTTTGCCAGAGGCCCGCGTGCCTACTGGTTCTGCCCTATGTGTTCCAGGAGCCCCTGTGCCCACTGGTCCTGTGACTGCCCCTGCTGGAGGGTCCAAGGAGCCTCTCCAGCCATTACCATCGCCTGCAGCGCCACCACCTGCAGCTTCCACGCCGTTGCCTACAGTGTCTTCATCCTCGTCTGGTCCAGCCTCCGTGTCTTCACCCACGCCTGCAGCAGCCTCCGCATCAGTTTCAGCGTCGCCTGCAGCAGCCTCATCAGCCTCATCAGCCTCACCCGCAGCAGCCTCATCATCCGCTTTGCCTGGTCCAGCGTCAGCTCCAGCTTCATCATCGCCTGGTCCAGCCTCTGCATCAGCTTCAGCTTCGCCTGTTTCAGCTTCTCCCTCATCTGGTCCTGCCTCGTCTGGCCCTGTGGTTGCCACGCCACCATCTCGTCCACGCCTACCACGGCCGGCTTTTTCACGGTCGTCTCCTCAACATCACCGGCCACTTTCCAGGCCATCAGCTGGGCGTCATCGCCGTCGTGGGCGACCTCCGGATCTCCATCGCCGCCGTTGCCGTCCGCATGGTCGGCCCCCAGAGCTGTCTCCCCGTTGCCATCTGCATGGTCGCCCTCCTGAACTTTTTAGGGACTCATGATAGATTTAGTTTAGTTTTGTCGGTTTTCCTGGACTTTAGCTCCTTGTCTTTTGGAGCAACCAAAAGACATGACATTTGTGTTCTTCAGTGAAAGTATTTACAAAAGGGAAATGCTGACATAATGTTTCTGTGTTTCTGATATAAACATAAGAAATATCTGACTCTTTGTTTTATGATTAAATATGACAGTGGGCGGATTTATTACGCTGGTTATAATTTGGACCTGGTGACATCATACAGGCTGAATATGAACGTTTACTCTGTTGTTAATAATTACAGGTGCTGGTTGTTGTACATGAATCCTGAAAACAGGAAAGAAATGATGAGACTGGGAGACGTGTCGCAGCTGAGCTTTCATCCCACTTTCCACTTTGTCAACAGAACAACAGAAACTTCCATGTGTGTAGAAGAAGCAGCTGTTTGTTAGTTATCAGACTTTTACAGTTTTTGTATTTTTATATGATTCTTTTTTTAATTCTGTTTATTTCACGTAGTTTCACAGTGAGCTTTTGCTCATTCCAGTGTTGTTGTTTTAGCTTTTTTATTATTTCAGTGTTTTTAAGCATGTGTCAGAGGAAAGATTTTGGAATTTTAGTTCAGTAAATAAACTTGGCATCACCTTCAACCACGACTATCAGGAGGCTGTCTCTACATATTCTCTCATGCTCCTTCATGCCCCAAATCAAAATGGTGAATGCCGTAAAGTGGATGGTGGTGCTGAGATACCGCTACTCACAGAAAAACACTTTACTCCAGTTAAAAACCTTAATAAAAATGATAAAATAAAATAAAAAAACCACAAATCGAACTGAAATGATTCACTATTTGGTTTTCTGTCAAAAACATGATGAAAACCGGCACAAGAATAAAGTTAATTCCAGCAAATTTAAATTTCTGAGCTCAACGGTCCTCTCCTCAAACTGGCTGTTCTCCCGCTTGTATTTCCGCTTTCTGTCGGCCCTCTAGAAAACCGCAGGTCTTCCTCTCTGCTGACAAACGTTTAGTGAATAACTGAAACTCACAATATTACAGTTTTTTCTGATTGCTTAAGCACATTTTTTGTAACTATTGGCTATTTTTGCAAAACTCTACATACAAATAAGAAAACCTGTCACCCAATTATCAAAACATTGTAGTTCTCTTGCAAAAGCGAACACAGCTAGATTAACTCTTCACACCTTCGTAAAAACGGTGTTTCTGTATCAAACAGTACACACAAGCCATCATCTACTAAGCACACAATGCGCCAACTGCACACTGATGGTATGAATACAAAACACATCTGGCTTTTGCTTTCTCTGTGTACAGATGTCAATTTGAGGTCACACTTGTCATAGTTTCATGTAAACATACAAGGATCCAAACTTCAAGTATTGGTGTTTATTCACACTCATCAAAACCAAGACAAAGTCAGAACACAAAATAGGAATTTCACAAAAAAAAGGAAAAAAAAAGACAATCAGCCTACATCATGTCGTCTTTCTGGGTCCGGCCACACAATTTCGTCCACATCGCATGCGATATCCTCCAGTCCAAGGCACCGGGGAAAATATCTCCTTGAATGCCGTATCCAGGCCTGACATGATGCCTGGTCAATATCTCCACATGCCTCCTCCATTGCCTGTAAAAGGGCTACCTGTTGATGAGGATGACGGTCGTACACTTTCCAGCGCCAGGCAGAGAAGAACTCCTCGATGGGATTTAAGAATGGAGAGTATGGAGGGAGGTTGAGTGCCATGAAGGATGGGTGGTCTGTAAACCAGTTGCGGACCAAAGCAGCCCTATAGAAACTAACATTGTCCCATATGATGACATATCGGCACTGCTCTGGTCTCTGAACAGTGAGCATGTCATGCAAGGTGTCCAGGAATGCAATAATGTGTGGGCCTATGGTTGCATGATGGTGAACAACACCATTTTGGCTTATAGCTGCACACATGGTTATGTTACCACCACGTTGTCCTGGGACATTGATGATGGCACGGTGTCCAATAATGTTCCTGCCACGTCTCCTGGTTTTACTGAGGTTAAAACCGGCCTCATCTACAAAAAGTAGCTCATGTCCCATTGCATCTGCTTCTAGTTCCATCACTCTCTGGACAAGACAAAACAAATGCAACACATCAGGCCCATGCAGAGCACTACAGTATGCACTTCCAAATTCAGAACTAATGACACTAGCTTACCTGCACATAGTCATATCGCAGTTGCTTTACACGTTCTGTGTTTCTCTCGAAAGGAACTCTGTAAATTTGCTTCATTCTTATTCTGTGGCGCGCAAGTACACGACTTAGTGCAGAAATGCTTGCACTGTGTATATTTTGAAAGATGGTGTCATTATAAATTATGCGCTGCTGTATTTCGCGCAGTCTTATTGCATTATTGGCAATCACCATGTTCACTATATGGGTCTCTTGCTCTGGAGTGAACATTCTGCCTCTGCCCCCAACATCTGGACGTCTAGCAATTCTGTAAAGTAACGATTTCAGTATTTTTGCATGTATGGTACTGTTGTGTTTCTCATTAGAGTATGGCAGTGCTACAAAGTACTTACCAATTCTCATTTCGAAATGTCCTAATGATGCTTGCCACAGTGTAGCGGATCAGTTTAGGCTGAACCCGTTGGCTAGCTTCCCTCAGGGTCATCCCATAGTTTATGACATGGTCCACTATTGTAGCTCTGATGTCATCAGTTATTCTGTTTCTTACTCTTCTTACCCTTCCTCTTTCCCCTCCTCGTCCTCTTCTTGCTCCTCCTTGTCCTCTTCCTCTAACTTCCTCTAACCCTCTTGCTTCTTCACCTCCACGTCCTCTCCCTCGGCCTCCTCTGATTCTCAGTCTTCTCACTCTTACTGCTCCTTCCATTGTACTCCACATAGACAGCTTACCTGTGGCCTGTTTATAGTGCTTAGGCTGATTGCAAAGTGGACTAATTATCTAAAACAGTTTTCACATGTGAAAGTGTGCCAGACAGTTGGCAAAATAGTGTTAATGATAGCCATACATGTGTATAATTTTGCTAGGAGTGTGTTGGAAATTTGGTAATTGAGTGTAAGCAGTGAGTTGTGTTTAAAGTTCTGCAAAAAGAGTGTTGTGCAGTGAATTGTGCCTACAGTTTTGCAAAGTGTGTGTTACAAAATTGCAAACTGAGTGCAAAGCAGTGTTTGTGCTTTTAGTTTTGCAAACTCAGTGAGTGGTTTTGCTATAAGTATTACAGTTTTTTCTGAATGCTTAAACCCTAACTGTGATTCCTGTAGCACAATCTCTAAAACTATTCAGACTTATAGCAAAACCACAGTGAAGTGAGGTAAACAGTGAAGAAAAGTATGAGAAAACGGAGCATAGGATCTCCGGAGACTATGGCAACTAGAATTATTGTACACATGTGTAGGTATTAAGGAGTGACACAGGCAAAGAATTACAGTTTTTCTCAAATGCTAAAACACATGTCACAAACGTTACCACCAGGTCCCCCAATGTCCAAACACAACACCCTTCTCTAAAGCTACAGAAACACAACCACACCTTCCCACTGCAAAACTCAAACTCCCACACCAAGAGAGCAGCTCGAAGCTGTCAAAACTGTAAACACTATACACAGCATTACACACTACAGCAAAACAATTGAAAACACAATGCTCAATTTGTGAGAAGGTTCTTTGGTTCATAACTGCCAATGCATATTTTCATAAACTGTACAGTAACGGATCGTCATAGAACCCTGCAGAGGATTAGGCATTTAGATTTGTGAGTTTCACATGAAGACTAAATCTATAAAAACATCCTGCATGTACGTACACTACTGTAACACAACTCAATGCAAAAACAGAATCTATCGCACACAACAGTACTCTCGGAAACATGATCAGGGTGTGAAGTCTTTTTTATTGTCTACACGGTCCTTTTACAGTATTACACACAGTCACTGTGCGGCATCATGTCGCCGAGCTGCATTGGGCCACATCACCTCATCCACATCACAGGCTATATTGTCCCTTGCCAGGCACTGCGGGAAAAACGCCCTGGAATGGCGAATCCATCCCTGGAAGGCCTCCACTGGGATGTCAGCACAGGCCAGCTCCATTGCCCGTACGAGGTTCTCTCTTGTGTATGGCTGTCTGTCATACACCTTCCATCTCCATGATGAGAAGAACTCCTCTATAGGGTTCAGGAAAGGGGAGTAGGGTGGCAGACAGATGTTTAAAAAGTGGTCACTGTTGGTGGTGAACCACTCTCTGATTTGGTGTGTTTTGTGGAAGCGGACGTTGTCCCAAATGATCACATACATGTGATGTGCTAGCCTAGGATTGTGTTGTTGACGGTCCAGGAGGATGTCTTTTAGCTCCTCTAGGAAGGTGAGGAGACAGCATGCCGGTGGACAAGCCCCTCCGTACCCATAGCTGCACAAAGAGTAATATTACCCCCCCCCCCGTTGGCCAGGAACCTCAGTGATGGCTCTTTGGCCAATGATGTTACGGCCTCTTCGCCTTAGTTTCTGGAGGTTGAAGCCAGCCTCATCCAGGAAGAGGTACTCATGGGGTCTGGCCATTGCGTCCAACTGCATTATCCTCTGTGAACATGGAAAAGCGTACAGGTGTTCAGAACGGTCAATCAGGTAGCACAGTATTGTCCAGAAGTAATGTAGGCCACTAAGCAACACAGTATGTCCACTAACTGTACTGTGGACATGGATGTACGTATACGTACTTGCACATACTCGTAACGTTGTTCTGTGTGTCGCGCAGAGTTGCGCTCAAAGGGAACCCTGTAGACCTGTTTCATCCTCATCTGTTGGCGCCGGAGAACTCTGTCTATTGTGGACACGCTGACAGCATCAATATTCTCAAAGTTTACATTATCTGCAATGACTTTGTCTCTGATCTCTCAGAGTCTAATGCAGTTGTTCTCACGGACCATATCCGCAATGAGGGTTTCTTGTGCCGCTGTGAATATGGCAACCCTCCCACCTCTATGTGGCATTCTTTCAGCTCTAAAGAAAGAAACATGTGTTGACAATTGACTGATTTATATGTAAAACTACATGTAAAGTAACAGACCACTTTCACAGGCCTGTAAAACTGTAGTGTGACAAAGAAAGCAATAGCGTACTATACCTGTTGTGTTGTCTAAATGCCTTGATAATGGTGGCCATGGTGAACCTACTCAGGTTTGGATGTACTCTTCGTCCCGCTTCAGCCATTGTCATGCCATGGACAATGACATGATCAATTACTGTTGCTCGCATATCCTCTGTTATGATGGTGCGAGGTTGTCTTCTTCTCCCACCTGGACCTTCTCCTCTCTCTTGTTGGCCTCCTTCTCTTCCTCCTCTACTCCGAACTCCTCTTCTTCTTAGGCCTTCACCTCTTCCTCCTCTGATCTCAACCCCTCTTCCTCTTTGGCCTGCAGCTCTTCTCCTTCCGCACGCTCGAATGCCTTCATCCATTGTGATTGTTTGGCATCTTCAAACTATGCTTTTATAGGTGGGTCACATCATTAGCAACAGGTGTCTTCAATTTTGAGTCGTTGTGTGTAGTGACTGACGCCAGGTGTGTTCCCTGTGTTCAAAGATTGGTGACTGGCAAGCATTTTGCATCACATGGGCTTTCATTTGAGAATATCAGCAGAGTTGTTTTGCAACATGTGTTTTAGCAAGGAAAAATGTGTTTAGATTTATGAGTACAGAGGGTTGTGTTTTGTGAATTGTGTCTTCATGTGACATGTGTTTATGGTACTGGAATATGGTGGCTACATTTAGTAAATGTGTTTAGACTACTGGTCATTTGCGTTACAGGATTGGCTTTTGTGTTTTAACATTTGAGAAAAACTGTAATCTTACAATGAAGCAATGTCATTTTAAAATGTTTATTCATAAACAGGATAAAACCAGTCAAGTATTGAGTCATGAATAAAACAGCAACTTCTCATCTGCTAATTGGGAAGCAGAGGATGTCAGAGTAAGTTGTCCAAATTGAGTGAGATGACTTTACATTTGAATAGATTTGATTACAAGTTATATTTGGTTTTAATTGAGGGCAGTTCAATTTGATTTAAATCAAGCCAATTCACAACAACATTTTTCTCAATATGCTAAAATTCCCACCGAGACTAGATAAGATTATTCTAAAACTGATAAAAATACAATTCTCTTCATGCACAAAAATCCCTCCCAGTCCCACAACCCAGGACGAATACGCCTTGTGTGTTCTTGAGCTGGACAGAAATTCCTCTTGCTAAGCGAGGTCCACACCAGCATCGTGCCAGGCAGACTAGGAGCCTCCTGTCCCAGTCTCGTCCGTCCACTGGGCCCCATCACATCCCAGCCCAGTTCGCATTCTGCATTGGAGTCCGTCGCTCGATACCACAGCGGCTCCCCTCACGTCATCGCCTGTACGTAAAAACAAATAGGAGCCAGAACCATCATCCCAGAAGCTGCCCTGGCTTATAGCCATGGCGACACTCTCCCAACATGGCTGCACCCAGTGAACAACAGTCAGCCACTACTCACAAATGCAGGCAGTGGTAAACATCTGCACTGATGTCAATCACACGCGTTGTCTCCTGCTGCCGGGACTGGGTCACCACATCACGCTGACCAGTCTCCAGACGGGCTTCATGCGTTCCTCTTCCAATCTAGGGCCTCTCTCCTTCCAGTACTCAGCTTGCTTCCTTTTAATAAGTCCTTTAAACAGCTGAAAGGACACCACTGGACAGACACATGCCTCAGCAGGTGGTGACTATCAGCTAATTTGTCCCGTGCCCAGCCAATCCACAGTGGATTAAAACAATGTAAAAAATGACTAAAAACATGTGATACAAACAGAGTAAAATCATGGAGATAAAAACAATGCTCACAAATAAACACTAAACTCAGAATAAAACCAATATAAATGATAAACACAAATTTCTACTATGTGAAACTTACATTCATCACCACCTGAAACTTTTCTATTAAAATTTCAAGTTCGAACCTAACCTCATTTAATTTCTCTAAAAATGGGCTCCTGCACACTTGCAGACATTTTTCCATCACAACTTATGGATGATGAATGATTTGATTAAAGCTGTGAAAACATTACTGATAAACTTCATGTGATATTACATTAAAGCCAATTTTCTTTTAAAATCAGGGACTTTTGAGCAGCAGTGTGTACTGTATGTTTGTATGTAACTGTGTCTGACCTGGATTTTATCACCAGTTTCAAATAAGAATTTTCTTTAAAGTCTGTCTTTAAATACAAATGAAGTTCAACTTTATCAAGGCTGATGGTAAACTGGCCCTAACAAGTCCACTTTATTGCGTGCTCATTGACTTTCTCCTATCAGAGCTGTTTAACCCTTGTGCTCCCCTTCGGGGCAGCTCTGGACCCCAGGGCTCCCAGAGTACCCCTGGGTCGCATTTCACAGACCGTGCATCAGGGTTGGCTCCCGCGCCCCGTACACCCACGTTTCCCTCCCTGAATGCCACTCCCGTTTCAATTTTTCTCCTAGTTTCAGGCAGGCTCTATCACGTTCGTCCATGGGAGGCCGCTGTTAAGCCTTCCCACAGAACATAATCTGTGTAACGATTACATGATTTGGGTTTGTTTTTAGATAACAGCCCCCTGAGACTTAATAAAATTAACTACTTTACAGAACTAAAATCAAGAAGCTCTACTGACAGTGTAGGAAGCGGATTTTGGAGGCCAGGGCTGTGGAGGGAGAAACAGTTGGGCATCCCATTTTGGCTCTGCAGGTTTATAGGTATCCATCCGTGTCTTGGTGTCTCGAAAACTAAAATCTGTCTTAGACCTGATCTTCACTAGAAGAGAAATAATATTAATCAAGAGAAAAGAGGCTTTTGTTCTTGTCACAAATCAAATTGTTTCACTAAATGTTGCTGCCTAAATAGAAAAGCAAGATAAAGCTGCAAATCAAACTCAAGAAAACTACTCACAAGTGTCCAAATGCTTAAATTTTAACTTCAAGTTGCCAGGATCTCTCTCATGTGCAGTTATCATATTTGGAAGCTCCTCATCAAGCTGAAATCAGCGATTTAAAGCAAAAAGTCCATTTTTGGAGGGACTGATCAAGGAGCTGCAGGAGATCTCCAAGAACAGGTTCAGCATCATGACTACGAAGGGACATTTTTCGAGAATGTGACTGCATTTGGGAAAGAGAGGAAACACAATTCTAATCCTGAGCAGTGAAAAGTGAACAATACAGTAAAATGATGTTATTACACAGTTTTTTTTTTCTCCAGTGCCTCAGGATACTAATTGATATGGACTTTCATGTAGATGCAGCAGGTACTCAGTTCAGTAATGGTTACCATGAGGAACCATAGCAGCTTTAAACATCTGTATCAGCCCAAGGACTCGCAATGGGTGCAACACTATCTTTAAAATAAATGAAGGTCAAAGAAAGAGGCTGCTGCTTTGTTGCTGCAGAGAAATTTTACACATGAATAAAACGATGTGATGCTGAAATATTCCAGTATTATTTTTGAATGCATTGCTACAAGCATGTTACAATAAGAAATTCTCTGGTTGTGTGAGTATTTATACATTTTTATTTTGTTTTTTGATCAAATAAAAACTAGTTTCATAAAGAACTGCATTATTGTTTTTCACTTTATTTCAGTTTCAATTTAGTTTATAATTTCATGTAACAATTTGCAAATCAAAATACAGACCTTAAAGTCGCTGTATAGAAAGTTTCACTCCTAAGTAAGACATTATCAGTGTGACGCTCACGTCTAACTGTGGAAAAATGTTCAAATTATTTCAGTTCAATTTTTTGCGGCAAATCACAACAAAAGTCGCCTCAGACAGGTGACGTTTGTTGTGAGGCTAATTACATCAGACAGTAATACAGAGGAACCCAAACAATCACAAGGATGCCCATGAGCAAGCACTTAACTTGGCAACAGGGGGAAGGAAAAACTCCCTCTTAACATGAAGAAATGGCAGAACTAGGCTCTGGAAGGGGTAGCCATCTGCCGTGACTGGTTGGGGTGAGGGCAGGGGGATAACACGTGGAAGAGAAGCCAGAGATAAGCAATAAGGCAGAGTGGTGTGTAAACACACAGTGAGTGAAAAAGGGTGAGAGAATGGTGAAAGACTCAGTGCATCATGGGAAGCCCCCAGCAGCCGAAGTCTATTGCAGCATGACCGAGGGAGGATTTAGAGAAAGAAAAAAATGTGTTGAAACCTGTGAAGCCTGAACCATGAAATCATTGCAAGAAAATTCAAACTTTTTGAAACTGGTTTGTTTATTCAAATGTTTATTAAACCTTCTGATAAGTAAATAGGAAACATAACATTTGCTACATCTGGCTTTTGTGTGTAGTTAATTGCTTAAAAATGTATTGTAAAAAGAAAAATCACACTGATGATGTAGAAGTCTCAAAACCTCGGAGCTACAGGGCTAAAGGACGACAGAGAGTCACGGTTTATTTTTCCAGGTTCTCCCAAGTTTCTCTTCCACACGGTCGAGGAAAGCACTGTACGCTTCTCTTCTTTGTTTGTGTCTCTGTGAATGAAGAGAAGAAGCAATAATAAAGATGGAACTTTACACCCTCTAAACTGTTGCAAGAAATAAAATCTTTCATACATTTGATCAACTTTGACACAGCGTTTTTGTGAATGTAACACAAGAAATAAAAATAGTTTAATCAAGAGAAAGATTCAACATGAAATTATAAATTCCCCCAATATGTTTAGACACTTTATCAAATTAAAAATAATGTATTATTATCAAATCATTATTTTAATGCATCTATGTGTAACTGGTGCTTTAATGTTATTGTTAGTCAAGCCACCATTTGTCTAGATCAGGTGTCTCAAACTGACGGCCCTAGGGCCACTTGCAGCCCGTACATTGATATGAAGAAATATAATATGATTTGGCCCTTGAAGTTACTTTTCTTGTTGAGTAGGATTTGTTTGTTTTTGAGTTCAATCTTAAAATAAGTTCTTTAAAAAGCAAAAAATAATTTAATATGAAGGCAATATGAGCAGAGAGCACAAACATGTTGAGGGATTGGCTGTCTTAGTTCAGTAAGAGAAGTATTTATAAAGAAAACAAGTTTTACTAGGAGTCAAAAACTACTGTGTACACTTATGTCTGCATTTTTATTTTGTTAAATAAGAACAAAATTAAACCAGAAGTGGTCCCACGTGTCTGGCCAGCAAGAGAGGACCAATTTGTTTGTTTGGTAGTTCAATGAAAGGCTTCAGTTAGTTAAAAGTGAGGGAAAAATTGCATTCACGTTTGCAGTTTTGGCTTGTTATACAATATTTGAAATAAAAAGAAACACAACACTACATTTTAGTAAATATTTGTGGGTGTTTTCTTGTTTGTTTGTGCTGCTTGAACACTAAAGTGACCTTCACATGAGATGACAGTGCCCACAGATCATTTAAGTTTGAGACCCCTGATCGAGTTTAAACTTCTCCTGCAGAGGGCTGTAATCTAAAGAAAAATTGTATTTTCATACTTTGTTGCACTCACATGGCCCTTAAGCCTTCCCACAGAACATAATCTGTGTAACGATTACATGATTTGGGTTTGTTTTTAGATAACAGCCCCCTGAGACTTAATAAAATTAACTACTTTATAGAACTAAAATCAAGAAACTCTACTGACAGTGTAGGAAGCGGATTTTGGAGGCCAGGGCAGTGGAGGGAGAAAGAGTTGGGCATCCCATTTTGGTTCTGCAGGTTTATAGGTATCCATCCGTGTCTTGGTGTCTCGTAAACTAAAATCTGTCTCAGACCTGATCTTCACTAGAAGAGAAATAATATTAATCAAGAGAAAAGAGGCTTTTGATGTTGTCACAAATCAATTTGTTTCACTAAATGTTGCTGCCTAAATAGAAAAGCAAGATAAAGCTGCAAATCAAACTCAAGAAAACTACTCACAAGTGTCCAAATGCTTTAATTTTAGCTTCAAGTTGCCAGGATCTCTCTCATGTGCAGTTATCATATCTGGAAGCTCCTCATCAAGCTGAAATCAGTGATTTAAAGCAAAAAGTCCAGTGATCATGTTAATGTTTTGTCTGCATCTTCCTCCTGTGTTTAAACCAGATATTGTGCTCTAAAACACACTGTATTGTCTGCAGTTTGCATGTGTCTGTGTTTCAAACAGGTACTAAATCCATGGACTGTTTGGGGACACTTACTGGTCTGAAGTCGTGAGGTTTGTGGTTCTTGTACGTCCCAGAATGATACTTTCCAATCTTGACAAACATCAGTTCAGTCTCCAGAGCATCAGGAGGCCTGTGTGAAGTGATGAACTTTGGAGGTTCTTTTCTCTTTGGACTCGAGGACAGAGAATTTGGTAGAAACGTTCGATATCTCCTCTTCATTTCTTTGGGCTGAGGTGCAACTATCTTTATATTTTTCTTTCTTTTCCTTATTTCTGAAGTAGACAGACTGCTGTACAGTTTCACTGAGAAATCTGGTGGCCCGATGCTCTGCACATCACACTTCCTGTCTGTGTTTCTAAGCCTAAAATATTTGTTTCTTGCAAAGGAGAGATCTTGACACGCAGCAAATTGTGTTTGTCTTTCAAAAGAAACTGAGGACAATGGCTGTAACAACTTGGTTGGAATCATTTTTATTTGCTGATGTCCAAATAATAATGGAGGTGCTTACCCTGAATTTCAGGAAGATTTCTCATTGCAGACCTAAAATATGAATCCTCTGAGTTTGAATGTAATGTCCTTGTGCCGGTTGTGCAGATGTCCAGAACCCAGTTTTAGCCTAAGAAGAAGGAAACAGAAAGGCTAACTGCAGACACATAAAACAAGCTGCTTGGTAACCAGTGGCCTTAGCCTTCTTAACAAAAAGAACTGGGCTGAGCTCAGCAGGACATTCAACAAAACAGAAAACAGGAACTTGGCAACGCTGCAAACAATGTGGCCTCTGGATTACAGAGACCATGGCACCCTGCAGTCCATTTTATTTGTTTTCTATAATGCAGTAAACCTTCAGTTTTACATTGTCAAATACAGTATTTTAAAGTCAAATTCAACTTTGTCAATTTTGTAAAATGTAGAGGACATAAAGGTGCATGAAAACCAAGAGTACTTGATTGCAGATTATTATTATTTATTATTACTTTAAGCTCACTTCAACTAACCAGGAATTAAAAATCACATTATTTTACAATTTGAAACTGTTACTATATAAAGAGTTTAAAGCACAGATATTCTTATATTTCTCAAAAAGTCCTACCACAAATAATTGTGTGTGATATCTGAGTGACCGCTAGATGGCAGCAGATATTGTGATCCTGCAGCCGAGAAGCAGAGAACAGCTGAAGTTCACAGGTATGACATGCTTTCTCATTCTTCTATTAGGAGCAAACTCTTCATTCCTATCTTTCATTTCCTGTCCTGAAGTACTAAAGTTCATCCTCAGAGAAACTCAGAGATGTGAACACAAACCAATGTGGTATAAACCGTTCAGATGGCTTAGAGCACATACAGAGTTGGAGGAAAGCCAGGATGTGACAAACAGTGATGCATCTTCCAGATTCAAGGTGCAGTCAGTCTGTTAGAGAATACTGCTTGAAAGTTTACAGCTGCTACACAGCAGATTTTTATTGACTGAACCACACAGTGGAATGGAAGCCCACTCTTTTTCCTTCATGCCAGATGTTTTGTTTATTAGAACCATAACACCAGACTTCCCAAAGTGACCACATCTCAGTACATAAAAATAATATTAGATTAAATTATTGCTTTCATTTTTGTTGTTTTTTCTTTATTCAAAAGGTTTTGAATATGATTCTTATCAAAATGTCTGTTTCTTTATTATTATTATTATTATTATTATTTTGATGTTTTTGTTGTTATTACGTTTCATGTTTAATCTTTCAATATTTATTTGACCAAGAAGTGAAAATAAGTGTAATTGAGGATCTTTTCTGAAGGAAAATGAAACGTGAGACTGGATGTGAAAAAGAAAAAAAACATTCTATTAAACTCAAACTATACTTTAAAAAATAAACTTCTTGAAACAGTATTGTATATCTATAGATTTCACTAAGATAAAATAAAAATGTTTTAAAAAATAGTTAGATTTGGAGGGTAATCATCAGGGAAAGATTTAATGTGTTAGAAGAAGCAAACCAAGATGACAAAGTTAAAAGGACTATGATTATCAGCGAACTAATAAAAACTGAACTGAAAAAAGCAAATCTAAATCCATCCATAAACATCTAAAACTAAAGCAAATGTTTTTTTAAAAAAAAAAAATTTTTTTTAAATAAATGGAAAATTTCATACTACTGTGTAATAATAGTGGTAAGAGATACCAAAAACAAAAATCTACTTTTGTGGCTCTAAAATATTTGAAAACTTACTCCAACATATATGTTCATAACTTTAGGCAAGGCAAGATGATCCAGATGACCTGAGGGATCTGGAAGGTTCATACTGGGTCAGGAGGTCACTGATGTATTTTGGTCCTAAACCATTCAGAGCTTTATAGACCAGCATCAGAACTTTAAAGTCTATCCTCTGACGGACAGGCAGCCAGTGTAAAGACCTCAGAGCTGGACTGATGTGGTCCACTTTTTTGGTCTTAGTGAGGACTCGAGCAGCAGAGTTCTGAATGAGCTGTAGTTGTCTGACTGGTTTTTTAGGTAGACCTGTAAAGATGCTGTTACAGTAATCAAGCCTACTAAAGATGAATGCATGGACTAGTTTTTCCAGGTCCTGTTGAGACATCAGATCTTTTATCCTTGATATATTCTTGAGGTGATAGTAAGCTGATTTTGTTATTGTCTTAATGTGTTTTTCTAAGTTTTGTCACGGCCTGGGGGTTCAGCTGGTCGCTGATCAGCTGTCTCTCCCTCTTTCTCTCTAGTCCTCTCTCTCTCTCTCTCTCTCTCTCTCTCTCCCTCTCTCTCGCCAGGGCTGAACTCATTATGGGTTCACGCCCTTGGCCCACGCCCTCGGAGGAAGAAACACCTGTGCCTCATCAGTGTGGTATTTAAGACAGGAAGCAACGGCTGTTCTTCGCTGGATCGTTGTTAGAATCGCGTCAGTGAAAGTCGAGCGTCCCAGCAAGTATTTTCCCGTGCTGTGTGTGTTTAGCATCTAACAAGCGTTTCTTTGTGTACAGATTCCCTGGACTGTTTCCCTGGTGTGCGAGTGGATTCGTGTTTGGATTGTGTGGAGAGAGACGAGCGTGTTCGCCTGGATTTTCCCCGGAGCCCTGCCCCCCTCACCTTTTGTACATAGCACTGCCCCGCACCCTTGTAAATAGCACTGCCCCATATCTGTGTATATACACTCATTGGACATTGTTCTTTAATAAATTCTCTTGTGTGCGCATCATCCCCGGAGTCCAGCGCGTGAGTCCACCTTGTACTTCGTGACAAGTTTAGGTCTGCGTCCATCACTACACCCAAATTTCTCGCCTGGTTTGTGGTTTTTAGGTGTATAGATTGAAGTTCTCTGGTGACCTGTAATAGTTTTTCTTTGGCACCAAAGACTATTACTTCAGTTTTGTTTTTGTTTAGCTGGAGAAAATTGTGGCACAACCAGTCATTAATTTCCTCAATGCATTTACCAAGAGCCTGTACGGGGCCTCGGTCTCCTGGTGACATTGTGATATATATCTGTGTGTCATCTGCTGTGATAGTTTATTTTGTTGTTCTTTATAATCTGTGCCAGTGGGAGCATGTAAATGTTAAACAGAAGGGGTCCTAAGATGGAACCTTGGGGAACTCCACATGTGATACTTGTCTGCTCAGATGTGAAGTTACCTATTGATACAAAGTATTTCCTGTTTTCTAAGTATGTTTTGAACCAGTTTAGTACAGTTCCTGAAAGACCTGCCCAGTTCTCCAGTCGTTTCAGTAATATGTTGTGGTCAACTGTATCAAATGCTGCACTGAGATCCAGTAAAACTAAGACTGACATTTTTCCACTGTCTGTATTCAGACATATGTCATTAAACACTTTGGTCAGAGCGGTTTCAGTGCTGTGGTTCTGTCTAAAACCTGACTGGAAGGCATCATAGCAGTTATTCTGTTTTAAGAAGTGATTGAGCTGTTGAGAAACTGCTTTTTCAATGATCTTACTTAAAAATGGGAGATTTGAGATCGGCCTGTAGTCAAGATTGTCCTTTTTCAGTATAGGTTTAATTACAGCAGTTTTTAGTGGTTCTGGAAACACACCTGACATTAAAGAAAAGTTGATCTGTAACAGGTTTGACTCCAAAGTCTTTGAGACCTTTTTGAAAAAACTTGTTGGCAGGACATCTAAACAGCAAGAGGAGGAGTTTAGTTGACCTAAGATGTCCTCCAGGTCTTTGCCGTTAATAGGGTGTTAATAGGGTGTTAATAGGGTGAAACTGTTTGATGGTGTTTAAACAGTTTAAACAGTTTTTCGGTGGACACAGTACATATCCTGAATCTGCTGTTGATGTACCAATTGCTTGTCTAATTTTTTGGATTTTTTCAGTGAAGAATTTTGCAAAGTCATTGCAGGCCATGGTCGAATGAAGTTCAGCTGCCACTGACACAGGAGGGTTTGTTAGCCTGTCAACTGTAGAAAATAAGACCCGAGCATTATGGCTGTTTTTAGTGATGATGTCAGAGAAGTAGGACCTTCTTGCACTCCTCAGTTGTAAATTATAATTGTGAAGTTTCTCTTTATAGATGTCATAGTGAACCTGGAGGTTTGTTTTTCTCCATCTGCGCTCAGCTTTCCTACACTCTCTTTTTTCATTTTTCACCAGTGTGGAGTTTCTCCATGGAGACTTCTTCCTTCCAGAGATAACCTTCACCTTAATGGGAGCAATAGTGTCCATGAGATTTAACATTTTAGCATTGAAGCTATTGACGAGCTCATTGACTGAACCTCAGGACAGGTCAGGTGTTAATGGGAAGACCTGGTTAAAGATCTCACTACTGTGTTCTGTTATACACCGTTTTGTGATCACTGCTGTTGATATATTTGTGTGGGCTGAAATTTTACTTTCAAAGAAAACACAGTAATGATCAGACACGCCCACATCAGACACAGTAACCTTTGAAATGCTCAGGCCCTTGGAGATCAGTAGGTCAAGAGTGTGTCCTCTATTATGTGTGGCCTCTGTTACATGCTGAGTCAGCCCAAAGTTGCCCAGAGTGTTACTCAGGTCTTTAGTCCCTTTGTCCTGAGGGATGTCCACATGGATGTTAAAATCCCCAAAAATAATTATTGTTTAAACCCAAAACCTGAAAGATTTTTTTTCCCCATATTTCAAAATTAACTCATCATAACAATAAAATACCCATTTTATTTTATTTTCACAATAACAAAAAAGAAAAAATAACATCTGTTGTGTTTTAGAAGAGGCTGACAGTAAGTAGAAGCGATCCCGTCGTGTAAACACTGATCTGTATGCAGCACCACAGTTGTTGCAGCAGTCACTTTGTTTGTAGCTTGGACAGCTGACATCAGACAGCAAAGGCAACAGGAAACCCGAGCTGAGACCAAACAGCGCCTGTGAAGGAAACTGACCTCACTGAGCCTGTAAAATCAGGAGCTGCCACCTTCAAAGGCTCCGGTCGACCTGCAGGCCCTCAGTCCTGTTTCTGAACAGCCCGACCACTGAACCGAGTAACATTTCACCTGTCAGGTAATCAGGAGTTCCAAAGAAACACTTACAGGATCCGGTGGTCAGACATGACACCCTTTATCTCCAAGTCACTCAGACAATATGGCTTCGTTGTTTTAACACCAAGAGAAGATGTAGCACAGATAAATTCAGAGAGAGAAGCCTGCAGATGACAGATGTGTAATTGCTTTTAAGGAAAATACTGATGTAACATGGAGTTTCTCATGTTCCCATCCCAACGTCTGACTGACCTTCAGGGCCTCCATCTGTTTTTACGCTTGTTCGAGCACTGCAGCTGAAGCAGGAGTTTAAGGTTACATTGCTGCTTGTCCCATATGATCAGTCTCTCTCCCCTCCTTTTCTTCTTTGTGTTTATCTTTGTTCACATAGAATAATAGGGTGAGGAGTGTGTTAATGTGGAGGCAAATCAGTGAATAAAAAACGTCAAATTAAATACAATCAGTCAGAAAATTAGAAAAGGTTTGAATTTATGAATGATAATGTGGAGGTCGAAAGGAGCAAAATCCTGTATTTATGGCCATGTAATGTTTGTTTATCAGTTCAAAAGGTGGGCTCACACACACAAAAAAATATAAATATCTTGTTTTATAGATATTATTGATTGTTTATGTATGTTTAGCATTTTAGGCTCCTATATCAACTGGTCTTAACTTACAGCATGTTTGTCCATGATGGGATTTAGGATTCTGATTAGCTGGATCAGAGACTACACATATAGTTTGCATTGTTTTTTGGGTGGTGTTGATTGCTCCGCCTTGGTCGGGGAATGCGACGGGAGGCTGGATGTCGGGAGCTGAAGCAGGAATAGCTTGTGTCATCGTGACGCAGCTGCTCCAAGGTCGCATCTGTTCCTCACAAAGCAGCTCCCTTTGTAGCATGAGCAATTACAGCAGATCTATTGTTATACAAGGCTTTGCAAATATTTATGAACCTCGTGGACAATCTGTGTATTGAATCTGCAGTGTGTTCTTTTTTTCTTTAATGTGATCTTTTTTTGTTTTGTCTATAATATCTGACTCTTTGATTTCAGTTTTCTGCTTTTGTTTGTAAAATGTGTTTTTACGGGCACCACACAAAAAGTTACTATCATGTACACTGTTGTTTGAGAAGCTAACACTGTTAAACAGGAAATTTAAACTTTTTACCCAAATGTTTTGTTAATTATAGCTCTGTTTGGCTGTGACTGATTATTTTTTACTGATTCTTAGATTCAGATTCAAATGCGCATTTCGAGAAGGTGAATGTAAGCCTTTGACTTGCACATCTTTTTTTCCAGCATATTAATGCATTGTACCAACAGGGTGATTAACAGAACTCATCACCAGTATGCTCGGGCCTAAGTCAGCAGCCTCGCCCTCACCCTGGCTGTAAATCAGAGCACAGACTTACAAACTTACCTCTTCCTTTTTACTCTGTCTTATTTCACTAACTCCTGATGTTGTGCTGTTTATGACTAACTATATTTGTCTCATATTTGTTCATATGTTTTTCCCATCAGTGGTGAATGTTACAGTAATTATTTAGTTTACCTGCATAGTGTATATCACAGTTCTCAAAGGGACACTGCAGTGCAGCCATTTTTGCATTATTACTGATTGTAATGAGAGAAAATTGGACACAATTAGCTTGTATGATTAGCTTAAGCTATTAGGCAATTATGCCAATTTTCCTTTCAGTTTTTTCTTGCCTGGATGTAATTTGGCAGTTACACAATCCAACATATCATGCAAGTATATATGTATGCTTGACACTGATACAGGTTTTCCCTACCTGATTGAGCTGAGGCAAATTTGCTTCAAAATCTGTAAAAAGAAAAAAAAGAGCCAAAGATCATAACTTTCATTGTAATTAAAAGCCAAAAAGCCAAAGTGAGAAAAACCCCACCATCATTATAACAGTCACGAACAACCTCGGCTTCTGTATTGAGGTTTAATCGCTGGTTGTGTAAGACGAGGAAGGAAAGTAAGTGGGTTTTTACCTAATGGCTTTTCCAGGCTTTTACCAGGTTGATGGTCCAGGAGATTTATGAGGGAGGGCTTAAGTCCTCCAAACAGACGAGCGTCTCAACAAGACAGTCAGGCAGCTTCATGTTGCTCAGGGGGAAGAGAGGAGGAGGTGCGGTCCACAACCTGCTTAGCTGTCAGGTATCCACTGCTTCTGGTTGGCTCTGCAAGTTTACTTATAATTAATCACAGACCTTTGTCTTCCTGCTCTTAGTGAGACTTTACAGTTTATTTAATCTGGAAATAACCTTCCTGCTGATACTTGAATGTTAAAAATGTGAGACCACAGCAGTCCTGCAGATGTATAATAACTTAGTTTAACAGCTTAAACTGCTTTTAGAAAGGAAAGTAGGAACTGAAACAAACAGTTTTGTTTGATTAATAATTTGTCTAACTCTTCAAGCTGATATATCAAACATTTGGTGGGACTAATTTGTAAGATTGTAATCTTAACCTTTCTAAATTAGGGTGGATAAAGAACACATTTCTAGATGTCCTTCAACAGTTTTATAGAAGAAAGAATTGCAGCATCACTTCGTTTCTTGATGCTCTTAAATGTTAAAAAAAAAAAAACAACAACAACACAAATCCCCCTACATTTTCCTTCCCTTTTTCTTATATTATGTCTTCTTTGTATATTTTGTTTTGAGAGCCATCCATTTTTTTTAACAACTAGAATTGAGCTATCACTTCCTCTTTTTCATATTTTCCCCTGAACAGATCAGTTTCAGGTCTTTTAACAGAGCAAACATCTTCTCAGCTCCTGCCGGCAAAACAATATCTGAGGCACACAGCTGCAGTAAAAGCATGAGAATGGAAACAAGCAGCTTGGAAAAAAGATGTTAATGTGATATCTGGTTTATACAAAATCCCACTATTTGGCGAGGATCAGTTCCCTGAAAAATTGAGCACAGAGGCCATCTGTTTTAGCAGTTTGGAGTTGTGACTAATGAAATACCACTGACTGGCCAGTAATAAACCTCTCGTGATTAGTCCTTTGGTCCTTTTCTTCCCATTTAGAAAGACAAGAAAAAAATGTGGTGAAGGCAGTTTTACAAGCTTGAGCTGACTGAGATTACTGATTGTTAACATGCATTTCCCTTCAAATAAAAATATGAAAGAAGCAAAAACAAGTTGAATTTCATTTGCTGTCTTTGTTAATTTTCCATCGTAAATTGTTGCAGAAAAAAAAGCAAAAGTTTCTGACCCACAAAACATCCTGGGGAAGGATTCCATCCCTGAATAACAGCAGTTAGACTGATGAAGGTTTACCTTTAACGCTTACCCAAGGAAATATATATATTGTTGGATTTTCCTAACATTTGTTAGTTAAAATAAGTTAATATCTAGTTAGTTAGTTGAAATAATTCAGACTTGTGATGTTTTAAATTTAAAGGTAGGTAAAATTAGTATAAAAATTACTATTAGCTGAAATTCTCAGTGGATAGTATAACTTGTTATACTTTGATAGCTTTTCTCTTGGCCTTCATTAAGCTCAATGAGAAAACTGTATTGTTAGATTTTATTTGAACCGCCTTATTGTCTACAACCTTTCTTATTTCAGAATCACTTAGAAACATTGATGGGTTTTGCTCCTCTGCATTTATCCACTTGAGGGTGCCCAGGGTTTTTCCAGAACCTGGTGAACAGTGTCCTCCTGTTTTGTGCCTTGGTCATGGAATGATGTTCAAACCAGAGATAAATATTTTTGTGTTGTTTGTCTTCTTTACAGTATTCACTGCTGTTCCCGAGCTGCACTTCATCAACTCAATTATTGGAAATAATCAATTGTTTTGGATTTGAAGAAGAAAAAAAACACGCACATGCTGTGGCTTACATTTTATGCTCATGTTTAATTTCTCAATATTTCCTGATGTTAGATGATACCTCTTGAGGGGAAATCATTAGAAGATTATATGACAATGCATCAGTTTTGGGTTGCAGCACGATTACGATTAATTTGGATCTTTCAGCATCTGAAACAACTCTTTTTCCACTCGTGCGGATATGTGCAGAGGTTTGGGTCGTCAGTAGGTTTGCTCCTCCTAACACACTGTAGCAGTGCAGCGTGCAGCAGTTTGAGGTCAGCCGCTGCAGTCCAGCATCTCCGGTCTGCTTCTTCTTCTTCCCTCAGCCTGAAGCACCTCCGGATTTCCTGCTGGTCCGTTCGTTTTTGGCCTGAAAGCCGATAGAGAGAGAGAGGGGTGGGGGGGGAGAGAGAGGTCTTTTGGCACAACAACGGGGCCAATCGCGCTGAGCGCTCGCGCTGTTTGGTGGCAGAGTCGCGTGCTGGACACTGAGGGACGATGAGACCTGAAACTCTTCCCAAACTTCTTCTCTGTGTTGCATTTTCACTGCCCAACGCAGTGCACGTTCAAACAGGTAAGCTCACAGCTCTAAGCCAATCAGAGACACCGTCTTTGAGTATTTAAAGTATTTAAGTGTAATTTTGTCATTTCATATTGCCACATACAAATAACTTTTAAGACTATTTTCGGTTTAGGGGGATGCAGGAGGTTTTCAGGAGGGTTAATATAAAGACAGCTAGCTTTATTGTTGCTGCATGACTTCTTTAGCAGTGTCAAAAATAAGCTGACGCCTTTCCATATATCATGAAGGTATCCGAGGCCACATAACCTCCAAATATCCCACATGACGTATTTTGCTCTCAGGCTTCCCCTCAAATAGGCAAACAGGATGTGGATTCTCTAAGTTCCTGTTCAGCTGACGAGGACTGTAGTGACCAGGTGTTGATTAGAAAGGATGCTTGCTTTGAAAGCTGCTGTCCTGGCTTTCGGCAGCTTGTCTGCCTGTCACTGCTGTGCAGGCTCTTTGAGGATATTACCTTTCACTTTGACCTCTCAGGTCAGGAAACTTTACGGTGCCAAAAACAAGCTTGCTCTTCTTGGTTACAGCCCCCTCCCCAAGCTTTGTCTGTCTGGTCTATTTTGCCTCCCAGTAAAGATATGAAAGAAGCCAGAACACCAGTACATGCTGAATTTCAACTTGGTGTCTCTGTTTGTGTCTCACAACAGCAGTCGCCTAAAGGTGCTTTAGATTGTAAGGTGATATGAATAATTACACAAATTGACTGAATTAAAATCCAGTGTGGTGAAGTCAAAATTACAAAAAAAAATAATTGTCCAAAAACCTATCGACACAACTATATATATTTAAAAGGAAATGTCTTTATTATCTTTTGAAATGTTTTGCTTGGGAAAGAGCTAAATATTTACCATTGCCATTAGGTGTTTGCAGTAACATTCAAGTCTAATGGTAGCTGACATGTACCCCAGTGATTTTTGAACAGGCCTATAGAAGTACCCATCTTTGAAAGTAAAGAGGGGCCAGTCATCAGCTTAAAGTATGACCTATGAAGTATGAATTGGTTTTGGAGATTCTGCATTCACAGATGTTTACTGCAGCTGCCCTTGTGTGTGTTGAGGTCAGCAATCCACCAGTGCACCTTGGGGAAATATCTCTCCAAAACTGGACACTATGTCATTTAAAATAGCTACATTTGCAAAGTGGACTTTGCACATACATAATTGTAACCATGCATAACAGTTTATGATGAACTCTGTTTTGTGGGCATCTGGTCTAAACTTCATGAGACAGCAATGCACTGGCTTCTCATCCTACATTGGCTCAAGATGTCCATAGAGTTTAGTGAGTGTGTTATCACCTTTCAGATTCACTTTGAAATGTTTCTGTTGAACACAGGCCAGCTGGAGAGTTGATGTCCACAATGCAACATTTGGCCAGCAGAAAGCTTTCCGTATACAGTATTTGAATATTGCTACTGACAGTCTTGGTGAGAATCCAGTCCTTATGTTGTCTCTCTGGCTGTGCCTTCAGTGCTTCCTCCAGAGTGTGCGCCAGGAGGCCACTCGGTCCTCCAGAACCCCTACCGTAGCACCACCTTCAGCTCCAGCTGGCTGCAGCAGTCATCCCTGCAGGACTTCATCTGTGACCACTCCCTCACACCGGGCTGGTACCAGTTTCAGATTTTTGACAAGCCAGCGAGTATGCCCACCCAGTGTGTGGAGGTAAATGATGTTTTTGTAAAAGATTTTTCAAAGAGAGTGAGCTCTGTTTACAAGTGTTGTGTTTCTTATAAATGAGCTTCCAAGGATGTTGATGCTGTGAGGAACTATTCTATTCTTTTTATCTGACTATAAATTATATTTCCTTCATCTACTATCTTCCCATGGAACTCCATTAATTTGATTTTGTTATTCAAACCATTTAGCTGACTCCTTACATTGTTCGAGTTACACATAGTCCAGTAGTGTCAGCATACTATAAGATATGTTAAATGTACATTAGAGGAGGCCTATATGCTCATTTCAAAATCCATATTTTTATTCTTGCATTCTAATAAAGTAGCTTTGTGTGAGTCAAAGTTCAAAATAATCTTTGTTTATGCTTCACTGGGCTTTGGTGCATGCATGTTTATTACCTGCCTCGAAATATCCACTTTTAGTGACATCATAGAGATCCAAGTCAGGAAAACTATATAAAACTAAGCATTTCGAGCAGTTTGAAGGGTGAGCTTCAGGCTCCCAGGGATTACTTGCATGTACACTGGCCTAATTATTTGACATATCGTCATTATGAGCAACAGTCATTGTTTAGAAATTTATAGATATCATGTAAGGTCAATCATAAAAACTGCATATAACTCAAGTGCACAATCTTTTTTCACATTGTATAGAACTGAGGTAAATCAGCTTTATTAAAAGACTGCAGCTAAAACTCCAAAATCATTAGCTGCATTTGAAAATTTCCAATAAAAACGTCAAATATACCAATGAGAAGCTGTAAAAACACTCCAACTGTCCCCATATCCATCTACTGCAAGTAATTAACTGAACTTAGTTTAGGTTTGCTGAATCGTAACCTTTCTATTTCTCTATCAGCTTGTATAATTTGTTAAAACATTGATTGTTCTAACTTTGAGGCTTGAATTCTAGATGAAAGTCATTTTTTTAACCAATGTAGGAATGTTTCACCAATTTTTAGAACAATTTCACAGGTATATTGCACAAATTCAGTCACTCATTGTGACCTCCATTAAAGGTCATAAAAAATAAAATAGAATTGCTTCCATTTCTTTGTTTTATATTCATGTGATAAACTTAAATGTATATGTATATAAATTATATGCTTGTTTAATTACAAATATAACCTGATAAGATGTGAAAGCCCTTGAGACCCCATCCATGTCCTCATGAGGGGAAACTCTGAGGTAGCCTGCCTGTCATGCGAGTTGTGTGTTTGTGTGTATACACATATTTATGAAGGAGAATGAAAGGAGAGTTGGAATATGTCTCATGTGTTGTGGTTGGCCTGCTGTGAGCCTGCAGGATCCATCTAAAGTGTCACCCTCTCAGCCTCCTGCTTTCCCGGGGCATCGCTGCTCTCCCTGGGTGATGGATAACTACAGGAGTGGGCGGAGGAAGGAAGAGACGATTGCTGCGAACATGTGTTACATAACAAGGCAATGTCTTTTTGATGATGTTAGCAAATAAAGAGTTAGATGTGTCAAAGCCAAGAACCTTTTAAGGAGAACCAGGGTATAATCTGTAATGTTATCAGATATCTTCTTTTGGACATTTTCTAAATTATTCAGTTGCAAAGTTATTTAAACCATTTCACTCATTGATTGATTTCAATTTTGGTGTCTGTGGATGTTTCAAACTCAGGTTTTCAGGGCATGTGTGGCAGTACTGTGCTTACTTTCTGGCATTTGTTGTTTTTAGTAGAAAATTTCTATTTCTTTTTATTCCAAGATAGCTTTTACTGGTTTTCCTCCATTCTGGAGGATTAGTTTTGTGAAAGAATGACCATAATACATCCATACATACTGATTCCCCCTGCCCCCTCTGTTTCCAAACATCTAGGTAAACCACTGTGGGACTCAGGCCCCGGTATGGCTGTCTCTGGGTGAGGGTGAGTCCCTGCCGGGGCCACTGGAGGTCAGGCAGTTGACAGCCTGCGCTGCATGGCAGTTTTTCTCGAGCAGCAGCAAAGAGTGCTGCATGTTTCGCATCCCAGTCACTGTCCGAAACTGTGGAGACTTCTATGTTTACCTGCTCCAGCCCACACAGGGTTGCATGGGTTACTGTGCACAGGGTAAGTAACAGTAATTACTGTATGACTGTAACGTAAAGCATGATTCTTATGCCAATACACTGCTCAAAAAAATCAAGGAAAGACTCAATCATAGCAGCATAACAGGAATTCAGTTTAGTATTAGTGGCTGTATGATGCTTAAAGAACAGGGAACGGATGCTGCATAGCTGGAGGCTTTTTGTGTGAAGTTTGTTCTCCTTGTGCCTTCATGGCTTCTCTTTCCACAGTCCACAGACATAATTTCTCAGTCTAAATTTGCTGTAGCTGTGAACGTGATGGGCCAGGGTGTACTGTCTCTCGCCCAGTGTCAGCTGGCACAGGCATCACTATCCTTTGATTTCTACATTACGTGCTAATTTATAATGAAAAGGGGAAGAAATGAAATGTGGAAGCAAGGATGTATATATAAAGCGCAAAAACATAATCGTTTTGAAGTCATGCTATTTTATAATTATCTGTTATAAATCTCCTGTCTCCCTAACAGAGATGTCAGACACTTTGCCCACATCATCGCTGCTCTGCGGTCCTGGTGAGGTGAACGTCGGTGGATCGTGTAAAAGTGAGGACCCCGCTGTTGTGTTTTTATGGCTCTTGCTTGTCTCCTCATGTTAGATTAAATACCAAAACACTTTGGAGGTCAGGGAGGTCATATGGTCAGGAACACACCTCTCCTCTTAATGACCTGAGCCCGTGTCCCGCTGTCCTCTGGTCCCGGTCTCCAGTAGTGACTCAGACTGTGAATTATGCCAAGCCAGGCTTCAGGAAGTAGAGGTGGAAATTAGGGAGAGAAATAATTACAGACTACTGAAAATGTTCATTAGTGTGCTTCAAAAACCAGTATAAAGCTCAGATTTCTGATAATTAAGAGAATTTAGAATTGCTAAATTAATTCATCTTCCTGTTTAATTATTTGCTGTTGTGGGATGTCTGTAATTGTTCTTGCCTTGAAGAACTCGCACCCAACAGGCATCCCGTGTAAATAATGGAGCACATAGAATATCAGTGCATACTTTTGTCTTTGTCTATTTAGCCTTGATTTCTTTAAATCAACCATCTTCTGATTGGCTGCCCTTCATAACAGCAGATTTAAAGAGTAAGTGGGTGTGTCTTCTATATCTGAGATGACACGTGGCGAATGTTCAAAAATATTTAAAATTAGAGAATGATGATAAAAATGTGGATAGAAGTACCTCCACATTTTTCAGAGGACCTTAAAAGTGCCCATTAGGCTTCAATAACCTGCCTCGTTTTTCTGCACCTCCCCCAACAGCTAATCAGCCCCCGACTCCGTCAGTGCCAGTGATCGTCTCAGAGGTGACAGGTAACACCGTCTACCTGAAGTGCAGCTTTGAGAGCAGGTCTAACAGCTCCCTGGGTTATGTGGTGGCCTGGTCCCGCCTCTCACCTGAGGGCCGGAAGGAGGAGCTCAAACAAGAGACCACAATCCAGACCTTCGCCTTTATCGAGCTCGACGGCTTCAACCTGCGATTAGGAGACAAGGTGTGCATGTGGGTGAACTAGTCCTTTAAAGAGCATAGTGGGACTGCTGTTTAGCCACTCTGTGTTAGAGGGAGTTTTTTAAAACCAAATCTCAAAATGATTCAAAAATCTAACAAAGTATGCCTTCAGAAACTGTTCAGCAGGTTTTTGCTGGGTGGGCTTCTCTTATTTTTTGAGAATTTATGCAACCTTCCACTCGTCAGTCTTCTGCAAATAAGATCTGCTATATAAACAAAGACGAGGTTCCTGGATTTCTAAGGCAGCAGGGACTGGAGGAATTACCGATGCCTGTCAACATGTCATTTTATTTTACTGTGAGCTGCTCATGTGTTTAACTGGGCCAAAAGCCTTCGACACAGTCTGGAGTTTTTCTCTGCTTTTATTTCCTATCTCTACTCTCCTTTGTTCAATTCATTTTTTCTTTATTACCATAACATTTGCTTAGTGTGGTGCTGTCAAGGCCTGTTGTATGAAGACTATGACATAATACCCTTAAAATAAGGAAAGACTGCCTGGAAATTGCAATATAGCACACTATATTAAATACTTCATCTTTAAAAATAAACTAAAATGGAAGTAATATATGTACATCTCCCTCCCTCTGGCTCAGATTTACTGCTCCAGCTCCAGTTTCTTCTTGGACTCGCCCAGTGTCCGGGGTATTTCGGTGGAAAGTCAGGAGTTCTTTGCTGGGATCAGGGTAAATAATATTTATCTGACATTTATATTTGTGATCTCTCTTTCTAGTAATTTTTTTGTTGGTCATTAGTCTGCAGACATGTACAGGTTTAGACATAAGTTACAGTGTTTTGAGCTTTCTGTCCTGTGAGGTAGTCTGACTCTAGCGTCAAGGAAGGTGTTAGGTGAGCAGACTCAGCAGACATTTTGGGTTCCCATAGATGAGCGATTTATTTACAGTGAAAGTTAACAAAACTCCCCCAAATTAACGTAAGTAACAAAAGTCAAACACAGCAACACAACTCAGCTCTCCTCCCTTCTCTGAATCAAGCAGAGACTGACTATATATAAGGCTGTCAAGTTCTTTTCAATTAGTCTAGCCAATACCACTAGCTTGAGCTGAGGAATCTAAAACTCAACACAAATGACTGAGAATTAAATAAAGCTCCCCACTCTTCTGATTAACACATTTATACAACTAAATGGCCCGATATAAGAAGAAATATTCAGCAAATCCTTTTGTAGGGGAAGCATTCCTATGATAAAAGAAACCCCTCCTCTTTGTTTAACCTGCTGATGTCAGACATGACATCAGCAGTACTTTAAAAATCAGAAAATGCTGGGCGGGCCTTTCCCCACACCTGACCTACATGAAGACTGAAAACAAAAAAAAACAATGTAATTATGCACAAATGACTTAATTCTGCAACATAATAGAATACAATGCAACATGTAACTGAGTGTTTGCTTTAATTTCTGAATGTTTGGTTTGCTGGCAATGTAATGCTTACGCAAACAAACCCGGGATAGTCAGTGAGCAATGTTACTTTGACAATACCAAATCATAGCAAATAAATATATAGAGTGAATAATGTGCAAAAAGTCAATACTTCTGGGACAAGTGGAGAGTATTACAACTGCTCATCCACTTTGTCACATGTCCATGTAAATAAAAATTAAGAGACGTGTACACAGACATAAAACATATTAAAAAAGACAAGATTATGCTTTCATTTAGATTTTGGTTGTTATTTTGACTCAGATCACTTAAATATCAGCTTATCGTAACTGTCTTCTTCTAGATGAGTTGTGGATAAACACTCGGTATAAAAGACCAGACCACCCTCTCTTTCTAAAATCATGTTTTGTGCAGTTAAGACCAGAGGCGAGCAGTGTATCTGAGGATGGCAGATTGTATGAGATGGTGGTCGAGAGCACGGTTCCTCTTCCATGTCCAGAAGGGTCTCCAGCTTCTGCAGAGCAGTGCACTCTGTCCCTGCAGCTCAGCACAACAAGTGAAGGTGACCTGGTTGATCTGTAAAAATGACAGTGTGTACTGTTGCTTTCTAATAGCACAGGCTGTACTGTAGGCAGTTTACAGGGAACATTAATGCAGATTTTATGCTTAAAATGCATTTTTAAACAGCAGGTTATTAACTTGCAGTAATCTCTTAAATGATCCAATATGTGGATTTGATTATCAAATATAGCATATGATGCCATGTTAATTCAATGCTGTGCAGTGAGCCTAACATTAGGGTCAAATAAAAAAAATATGATATATATAGTAATTTGATTACTTTTTGCAATACTTAAAAGGTATTGTACCTGTATGATGTTGTATAACATTTAAATATAAATATTTTTTTATAAAAATATCAAATTATCCACTGAAAAATATTATAGATATACAGATATACAGATATACAAATGCATTTCAGGTTGATGTCACATAAAACTATTTTACAGCTGTGATCTAATAAAGCGTTTGTTCTTGTGTTCAGAGATGCTAAATATGTTGTGCCTGTTGTTTGCGATCAGTGAAGGGCTGCTCCCTCCCTCAATCTATGTGCATAAGAATAATTAAATCAGTGTTTGGAGAAGGTTTAATTGTGGTTTAAGGCATATTTAATCAAATTTACTATGCTTCATTTATTTTAGCCCATAGGAAAGTCTCCACCACTTTTTTTGTATAAATCTGTAGAAATAAATGAAAGGAGAAGGGGCTGATTACATGTTAATAAATCTTTGTAAATGTCTCTAACAGCAGGACCATTTAAATGCTGTGTTATTGCTATTTAGCTATAAAGAAATGTCTGTGCAGTACTTTTTTGGTGTTCTTTAATCCTTCAAATGAAGTGAAAATAACTCCTTGTATTGCAGAAGATGGTTTGCTGGGTGACCAGATCTGTCCCTGTCTTCCTGTGTCGTGGATCTGTCTCAGGGTCCCTGTCGCGAGGGCATTTGTAGCCGGGCTGTGATCCACTTCAGTCCTGTAACCGACTTTGTTAAAGATGGCAACAGGACAACTGAGATCACTGTTAAACCCATCATCACACAAAACTTTCTTTGGAATGGATACTCACCAAAACCTGTCCCTGGTGAACACGTCAAACTATTAAACTCACACTCCCTCACCTCATCATGTAGAATTTCTTTTAAGAAAGAATGAAATTGATTTCTATATTTCAGATAACGGTTAAGGATGTTCCCTCAGCTTACTGCTACTCCTTCACTGATCCTCACATAATCACATTTGATGGCAGGTACTTTAATTCAGTTAATAAGGAAGCTTACTCTGTATTAAGTTTTAAATTGTCCATAATAAAAGATGAGCTTTCTTTCTTGTTTTTGCACCATACAGATACTATGACAACTCCCAAATAGGCACCTTTGTCCTGTATAAGAGCAGCTTTTGGCCTTTCGAGGTCCACGTCCGTCAGTGGGAGTGCGGCAGCGTTGTGCATGCCGCCTCGTGTGTGTGTGGATTCGTGGCGAGGGACGCGGGAAATGTTATTGCTTTTGACATGTGCAATGGGGAAATGGGTGAAACCAAGCCTCAACTGACTGTGAAGAACAGAGACTTGAGTAAGAGCGGCATTCGGATCACAGAGTCCTACCAAGGACGCAAAGTCACTGTGAGTGAAAATGAGTACACAAGCTAAATAATTTCACAATTTAAGCTACCTGGTAAACTTCTTGCCTTTCTTGGTTTTAAAGTTATATTTTCTTTTGTCAATATTTGACTTTTTGCAGATGACCTTTTCTTCTGGAGCATTTGTTCGTGCTGATGTATCTGACTGGGGAATGAGTCTGACACTGAGAGCCCCCATTTCTGACTGGAGGCACACTGAGGGTCTGTGTGGGACCTATGATGGGCAATCAGACAATGACTTCCACTTAGCAGGGGGCGCCAAACTGGAGGATCTACATGCTTTTATCTCCGAATGGAGGTCAGGCATTCATGTTCTAATTGCTGTAAGCAATAACAGCTTATAAGCTACGTAGTGCTCTAGCTATGCAGGAAGAAGAAATCCTCAATCTATATATACAGCTCCATATATCAAATGCTTTTCTAGAAGGTTTTTTTTTCTTAAATAGGCCTGTCCACTCATTTTCAGCCCATTTTTCACACATTGAAAGGCAATGTTTGACCATGAATATTGCCAAAACTATTAAAGATACCCACTGTGGGATTGTATTTAGTAGTATTGGTTTAGGTTAGAGAATGTATGTTTGGATTATTTCACTTGGACTTCACGTCCCAAAGGATTAAATAAACTTGAAAACACTGCAGCCTGCAGGGACCACAATACTGATATTGCCACTATGAACAATTTATTACGACCATGCAGAAAAACAGTTAGTAACATTTGTTACCTCTTTACTGACATTATTTCCTTCTCTCTCAGGTTACCCCCAGGCAATAGCCTGTTTGACACTGTGCCATCCCATATTAGTACACTGAACTCCCGCAGGCACTGTACCTGCCAGGAAGAGATGCCCCGCTTCTCATCTCCCAGAGCCCCGTCTCAGCCAACTAGCTCATCCGACCCCAGCTGCTCTAATCATGGCAACATGCGTTTCCCCAGTGTCGTCCCAACTCTGGACGTCACAGACGAGTACATCACCTCTGTGGAACTACTCAGTGAAAATGAAAGAGAGCCACTTCCCTCGAGAGCCTCAAGAGTTTCAACCTCAGCCTATCAACAACCCAGAGGCAGGCGCAGTGCCCAACGTTTCATTTCTAACTCCCCACATCAAAGTCTCAGCCAGTCTGATCTGGAAGGCGTTACCTACTTTTTCCCAGAAGACCACGAACCTGCAGTTCAGCCAGAATCTCCCCTAACGTGGCCCACACCCTCTGGCCTCACCGAGCAGCAGGCCCAGGCCCAGTGCCGGCAGACTGTGGCAAACTCAAGCATAGTGATGGGTTGCAGGCACCTGCTGAAAGAATTATTTGTTAACCATGCCGTGACCATGTGTGTTACTGACCTACAGCTAAAGGACGAGCAGTCGTGGTTGAATGCGACTATACCGCTGCTGGAGAACGAGTGTGAGAGGAGGCTGCTGGAGGAGGGGGAGGGAGAAGAGAAGTATCAGGATGCTGTGGCCATCCTGAAGTGTCCAAATCTTTGCAACGGGAACGGCCAGTGCTCAAACTGGGGTTGTGTCTGCTTCCCAGGATTTAGCTCCTATGACTGCAGTGCGCTTTCTGGTAACATATATCCACATATAGTAGACAGATCTTAGTATTATGATAATGCTGTACTCCCACAACACGATATTGTAAGGTATCCCTATGTTTATAGCGTAGTTGTAATATAGTTATTAGTTGCATACATTAATCTTCCATTGGATGTCCATGATGACAGACTTATGATCGTCAGACATGTGGTTTATGATTTGGACTGAACTCCCAAGGGTAACATTTCATGTTCATCTGCACTTTTTGTTAATGTTGTGAAGACCAGATCCCAGAGATCACTACGCTGCAGAAGGATGGTCTATGCGATGTCCGTCAGGGAAACTGCACCACCGTCAACATCCACGGTCAAGGCTTCAAGGACTCCTACGAGCTCAAGTGTGAGTTTGTTAAAGAAAAGGTAATTTTCCTGCTTCTCTTTTCCTTTTATTCCTTAGTTGATGTACATCTTTTTTTCTGTAGTACCACCTTACAAAATACCACAATATACTTTTTCTCTGTCTCTTCTGCTCAGATTTGCAGACTGTTCAGTTTTCACTGGCAAAATGACAAAATAAGTTAAGTTCAATTCAATTTAATTTAATTTATCCAG